>NC_136652.1:6318731-6918731 GCF_949748355.1 Melanostigma gelatinosum | reverse complement strand
GTAGTCTTGGGTGTCTAGCCGAGAAGAACTAAAATGAAGGCATGACAACCTCTTCATGTGAACACAGTTCGCCAGCCAGCCCTTTTTCTCTTAAACAATCCTTCTTTGTGTGGTCACCGCCTTCTATGATCTGAAATACGACAATATTTCACAGTCATGTGCATACAGCGTCGCTCTAAAGAAACACTGCACGAATGAAGACGACAGTAATTGAGGAAAATGGGCCGCGTCGCCGTTTGAGACCAGACGAGTACAAAGCAACTAAAATGCACTCATTAGGAGTCGGAATTTAAATAACAACGAAACAAAACCAAAGCTCTATTCATAATTCATCGCATATTAGAGCGTCTTTATTGCGGTGCAGTATCAAAGTGGATATTTCAAACCGGAGCACACTTACTGTATATGTTCTGGCTGAAAAAAATTAAGAAAAGAAAGCCTCGAAAAGACTGTTAACACCAAGCGTCACACGCGCACACACACACACACAATGAAAGAAACTCACTGTTAACGTGCATACAATAAAGACAGTTGCTCACGCTGGAGGAGGAGAGGAGGAGTGTCTTGGCAGTCTGTCTTTTGAGATTTCTTTTGCAGAAGTCTGGTGACATTTATCCCATCTAACACTGGCAGGATGCGGTGATTCAAAAATAGAATGTGGCAAAATGTTGTTTGCGTCCTTTCAGTAAGATTCCTAGTTGTGGTGTTTCTTTTTTTTTTTTTTACAGGGACTTTGAAATGTGCCGCGACATTAAGTGGGAGGTGATGGTGACTATTGGACACAGACAACCTGCGAACTGTTATGAATCTGGGTAAAGAAAAAAGTTCAGCACTGTGCTACTTTGTGTGGGAGTCAATTAGATTCCGCTGAAGTAGGTTTCAAAAAAGGACAAGTTGTGTGAGGGGATTGTGGGTAAATTCAGTGTTTCATCAAACGAATGAATGGGTATCACCTGAACTTTGGAAGGTATTGCGAGATGATTCTCTTCCCAAGAATGAAACTTAAAAGAAAATGAATGAAGAAGCAGCGTCACGTGATAATGGCTGCATGACTGTCAACGTCCTGATCACGGCCAGGTTAAAGACCAAAGAAAGCGAGCAGTGTACAGCTCAGCGGTTACTCTCCCATCAGCCACTGGGAGAGATGCGTGTAAGCCACTTTGCTCTCTCCCCGCGATGAATTATTCAGCTGCTCCGATGCAGCGACCAAACACGCGGTGTCAGAACACCAGACGCGACTTCATCAGCAAAATGCTGGGGCTCTTTCGCACCCCTCCCCCTCCTCCACCACCAATTCTCCATCTCTTCAGTAATTTCATTTTCGCTTCGGCTCAGGATCCTCGGGAGTGAGAGCGCTGGTTCTAGGCGGGCTGGCGGACGGATGGAGGCCAACTAGGCTTGGGTGTCCCTTTGTCCTTGCTGGCTGTGGAGCCTCAGACCATCCATCTCTGTCAGAGGCAAAGCATCTCAAGAAGTAACCCCCTCCCTCCCTCCCTCCCTCCCTCCCTCCCCCCTCCACTTACTCCGGAGGGCCCTGTCTCGCAGGCGCGTCACTGCTAAATGGAGCCTTTACACACAGTATCGACTGGCCCCACAAGTCTCCCCCGCTGGCCACGCTGGGCAGAGTGGGGAAGCGGCGCCATCGCATTCTCTCGCCCTCCTCCTGCTCGAGTGTCGACGCGGCAGGTGAAAAGGGAGGGATGATTACAAAAGCTGGGGGGGCACGACGGAAATAAGACGGGGCTCCGTCTCGGCGATGACTTTTACAGCAGGGGGGGGGGGGGGGGCACACATGTCTGCGTGCACCTTGCCGTCATCCTTTGCGCGTCTTTGAGTCAATTATCAAGCCATTGAACCGGCGCCCGTCTGCCCCTCAATATTTCTTCAAGAGCCCACAATGCTGCCGGCAGGTGGATCTATAGCTGACAAGGACAAAGGCCTTGCGAGGCATGTGTGCAATACTCTGTTGTTTTTTGTAAATTACCTTGTATGTCCCTCAAGTACAGAGAGAACCAGGGTTGTATTAGAAACAGGCGGCCTACACGTTCCACTCATGTGTGACGGCTGGTTTCATTTCTCAGCTGAGAGGCTAAGAAATACTAGAGTTTCCATGGAGACCGCTTGTTTGCTTGCACTCGCCCTTGTGATGCCTGACCCGTTATCGTCTCGCAAAGTTTGGCCTTAAAGACTGAACAAAAGAAAAGAAAAAACAATGGCAGATGATGGGCAGACAAGAAAAAGATTATACCTCTGGAGGAACGTACCAAACGTAAATAAACCGAAAACAACAAATATGGGAGGATATTGCACGTCATCCCAAGAGATAAAAAAAAAAAATACGATCATTTGTGAGTTCTGTCCAAAAAAAGAGATTAGGTTGGACTAGCTAACTGTTATATGGAAACCAGTGTAATACATCTTTGTACAGAAGTAATTCATAATACAAATGACATCTTCTTGTAGTCGCACTAAAGATAGAGTCAGAGGTAAACCTACATGTTTACTCCTAAATTCCACTGCTCAACGGTTCATGTAAACTCAATTCATTCACCGTACTGATGATTTCATTGTTGTGTACATCGAATAGCAATGGCTATATTCAGTATACGGAGAAATACTGATGACGTTGCAAGAGAGTAGCATGGGTGGCAGAAATATAAATATGTATGCTGACTTGATCGCAATCAATCACATATAACAATGTATATTTGGAAAATAGCCCCCAAATGAAAATATTTTAAATGTTGTGACATATTGGCAAAGCATTGAACAGAAATACCAAATATACATTTAATTAGATCAAAAATGATATCCGTTGTTATAAAATGCACTCTTTTTAATGAATTGACTTGATTTGAGTGGAAGCAACTGAAATGACTGAAAGAAAGTGAGAGCAGCGGATTGGTGACACGAGATGACTCTGTTGTTGCTCTGATGTAATTATTGCTGTTGAAATGTCCTACAGGTAATTACCCCTGTAACCATGGTATTTCATGATTTCAGCGACCAGCCTCTATTTGTTCATGCTGGCTCGTCGCTTGCTTTTTGTCGAGGTAGAACACAATGCTGCGGACAAACAACACAATATCAGTCAAGCAGACAAAATAACACCAACGTCGGATGAAAGTAGGCCGTTTTCACGGCATTTGGACTTCATCACAGTAGGAAAAAGCAGCGGTGTTACATGACCACTCAGTCATGTCCGTGAGCCGGCGTCCACAATGCCAGGACACTGAACCCGAAGCCGCTAAACGGAATTCAGCCATGATTTCATTGTACTACCTGTGCTTTTCCTACTGCGACATGATTATATTTCATTTTCTTTTAACCAAAATGATTGCAGGGGACAATCGAGTAGTCACAGGATAATGTCCCTAACGTTGCTATTAAATTAAAAATAAAGGCTGCTGGTAAAACAAGCAGCCTTTACATCAGCAATCCACAGCAGTGTATGGTATGCTTTGAAAGATGTCAAAAAAAAAACAAGATTTGTAGAGATATGCATGCAAACAACTGCTTCCTGTACTTCCTCTGTGTCCATCTCTGAGCTCCACTGCACTGTGTCTGTCTCTCTCTCGCTCTGCTGTGTAGCTTCCTCTGTAAATCCTGTGTCATGAAAGCTAAAGTCCCCCTATTTCCCACAAGGGAGCGGGAATCAAAACCTGCCATTGTTATTCCCAGCACAGACCTGCATCCATCAATCATCTCATCCAACACTGGCTGAGGCTCAAAAGGAGCTATTCTCATCCTGGAGTCCCTCTACATGTATTGAAGGGACGTGTCTAAGAACAAAAGGCGAGGAGTGCCAATAAATCCCCGAAGATTGAATGAAAGCTGTTGGGAGGGGAAATAGATCTGGCGAACGGGGGGCACTTTGGAAACTTCTGCCTCAATACAAAATAAAAAATGAAGACATGTGCCTTTTGTTCGTAAGCGCTCGCTTGTGCAACGGGAAGAGGCGTTGATGTTGCAGTGCATGTTGGGTGGGAGGGAGAGGCATTGGAGGAGGGTGCGAGGAGAATGATGAATTCTGTGGAGCGCCGTCAAGATCCAAGATCGCCGTGTGACAGCCTCTCATTACTGCGTGGGGGATATCACGTGTTTGGACCGGTGGAGAGCGTCGAGTGGCCGCGCTGTGCTGCCGTGTTTAGAAATAGAAAAGTGTTTAGTTCACCATGTGTCTCGTTGTTTTCTTTCCAGAAATATCTGAATATCATGCTGCAAAAGGCTGACTGTATGTGGCAGTATGTATATGTGGGTGTGCACCTGTAAGTGTGACTAAAGGATGCAACATGCAGATTAACATGGTATGGGGTCCCCCACCATATCCGGCACTGCCCCCTATTAAAAACAAAGTATTGGTCTCTAATACTACCTTTTGGTATTTCTCTTCAATGCTTTATCAATCTGTCATAATAATATTTGAAACATTTTCATTTGGGGGCTATTTTCCAAGTATATATTGATATGATCGATGTCTCCATATCTGCTACAGCCACATTGTTCGATTCAATATAACTTATATGAATAAAGAAGAAAGTGGAGAGAAAAGATGCCAACCAAAAGTATTCATATCTTTTGACAGATTGTGTGAGCTAAACGCACAAGAAGGCTATTTCACCACAACAAGAGACCAAATTCTGGCTGTTAACGACCAAAACATTTCACTTGCTGGCTACTCCGTTTGATTACTGCACACACAGCCTGCCTGTACTCGTTGGGAGATGGCTTTAGATATGAACATAAATCAGCCCCAGTTGTTGGTGACCAACTAACACATCCCTCACTGCAGTCTAGAACCGGGCCGGCCTGGAAGCTCAACAAGAAGATATGATTATGTAGGCCTTAAAAAAACCCCACTGCCAATACTATACTATACTTTATATATATACACACTACCTCTCTCTCTTCTCTGCAAATCTTTCTCATTTTTTGGGGCCATTTGTTGTGAGTCTGCTTGTTGCCCCACTCTTATTCATGGGTTTACAATGACAAGACATGGATCAGAAATATATATATATATATATATATATATATATATATATATATATATATATATATAAATATATAGTTAATCATTGCTGTCTCTCGATAAGGTTTTTCAAACTTGTTTGTCATGTTCAAACATGTGAATGGTCCCAAAGTTTGGTCTTGTAATGACAACTTTTATTTCAGGTTGAGGCACTTTATTCATGGTACGATAATCACCTTGCTCATGACGATAACAATAAAAGTTCTGAGCTAATTTACCAGTTCAATTATCATCCGACTGACTTTGACTTTGAGGTTTAATATCCGTGTTCCACCCTCACGTATCAAAGACTTTTACGGCATGCGGGGCGATGTTGCCACTCCGTTGCTGACCTCTGTGACTGCAGGGACACAAGGAGGAGGCCCCTCGCTTTGATTCCGGAGCGTGACGTGGCAAGTGAGGAGCTCGTAGCCCCTCAGTTGAAAACCCCATGCAAAGCGAGAACATCTGGCACGTTCGGCGTCGACGGCAAAGTCCCCCCCCCCCCCCCCCCCCCCCCCGGGGGAAGAAAGGCTGCAGTGAAGCTGTCGGCAAGGAAAGTTTATTTGTATAGCACATTTCAACAACAAGGTAATTCAAAGTGCTTCACATGAAACCATTAAAAGCATAAAGGCAAAAGTAAAGGAGATTTAAAACATACATTGAAACAATAATCGATGTCTCCCTGAGACATTACGCTACACGCAATCAACCATACACTGCCGCAATGACCTCCACCTCATCCCTTGGCTTTAAAAACAAAAACAAAAAAGAGCCTCTGAAGCCACACTGCTTGTTAGCGCCGCGTGGCTAACGACGCACAACACGGCGGCGGAAACACCCCTCTCTGCCACACAATGCTGATCACATTCAACACCTCCAGAGATAGCGAGTGCACCGTGCCTTTTCTTTGGTTTGTTTTCTTTGCTTTGATGGCCATCTTAATTCGTGTTCATTTGAGCGAAAGACGGGGCTGTTGCACCCAAATGACAAGTTCATTTTCTCTACGATCTCACTCGCCGTGTCTTTTGGTTGCATTTGTTCAGGTTTTGAGATATCTCAAAGCAATCTTAAACGCAGCTCATTCAAAACCCGGGCACACAAAACTATCCACACAAGACCATCAGGAGCAAACGCCGGACCTGGGGTGACAGGGCCTTCTCAGCCGCTGCACCTCCCCTCAGGAACGCCCTCCCCATCCTCATCCGTGAGGCTCCCTCCCTACCATCATTCAAACAAGCCCTCAAAACCCACCTCTTCAACCTCGCCTTCACCTGCTAACCCCTGCACCCTACCCTCCCCCACATGACCCATTCAGCGCAGCTTCTCCAGTTATTCTTTTTTTTGTTTTGTTTTTTTGTGTTTGTTGAAATGTCTCAGCCCTGTAAAGCATCTTTGGGTATCTTGAAAGCGCTGTAGAAAATTGATTTATTATTATTATTATTATTATTATTATTATTATCCTCACACCTATGGTAGACACCGCTATAGAGGTAAGTGAGAAAGTATGTGATTTAAATGATTACATGGACTGGCATTTGATTAAAAAGTCACCACTGCTCATCTACCAAATCACTATGCCAGATCAATGTCCTTTTTTAGTTTAGGTACCTATCTGCACGCAGTAGATACTGTCATTAGTCAGGCTCGGTGGCAAACTGGCCATCTGGAGTCGTGGGAGTTTTCCCGGTGGGCCGCTCGACCCGTGGGCCAGCGACGAGTCCAGCAACACCAATGAGATAAAAAAAAAAAAAAGTCCCATGCTGCTCGTAGTGGGCCGGCCAGCCGGTATCCCAAGAGGTGTGCGTGAGTGGGGGAGGGGCGGTCAGAAGTTCATTACATCTCATGAGTCTATCTTTACTTCATGTGCGGAGCCATTAACAGGCAGATAATGGCTGTGTTGTGCATTAACTCCACTGACTGAAACAAATGAACACGGAAATGTGAGGGGAACAAAAATAAAGAGTGCAGCTGGTGCACTAATTAGAGACGAGCTTTCAGAAATCAGCAAATGTCACAGGTGGGATCAGTTTATTGCGACTGATGGAGCACCAACAGAGTGCATTAGATGCTTTGATTGTATAATGTTGGCTTTGTGCAGTGGTCTGATCTTAGCATTTGCCATCAAGTAAACTGAGCAGACATAAATTAGCTGTAAAATGAGAAATCTTTGACACAGCCGCCATGTTGAAAATAGCCAATGCTAAAACCAAGTCCCGCCCTCCAACCGGCGCAAAACTCATTTTACAGCTAAAATATGCTTCTGAAAACCTAAGGTATTAGCAAGGTAGTAAAATAATCTTCATATCTGATGAGCCCCGTCTAGTCTGACAATCCGATCACAGCTTGATTGACAGCTGTGTTATGCCGTGTTCACACCAAACGCGTTCATTTTTTGAAGCGCCGCAAAAACGCGTCCAACGCGCCGCCGGTCGTGTTCACACCAAACGCCGCAAAATCGCTCCGTGCCCGAGAGGGGGCGCGATACAATCATCCCACACTATAATGTACTATATTCAGTGCAGTGATGGGATGTTGTAAAAAAGGCATATATACATATAGGATAGTTGTATCCTTTGTTAAGTTTTCTTGTAAAACTACAATAAAGAACATGGACAAAGTAACATGAAATAAAGTGCATTTATTTATTGAAAATGCCATCAAAATATAAAAAATAAGTCATACAATCATATAAATGCTATATACAGAAAAACATATACAAAACGTGTAATTGTTTTTTTTTTTACTCCTGGTTCGTTCCATGGAAACATTGTCCCCCAGATGTCTACTCCAAATGTTCCAAATTCAGCACCACAGAGCTGGCTTCATGAAATTAATTTGTGAATTTGAAATTTAACATATTCCTTTTGCTGGGGTGGCAATCTTTCCAGGGAAGGAACCAGGCTCTTCATGAACAGTTCGTCCTCTGATGCTGGTGGAGCAGGGGTGTCTCTTTCCAAGGCAGAATGCGCTCCTCTACCTCCCGCTGCTTCTCGATCCCTCTTGGCCTTTTTCGGGTCCTTCTCTTTCCTGTATGACATGGAAACAACATATTTTGTGAAACTATTGCATCCCATCACTACAATAGCTTGTAAAGTAAATATTTGTCATTGTGAAAAACATACCATGAATGCATGAATTGTATTCATACAAAAAAATGCAATCCAACTTTTGTGATGTACATACCCATGGGTGGAGCAGGAGCGGGAGGAGCAGCAGGAGGAGGAGGAGCAGCAGCACCTTGAGGTTCTTCCTCACCGTCCCCTGATGACCGATCTGGTTCATCTTTGAACATCAACAATAAAACAATTTTACAACTCAAAAGTGCTGCTTTAATTAAATAGTAATTTGCCTTCAAAGCTATGCTAGTATAGTGGTTTAAGATCCGGAGCCCAGGGTTCAAAACTCTTATTTTTGCTCATGAAACATTTTTTTGAATAAGTATGAAAACTATACAGAACCAGGCTTTGCCAAATGGAAAAAAAACCCTCTTGCACTGCTTTGGCCTGTCGTTACTACTTCAGCTGTAGTAATATTTTCTGTATGACTTAACTATGCTGTGCTTTTGTGTCTTCACTTCAACAAACCTCTCCTGTCAATCTCAGATGGCCCTGTTGCTGCCTCTGACATGTCGTCCTGGTCTGGTCCTGCATCTGTGAAGTACTCTGCGGTACTGTCTCCCTCCCCCCTCCCCATGTTACCGCTACTCTCCCTGGCAGTCACGAAGGGGTTGAGGAAAGACATAACCGCAGAGTACTTCCACTTCTTTGATGGCCCTGCTCCTGAGCCACTCTCTCTCTGTCTCCTCTCTCCTCTTTCTCAAATAGGTGTCCCCGAGAGTCGTCCACTTCCGTCGGCACATCTCATCTGACAAAGAAACGCATAACGTAACGTTATTTAGTGTGAAAGCCGGCCGGTGGTTGGGCTAGCGTTACATGCCAACATGGTTCATATAGCTAGTTAGTAAACTACAACCGATAGCTAGAATCAAGTAACAAAGACATAATAATAACTTACCAGGTTGTCCGACGTCCTCACTTACTTTCCTCCATGCCATATCTTGTTTAGATCGGTCGCGGTAGAGATACGAAGACGTATTGTAGAGCTTGGGGAAGCCACAAACCGCCACTATTAATTTGTCCTCCATTGTTTCTGATTCAGCACCCGGCAGGAGTCGACGGCACTGATGACGGGGGGAGCAACTCAACGCTGATAGGCTATCGCGCCACAGCGTCACGCGATTATTCCGCAGAAGTTGAAAAATTTCAACTCTAGTGATTTTGCAGCGTCCATCGCGCCGCAAAACGCGTCCAACGTGCCGCACCATCGCGCCAGTCTCATCTGTGCATAGACTTTGTATGTAATCTCGACGCGCGTCAAAAAATTGACGGGTCCGGTGTGAACGCACCTTTAGAAACTCCTCGTTCCGATTGGTGGAGACAGATTTTCTGTCTCATCTACTGCCAGCTGTTACGCCCGGTCTAAGGGAACCTGGACGCAGCACAATATAAAGTCTCCACCCTCTCTCCCACTCCCAAGAACGACCATTTATGCTGTAATGCAGTCCATCATATTTATTATTTACACTATTTGTAGTTATATACGTCAGGCTGAGCCTGGCCAAAAACAATGAACAAAACAATCTTTATTAATCAACTACCTGACCTACTCCCAAACTGAACAAAACAAAAGGCAGGCAGCTTACCCAACTCCCTAACCCAAAACAGGAGAAAACAAAAGAGCAGCTCACCCCTACCACTACATGGACTGTTAGTTATAGTATGTGATCAGCGATCCCCGTTGCTGTGCAGCACGGTCCGGTTGGGAGCCGGGGAGAAGAGAGAGAGAGACGGCCGGCCTCCACAGGTGACTTCTTATGTCCCGCCTCATGAGTCCCCAGTCCAATCACCTGCCATTTACAGGAGACAAAGAAAACGGTCACAATACACAGCACCACCCTCAGGCAGGGAGGCACACAGCATATGATCCTATACTATGACGCTCAAAATCAGTCTGTCAGTGACAGTTTGAGCAAATATGACAAAAAAGTGATTCTTATTTTACTGACCAACCGTAGCTTTGATTGCACCTGCCTGACATGTGACTGTAGCATTGTGTTGAAAGTTGGTATCAAATGCTTGGTCCGATTCTTCACTTTAAAGCAGGTAACTCTTCTGACTTTTGTCACAACCTGACCCTCTCTTGTAGACTTGTTTTTTCCACCTCAGCCTGCTAGCGTTGCAGCGCGGCTCCCCAACTTAAACGGATTTGTTCAACTCTGACAAACAAATCGGTTCTGTCCTCCCCCTTTCTTAGTGGCAAAGAGCAGTGTGGAGGACGGCAGGTTGTATCAGCCGTCCCTAATTAATGATAATTCTGTAACTAACTTCATTACGGGGCAAATTTGTGCGGTGAGAATGCGTCTTCGCAAGAAACTCCACTCTGTAACAACGTTGTACAATTGCGAGTACACCGAATGTTCAAGGGGTGACATTCTCCAGGTAGACTTTATTCGTATCATGTCAATAATTTAGGCTTATAAACTTAATAATTGGGGGAAAGGGCCTTCAGTATTTGAAGAAAAGGTGTCAGACTAAGTGGTCTACAGCTCAACTAAATGTGTCTGATACATATGTAATCACCACTTAGTTAAATATGGGTATCAATGTTACTATTTCACTATCGCACTGACTTTGGACCCAATCACTGAAGTCTCACCCGACACGAGAGAGCCGGCCTGCAATACCATTTAAGGTGGTTGAATCTATTTCATCTCACAGCAGTCAGCAGATGGCCAATATTAAAAGGACTCGGATGGGGATCAAGGCCCAAAATACCTGATCGGGACATGCCTGATGTCACGAGAACCGATACCTCGGTACCAAGCTAACAGTATTGACCTGACGTTAGCGGATGTGTTTTCTCGCAGGTACTGAATCTTTAGGTGGTATGCAAAGACAGATTGATAATCATTTGTGTTGTTTTGGCATCAACGGCAAACATCTAGAGAGATCGGTAGAAAAAAAAAAAAAGGCCTGGACATTTCGAGCTTCCACTTCCAAACTGTGTTTTTTTTTTTGTAGTGCAGTTCTGCAAGAGCAGACTGAGCGATATGAATAAATAATGGTCCTGCTGGTGCCAACAGCAGGCATTTCTTAATTTGAAGGGGCTCCTAAGACCCCTGTTCAACGCGGTTCACTCGATTTTTAAGATACCTCGCCACGAAAATATGAAAGTGGCAGATGAGTCTGCTTACATTTTCCTGTGTTGAATTATGGGTAGCACAGGAGCAGAAAGCACCGCTTGGATTCTGTCCGTCTTTCCCTTTTCTCTCTTTTTTTTCCTCCCCTTGCTCCCCTATCTGAATTACAATTCCCCCCCCCCCCCCCCCTTGGAACGTTCCTCTGGTACAGAAATGAAGACATCTTGAGCTCAACTTCAAACACACTCCTCGGTAAACATCCACTGTGGAGAAAGTGTTTCATCTTTGCCTCTGGGATATTATTAAGCCTCTCTGGTAGCTCAGACTGCAGAGCGGTACAGGATAAGAGGTAGCTCCTGTCTTTCCGCCTCCCGTCCCAATGACGACCCCGGAAACCTGCTTTTGGCGAACCACGCTATCTGAGCGATTGTACGGAATTAAAAAAAAAGAAGAAAGCCTTTCCAATGTCTTGCGCCATCTAACTTCATAATCAGCGCATGATTGTGTACCTGGACTGTGCCGATTTTGGGATCACCTGGGCGCGCCGGTGACTCTGACCTCTCCCTCACCCCCCCCCCCCCCCCCCGCCATCATCAATGTGAGCTGCACAGGCCGTGACAGCCATTGAAATCATCACAGGTGCTCCATTCATGACCGCTGCTGTTCTTCTCCCTCCCTTTCAGCAGCGGTTTCACATTCCTGATGATGGGGGGATGTTGAATATGTATGATATAAAAAAAACAATATCTTTTTCATTCAGTATTATGTAAGAAGCAGCTCAGTGAACAAATAGGCCTCGTTAGCGGTACACAACCAATTCAAATGTGAGTTGTTTTATATAATCAATAACTAAGAGTGTTAACCAAAGACAGCAGGCTGATATCATCTCTCTATATTTTATTTTATTAGCATCTAAAAACGCTTAGAAAACGGCAGCCGTGCCGCTTTCATCCTCTCACTCAAGGTGCTTTGGGGGGGTTGCGATCCTGACACGTTACCAAGCAACCAAAACCGGCGCACTGCGATGGCGATGACGTTGCGGTATTCAACTAAATAGTGTCATGAATATATATATATATATATATATATATATATATATATATATATATGCCTCAAGATGGTTACTATGTTAGAAAAGATAAGCTGTGGGTGTTGATGATCATCCCGCCTCATGCCGAACCCTCTGTTTCCATTTGTTTGGTTGTTTTACAGAATGAATGACTAAATGCAGAAGTCACTCAGTGCAAAATCACTTTGTGCCTCAGTTACAAAAGAGATCATGCCATTTTAGTGCATATTGTACTTTAGAATGTTACCAAACTAATTTGCAATTGATTGAATTTCCACAAACTAGCTACCGTGTACTGAATCCCTGAGGACCCAATTTATCTTGTAGAGATTTTCATTTTTTGCTTCTAAGCCGTATGGATATGTTATATTTTTACATCATATCCCACATATGAAATAGGCATATGTGGGACAGGTTTTGGTTCAAATGCATTGCATTGCCCCCCCCTCCCCCACCATATTACATATGGTTTAGCTCCAAATATGTCATACTTCAAATATTTTTCATCTGAAATGATGAATTAATTGATTACACCATGTTGGAAAATCGATCAGCAAATATCTATCTATTAAAATATCTTGTCTGCTCTTTTCCACAGCTGTCTGCCCGTTTCAATTTGATATGTCTGAGGATATGACCTGTTGCCGAGAGAAAAGGTCCTTTTCAGTCTCCATTTTGACCCGAAGTGTTCAGATATTCCAACAGCGTCACTATTTTCTCTTACAGATTTTTTCTTTCCCCTGCAGTTCCGGGCATACTGGAATTGCTTTATTCTCACAGATAAGACAAACAGCTCATCTATAAATGATGCAAAGCGTGATGTGGCGCCTAAGTGGGTTGATCTACCTTTCAGTACCTCGCCGTGTTGTACTGAAACCATTATGGCATCATTTGGGTCAATGAAAGAGAATGCTTGAGACACTTATTTTCACACTGTCGGCCTGTAAATCAGGGCTTGAAAAGCAATTCAGAGAAACGGTTAATAATAGATGGCGAAAAATTTCAAAAAGCGTAGAGTGTGACCAATGTGATATTGAGACTTACCAACACATACAGCATGAGAAATGATCTATCCACGAACAAAGACCACAAAACCTCTAGTTGCTCCAATATTAGTACCTCTGCGTGAAAGGACTCCCTGCTGCACCGCATTGTACACCGTGCCTGCCCTGGGCGTCTTCATTAAGAGCTGATCATCATTATCAGCTGTGATATTGATGCCTGTGCTGCTGTCAATCAGTTCTAAATGTTGATGTATCAGAGCGTGCCCGTTCTGCTCGTCCCCAACAACCACACCATTGATTGTAGCTGCTTGCTATTCATTAGGTTAATGAGTGGGAACAGGGGAGCGCGAGTGGGAGGCATGGTGGATTCCGCGAGAGTGACCCTGACCTAGACAGACGCACGTTGCATAATGTAGTCGCTTTAACACATCTGTGCACACGTGGTCATGTTTGCGGTGCAACAGATGTCACTCTTTCAGCCCTGCTGTCAGTAGAAGATCTTCATTAAGAGCTTCAAAGGAGGGCCCCTCTGGCAAAGCACAAGCAGCCAGCAGCAGTAACGGAGGCACTTCAACAGTGTGGATAAAACAAGATAACCCCCTCGTATGGCATCATATTAGCATATCCTCTATTATTCATGCAGTCCCCGGTTCAGAAATTGCCCCTTTTAAATTGTTTTAGGGAATTGATGTGTCCTGTGCAGGTACGTGAACTCGCTGAATAAAATATTTTCCTATAGTTCCACAGGGAAACACTGGATTGTTTCATGTACAGAGGTTGGGTTTTTTTTTTTTAGGGGGAAAAAATGGATTGAAAGTAAGGAACATATTCAAAGAGCCAAACCTGTTCTTGTGATATGTTAAATACCCGTCTTCAAATGTGGCGGCGCTGAAGGAAATCCTGCCTATGCAGGGAGAGCATAGGAACCGACGGTTCCCTATCGAATACACTTCAGACTTCACAACTTCCTATTCCAGAGTGTGTATCCATGTGTGTCGTGTTAGTCGATAAAAAAAAATTCAAAAAGAATGGCCAAGACTAGCACACACCAGCCTACCTCACCTGGAGAACAAAGATAGCGATGAGAGATCACTACAGTTCAGGACTTCATACCTGAACACACCTCTTTCACCCTCATCTTTAGCACCCCAGGGCTATTGAGCCCCCTGCTGTACTCCCTGTACACACACTAACACACACACTCGTGTAACCACTTTCAACTCCAACACAATAATCAAGTTTGCTGATGATAAAGGCCTACCTGAAGGTAGGACTTGACCCGCTGGTGTCACGACAACAACCTCCTCCTGAAGATACTTCGGTGCTGATAGTGCACTTTGGGAAGGAACTATGCCCCCACCTTAATACCAACGGGTCCTCAGGGGAGTGGGTGGGCAGCTTCAAGTACCTTGCCTGACCTGCGTGCTGCATACTGATACAGTGGTGAGAAAGGCAAGGCAGAACTGTTCACCTCAGACGCTTGAGGACATTAAGGGTATTCCCACAAATACTGGAGAATTTCTACTCTTGCACCATTGAAAATCACTACCTGGTACGGAAAGAGCACCGCTACACCAGGTCAGCGCTGAGAGGCTCAGAAAGAGCGTCCACCCTCAGGCCACTATGATCCTAAAGGAGGTCGCTGCGTAAGACACCCTCTACCATGACCAGTTCCCCCGTCCCTGCTGCTGATGGGATGGCATTTGCTCAAGGTGATGAGCGGCACCTGGTTTCCTCCAGACATGCTGCTTAGAATTGAGGTCAAACTGTTAATTCTTGGTTCTATCAGAACCAGAGAATCTCACAGTCATTAGGTGCTTTCATGTCTCTTTCACTGACTTTCATTTATTTTGCCGTAAAAGCCCAGATTAGTGGAGTGTTGCAGTGATGGTTGTCCTTCTGGATGTTTCTCCCATCGCCACACAGGATCTGTGGAGTTCAGCCAGAAAGACCATCAGGTTCTTTGGTCACCTGTCTTTACCTTTCTCCCACGATTGCTCAGTTCGGCTGGGCTCCAAAACTCTTCCATTTAAGAATTAGCGAGGCCACAGGGAATGTCACAAAATGTTTGTTAATTGTGTAGCCTTCCCCAGATCTCTGCCTTGATGTAATCCTGTCTCTGAGCTCTGTAGGCAGTTCCTTCCAGCTGATGGCATTTGTTTTTTGTCTGACAGTATATGTCTGACAGTATATGGCTGACAGTATATGGCTGACAGTATATGGCGTGCAGCAGCAGTCAATAGTCAATGAGTAGATCTGCTGTTATACCCCCATGTGTGTAAGTGTGTGAATGTCCTTGTGCTTATGTTTTGGTCATGTTTGCAATACATCAAATATAATACACTCTTGTGCTAAGCGAGGAGAAGAAACGAACGGGAGCGAAATAAAAAAAGTAGAGAACTGGCAAGAGGTTTACAAATCCCCTGACTGCGGGCTCTTTATTATCGTGTCTTGAGAAGAACCATGTTACGAAAACACTGACCAGTGAAATGACCCACATGCAGATGAAAGCTACTGAGCAGGTAGCTGGTTCAGATGCATGTCCAGGTAAAGTAGCAGAGTCGGGGTAAGGTTCAAGAGAGACGCATAGCTCATGGCAACTTTGATGGCCGATTTTAACTTCTACTCATCCCGGGAAGTTTCACTGAGAGCAAAGCTCTCGTCTTCACAGTTTACAGTCTGACCTGCTGGCCACTCAAGGCAGGTGATGCCCTTTCACTTGTCCTCCCCTGTGGATTGAACTGGCACTTTTCCCATTTCTCTCACCTGTATTGCCTCATTAGGACCTGAGCTAATTTTCCTCAGAAATGTGTTTAGCACCTTGCAAACAATCCAGGCTGCTCTGGTGGCAAAATGGGACTCCGTGCCTTCAAACTCATATATTCTCTCTAACAGACAGTGCACTGCGTCTTTGTCTGACATCATTCAGCAGTTCAAGTCATTTAGGCTGTCACCTGTTTCGCCAGCAGAGTGAAGGACAATCGTGGACTCCAGGCTTTTTTTTTACGGTTGTTTTCTGTTGT
Source organism: Melanostigma gelatinosum (assembly GCF_949748355.1). Taxonomy (NCBI): domain Eukaryota; kingdom Metazoa; phylum Chordata; class Actinopteri; order Perciformes; family Zoarcidae; genus Melanostigma; species Melanostigma gelatinosum. Next base: position 6,902,422 of record NC_136652.1, on the reverse strand, counting down.
ATTCTCTGAAAGTTGCTGGTATTCCTGAATGGAGATCAAAGTCTTTATAGTTCTCATCATCTACAATGACTCTTAACTTCAGATGCCATTCTTAAATCTAATCGTTAAAGGAGACAAAATAAAATGTTGTTAATTCAATAATGGCTACTGTTGTCACTTAAGTAACTTTTTGTTTTATACTGAACCAATTTAGATCAAGAACATACTGCCACACAATTTTAATCTAACATAAATCTGCGTCCGACTTTCATTGTGGGATTCTTCATAGTTTGAAACAGCAGGTTCTCCAGTTTCTCCTGCACAAAGCGCCTTGTACTACACCATCCTCAACTTCTACCAACGAATGTAAGCTGTGCTTCCGACTTGTGTGCGACTCGAAGGCGCTGTATACGTTGGATTTGCATTGCCTTGAAACACACAAGTGACTGTCATTGTTTTGCGGATGATGGCTTACGAGCACAAAGCCATGACAGTCTTTTCCGAGTTTACAGCAGCCAGTGAATGAAATATATGTCAGAGTGCTTAAAGGTACTGTTGTGATTCTTCTTCAAGTGTGTCAAAAGATAATTCCCGAAAGCAATTTAGTATATTAAGGGGCAGGCATGTTGTTTTCCTCTGCAATTGTGAAGTATATGAATCGACAGGAGAATGTATGCTATGACAATAAGATTGTACTCCTGGATTGTATGACGCATTTAAACGTGACGATATTTCACATTTACTCCTTTTAAGGTCGGTGCCAGTCAGCTGTGCTCCAACCAGTGTTACTTCATTCGTCCTTTAGTACTCTCTGGCCATGTCAGACCGCCACTAATCTGTCCGCTCAATTAGTCAGCACCATCCTTCGCATTGATGGCCGGGGCCCTGCAAGCCTAATTATGTAAGCTTAATTTTTGAGGCTTATGTCAAAGAGCTTGTCTTTTTTTTTTTTTTGCGCCCTCGGACCAATTTCATCATGCTCTCTGGGAGGACATCCTGCTATAATTGGACTAATATGAAGATGAAAGGACAAGAACAAACCAATGCATTGGTTTCTTCGCAGGTGACTGCAGTTGATGCAGTTTTGGTTGACTGGTTGCACTTCATCTGCATCTGTGGGCAGATGGGGGGAGGGGGGGGGCACATATTAAGAGGGGGTTTTCACTTTTTGACAAATTTCCCCCACAACATTTCAAGCAGCAATTTATGGAAATGTCATTATTTAGGGGAAGTAAAACACAAATCTTAGGTGGCAGGTGACATTTAAAAATATAATTAAATACTTCCCAGTCAGGCATTCTGTGTTGCTTTCAAATATGTATCTTTGGAGATCAACTTTTCTCTTTTAATGGTATCTTTTTTGAGTCAGCACACATAACTTTTTCCTCCTCTTTTGTGTCTTTTGTTTGGGGAAGTAAAGCACAAGCACTTATTCACCTCAATGACACGTAATAGTTTACGACAAAGTGAAGGCAAACACATCCCAACATACTTTTGTTCTGTTTAAACCGTAAAGGCAATAGTTTGATTATTTAGGAAACACACTTTCTTACTGGGAATTAGATGACAAAACTGATACGGGTTAGCATCACTGAGCATAAAGACTGAATAAAGGTGACAAACGGCTAGCCTGACTCTATGCAAAGGTAACAAAATCTGCACATCTAAAGCTCAAATTGTCCTTTTTAACAATTTGGGTTTTAAATGGTTTAAACCAGGGGTGCCCACACTTTTTCGGCTTGCGAGCTACTTTTAAAATTACCAAGTCAAAATGATCTACCGACCTTAAAAATGCTGAATGAATATATATATATATATTCAGGTATATATATTCAGGTGAAACAGCGTTGACATTTTTGATGCGAGTGAATCAACCTCAATATCTTCCTGAAATGGGCAGCACATAAGTGTAGCAACTGGCTCGAGTAAAGCAAAGTCTGGAAAGCGTTTGTCAAACTCTGACAGACGCGCATACGTGGTGACCCTTGTGTTAGAAAACCAAGTGGCAAATGCCATGCGGACAGCTCATTTTTTTTGAATGGCATGCGATCTACCCGCACCACCTCCGATCGACGTATTGGGCACCCCTGGTTTAAACAGATGGGATAGGCCCTAAAGTCTTAGACAGTGAGCTTTCCAGGTGGCTGTAAGTGTGGCTTTTGTTACGTTTGGATGGTGCCAGCCTAGCTGCTTCCCCCTTCCAGTCTTTGTGCTAAGCTAACTGATTGCTGGTTGTAGCCTTATAGTTACCAGATATTTGGGTGATTGGTGTCATTCCTGGCATCTAACTGTTGGCAAGTAAGAGTATTCCTTTGTATTGGACTCGCTGCATTGCCGCACTACAACGCAGAAAAGAAAAACAGGACATGTTTTCTTCACCATTAGCTTCACAAGGCAACACCTTTCAACCAACACTTGTGCTTTTACATTTCTCCGTTTGTGACGCCTTTCAGCCGCAGTGTGCGTGTGCATATAAGCAGTCAGCCGCTTGATTTGAGTGTCATTATGTTCCAGGGAGGTATACACTCAGGGTATGGCTGCTTACTTCCCTGCCAAAGTGACGCTGCGTGTGTTTTTTCCAAGCTTGCCGCACTTGAAATCACTTTTGAGCAGAGTAACTATTGGCAACGCCGTAAATCACCATGAATGATTGACATGAGTGCCTGCAAATCAAACTGTAAGAACAAATATGGCTCCGAGTGTTGCTTTCAAATCCCATTGTTCCAGTCTAAAGGGGACATTCCAAAACAGCTCCAGTGCATTCTAGAAAGAGCAGGGAGCTCTTTTTCTTTGTATGGTCACGTACATGAATGAATACGCAGGTTAAAACGATGCACATTTGTGGCGGTAACATGACAAGAACTGTAGCAATGTGCCAGGAAAGGAAAAGATGAGGAAGAATTCTATCTAACAAAAAAAGGAAATGCAGTCTGTTAGGTTGTGAGGATGCGCACACTGTTGAGGTGAATAACAGTTCAAGACATCCTCTTACTTTAACAGGTTTTTTGTGACATTTGGGACATGTTTGAGTTTATTAAATACCTGCAGCAATCCCACCTCAGCAGAAACCATGAATGCGTCTCCCTGACAATAGAGACGCTGTGCACATTTACCCTCGACACTTCATTGATTATTTAGATTGCGCCTTTTTTTCTCGTGTGTATTCAAAAGTGACATATAGGGAAGCTTTATTCTTTTACTTTTCATGACACAACTGTCATTGCATCCTGTCACTGCACACCAAAATAAATGAGTTTGAGCGGACACCTCCCTGAAGGTGATGTTTTTTTCTTCGTGAGATCACCACAACAACCCGTCTGGCCTTGTGCACTGCATATTATGATATTTCACATTCTGTACCTTTTGTGAAGATTTACAAGTATCCCTCACTGAAACATCTGAAGATGAGGGGGGTTCTGCAGATAAGAGCACTTGATCTCCGTGTGGGTGCTACAGCTCTTTGAGAACCACACTCAGTCGGGAGGCTGTCCAGCTGTTGCTGTATAGTAAAACACTATATCGGCATACATCACCAGCATGGTATGCACTTTATTAAAACTCTGAGTGCTGTTATGTTTCTCCAGGAGCGCTGGCCTGTGTTTGCTAACATTGTCTCTCCTTGCCGGTGCATGCTGGCTCACTGGAGTACCTTATTGGGTCACCTGGTAGAGTGCTGCAGGAATGAGTCCTAAAACCAGGAAATGAGTCAGCATTTTTGCCCTTCCAGTTCCCTTTTCGCAAAGTCAAACTGATGTTTTTCTCTTCATCTTTCTCTCAGCAGTGCAGACAATTTGGGGGTTTTCCGGCATTTTTTAAATTATTTAAAATTCTTAAATTGCCATCTGCCTGACCAACAGTTTTCGAACATGTTTCCCAAACGAAATGTCTAAATTGCCTAAACAAGTTAATAAAATAAGGAAATTGAAATTCCTGCGTTTTACCACATTACGTGACGGACATTTCAAACTTCCATCATATGATGACGCCAGTGTCATCCACTGATGAAGATGCGCTAGATGAGTTTCGCAGAGGAGATGCATCTTGAAGTAAGTTCACTTTGCCACGGGCTGTAGAGAAATCCGACTTCAATGTAGGTTACCCTTAGCGCTAAAATGCTGCGTGTATCTTTTTTCTCTCTATTATATCTGCACGGATGAAGTCCAGTGCTCTCTAAATCAACTGGGGCTTAGTTCAGCAAAATACAGTCATGTTCACAAATTCCCAGATGCTCGGCGCATTCACATTCCCTCGAATCTTAGTGCACCAGCAGCAGGAGCAGCATCCTGTTTGGAGTGCATGCTTTAAGTGTGATGTCAGATAATGAGAAGATGAATCATCTGCTCGAAAGAGCAAGCCCACTGCGCCTGTCTCTGGAGGAAGTGGGGCTGCAGTGGTCTATAAAGAGAGCGCCGGAGTCTACAGGGGGCTCGGTGCTCTCTGTACTCTGTGTATGCGGCTTGAGACCGGGGGAAAGAGATGCTTCTACCGTCCAGGCCGTGCAACAAAAGAGGCCTGAGACCCGGCCACCGCTCAAAAGGCGCGTTGAGAGAAACCAATATCATTACAGGCAATGCGAGTTTGTGTGTGTGTGTGTGCTGAAAAAGGCCAGCCGGTGGATGGAGCCCGATGGGTTTTCACTGAGGGTCAAGAGGGCCAGCACTGTTAACTACGCTGGCAGACTGCAGATGGTGGCGTCTCTTTGTTTCAGCCAGACTCTCATAACGTTGTGTGAATGAGGGTTATCTTTCCTACAAAAGCTATTCACCCTGGATGAATACCTGGCCTTGTTTGAAAGCAATGTATTTACGGAGCATATTTCCCCCACATGAAGTGTGCCACGACTTTGGGTGCTCATTTAAAATGCGTCAATGAGGGACAGTGAAGATTATAGACTGTTAAATGTGTCTTAATGTAAAAGGGATATTCCACAGTTAGATGACATGTTGGTTTTGATGAATATTAGGTTACTGTCTACAAAATAAAGGTGAAAATCAACATGCAATAATCAGATGTAATTGCTTAACAAACATCTTTTTGAACAACTCTTTTTGTCGTCCGGTATGTACCCGGTCAGCCTGTCGAACAGACTGCTGATGGGTCCCAGAATCTTCCAACTCGCTGGCATTGTAGGGCACTGCTCACGCTGCCATCACCGAATGAACGACCATGGACGTATTATCGAGAAGCCCTCGGGCAGCGGTACTTCTTGGTCCTCTCATGTTGCACTGAGGGCCGACTGGACTCTACAGTGACTCACTATCGCCTCTAGAGGTACAGGTGGTATTACAAGACAGGACGGGCCGGGGCTAGCTGGTTAGCATGCTCATTTAGACATGACGTCTACGTTGTAACCTCCTAACGTTCTGTTGATATTATTAGTCTGAAACTAAAATTCTGGACAGATCTTAAACGGGGGCGACCACATTCGGTGGATCACAGTCCTGACTCATCCTGATCTGAGGGGCGACCCTCACGCCTCGGACTATCAACCCTGACCATCGCGGAGTCGCTGTTCCATTACGGCACTCAAACAAACAGGAGGCTACAACAGCGAATACACTGCGAGTCACAAAAGTCTCTGGCAGTGGCACTGACAGAACTTTCTTTTGAAATGAAGATCAAAGCTACGGCGGTGCACGGAATATTCATGAACACCAGACATCTGTCAGCTACGAGAGACAGCGTTGCGGGGCGGGGAGGGAGGGTGGTGACATTTGTCTCCCAACAATGAGGGATGGGCGTCAAATAGGGAAGTGAGTAAACACCCCAAGAGCAAATGCATGGGTGCTTTAAGTGGCTCACAGGGTGGGGGGGGTTCTTATCGGGAGTTGAAAACAAAAACGTGACTGTGAGGGCTTCCGTGTTCTAGATCCTGTGTGTTCTATGAATCATTACAGTTTTGCATAATACCTATTTCCCCGTGTAATTCTATCACGATTTATATGACCTCCTTTTTCTGTTTTTTTTCTCAAACGCTCATCTCCCTGAGTCTGCAGAACAATGTCCTTCCTCTAGGCACTGTGAGTTAAATTTAAAGTCACGAGCAATGTCATCACAGATTTAATTTTCATATCAATAAAGACCTTTTCCATGTCGTCCTCAGATGAGCCTCGCTTTATAGCCTGGGATGGGGGGGGGGGGGGGGGGGGGGGGGCTACAGCGGTAAGGGGAAATAACAACAAGTGGAGGGTGGTCAAAGGCTGCGATGATGCTACAAAGTGAAACGAGCAGCTGCTGGGAGGCTGGTAGAGTCAGGATGCCGGGAGGTCTGGAGAGGTCACATCTGGAGAAGTCCATCCAACAGGGGCCATCCTTCTCCAAACACCTGTGATAGTATGAAAAGAAAAATGCCAGCAAAGAGGAACTGTTTTATTATGATTTTATTTTTTTTCTCTTCAGAAAGCATGAGCTGGTTGTCAGTGAGCATTATATGCCATTGTCACTCTTTACCCATTGCTGAGATGTAGAAAATATATCTGTACCCGAATTCCAACAGAATGCTCATAGTTTGAAACAGCAGGTTCAACTCAGTGGCAGTTTTAGATGCGTCAGGGACGGCGTGTCATTTTCTCGCTCATTATATTCAAAGTGTCTATCAAAATGAACTTAGGGCTTCACAGGAAACATACAGTTTCAGCTTGTAACATGCATACAGAGTATTTTCAAAATAAACTTGTGACGTAGGTTTACTTACTTACTTTGAGGTTTAAGCAGTACTTGGTTCTGGTTTGGTTTGAAATAAGTATATTTGTTACGCAGAATAAGGACGTTGGGTTAGTCAAGTGAGTAGAGTCACAAAATTGAGGTAAGATAAGACAATGCCGACTTGGTGACACGCGTGACTCGAAGAGCAACCTCCGGGGTGAAAGTCCTGTGTTTGTTTGACCCGTTCATCACTCTTACCCACCCTACACAGACTTTCCAGCAATGTCAGGTTCACTGATTATCTAATAATAACAGAGATGGACTCACATTGGAGTTTTTTTGAAAGCCCATACATGTGTCTCATACAGACAGTAGAGGGTGCCTCGGTGCATCAGTATCAGACGGCGTGGGCCACTGACCAAGCCTTGGTATTTGAGTTGGGAGTGAGAACGTTTTCTTGCTTGAAACAACAGGTTTTACACTGTGTGTGTTATGCGAACCCACAGCCAGTTCCCCTCAGCACTACGGAGCTGTTAAGCATCTCAATTGTTTTACGGACAACACGTTTGCTCCGCACCAAACAGTAAGACAAAGGTAACTACTAGCTGCTGAACATAGTGGAGCATTTAGAAGCTCAAGAGTACGTGCATCTACCGGCTTGTGTCTTCTGAATCATGTCCTCTATGTTCATTGTTTCCTGTGAATCCTTTGTGCATAGACGATGCTCCATGGACGATAATTCGAAAATTTGAAGGTTGACAATACTGTATTGACGGGAACTATTTAATACAAATTGTGGTTACAGAGAAAAGGCTGGCCTTGAGTAGAATAATTTATTATAATTTATTATTATTACTATTATGAACTGATTATTTCAGATTTCATTTGTTTTCGATTGAAAACTGCAAATGTTTCAACACAGATCCTTGATGAAGAGAAGATAATATTAACGTTAATAATACACCATGACTATATATTTGAACCAAAAAATAGGAACAATGTGCATCGATGAATTTATCAATATACAACACATCAAATGTGGATTAATCTGCCACTGAAAATAGGCCTCAACAAATACATCATTTCCTCCTGTTTGACTAACTGCAGTGACCAGCTATTTAAGTATATGGCTGAGTCTTTTTTTTCCTTTAAATTAAATCGATATATTTGTGAGTTGTTATAAGAAATTGACTTCATTGATGAATCGATTAAACTCCCACTTGGATGAAGCTCCCGATATCTAGCCACATGGCGGTGTCTAACTCTTCAGGATGTTCTGTCTGATTCTCTCTGAACCGTCTCTCTTGTTTTGCAGTTGTTGACGTGCGCCTTTGACGTAGTTTCACGTTTCTAGTCAGGGTAATTGATGGTGACAGCGTCAAGGGAATCGAGACCAAACAAAGTCATATCGCAGCCAACGAGCAGTTGCCAAAGCGCCTTGTCACGGCATGAATATTTCAAAGACATATACAAACAGCATGACATGGAGGCACACAATACTCCTGTTACTTTTTCACAAGTTAATTAGTCTCAGTAAGCAATTAGAATTTCTGATTAGGTAAACATTGAGCATGAAATGAGTTCCCCGAAACCTTTTGCATCTCAGACATATGTGTCTCCGCTGGGGGAAAACAGGATGAATTGTTTATGCTTTGCATCCATATAAAAGGCCTCAAATGGGTCATGTTTAGCTTCCTCTGCCAGTATAAGCAAACACTGTTCACACTTATGTTGTAAGAAAAAAAAAGGTGCAGGGTTGATGATGAGGGGAGATGCAATCAGCTCTCGACTCATGGCAGGATGGCTTCATTTAAATGCAATCCAACAGAACACACAGGGGCTAATTACCACCACACTCACTCATTCATCCATCTACGACATCTCGGCTGCTAAGTGGTTATTGCTATGGTGTTCTTGTGCTGCATTGCACGAGATTGCGACATTTTCTTTCAAGTTATCAATAAAAAAATAAGTAATATTGAGAGGGAAGACCTAAAACAGAGGAGGTTAGAGCAGCAAACATAGTTTAGTTGGGAGTTTACCCATTGCCCTGTTAAAGGATATGAATTACAATTAAGTTTGCTCAACCACACCATCGTCTCTGTGAGGATGTACACACTGTGGTGCTCAGAGGTCGGGCTGTTCTCATACAGCATTTTTAGCTAAACATACAAACGAATAATTCGCCGTAATCCGTAGGTATCCTAAAAAAATCGTTCGTCATATTATTCATGTAATTATAACCGAGGATGGGTCCAACAACACAAAAATGAGAAGTAACTTTTGGTAAGATATACGAGTTAAAGTTAAAGTTGAAGAGTTAAATGATAAAATCTGCATGCCAGCATGTTGTTAGACATATATGGTTAGCATCTTATTTTAGCATGTTAGCATGCTAACATTTGCTAATTAGGACTAAAACCAAAGAGTAGCAGAAGCTAGCATATTTTTCCCCTTACCTGTAGTTATATTGATCAATCTGGATTGTTCTGGTTTGATTTGCCTAGTATTGGAGATACAAGCCATAGAGATGTCCCAATTCTCTAAAGATGTTTCTCTAGTACCCTGCAGTGGTGATATTGAGTGGTCTTTTCATCCAGATTATGTATGGCTCCTTTGGACATACACTCTAGTGGTTTGAAAGTGGCTTTCTGCAGCTTGACCCTACGGTGTAATGCAATAGGACATGTGGGAAAAGATCATAGTATGCATGAAAACGTTGGCTGCATCTGTATGAAGACTAATTTTGTCTACTTGGTTGCAAGAACTAGTGGCAAGATCCTTTCTTTCCCCCCCTTGCGACCACTCAGAGTATAACTCCAGTCTAATTAACACTGAACTACACAGGAAGACGGTGTCACAGTACATTCTCCTTCTCTCAGCAGTCCGCCCACCTCCTAAACTCCCATTTAAACACTGGCCACTGCAGTGTGAATTCTAACAAGGGAGAAGAAAGCTGTCTCTTTAATGCCACGGCAGCGCTCCTGCTTCTTATTTTCTTATTGGACTGATGTATATGCATGAGGAGGCACTGCATCAACCTCTGTGGCAAAATCACCCATAGAGGACTAAGGCCCGATATGACAGGTCGACCCATCACATTTGTATTCATGAGCAGTTAAATGAACGAATGGATGAATAAATGCATAACAAGAATCCGCTAAATTGTCGCGTAAATGTCAAAGGACGCGTGATCCGCTGAAGCTTTGTGATTTCAATCCGCAAGAGAGGGAAGCCGGCTGATTGGCTGTGGAACGGTGTAAATCGAAAACAAGTATGTGTTCAAAGGGGGGAAATGCACTGAGCTAACCTAGCTGCAACATGTTGTTAGTTGCTTTTGAAACGTGTGTGATGAATGTTAGCAGCTTTTAAAGGGCCTTCGGAGCAGACTTCTAAAGGGATCCGCCAAGCAGACGACTGTCAATAACGGCCCGTTATTGTACACAGACTATGCTGTTATTCAGTGTGTTATCTCCCTTATTTAGTTATTTGTGTCTGCTAGGATGGAGACATAAGGGCTGTGTGGAACATCCAAACGCAATCTGCTTCAACAAGATGGCCCAGTTTGTACACACGCTTATCGCCGGGGCCTGGCAGCAGGACCAGGTTTGACTGTTATTATTCATGATACAAGATGCCTTTGATCTGGGCTTCTGGCCCGCCGAAAGAACCCGGCACAACCTCCTTGCAACGGTCTCTCTCAGAAACGCATCATGCGCAACCGTGATGCCAGGGCCGCTTCTGCTGTGCTGACATCCAATCAAATGTCATTGCTTTTTGCAGTCAAAATTCCTCTTCAAAGTGATTGTTGACAGTTTTTGAATATTTAGGGAAGAGCAAAAAAAGGGTTTGTGATCTAGACATGCATAAAGTCTGAGTCGGTAGGTCGGGTACATGACAGCTGAACTGGCAATTACACAGAGACACAATGTGAACAAACTTGCCTATAAGTTAATTAAGGACAGACAGGGCACTGGTGACAGTGGTATTGAATAATAACGCTGCATTCATGACAAGGTGCTGAAACTGGGAAAAAAACATGTCATTCTGACTGGAGTTCACAACGGGTGTCCTCGTTATTAGCCCCTCACACCAGACAACGGGAAATGTTCAACTATTGTTCATGCTACATCTTTGTAAAGGTTACTTGGAATATGAAACCTGCATAAACATACAGTGTATGCTCTTATTAATGAGCTCAATGATCATTAGCAATGTTCCCTCTAAGCTGCGCGCTTGAGCAATCGCGCACTGCTCGCACATTCTCAGCGCACAAGAAAATCTATGCAGCGCATAAAATAAAATTCAACATAAACGTATTAATTAATATCTAATATTAGTCCTAATCTTATCTAATCAATTAAACCAATAATAATAATAATAATAATAATTTTGTTTTCTGTACTATTTTGCAACGTAACTCAGTGAGTGACAGGTGTCCAGCCAATGATACGATTCGGTTCACTTACGCTACGCAGCCAATCATAGCATTGACACTATTGCCCTGCCCATTCGCGCCGTGCAGGTTAGCTAGCTAACAACAGTGCGGCGGAGTTACGAGACGCAAATGCTAACCCCTTATCATGGCGAAACGAACGGGCAGCGACACATCCACTCACCAAGCCATTGGAAAAAAGAAATGTGGTTCTTTTAAGATGGAATGGCTGTCGGAGTATGTTCAAATAGAAGAACAAGCGGTGAAACTGGGTGAGATTTTTTCTTTTTCGAGTGAGAAGGGTCTACTCTGCAAAACATGCAGCGAAGCTAAAGTAGCAAATGAGTTTTCCGAGGGAAAAATGTGGACTGAATGGAAGTTGGACTACCTCAAGCGTCACATTCAGCAGAAAAAAATAAAAATAAAATCAAAACAGCATCCAGAAATCGTCTTGAAGTGGCACATTTGGACCAGCTGATGCGCATAAAGTCAAAGCAAGAAGCAGACGAATCCATCAACCTGAACAAAGTGTACAACCATTGGAGAAGTGAGAAGGACAGACGTGAAAAATAAGGTAAAATTTAAGTCAGATTTGTGCATATTCTCGTGACATTTATTAAGATTTTTTACTTATGGATATTAATCATTAAATTATGTTACTACTAGATCATTTATGGGTAGTAGAAATGATAATAAAAAACTGAGTAATTACATATTTTACAGACAGAGTTACAGGAATTTACACTGTATCACAAGCTACAGCACACGTCATTGTGCAAAATGTGAATGTTTTAATGTGAACAAAATGTTATGTCTGAAAGGTGTATATGTATCATTTCTTCCAGAACAGGACCCTCACACAGGCCACAACAGGACCTCACACAGGCCAAAGCAGGACTCTTCCCATGGCCAAAGCAAGACTCTCACATAAAACATACTACACATCTCATGAACAACAAGATTTTTGTCTTTTTCCTTTAAAGTTTGTCAAATCACTTATATTAAAAGTAAACTAGTGAAAATTGCTGCTGTAATTTGATTCTTTTAATAAGCCATGTAACTTGCTATGATCCAAGGTTTTGAACAGGTGTGATACTGGTGTGTGGCCACAGCGTGCACATCTGATGTTGCTCACAGTGGTCCTCAGTGTGCTCAGGGAGCTTGTGTGTATGCCCAGACACATGAAAAATTAGAGGGAACATTGATCATTAGTGTTATCTCTTGTTAACATCATCAAAAAAAAATTTGAAATATTATCCTGAGGAAAAACACAGGAGAGAAAACAATTAAGATCACACTTAGACAATAGATCACCTGCCACAACTTTTACCCCCCCCCCCCCACCTGTTTCATAGAAGTCATGAAGTCAGACTTAGACAATAGATCACTTGCCTCTCAGGTCTTCCATACATTTATGACAGAAACTGTTTATATCCGAGAGTTGTAATTTTGACAGGTATGTTATTTTCCACTTGAAACAGAAAACCAATATTACCACTGTTTCAATTGATTTAGAAATGATTTCTCTACACTCTTTAATTGTGTCTTAAAAATAAAGACAATCAAGGTTCATATTTAACTCGACAAAAGTAGCAGATTTAAGGTTCGTGAATTCAGCATTCAGGCCACAGTATGTTGATTTCTTTGTCTTTTATTTATTGGGTCCGTAGTTTCCTAATAATTCCATTGGAAGTGATCCTTGCGAAAGCAATGTCATATGAAACTGATTGTGAGTGAAATAGAGAAAGACCGTAAGTCTCAGACACACGGTCATTGTAGTTAGAAATCATCTCCCAGTAAAGGGAGGTGTGCAAAGATAGCTTGTCCTGTGTTACTCTCTATGCTGTGTTCTAAATGATTACACAGTTCCTTTTTCTTTTCTTGAAAAGTACTAGGACATAATTAGAAAATTTTCTGGGAAATTACAGACTCCTATAATAAAGCCTTCCCAGAATTTCTCTGTCTACGTACAGCAGATGAAGACCCGACTGACTGATTAATGCCTGGGCATTGTCATGAAACTAAAATATAAATTTCCCCCTGTCGGGTGTTTCATTTCTCAAAAAGAGAGTGCGGGACGAGTCATTTGCAAAGCAGATCTGTTTGCTCATAATTTCCGTTGGACTGCGAGTGTCAGGCCTGAAGTACTTGACATTCAGCAGGCTACCCTCCCTGATCTTTTCAAATGAATCAACCTCCTTGGTTCAGCTTTTGTTTGTTCGGATTTTGCCTGGGTGGAAATTTGTTCTTCAAGACGATTAATGCAGCGTCGGGGTGTCAGTGTAAGGCTTGCACCGTGCTAGTAAAAGTCAAAACTATATGATTTAATTGTATTTATATTACCAAAGTGGGGCTCTGGAGGCTCCGGATGAAACGGCTCCTGGAAATGTAAGAGGCATTGCCAAGAGTCCTGATAAGAGAATCCTCCCACTAGAGGAGGGACGGAGCACTGGAATGTTCACTGACTGATAAAAGTGATTGCTGTATCACAGCATCCTCCCATGTCTAAGTATGTGTGTGTGTGTGTGTCTGTATCCACGTGGGTGTACACAGCTCTTCAATCAATGGCAATTACAAAGACGCATAGCTGATTGCTGACCTCGGTCACTGTGAGGGTGCGTGTCGATGAGTGTCACGTTTCTCCCCCTGTGGGTCAACGCACCGCTCACGGTTTCTTCAGTCCAGGCTTGAACGGCGCCGGGATCGGTGGTTTAAAGAAGTAGAGCTTGTCTCAGCAGTTCCACGGTGCTTCACAGATTACCGTCAGATTGGGGTGAAAAATTCATCTCAAACAGCTCCTCGAGTACACGTGTGTTCAAGACCGGGGGAGGACAGGCAGTGGACTTGGTGGATCGGTGGTGTGTCATGCTGCACTGTGCAGATGGTCATTTGTTGAAATAAAGCAGATCAGTCCATTAGTGGGACTGACAACATGCACACAGACTGCCAGGGCGGCAAAAAACAGCAGCGATCCCGGCCCGCTGGATCAATCAGAACGAATTACAGTGATAATCGGTGGTGCTGTGATATCAATACGCGTCCATTATGCTTCAATCGAATGCAGACTGATACACAGTAGTAGGGTTGGGTGCAAAAGTTTCCCAGCCGGCCACCGTCGTAGTTTCTAGTTTCAGCTGGAATATCAGTTGAGCATCGTAAAACACACTTGATTCAAACTCGAAGACCAGTTTCCAACAATCACCAGCTTTGGTTTGGTCAAAAATAAACCCTGAATTCAGTGAGTAACTGCCTTTGCACACATCAATATATATATGTGTTTCTTTCTCCCATGGGTATTTTCACACAGAACGTGGATATAACACGAATAAAGTCATCAACCTATCAGGTCACGCGCATATTATATCGTACAACATGGAGGGTCCTTGGTCCGAACCAAAACAAACTTAAATTACTCCTTTCATCCGTAACCATGTCCACTCCTTCCGTTACCTTTCACAATAAAAGCCCTAAATGTTTACACTGAATGACTGTTTACCAGAGATAACTCAAGTTCACCCAGAGCACATAGCCAAAAGCATCAACGACATACTGACATAGCTTACAGTAGTTTATGGATATGAGTATATTGCATTTTCGTGTTGTTTATTCGTCACCCCCAATGTGTGTTAAGACCTTTAGATGTGAAAAGGTGCTGGTTCTTGGCCTTCTCACAATGTACATTTTAACAATAATTATTCATTCTCCATTTATTTCATGACACAATTGCTGACAATGTAGATTTACCCTGAGGAGTAAATACGACACCAAAACGGTTTGCTCTTTTCGACTAAGTTAGATCACGGAAGCCATCTCAAAGCATTAGTTGTTTTCCTTTTTTTGACAAATTATTAATCTGCAAGTGCGTGTCTGAATCCCCACTGCTTCAATGCGATGAGCTCCTCTTGCTGCGTTGTCGTCAAATCGAACGGCTCGTTCTAAAAGCTGATTCATGATTTCTTACGATTCAAAAACAGACACTCGCATATGCAAATGAGTCATTACATAATGCCAGCTTCTGGTCAATTTAGGAGAAATATACAGATGCAAATCGACAAAGTAATAAAATAAACACCTAACTGTGTACTTTGTGTTTTTGTTTTCTTTCACAAGTCTGAAAGAAGACATTATGAAAGCAAAACAGCCCCATATCTCAACATCTACCAGTGCTTTAAGTATGTGTTTGTCTGCGGTGTCTCCCCTTAAATAGGTTGTTTTACAGGTTTACATGTTTTTATGTTGCCGCGGTCAGGGAGGAACCTACATCATTTCGGTGTTGGGATGACATTTACCGGTCGATAGCTGATCTTAATAAACGTCCCGCAGCGACAAACCAATTTATCAGCCCGGCTTCTTTTTGTTGGGTTTCCGTACAGTCCAAGGCTTCGTGTAAAGCCTGAACACTCATGGCACTGCAGCCCAGACCTCACACAGCTAACTCAGATGTGGTCAGTCAGTGTGTGTGTGTGTGTGTGTGTGTGTGTGGGGGCGTGCGTGCGTGCGTGAGACCGGGGCTTTTTTCTTGAGTGTGTTGCAGTAGCATGCTGTTAAGCCCTGGAGAGCCACACAACCTGCTATGCATCAGTCCCAACCCCCCTCAGCTGTCTCTCCTCAGCCTCAGTGGACATGGCAGCCCCCCCCCCCCCACACACACACACATTCACACACAACCCCGACAGCAATCTCCCTTCCCCGGCTCGGATCAAAGCCATCCAAACGGTAAATAAACATATCAAAATGGCCAACAAAAGAGCCGGTAACTGCTCTAGAACAAAAAGACTGAGGGAACAACAGAGTGAGGGCTCTTGGCTTATCGGATCACAGGCGGGAGGAACCTGATGGGCGCGGTCTGAAGATGTGAAGGTAAACAGGGGATGCAGGGGAGAGGCTCCTGTGCTGAAGGCCGCCGACAATGATGTGATCTAGACCTGCAAGCACACACTGGAAGAGGAAATATACGCAATATATGCAAAAATATCGATGTATGGGAGCTGGCTTTGAAATTGCACCCTGAAGTCAACTACAAAAGAGCTTGTAGTGCAAAATCAGCAGGTAGATAGACAGGTAGGGGAGCACCGGGTGGTACAATGCTTTGATCAGAGATTTACCTAATTAGTAACTGTACTTTTTACTGATAACATCTAACATCCACAAAAAAAAAAAAAACTGAATAATAATGTATTCTGAATAAAAATGAACATGAAAATGATCCCGTTGATATGAGTTGATAATAATAAAAGCATCCATCCTTTATTCCAGGTCCATAAACCGAGGCAGATACAAAGGTATCCCTGAAGAGCAGCATGTATGTGTGTTTTTGTACAGCGACTCGAATCATCTGTTTGAAAAACAAATAAAAAATCCACTCAAGAACCCTGATTTGATCTGGTTGTCTAAGCATTTACAGAAAACGTATTGGCAACCAAGACAGAGACCCCTGTATCCAACGTAATAAGACTTTTTTGTTTTTGTTGTTGGAAATTGAACGTTTTGAGCTGTATGTTAGGATTGGCCCCGTGGTAATCCTGGTTGTTGTTGCTGTCCAGTGTCTTCCAAGCCCATCTGGGCTGGGCACCATATGGTGCAGGATGCTCAAATCAGAAAATATATTGATTCACACACTTATGATACCTATGAGCCATAAGCCACTCGGATGTGGGAATCACAGCTGCAGATAGGGGGATAGTTTGGATGTTTTTAAGTGAGGGTTGTATCAGGCTCTTATCCATAGTCAGTGTATTACCTGTAGTAGAGCTACTTAACGCGTTGACGACCTCTGGACTGATACAAAATGCTCGTGTTCGTAGCGCCTATTTTAAAACGCTTGAGTCTACGTCGAGGTGTTTGACGTTCTGTACGTGTAAAACATTTTTAATGATTGTAACAGTGAACAAAGAAAAGAACAGTGTTCTTCCTCAATTTCATTGGCTTCTGTGTTGACTGCCAGCTGATGCGGTGGTTCACTTCTACTATGAGATCTGTAGGCTTTAGCTTCTATCTTTATCTTGTGAACTGGATTCGCCAGTTGAATCGGTTTGACATCCTGGAGAAATCCTGCAAACAGACATTGTTGTCCTCAGATGGTATTTCTTCAGGGAGTGGAGTTAGTGACAGTGTGGGCTCCCAGTGATTCACAGTGATGTTTGAGGCCTTAAGCGCTGCATGTGGTTGTCCAAGCCTTCAAAAACTCCATCAGTCGAATCCATTGTTCCGAGTGTCGTGTTGGTTTTCTTTTTAATATGCCAATGAAATGTGGTTGATTCAATTCAGACGCGGCCTCATGCCGAGCTCGTGGCAACAAGACCAGGGGGCTGCTTTAATAGTTTCTGACCGGGAAATCAAAGATCAAGATGGAGTGCTGTACTAAATAGTAGGTCTTTATAATTACAGGGCAGGTGGGCAGAAATAGTGGTTCGACTCGGCTCAATAATTAATGAAGCAGAACTCTGCACCCTGCAGAGGAGGGAGACTGTGGCTGTTGGAGAATGCACTTTGCTTATGATGAAATACCAGCCAAGTTTAAAGACATCTTTCCATCGGCCGCACGTGCGGTTCACCTCCGTCACTCTGCAAGTGATCAGGCCTCGCCCACACTGCTGAAAGGCTTCGTTAGTGTGAAATATATACGGGGGAGAGAAGAAAAAAAAAAGAAGAGCTTTTCACCTGCAGTGATCAATTAAAACTCACCAGCATCATTAATAACATCATTAATAAACCCGAGCTACGGCTGTTTTTATTGCTCCTGCTAGGACACTTTCATCGCAGGAAAAGAAAGTTCAGTGGTTTAACTAGGGGCATATGTCTTTGAAATCCCTGCACTGTGACGAATTGAAACAACAGCGGCAGAATCATAGCTGATAAAATCTACTTTCATTTGGCTACAAAATGAGAGTGAACCCTTTCTCTCTGGGTAAATGCTCAGCAGTAAACGCAGGAAACGAGCAAATGAACGTCGGAGCAATTTGCTCTTGTGAGCTCTTTTGAAGTGCAGAGTTTGTTGTGACACGAGTGGAAATAGCACATCT
The DNA here is from genome assembly GCF_949748355.1 of Melanostigma gelatinosum. Taxonomy (NCBI): domain Eukaryota; kingdom Metazoa; phylum Chordata; class Actinopteri; order Perciformes; family Zoarcidae; genus Melanostigma; species Melanostigma gelatinosum. The sequence continues at coordinate 6,884,341 of NC_136652.1, read as the reverse complement.
GTCCTTTTAGCGGGAAGCAGGAGTCCACCATTCAGACTCGTGTGTGTGTGTGTGGCATGACATAATCGTGCCGCTGCTCAACCCGTGTCAGACACAGAGGACACAGACTGTGTGTTTTCAATTCAAACGATGCAAATGAAGCTCGATATGTGCCGCGCATACGTTCCACGCTCCGGGTCAACTATCCCAAGTGGCTTTACTTTCAATTACATGATGTAATGAACCCATCAAGGGAAGTCGGACAAATTAATAAGAGCAAAAACCGTGGAGCACATTCAAACTGGGGCAACAGTGGCTCACTGGGTTAAGAGGGTCGTCTGGGAACCGGAAGGTCAACGGTTCGATCCCCGACTTGCTCAGGTACACTTGACACGTGCACCTGAGCAATACACTGAACCCCTAACGGCTCCCCGGGTGCCGATCAATGGCAGCCCACTGCTCCCTATATACAGGGGTGGGTCAAATGTCGTGTATATATGACAATAAAAATGTTTGTGCATCGCATTTGACATTCACTGTGACAAAAATGAGAATGGGTTGTCAAATGTGCTTGACTCTCTGTTCACCACGGAGGCAATGCGAGAAAAAGTTTTCTTCATAAATTCAAAGTAAAACGGGGTGATATGATCAATATTCACATTGATATATTGTCTTCCATGTTCCTTATCGTGTCTCTGTGTGTGTGAGTGTCTTCCTGTGCTGCCCTGTCTACCTTCACACCTGCTGACAATCTGCTCACCACCTCCCTCAGCTCGCACATCTGCCGTTGATCAGCTCATCATCTCTGCCGTGCACCCGCTCTGGCTCTTCACCCCCTCATCGCTAAAGGTCCTCGTTTCAGCTCCTTCAGTAGCATCACGTCTCGGGCAACATGCAGAGTTTATTCCTGTGGGAAAATATTATCTTGTTGTTGCACTCAGACATGAACCACTCTCTTCTTTGTCCAATAGGATCAATGCATCAACTGCCTTCCAGACTGTCTGCCTGCCCACCTGCCTGTCAACAACCCTCCTCGTCTCTTCCTCGGCCCAGCTACGCTTCGGATGGGCTTAAAAAACAAAAGTAATACACACATATAAAAATAATGCTTTGACTAAGTTTTAGTTTTACTATTATTTTGGTGTATTAATATAACATCTCGGGACATATGCATGCAAATAATCATGTGTTTAAAGGCATACAGTATATGTCTATAAATGTTTTATTTTAATTATTGCCTGAGCTGTGTAGGCTGTTCATCAATTACACACGCGTATAGTGAGGAGGGTGGGTGTACTAAGCTACGTTTTCAGTCTGCACCAATTGTTATAATCAGTTTTCTTTTATATTTGTTCAGTAATTAATTTCATCTTAATGCTAAAATAAAGAGTGATCCATGAATTCAATATGAAGTCATGCTTTTCTCTATATGCTGAGATCATGTGGTGGACTTTATTTAACTAATTATGTGACTTCTGAAGGTCATTGGTAGCGCCAGATCTGATTTTAAGGGGCTTCATACCAACACAGCAATAACTAGACAACAAGGAACAACATACAATGTCTATAATGTCAAACTTTCTTTTGTAAATTGTAAACATTAATAAAGAAGCCAATCATTGGTCAAATCTGCATCTTGCAGAAAAGTGAAAAGATTTCCAAGTAGGAGACATCTTGTGTCAGTTAGCAGTTAAACTCTTTAGAGTAGATTTAAGACATTTAATTGCCATGTCATCAAGATTTTATTTTCCAAGTATTTGGTATTTGTTACCGTGTTACAGTTACTGTGAGGAACTTTTAACGGCAGTTGGAGGGAAGGGAGGTACGGGAGGACCAGAACCCGGACTGAGAGGGGGCAGACTTTTGAACGCTGTTTTTGTGGTTTTCCTACAAAGAGTCTTGTACTATATTGCCCTTTTTGGGGAATGTTTCTAAAATGTTTTATATCACTTTTGCTATGATGCTCTGTGACCTGTAGAATAAAGTGCTACCATGTTACCACGTTTCCCTTCGTGTTTCACAGTTACTTTCTCCATACATCGATAATATGAATGAGTTTGCTGTTTTTGTCGGAGATAAATCACTTCACTGGTGAGCAGACAACATCTATCATCTCTCACAGACTAGCATTGCTTCTGTACATTTGTGACGTGTTTCTTGTGCTAATCCTCAAACCCCCCGCTCTGGAGCACCAGCGTTCATGTGGTTTTGTACGTTCGAGTCAAACGGGGTTAACGTCTGGCCAGACAGCAGATGGGCTGCCACACACAGGTTTGTTTGACCCCTGACCTGTGAGCATTATGCCCAGGATGAGGGCAGCGAAGTCAGCTTCTTGCTGATTTACCGGGGGGGGGGGGAGACAGACATTCTGCCCGGCAGAATTCGCGATGGATTTTCTCCACGGTGCCGAGCTGCAGCTTCCTGGACTGATTGCTGGAATCTGAAGTAAAGCAGACCGACCTTTCTCTCAAAACGTAAACACACATGGCGCAGATTTGTGTCATATAAAGGCACGCATTCTTCGCCGCTTAACTCTTTTGGAGACGGCATTATCTGGAGTTCTCCACCGATACAGTATTTACGTCTGGCGCGCCAAAGCCTGTCGAGGAGCCGATGAAATGACAAAACACTTCAAAACAGCTTCTGTCCCGCTACAGCGAACAGGCCGGCTGACTTGACGTCTGGTTATTGCGTGCCATTTTAAGAAAGAGGCCACTACATCGCCACCTGTGGGAGAGTGGGGTTGCAGGGGGGGGGGGGGGGTCTGCTCTGTCAGCAGACCGGCTCCTGTTTGTCTCACGCTCAAGCCGAAGTGTCCATTTATCTCAAGGTGAGATGTCAAAGGTGTGACACGTGAGAAGAGGGCCTGAAAACATCCTTTTAGCCGATGCCCAGTCAGCCGCCGCACACACACTGCTCCTTTCGCGTCCCCCATGTTGCCTTTTTGTTCTGTGGTTCTTGATATTCGCTTTAAGGTGTTTTTGCACAGGAATAAAGGCAAGTTATTTCCTCGAGTGTTGCTTCTAATGCTGTATGGGGATACGTGTTTGCCTTATGACATTATTACAAGTCTATTCACTGGATGAAAATCCAGCTTTTATCCAGCATGCATCGAAATAATACATTTTTTTCTATAATGTAAGTAAATAAACACTTCTTTGTATATTTCACTAATATTCCTTTTACATGCAGTGGTCAAAATAGGATTCTTTCAGAGTTTATGTTTTAGAGCATGTGTGTGCATACTGTTGGCTCGTTGGTTTGTCTGTACACAGAGCTGGCTGTCAACAGGCAAGAGGCTGTGTGAAAAACACGAAAGTTGACTTTTTAACAGAGAATGATATTCATTTCTACTGTTCACCTCGTTGTGATGGAGGATGAAATAGTTGCCACCATCGAGAGTTGTAAAATCCTGCATGCGAGTATTACGAACGGTGTGCAGTGTCTGTAAAGCCTTTATTAAATGCATTAATACAATTGGATTTAGTATTTCATTGTCTCATCAGTACCTTAAGCACCTACGCAGCCCCCTGTGCTTTTTCAAAGCAGGTCTGTCCCTGCTTGCTTACACTCATCAGGTTGACAGAATCACAAGTCCAAATAAATTGTATCGTTGCTCTGTCTGCTGGATGTATAACTGTTTGCCAAACACCTCATAAGGTGATTATATGTCAGATATTATGTTTCCTGATCAATGCACTGTCTCCAAGTAGTCAAAAATGAATTGAAGCAGCATTAAGTTTACTGGTGAGAGTGAATTAAAGTTCCACACGTTAAGTTCACTCACGTAATGTACTTACTTGCATCGTGCACGCAACGTTGGCCTACTTAAATTACGTATTAATTTAACTAACGAACATACTGAATCCAACCCGACCATGATCTATTCCTAAAACTAACCAAGAAGTTTTTTTTAACATTAACATAAGTGACACCAATAAGCATCCTAATGTTGTGTTTGCAGCTGCAACAGGCATCCAGGGGCAGTTTGTCTGTTTTCCTGAACAAAAATATGACAGGTACAAATGAGCACAGTGCACTCGCTCCGGGGAGTTGTGTATTCAGGAGCCCACGCATCCAGCCCAAGGCTTGTTTGTTCCCCCCCCCACTTGAAAAGTTCCTGATCAATACTGGTGACTCAGCATCTGCTCTGGTTCCAGAAATGTGGGGTGCTGAGATGACTGCCTTCAGAACTCACTGTCCAGCTGGAGTTGTGCTGCACTGACAACTCCCATTTCAAACGCTTACCCCAAACCTAGCAATCTGTACTCAACCTGCTCAGTGAAGGAGGACATATGCTAGATGTTACTCGTTCCCTAAATGAGGTGTCTGCAGAGGGTTCCCAGCAGCCTCACAGAGAACACAAGTAACCAGTGTGTGTGATGGGCTCTGGGACGATGATACCGCCTTCCAAATTCAAGCAAAAGAATCCCTTAGCCACCTATAGTATGAGCTGCGTCTTAGTTCAGGATGTTGGACCAAGAACACCGGCCCAACGAAGATCAGACGGAACCTGCACCTCCTCCCCATGTGAGATGATCCTGCCTCACCGAGATCAAAACTGATGGGGTGTTAAGGTGCATCGATTACCACCAGGAAGTGTATCTTTACACATTGCGCATTGTGGACAACTGAGAAAAACTGTGGAGGCTGTAGCTCAGGTGTTAGAGCTCTAGCACTTGCTCTATTTTATCTGCCGAAAGAACATTTTGTACACTGCTCTTAATCTTGAGTTTACAAAATCTGTCTCTGCCAACCCAAGTGTCTGAAGTCAGGATAAACTCCAGGCAATACGCAATGTGTTTATTCTTTGAGTGCATCAATAGCCTCTACAATTATAGTCTGAATGCAATACATATCAGATTTCTTTTTACCATGGCGTGGCAGATCCAGGAATAATTCAACATCAAATCGCGCAGGGAGTACAATCGCAGCGCTTTTCCTTCCGGCATGTTTGACATCAAATATTTGGCCAGAGACCTTCAACCTGCTGAGTGTGGTGCAACAAAACACCGTATTTACACTCGTAATTTCATTATATCCAGATTAAGCGTTCGCTGCCATTATTGCAGGTGTTATGTAAACACCTGAACAAGGTTATGTTATTCTTATAGGCTGGAATTGAGTGAACATAACCTGATTAACACGCCACGATTAGCTGTCACTCTTTCAATTTACTCTGGCATGTACATGAGGTGGACATAATGTATGACCACCTGTACGTTTTAATGCAATAATGTAATACCCTTGCTACGCATGTTGTAGAGCTCATAATATTCAGATCACGTTTCATGTCACAGTGTTAAATATGATCTACAACCTGGGGAGCTTTTGATTGATATCTTATGTGAAAAGTATTGTTAATATGGGAAAAAAATTCATTCAAATATATTTGACTTAACTAACATGCAGCCAATTTTTTGGTGTGCTGAGCAATGATCAAAAATCGCCTTACATCTACATTTCATGTTAGTTGACTTAGAAGGCAGTTTAAATGATGCAATGCTTTGAAACTAGCGGTGAAACGACCATGACGAATTAACAGTGTATTACATGGTGCTGGCATGAAACACTGGAAACAATGCCAATGGAAAGTCAATTAGGATCCGTTGTCTGAGGAAACGCAAATTCCCAGGTTTGGGGTCAGGGTGGATGTTTGGATGGGTCAAACACGGGACTTTCACCCTGGACTCCCTTGTAAAAGCAAAGGTTAACTTTGACTCATTTGAAATGACGTAGGCTGTGTTGGAAGTTATGTCAGTTTCAATCCAAACCATCACCTTTTCTGTCCTAAACCTGACGAAGTAGCTTGGTTGCCTCAACGTTTAATGGTTTTTGTGTTGGCCGCACGTAATTAAACATGTAATACGCTGTTGAAAGGTTGTGCTAGTTTCAGGTATTTCCTTGAGATCGAGTTATCCGTATCTCACTCTTTCCCTCTGCATCAAAACAGACCAATTATTATTTTTTTTTATTGGTAGTAAAATGACAAAAAAAAGATGCAATACAGTGACATATGTACATAGAACACAGATGTATTGGTCAGACAGACAGACAATAAAATGAAGCAGTTACAATGATGGATGCGATGATTCAATAAGAGTGGAGAGTTGTGGGATGTGTGGCGGATCGACAGCATATATCCAGAGAGGTGCTCTGCGGCACTTCACTGGTAAGGAGCCAGCCCTAGAATACCCCTTTGTCAGGACAGGCTTCTTTCACTGCCTCTTGCAACACTCCGGTTACCCGCTCACAAACTGTGTCTCGCTAACTGAGGACATGCCTCCCAAACGAATATTTCCAAGGCTATCTCGGCTTGGTCGGGTTTTCAATGCCTCCATACACTGTCCTTAAGCATTGGCCCGCTGCGCCGCCAATGTTTTGATCAGCCACTTTCGTGATTAGACCTGTGAAGCCGCTGCCCGGCTCTCTCTCTCCACAAAAGGGATTACTATGGGTCTTGACGCAATCGGGTGTTTCAGGATGTCAATGCGAAACAAGTCTGCTGCAGAGGCCATGTCTGTTGGAAGTAATGTGACTTGTTCTACCTGTGCAGCTCCTTTAACTCCTTAAATTAGAGCTTCGTGGCGCTCGACGTTCGATCGGCACGAAGCAGAATATCATTGTACCCCTTCAATAAAAACCACCAAGAAAAATCAGTCTGATAACTTCATCCTGTGACGCAGCAGACTCTGAACCTCAACTCCCCTATTCAGAAATGGACTGGATGAATATCTACGTATATGAGATAAGAATCCGTGTTTAAGCTCTGTCGCTTTGAGTTTTCCCCGCACTTGTTCAGATTCGTGCTTTTTCTCTCATTTGTTTGTATCCCCCTTTTTTTTCCTCCAAAGCACTTAATAGCACCCCTGTGTATTAAAATGCTCTGTATAAATAATCTTGACTTGGCAGCAACCTGGCTTAGCTCAGCTCACCTTTAGAGATGGATGTTTGCCGACTGAACACCGAGGAGCTGTTTGCCGTCTCTCTCACTGACGCCAACTGCTTTTAACAGTTCCTTTGCCGAACACACCTTGTACATGACTAACTATCTTTGCTGTATTAAAACGCACCCGCGTAGCCCATCTGCCAAGTACGATTGTGTTCAACCACCGAAACCATTTCATGAGAAAACTCATTTTCAGCCTCTTAATTATTTTTCATTACAGTGGCGCCGAGGAGTAGATTGGAATAGGACAGTAATTGCCCGGACTTGAGCTGTGAAACAATCCTGATGCATCAGGTTAGATGAAGTGTGACAGGGAGACATCTCGCCACTGTCCAGAGCCCATCAGCCTGCTTCCTCCTTTCTGATCACCTAAAAACCACCTCGGATCGTGGCCGGTGCAAGGTCAGCGCGCCGGCCTTTTGGGGTGAGGGGGGGAGGGGGGGTGGCAAAGTTCCGGTGGCAATTGGCGCAAGATGCCGATAACCTTGTCGTCGGCTTTGCAACTGTCCCTAAGCGTGTCTGATTGTGAGTGGCTGTCACATTGACGTGCACTTTACCATCCTCCCGGAGCTGCCAATAGAACTAAAGGGGGGGGGGGGGGGAGGGGGGCAGCTCCTGCAGGTTTAAGAAGGATGTGTTCAGCACAGCTTGTGGGGCTGCTGTTAGGATGATATTTCTACCCCCACCTCCCCAATCTGCGGTGTGATAGAAAAGCTTTTCCAGATGCACTATCGTGAGCAGTGCTGCCAATCAATACAGCTCTCTCTGCGAGAGGTAAAAGAGGGCTTCAGTCCCCCCTGCCTGTCTCGAAATCTGGCTTTATCCTTCCTGCGTTGGCCAGTTTCATGTGGGATAGGAGAAATAACAACGTTGTAACCTTTTCACATTCTGTTGATAATATTAGCTGACTTTCTTACGTGTTAAACTTCTGGCAGGATCTGAACACGTTGCTCTCTTTAAGGCTACAGACGACCACAGACTAATTAAAAATACTTGCCTGCGAATATTAAATGTCCAGGGCTTTTATTGCCTTGGTAAGGACAGAAGGAGCAGATCTGGTATGCGTTGCCTTTGTTAAGACTGGAAGGAGTAATAAGGTTTGCCATTTTGGTTCGAACTATACGTAGCCTCCAAGTTGTTCCTCAGAAAAATGTACCTCGTCCTAAAAAAATGTTGGCGCTTTTTGCTGCCTAATATCTTAATTATGTGCAGTAGAAAAAATATAATGATGTGCAAATTAATCGCATCAAAAAATGGTGAGTAAAGGTCTCGTAAGGTGAGACAAAACACTTGTTTAAAGTCAGTATTTAGCTTAAAGACCACGAAGGTTGTGACTACATTAATAAGAAGGCCAAGCTGATTTGCAGGGTTGTGATGGGACTGAACTCCAACTTCCTGCCAACCAGGATACTCGGCTGGAGGGGAAGGTTCTTATTCATACCTAATGTGCCTGGAAAAGGAAGTAAAGAGGAAACATTCCATTCCACAAGTGTTTCATCAGATAGCTCTCTCCACAATGAACAGCAAACAGGTATGCCTCTCGTTTTAATAGGATTTCCAGACAGGCGAGTGGAAAAGGGCCTCAGGCTTTGACAGAAACTGTGCGGCGGCCTCACTGAGTGGTCTGCAGCAAAAACTAATTCCCCTTGAACACTCTGCAGTTCCGGCGTGGCTTCACACATGGTTGGACAATGACCGTGATAGTTAAAAAAACAATATTGTTCAGCCTCAGCAAGGGAGATCCCGCATGTCTTCATGTTTCACCTCAACCCAGTTGTATCAAGGTCAGTAAAAACAAGGATGTGCAGGTTTTTCCTCGGGGTGAGCGCAGCAGAAGCAGCAGCTCCGGCTGTTTCTTGGGTCAGACAATTCAATAAAAGCTCAATAAATATCCAGTGTCCTCTGCCAGTGTAGTCAGAGTCTTTATTATGAGAGTGATGGGAGAGGAACGAGCGCTGAGAGCTGTGTTCAGTGGAGCAGTTTACAGGAGGCCGACACATAACAGAGCAAACTCGTGAAACGGATCCGCTGGCCTCTGTTTTAGACCTTGTGGCCGCCGGGCAGGCTCGTAGCGCCTCTGCCCTGACATGTATTACTCTATTCTCTGCAGATTAAATGAGGATTCATGTCATCCTTTTCAATGGGGGTGAATGTGATCAGTCATGAGGCTACGCCGCTAGCAAAAACAAGCTCAAAATCAGAAGCGAATTGTGAACAGAGGACAAGAAAACATGATAAAGTAGATCTGGTTCCTACCAATTAGCAAAAACAAGCTCAAAATCAGAAGCGAATTGTGAACAGAGGACAAGAAAACATGATAAAGTAGATCTGGTTCCTACCAATTAGCATAGTTTGAAAGTAGATCAAGGCTGCGTCCAAACCTCCCGTTACAGATACCAGTAAGACGATGGAACATCAACGGGTTTCAAGCCTGAGATCTGCCTATACTCTGCCGGATACCTTGTGTGCACGTATTGTATTCAAACCCAAATAAATTGAAAGAGCTTCTAGACACCCAAAAGCATATTTTTTGCCTTTTTTCTCTTCATTGCTTTGGCACAACCATGAGATACGTACCTGAAATCAAATGTGTTATATTCACTAAAAAGGGTAATAACTAGGGCTGGGACCATATGCTTATCTACTAATTCCATACCATCGCGATACTTGGGTGCATGCTTCATATGTATTGTGATTTTATTGCGATTCTACAAATGTTGTGATTCGATATTTTGTTTTACTGCCAGTTTAACCCTAAATGTAAGTATAGGGGTGCACTCCAGTCCAACTTCCGTCCACCTCCACATAGATTTGAATAAAGCAATTACATCAATGCAGGCAGTGAAGCATTGCCTATGTATGTGTATATATATCGTAACAAAAGAATACTTGTCTTTCCAACACTCTCAACAGCCATGAGAAATGATGTAAAAGATCATGTTTTTCTTCCGGATCATCATGCTCTCATCATTAAGATGCATTTCTTACACACAAGTACAAGTCTGTTCAATTACAATAAGCATTCTGTCATCGTGTGACGCACATGACTGAATATCCACGCAGATAAATGAACGATTTTATTCTTTCCTCCGGCTTTCATCACCCAGAAAGCTTCTGTATTCAATTTGCAGCTGTACAGCATTCAGAAAAGTGAATGGAAGATTAAAACAAAACACAGTAAAAAAAAGAAAAAAGAAAAAGTGCTTTGTTCAAAGTAATTTATGTCCATTTAGATACTCCAGCATAATATGCAGAGGAAGTGCATTATCCTCCTGGCAGCAAATGGCCCTGTTGTTGGAGAAAAAACAGGATTGAATGGGGCTATTTTTATCAGCTTCTATCTGAAGTGGAGGGTGGAAAAAAAAGAAAAACTTTTTCTCTGCTCCAAGAGCTGGGAGTATTGTCTCAGGGACAGCTGATCGGTATGCTTTAGAGCCAAAGGAAGCCACTTACTCCATCATCGCAGAACTCCCTGCAGTACAGCCTTCCCTTGTACATTTACAGGCTCTGAGTTCAGCCCCGTATCCCACCTGTCAAGACAGAGAGCAAACCATGTCCATCTTACTCCATTTGGCAGTGAAAAAAAAAATTGAAATGGAGAGGAAAAAGCTGCAGAGGTGTGCTTCTCTATCTCCACTTCTCCTGATCACAGGGGCGAGCGGGTTGCATATGTGTAAATCATTTATTGAGGAGCTAATGCACTTGGAGGAAGAGTGCCCACTTTGGCTGTAATTACTCTGGCAGGAGATACGGTGTGGTTTCACATGGGTTCCGTCTTTCTGCTCCACTGTACACGATGATGAATCCTTTTGGACGTTTTAGTGAAGAGAATGCTTTTTTCACAAGTCGATAGTCACACTCGTGTTATCTAAGTGCCTGAAAAGAATCAACCTTTGGTTTTCAAATTCATTTTTTGGGTGATAAAATCGCAACATTAAAACAAGGCACACTCAGCTGCCAGTAGGGTGTGATGCCACAACTTTTCTGTTTTTGGGTCCTTTTTGGGCCGAACAAATGATGTAACTTTTCTGTTTTTGGGTCCTTTTTGCCAGCTTGGAAGCAGGAGCTGAGGCCTGTTAATTAAACCCTGTTTGCACTTGGTTGTAAAGTTTGTCTGGGGCGATCGGATCAGAAGTGGAGAGCGTTATATACGTATATAAGTGTCAAAGGCAACCAAGACACATTGTGATTTTTTTTTTTTTTTTTTAATCTGCAAATATTTCTTCTGCTAATACAATGCAGTCAGTAAAAAAAGTTTCCTAAAATCTTAGAATTTTGAAAGATTAATTCAAGAAATTGTATTGACAATTAAGGGCTTCATTTTAGATGTCATTTTAGATGTTTGTCTCTGAAGTTGGTGGAGATAAAAGTATTGTGAATATTCTACTTACATTCATCTGGTGACCAGAGGCACTACTCGTGCTAATTTTGGGTGCTGGACATGTTTTCTAGCACATTGGCCATAACAACTTTCTAAGACATTTTCCAGCCGGCGGCTAGAAGCTAACAGTGGTAACAATGCACACAACAGCGCTGACAGCGCTAACAGTGTTCACCGGAGGGAAACCGGAGGGTGGGCGCTCAGAGAAGCTCGGATTCCAACACACAGAGAGAGAGAGAGACTTCACTCTCTGCTCAGGTAGACATGAGTCCACTCTTTCTTTACATACTTTAATGCTGCTAACAGTGGTAAGGGACAACATTGCAGGATTTTCGGTGCAATTTGCTGGATTCTCTGCCGCGCAAATGCTACAACAACTCAGCAACGCCCTGTTGAAGAGTTCACAGTGATCCCTAAGATGTCTCAACTGTTCCTGCTTATTGCTGTCGTGACAGCAACTTCCCAGTGTGCCTTTTGCGATGTCCAGAATTCCTAAACTGCTCCGGTGGCTTTTATCGTCCTGTCCCCTCTGAATCACCTCGCCTGCACCTTCCTCCTCTACTCAATCCAATATGCTGTTATCTAGATATAAATAAATAAAAACCTTACCTCACTACTTCTCTCACATTTCTGTTATCTCTTCATGGAGCACTTCTCATTTTGGAGTAACAGGAATGTTGTTGGGGTCTTATGGCTCTGACCCTTGTACCCTCTGAGAAACTGCTTGGCTGGGGACCACAGATTGAGCTATGTGTCTTTCAAACGTGAGTGCCACTGACTGCATTTTGAAGATTGCTCGTATTATGTTCCTGCAAGAAGTTGCCATTGGGCAAAATGTCACCTCAGACTCCAGCAGGGGGATTGTGTCTGTCTTTAACACTCACTGCCATATCAGTAAGGAGTGTCAGTGTTTTCTAACATATATACTTGAAATAAATATTTTTTTTGTTTAGTATGGAAAGAAATAGGAAGCCTTTATCACTAATAACATACTTTTTGAAAGTTAAAAATAGCTGGCGGGACATGCCCCCGGACCCCCCTTAGTGACTTTGTGTGTTCAGCACTTTGCCTACAGACTGTACATAAGAAGTGGATATAGTAATCGTTAGGTCACCCAGTGGTTTGTGGACTGCGGTTTTGAAGCCTCTAGTTTGGCAATTTGGCCATCGCCATCTTGGTTTTTTTTTTGCAACCAGTGACCAACAGAACCAGCGGAAGTGACCATATGTGGACTGCTGAGAAGTGACGGCGAGGTATTCAAAGACTCCGTGTATAGCTCAGGCAGCGATCTGTCAATCACAAGGAAGCCACGCCCTAAAGCAGACCCTGCTTTATGGTCTATTTCACTCTCAGTGGGACCATCATTTACAAAAAATCATGTTGTACTGAAAAATACTTGAAACTAGCAATTGAGACTATGAACTCATATTTACAATGCTTACTGAGGTAATAAATTGAGTGAGAAGCAGCAACATTTCCACACTTCTATACAATTTGAGGGTTTTTTTTGCAACCAGATGAGTCGCCCCCTGATGGCCTGTAGGAAGAATGTGAAAGAGTTTAAAGCCCTTACACATTGGCTTCACTTTTCAGAACCGGAGGTTGCAGCCCAGCTACGCCGCCCTTTTTCAGTTTAGAGCAACAGCCCCCTCAACATGTCTGTGCTAGTCCCTGCCGTATTCAGTACTGATGCAATGAAGACCAGTGAGTGAGTAATGTAAATTCACGATTTGAGATGACAGGGAACAGCGAGCAGAATAATCCCACACCGAGCATTTCATGGATGACCTTTCCGGTCTTCAGTGTGAGCGGCAGTAATGGAAGGCAGACGGAAGGGAGAGTGATAGGGGTTCAGGAGCGGGTGAGCGGCGCCCCGTGGCTCCCGCTCCGGCTAGGGTACTGCGAAACTCCAACGGCCTCGTCACATATCACAAGAGGTGTGCTTAATTTGATAATGATCACATCAATATGTGACGGTGTGTCACCCGTCACTGAATTCCTCAGCCGAGCTTTTGAAAAAGGCGTATCGTTTAAGAGCCGGCCAGCTAGATGGGAATCAGAATTGGGAGTCGAAGTTAAGCTGCTCCGCTGGACTCTGCACAGAGCGGGAGTTAATCTTGATAAATAGCTGGGAGTCAATAATAAAATGCCAAGTGTATTCAAGATAAGACACCATGCAAGCCACATTCAAGGCCTCGGGTTCTGACTTTGTGGTATAAAAATACACTCTTGTACTTATTCTTTCTTCCTTCTTTTCTGCTGACGTACAACGACCAAGAAGCTTTTCTTTCAAAGGTGGTTTTTTTCTTTGTCTTTTTTTCACCTCAGACCTTGAAAATCTTCCCCTCCGTTGAGTACGAAAAACAAAGACATGTCCACACAGTGAAATAAGGTTGTCTTGCCTCAGAGGCTCTGACAAGGTGACTCATAAAGGGGTGTTACAGATAGACAGCAAGACACTCTGGGAGAGTCTGGAAACTCAACCCCCCCCCCCCCCCCCCTCTCGCTCCGGCGCTGATGGATGTGCCGGGGCGCACCATCCGTCTGCGATGCAACCTCGTAAAGATGTCGTTTACTCAAATCAAAGACAAATAGGACTCTGTTTTTACTTACCGGTAGTCCGAAGGTCTCTGAGAGCGAACAGTTTATCAGGAATCCACGAGATAGACAGATCACGAGTGAAGCGAGAATCGCTCACTCGCCAGGAGTTGTTTTTTTGAACAGCCGTTAAATGATGCCTTCCTGGGAGTCCCCCCCCCCCCCAACACACTCTCTGAAGTCTCTCATTATGTCCCGTAGAGTTTTTTGTGATCTCAGGCATGTTTCCCATGATGCCCCATCTGTCCGTCCTGCTGTGACAGAGGGCCCGGCCTCCTCTCATTCCTGTCGGACAGCTCCATCACTCACCTCTGCCTGCCGCTATCTCTACATCAAAACAATGTTGAGCCAGAGTGAATTAGTATGTCCTTCACCTTGGGTGGAACCCTGTCATTACTTCACCCACACTGGAGACGAGGAGATATGATTTAGCACATGTTACAGGAAGTGCAACATTGGTGTGTCCTCAAAAGCTGCAGGCACTCGGATGTGAGGGGTTTAGTAGGTGTATTGCAGTTTTATTTTTCTTGGCCCTCGGAGCGTGGCGTGACCGTGAGAACAATTCACCACGAAACTTCAGTACGTTCCCTTAACATGAGATGGAAAATTAGCCCTGTGCTAAATAGTTGTCCTTCAGTGTTTCCTTGCCTCGCACACAAAGTGTATGTTCTGCAACAGCTGCTGGAGTGATCTCAAGCGCCGTGTCTTTATATAGCACTAAACGTTCCATTGACAAAAGCATTATAAAGGTGAACCAGAGTTCATGGGACTTTTGCAGCAATCACAATCATTGTCTGGTAAAACAGCCTCGCACATTTTTGTTCGAATGAGTGCAGACTCCAAAGAAAAGATTATGTTCAGTTGACACAATGTGGAGATTACACGGCTCCACTATATGCAAGGATTACGTGGGTGCAGGCTTTACTTAAAGCAGGAAATATCTTAGCATGGCATTAAAGATACTTTGTTTTATTTTAAAGACATGCCGTCGTAAGACAGTGGCAGTAAAATGGACGGTATTTATCTCTCTTGTGCACATTCAGAGTTGACACTGGAAAACATTGGAAATAGCCAAATAGTGGATGTCTTGTTGCTGACGTCACCCAAAGGTTTCTGTGGGGCCTTTTTGTAGCTTCTTTCTGGCCAAGCCGTCTGACTTTCTGTTGTCTCCGTTGCACACATGGATGGGCATGAAATAGTCCAATGATGCAACTCTTCGAGACTGGGAAATATGAATGGCTTTACAGCCCTTCTATTTCCAATGGTTGTGGCCACTGTGCCAAAATCCCTTTACAGCCTGGTGCTGTTCATGGGGACTTGGCCTTTACGGACTCACCCTCATATTTATCAATGACTGGTGCCAGAAAGTCCAAATTTACAGGAGAGATGAGACCAACAAATAACAACAACTATGGCTCAGTGTGATGGGTTGAAGCACATTTACAAAGAGGCAAATGAGCTCATGATTTGTTATGATAATTGTGGGCTATTATTAGCTTGCGCACATTCGGTTTGTTTTACTGATGAGAAGAAATCAAAAGAATGAGAGCCTGTAAACTCCAGCTAAATGGTCTCATTTATTGAGTATTTAGCATGTATATGTTTTCAATAACACATGCAGGAAACAAAGTTGTGATTTATCAAACATCTATCTCTTTGAAATGATTGAAGATAATATAAAGTGATGCGGAAATGGCAGTAAAAACGATAAAGAATGTTCATTTACGCACACATTGTCTGTCATGATTTAAAGAGGCCTATTGTGGAACAGGTCGTGATGGTTTGTTATTTTTTTTTAAAAGTGGGTCCGCAGAACAAAAGTTTGGAGAACACTGCCCTAGGGGATGAAACTGAAGTCAATGTGTGTGCAAAAATAACATGCAAGAGTGAGAATGAGAGTGGACGTTCTAATACACTCTATCACAAGCCAGCAGAAAGTGCTGAATCATTTATTACTGCACGTTGCATGTGCCTGGCCTAGCATCGTGCATTCAGAGATCTTCGAGAAAAACAGTTCAGACTGTTGTTGGCTTGAGACATGCAAAACCTTGTGGACAGATGTGTTTCACTGCAACTAAAAACAGTGCATCTGGTCCTAGTGCATACATTTATGTTACAATTCTAATGCTACTGTGATGTCCAGATCATATAGAATAAACAAACTACCTAACATGATAGTCATGCTATCCCCCAGCCAATGACCAACAAGTATGAGCTATTTGCAGGACATGGTCCCTCACCAGCGTCCCGCCGCAAAACACTGCGAGTTCAACACGTTCTCCTGTGTTCTCCTGTGTTCACAGGAAATTATCCAGAGATTGCGGTTTCGATTAAAATAAGTACGTCTGTTACTTTAATTTAAGTACATTACATATGCGACTTAAATGAAGTATGTGATGTACGCAATGTAAGTACATTACGTACACTACGTGAGTTAAGAACGTTGCATGTGCAATGCAAGTTCAATATATTACGCAAGCAACGCAAGTTATTAAGTTGCATGCACGGTAAGTATGTTAGGTATGAGACGTAGGTTTGCTAAGTTACGTTAGTTAAGGATGTTACAACTTGTTACGTGACTTAACTTGACTTTCACCTTTACTCACGTCATAACTATGGCCGCTCATAGACCGACCATGACCGAAGCTGCCCTGTTTAATGACTGGGGAGTGAGAAAGGGCTGGCTAGCTGTGCCACGGGAGCACCTGGCCAAACTATAGATACAATGCCCAGGTATTGAACCTGGGTCTCTGAAATGACGTTACCTGAAGCTGCAATTATAAACAGTATAGCGCCGTTATAGCCGGCGACAAAAGGACAACGCTGTATGCTTTGATTCGTGCCTTCTTTTATATCTCTCTGTAGTGCACATTTAAGACTCATCAACTGCATAATATTTCTTACATATTGCAAATAAGTCATTTGTTGGGTCCAATATTCAACCACAGAGAGCATGTGGATATTTATGTCATTTGGTTTTGAAGACAGGGTGTTTTTTTGTCATTGTATTGCGAGCAACTGCATCTTACAATTACATTCCTTCACATTCCTTCCAAAAAAAGAATCCAAGACAAAATTCTTTGATGACCTTACCACCGGAACACAAACTGTTTTAAAAGCGTCTGCTGCTGAGCAAAGGGAGCGGCGAGTCCTGCGTGATACGGATCGATAGCGGCCCCCCGCTATAGCCGCTGAACCTGATCTCCAAGGGTTAAAGGAACGAGGGAGGGCAAGGGCAGGCGTGGATGCAGACGGAATGCTTGATGAGGAGGTGAAGCAGCGTATGGAACCGGGATTAAGGAAGCACAAGGATGGGCCCAAGACAGCGGTATTCCAAACAAATGAAACAAGGTCCCTTTACAGAAAATGTCCTCACGCAAAGGTCCGGAGCATCTCAGTAATGTCTAACTTGCGCTATGACAGGCTTAGGGCCATGTATGTTGAAGTAGCCTAGCATCTGTATTAACGTCTGTATGTAGTCAACAGCTGTCTTACGTTATATCAGTGGCAGGACCTTTCACACAGTACTTAAGAGGAAGTGAGACTGCCTGGCTGGTGTATGAACATACCTCTAAAGTCAACAAAACAAAATGAACAGAAGGAAAAATTATCAAAACCAGAGGTAATCAAAGTTTGGCAAGTTGTTAGATGGAATACGTGCCCTTTATAAAACTTGTGCACAAAAGCAACTGTGAAACCACCGAACCGAGAGCGGCAGTGATCTATGGATAAAAATACCGCACCCAATCTAGCTTCCATGTGTTCTAAAATCCCCGCTGAGGTCAGTTTACAAGCACTTAAATGGGTTTTCATATGGTCAGCCGTGATAGAGAGCCAGGCCTGTGACACTTTGGGTCACTTGTGGGTGTTTCGTCAGGAAGAGCCAAGAAAATCGTGCGGCTGTGACCGGTAAATGGAAAAGCTGAATCAGTGCTCGAGGGAAGAGAGTGAAGGATGGAAGGATGGAAGGGAGGGAGGTGGGGGAATAATCTGCCTGCAGCTGATGGTCACGTTATGCTGTTTGTGTGCTTCTCAAGAAAAGACAATGGATATTACCGGAGGCAACGCTCACCTATAAATAAGGCAGGAAGCACGCACGGTAGTATTGACGAAAGGGAAGAGGCAGCGTAGGAGTCCATTAGTCTTATAAAAAATGAAGGCAGGCGTTCGTGGTCAGGCTGAGAAAACAACCCAGGAGTTGGAACAATCAGAGAGTGTTGTGCTGCAGACAATGCACGCAAAGTCATTGACCTGGACTGAGTCCTCCAAAACTTATTCTGCTCCTATTCTTAGGAGTTGTTCATGGAAAAAAGCAGAAGAAGCATTCGCAAAATGCCGTTGCCACGCTCCGCGTTGTATCCGTTCTCTTTATTTGAAAGGCTCACGACTGGGAGACACATTTCTGAAGGAGTGTTTTATTTTCCAACCTCTGTGGAAAGTTATGCTCCGGCACAAAGGTTACATCGCAAATTCGCTCATTGCATATGGAGGGCCACGGCGAAGGGGGAACGATGTTAGCTTTGCATTTTAGCTATCATTATCATCAATCATCCAGATGCTCCAAATAGCCAAATGAGACCTTTCGCAATGTGATCAGTGCCATTTGTCAAGGGACACGGAGGGTATGAATGCGGTGGCTGATGAGCTTTTGGTCACATCCAGCTCAAAGGAAGGCTGAGTGGCTGCTCTGAATGCGCAAAAGAAAGGCGAGTGAAGCCGCGCAAGGTCTCAGCACAAGCCACTCGTAACCAAACAAACAGTTCCCTTCAAAAGCTTTTACTGATAGCTGCAGATTAAACGAGCAGAGCCTCTCAACTCAAACCAGAAACTGTGGTTTCTAAGTGGAGTGTGTGGTGACTGAAAGCACCAGGGAAAAAAAGCAACAGATGTACTAAACTGGATGAAGTTAAGGCTTACACTGTACCGACATACTGAAGCATTTACAGGAACGTTTGAAGGTGAATCTTTTTAATGCTAAATAAATCTTCGGGTTGGAGAGTGTTCCTTGATTAAGACATTATTTAACTTAAGGTCGTTGTACGCGTCATGAATAAATAGCAAAAGTCGACTGTTGAAATTGTTGCATCGAAACGCTACAGCCGGCTAGCTTAGCTTAGCATAAAGACTGGAAAGAGGTGGCAATGATATTGAAATACGCCTACCAACAATTCTAAAACTCACAAATTGACTTGTTGAATCTCATTTGTTTAATCCATACAAAAATCTAAGTCGGACCCGAATGCTTCAGAACATTTGATGTTGCCATGGTGATCAACATCCAAATCAGTATTCAAATGCATTTTTTAATTCGTATCAGGCTATGCATTCAAATTCCAAAATAGCCCATCAAATATCAAATAGTAAGAAAAAGATCCTGCTTGACTTCCAGTGGTACTGCTGACTCCGTGCCAACGAGAAGCCGTCCTCGTCCACAGCCTGCCACGAGAGAGAGACAACGTTTTCTAGCAGCTGTATATCTGACTGAAATCTGTTTCTCACTGAAGCTTCGAAGCCCCCAAAAATGGTTTCCGGGACATCTCTGGACAAATCCCGAACAACAAATCACTGCTGGACTATTTCTTGGCTGGGAGCTTGGGAGTGTTTTGTGTCAACCAGCAGGACCAGAGTCCAGGATGCTCACAGCCAAGAAATATTTGTTGTGAATCTGATTGTAGGCTCAAATAAGAGAAAATCAAGCAAAATACTGGATGCCGCACTTGAGAAGATCCAAATTCAACATTGTGCCTGTATTGTGAAATGATGTGATTTAAAATGAAATTGTTACTCTACAAATTCCATTATTTTAAAAAAACGGCTGAAATCAGACTGCTGAAGTTTCATGCATTTTGTCCCATATCTTGTACTAAAACAAATCCCTTGATATAAGCATTACATATGAGCGGAATTGGGGGTCTGGGTCCTGAACGAGCCTAGGCTCGTTGAACGTAGTGATATCACGCACACATACACAGTGTTGCCAACTTTGCAACTTCCTCACTTGAATGAGCAACTTTTCAGACCCTTTTAGCAACTTGCTGCTCAGAGTAGACTCTGTCCTCTGGCAGTAGCATCCCTCCCTCTCCTCTCCTTTATCCCAGTGAGCACGCAGGAGTGATTTGCTATGTCATCGGGCAATCAGGCATCGGTGTTGCCAGGTCAGTTTGCCGGGGCTACACCCTGACTGTTGGCTGGATGCATCATGAGATCCTGCTGCAAAGGGGTCGTGGTCATTGAATGCATTCGGTGACCACGGTCATGTTGGTTTCCCTGTTCACCACAGTACAAGTCCCCATGATCAGCATTATTACGATAGGTTCACGTCTTTTAAGGGGAGCCCATGCCCTTATGTACATTGAAATAGTAAAAGGTGTGATTGTTCCTCCTGTCCACACTGGCAATGAAGAAATCAATTTGTAACATGATTCCAAATGCGAGTATCTTCTAAACTTGAATGGAAATTCCCCAGACGGTGTGTGTTCATATCTCAACATGCTCAATGTAACAGGAGTGGATGGAAATGCTCATTAATTCTCATCTTCATTTGCTGAAATTCTGTTTGTGCCTCATTTGAATGGAACGCATTCATATTGTCATTTATCAAGTATTTGTATTAAATAGCAACATATTATAACCCTGCTGTCATGTTTTCCAATTGTTGCTGTTACCCATAATCCGTCTATTTGCTCTGTGATGCTGATGATTCATTGTACCCCAATGCACCAAATGCCATAATACATAATGCCATGATTACACTACAATATCCCATTGCTTTGGGAATGCGAGGTTGTCGTTTTAGAGAAACTTGATACAACCACACATTCAAACTGTACTCAATGCATCAGCCACTGTAGGCTCACATTGCTGTGTAGAAGTAACTGTAAAGTGTCAAGCAAGCAACAGGCTTGTGATTGAATGTCTCTATCAACCGTACAGCGTTAGCCGCAGACACATACAGTATATGTTCACCGCATATATTAAGTGTGTATTCCGCGCATGCTGAACATCCCCAGCAGGTGTTCCATTCTTCACACCCTGCCGATTCATTGTAATTCATGACAATGAGGCACAAAAACAACCACAGGATTTCCGTTGGAGAGCTGGAGCAGCTTGTCAGTGTTTGCTAATAGAGACAAGAGGTTTATAAAGAAATGCGGGCTTGTACTCTGAACGATAACACGTCCAGTTATCGCAGGGCAAATTGAATGCGGGCTTCCCAGGCTCAATCTGCTGATTTTGTTTAACTTGGCAGAATGCGAGACGGTTGCACGATTTGCGTGGCTGCAGCGAAAAAGCAAAGCCGGCTGTTTTTTTCCCCTCCCCACACAGGCTCCAAATGGAGTAAATGGATTCAAGCAGTGCTGATGTCACCGCAAACAGTCAGGTTCAATTTCTGTACAACTTCTCGAAAATGCTATTATTCTATATTTTTATTTTTGGGGCCCGCCACACGGACATCCAGACGCAAAACATGAGTGATGATTGTTTGTTTGTGGCGCTAAAGGAAGTGGTGAATTATGCTGTCAGCTTCTTCCAACAGAAAAAAAAATTGATGAACTGCGTCTGCGTCCTGATGCATCGCTGAGAAATAAAACCCCAGTTAATCATACACCAAGTGGCCTGTTCACAATCTGTCTGCCCACGGACTAACATTTGCTCCTGATAAAAACCAATGTGGTTATTTAGTTTAACCCTCTTAAGCCTACATAGACGAAGAAAGGCCTGGACGCAGTTTTATTATTTCAGTCAGCATCGAGTGTTTTACATCATAGGACTCTGGGGAACCCACTCTTTGTTTTTGGTGCAGTGTAAGGGGCTGTAACACACGATGCGTCCAAAAGCACCTGGAAAACGCCAGCTGTGCCGCTTTCATCCTTTTACCCAAGGTGCTTGGGAGGTTGCGCTTCCGTAACTAAGCAACCAAAATCCGTTGCCCTGCGATGGTGATCGTGATGAAGTCGCAGTAAATCCCTCACTGTAGCTTTACTGCTCAACGTTCGGCTGACGTTTCATCGGATGTACTGATTTATATTGATGTTATATTGTCTTGTAAATGTGTCGCAATAGGTTTTAATAGGCAATATATGTCACAATCAATTCAGTCGTAACATTGCTTCGCACTGGCACGAGCAAGGCTTTGCTCTCAGCACATTCAAGCAATTGCCGATGCATTTAATTAGTTACACGGACATTTTTATGTAGCTGTGATCTGAGAGACACCTCTATTAAATCAGATGAGGAAGACACAACTGGCTCCAGTCACCAGTCCAGCATATGAGTCTGATCCTATTGGAACTTACAACGTTATAAAGTCACAAGTTTTCAAGTTTTTTTTGTTATTGTCATTGTACAGCAGGGTTGCACAACAGGCAGTGCAGATTGTAGTCCCATTTTGCTCGATGACAAAACAAAAAAACATGATAAGCGGAGGGTGGAAGATGAATTATGTAGTCTTCTGTTTCTTTTGCCGGATGGCAGCAGTGTGAACAGGCTAGGGTTGGTATTGTCTTTTAATATCCTCGGGGCCCTACGCAGGCACCTCTTGTCATCAATATCATTGATGCTCAATAGATGGGCACCAGTGATGTTCTGGCCAGTTTTAATAACCAGCTGCAGACCCCTCCTGTCCTGGGCCGTGCACATCCTGTGCCAGTTTGTAATGTTTCCAGTCAGGATGCTTTCCATTGCTCCTCTGTAAAAGTTAACAAGAACTTGGCAAGTGAATTTAACCTCATCAAGTAAGAAATACAGCCGTGACAATGACAATGTCGGGTTGTTTGTGATACAACTTAAAACTGTTGACTGGCTCCACCTCAGCTCCATCGATGTGGACATCGGTGTGTTCGTCTTCACCTCCTTTCTCTTCTTCTTTCCTTTTCCTTGGTTTTACTGACATTGAGCAGTAGGTTGTTCTTTGAGCACCACTCTGCAAGATTGTGGTTCCATATCAAGTGTTCATCGTTGTTTGTGATCCTGCCAAAGACGATAGTGTCGTCTGCAAACTTCCCAATCGCTCTTCAGCATTTGTCATCGTGTTTTCCTTCCAGTAAATCGATGTAAAGCTCCGGGACCGTGCGTCTGCTTTGCCTCGTACAGACCGACCAATGAAGCGGCGTGAAAACCCCTCATGGCTCATCAGCTCGGATAGCCACACGCGTACATTCCGCAAAACAGCTCCTTATCTCCAAAGAAACACCTTATTCCGCTCTTTTGTTTTGCTTCCCCCCCCCCCCCAAATACGCTCACCAAGGTGCACAGAGGAGTGTTTGGGCATTTGCACGAGAAACGAATAATCTAGCTCCTGGAAACACAAACATGATCTTGATAAATCCACCATTCCGCAGAACCATTGTTCACGGTGCCCTTTTGATGACCTAGAATTTTTGGCCCAAAGTCAAAGTGTGTGTGACCAGCATAATACCAGAGGGCCGCTTTGCTTATTTATTCCATTTCCAACAGGTAAGCGTCCAACACCTGTCTGGCTCTAATTAATATCACAGCAGTTGAAGGTGGTGCAGTTATGAATTGCCTTCTTTTCCTTTTCTGAATCGCGTTCGGCTTTGCCTCCTCGGTGCTTTCCCCAGCTTCATCTTCCCAATCCAGCCTGACAGTATTGGTAATTGTGCATTATAAGGCTTTGGCACAGGTTGCTGTTTAGTATACAGGAGCCATAGCGAGGACCTGATACTCCTTAATACCTCTGCTATTAAGAACCAAATCACATTGCAAACACTTCATTAAACAGCCCGAGGAGCTGTCATTGTTTAATGACATATCGATGAGTGTGTTCAGTGGACAACAGCCGCAACGGTGCGCTCTCTTTTTGTATTTTTAGTTTTTTTCATTGCGCTCCCTGGGGTTGTCATCTGTCACTCCATCTCCTGCTAATCGATGTCTCTGGAGAATGCAGCGGCATGCCCCACTGGTGACAAGGTGCATTAAAAATGTAGCGCTAGGTATCTCTGCTGGGCCATTCATTCATTTTGCATGGTTTGGAGACGTGAAGCGTGCGATTCCACGGCGTGGTTCCAGTCTGCCCTCCATCCTGGACTTGTTCACCTCCAGAGTCAGGAAATGGGCAGGAAAGATCACTGCAGACCCTTCACACCCTGGACACAAGCTGTTGCAACTCCTCCCCTCTGGTAGGCGCTACAGAGCTCTGTACGCCAAAACCACCAGACAGGAACAGCTTCTTTCCACTGGACTATATATGTACACTTTTTTGGATATGTTTATACTTATATTGTACATATTGTTAACTGTTTATACCTACATCTGTTTTGTTTTCTTGTTTCTTGTAAATTTGTGTGTGTACATCGAGAGCGAAGTGGAAACTTGAGTCAAATTCCATGTATGCGTACGCAAACATGGCCAATAAAGCGGATTCTGATTCTGATTATCGTCCTCCGTGAACAGGGAACTGTATTCTGGTCATCAGATGTTTTGACACAAAGAACTTCAAGCTCCACTGTTCAAAAATGGAATGGATTAAATGGGTTTCTGCACTTAAAATTAGCACCCAACTTTATTCGTTTACGTTTCTTGTTTGAACACTCGGACTGCCAAGACGGCCCGACAGAGCATGTGGGTTTTTAATATGCAAATTACTCAGTTTAAATAAAAACTACAAGCATTGTAGAACAAGAGTTCCCCTAAATGTGTGTTTTTGATGTTGTCTGAAGCCTAGGAGGTACTCAAATAAAGCACACAAGATTTCTGAGCATGTGTTCCTCTGTTGACGATAGTATTGAATCAATCCACTCTTCAGTACCTAGAGATTACTGGGCTTTTCAGATGGGCAGGTAAAGCTAACGAATAAGTCAGCCGACTTGAATCATCCGAACCCTGGTGCTATCAGCCATACAAAGCCAGTCATTATTCAATGTTCTCAAAGTCTAAAGGCTTTTTCTATTCGACAATACATACCATACAAGTTTTCCCTCCTTTTTTTTACATTTCTTCCATAAATGATCAGTGGGTGTCCAGTAACACCTGTGTAGTGTCATGTGCATGTGTTGTAATTTCTCTCTCACCATGAGGCAGCAACATTTCTTCCCATATGGTCGGGTGTGCCGATTGACAGATGGATGTTGATGAAACGACACCGACCAGAAGTTGAGTAAAGTTCAAATGAAGTAAAGTAAAAAAAAAGAGATTATTATCATTCTCTTTTAAATCTTCATAAAATATAAAAAATCTTTATACACTATGCAGTTAAACAAGATAAATGAATGAATGAATGGCAGAAATCAGTATATTAATTAGTTGTGTCATACACAGGCTCGGTTAGATGTACCTCATCTACATATGTTTTCTTCTCAACTTCGCCGTCCTTCTACAAGGTTGCCAGTTCTGTTCCTGGCTCCTCCCGTCTGCATTTTATTAATGAAGCTGTATATACGCAACGATCGTAGAAAAGAAAGAATAAGTGTGCGCACAAGGGTTCTAAATGAAATGTATTTGGCCGACTACATTTACCTTGTTCAGTGTCGAAAGTTGGGTTTGTGTTGCATGTTAGAAACACATAATAAAAATACAAAAAACTATCTTGACCAGTCTCCATGACTTTTACAACAGAAACATAACCAGCTGATCCCAGAGCTGTGCAAGACAGCTGATCGAATACTTGGTGAATGTGTGTGAGACTGCTGATGTGGAAAGTCTGTCATTTTCTTCTTCTGGCTCCGTTAGTCCCGCTCCAATCATCACAAGCAGAAGCTACACATGAACACTTCCTGTGTAGACAGGAAGTTAAAACTCCACTAATTTATAAGCATATGTTACAACTTTTACAATTGTCAAGCAAGACAAAATGGAAAGCTGCAGTGATCCATTGGAACACTCTTGTGGACACCAGCATTGTTGTACCTTGGAACAGCCCACTGGTGAATGTGATTCTCTTGTGGAGGAGCTCAGAGGTGACAAACTGTTTGTGTCCATCCAGCATTTTATAGAGAAGCACACCAAGCTGTGATAGGGCCGGCCTTGTGCAGCCCCTGCAGAAAAATGTTGGAGTACACAGATGAAGACAGAAAGAAACAAGAGGATGAGGAGTAAGATTTACATGAAAGTCACTCCAGAGATCAACAGATGGATATAGGGTGCCGAAGCAGAAGCCAGACATCGTACTTCTTCACGAAGCAGCCACATCAAGTCTAGAACCGGCACTTGAGGGACAAAATCTGAGCATTTTTCTGTCTTAATGTCACGTTGAAAGACTCCCTTCCGAGTTAATTTCAATGGCTGCTTCCGCCAGCAGCTTCATGATATTCTCAGAATGAAATAGAGAGACATTTCCCACCACACACCGACACAGAAACCACCCGGCTTAAGTGCCATAGCAACAAGGAAGTGAAAGACAGTCGGCGCAGAGACATCGGATCAAATCACTCAGCATTGGCCGACTCTCCGCATCAACTTTAGAGATGTGTGTTTGTTTCCCTACGGGACAGAATCACCAGTACTTAGGCTCGTGCTGGGAGTGATAACTGTTTGTATGTGTGATGTGAGAAGGCGGGCCTTGTACTTACTGGTAAATTATCGGTCCTGCTGTTGCCAGCACAAACTGATCCGAAGCCTCCTCCTTCGAGCTTTTCAAGCTGCAGGTGCTTGGCCTCAAATTTGGCAACACACACACACACACACACACACACACACACACACACACACACACACACACACACACACACACACACACACACACACACAGACAGATTTGTGTTTTACTGTATTTGTGAGTAATGTCCTACCTTGACCCATCTATGTTTAAACTGAAGCGAGGGCGCTGTGGTTCAAATCAGAGGCTGTCAACCCGGGGCTGAGTAAAATCAACTTAATCTACATTTTTTTATTCTTATATTACAGTTTTCAAATCACAAAAAGAACGTTTTCACATTTTGGGAAATACAATTACTTGCTTTTCTGCAAAGAGTTAGAAGCAAAAGGTCAATACCTCCCTCATGTCTGTACAGTAAATATGAGGCTAGGCGGGGGGGGGGGATAACTGCCATTTCCAAAGTCAACTCTAAATCGAAAGCCCACTAATGAACATGTTATATCTTGTTTGTTTCAATCCGTACAAAAAGTGTAAAAAACATGTTTCAGTCTTACCAGGAGTCATGTTTCTCACACACGATCAGCTTACCTCAGGTAGTCCTGACAGGACTTGCTCCCGTTGGTCTTTCGGAGGTTGGCTGCGGGAGCTCGGGCGAGAGGTCACAGCCGATCTCCGCCCTAAGACTCTCTGTCACTGGCAACTGGGAGCTGGGAGCTCTGGCCTCCTTCCTATACTCTCATTCTCTATCACGTCCTCTGCCGACACCGTGGTGGGCTCAGCGGTGTCGTGGGACAGTGTTTCCACTCCTCTTTTTCTTACTAGCTGTCCATCGTTCATAGCTGGTTGTTCTCTTGGTGCTATTCCCCGTCTCACCCTCCACTGGCACCTCAGTGGGTCTTTTTGGTCCCCTTTGGCCTTGATGGGTTTGTTAACACCCCTCTGCCTTTTTCTGGGTGACTCTGTGTAATTTATGCTGGCCTTTATAGACCCGGTCACCCTACTACAGCAAGGGTCACTAATACGCGGACCGCCGTCTGGTTCCAAACCTAGACGCCGCTTCTATTTTAACCTGCACAGCTTTTCTAGCCTTTACGGCAATCGTTCAGTGGTCCGGGAAACGCACCGACCAATTACATGCATTGTAATATATGTATTATGATGTATCACATCACATGATGCTACTCAGCCAATCAAATATGTGTATTCCAATAAGCATTGTGGCTTGAGTGAGATATAAACAGAAGGGAGAGATTGGACGAGAGGCCAAACAGTCGGAATAGTACTGGAGTCACAAGTTATTTCACTTGGCCTGCTCGTAAAAGAGAAAAGTGGTCAGCGAGACCGGAGCGGACAGACTCCAATGCGGTTACTCTTCCCACAGGCCAGCATGTCTCACATGTTCAGAGACCGTGGCGATTACTAAAAGAGGTAATGTGAAGCGCCACTACGAGACAAAGCACAACTCTTTTGAGCAAACGCACCCACTCACATCTGAAATGAAGTCACAGATAAGAAACAATCTAAGAGCCCAATATGATCAGAATCTAACACGTTAATTCACTCTCCAGCAATGATGTAAACAGAGAGGAGAATAGAGCTGACACAAGTGGTTTAATAGCCACAGAAAACGTCCCTGCACACTAATTTCTCCCTTTAGAAGATAAGAAGAATATAATATCGTGGCTTTTTGGGGTAACATCACTTAATTAACACCT
The DNA here is from genome assembly GCF_949748355.1 of Melanostigma gelatinosum. Taxonomy (NCBI): domain Eukaryota; kingdom Metazoa; phylum Chordata; class Actinopteri; order Perciformes; family Zoarcidae; genus Melanostigma; species Melanostigma gelatinosum. The sequence continues at coordinate 6,856,166 of NC_136652.1, read as the reverse complement.
GAATAAACTGAATTTAAAGGACAATTCACTTATTTTCATTTTTCTAAAATGAAGTACTTTATTTGAAGATAAACATTTTTCAAAAGCTTTCTGTAATTTTTTTATTTTTAAATCCAGCCCTGATGTATTTATTATTAGAGTATGCATTATACTTACTTACGTAATACAACGGCTACTCTACTTCAATATATATATGGAACTAAATCATAGCTCAAGTTAGACATGAGTGTGATGTTCCGGACCTTTGCGTGGGGAAATCCTCTCGAACTGGACCTCGTTGAACATTAATTGAACACCCCCGCCCTGCAGTCTTCTCTCACAGTTGTTGGGTTCGGAGGTGCAGCGCTGCTCTCGACAAATGAGATAAACCCAGTTAACATCAACTGGTTGACATTATATAGTTCTGCAACAGTCTGTATTAAGTTCAACAACCTTCCTGTTACGCTTTAAAAAAGTGAATTGCTCGTCTGTGACAAGGCACAACCTCCTCATTCAAGTCCGATGTTCTCCGTGCTTATCCACCACTTTAACCTCTGGGCCTTACCAGTGGTGGGAAGTATGGTTACGTTCAAACTGCGGACAAATCCATTTGTTTTTTCCAATTAGATCTTTAAAGAAAATTGCATTTCTTACCATCCAGAATTTCTAAAATCCATGTGGATACAATTTAGATATGCCAAATGCCCTATGCTGGCAGTCTGATCAAGGCCTAAATTCATTTAAGTACTGTACAAAAACAACATTTAAAAGCCATTTGGCCCAACAAGTACTTTTATTTTTGACTACATGTCAAGTACATTTGGTTGATAATACTTTTGTACTTTTTACTTCATGTACCAACAAAATATCCACGATTCTGCGAGCTTAATACGAGGCTGATGTGAAATGCATTTTTTGGTTCAGAAACATTCGCATTCAACGAGTTTGCAGCGAGTTGCAACGGGTGGCAGAAACATACAAGGCCACCATTTCTTTCTGGCTCAACTGGGTTGAGCAACACCTGTGTGGCTACTGTTGTCAGTAGTGTTTAGGTCGTAATATATCCAGTAGCAACTTTTTTTTCTCCACGAAGTCGATGGGTAACGCAACCAAAAAAGCAAATATATAAACCATATGCTATTCCACAAGTTAGTGCATGTGTTCCTTATACTGCTTACCACACATATATTCCTTGATGGGAAATTGCGTCTGTGTTTTTTCAGTTTGTGCTGGCACAGGCTACTTTGGACAAAAGTGTAGTGTTACTCTAGCTTCACTACTTTCAGCTTTAAAGTAGCTTCCCCCAACCCCGGATATTGAACCTATATTGTATCTTAAACCTTTTTTTTTCTCAGCCGTAAAGGAGTACGTCGTCAACGTGCCATGACATTCTTGGTTCTTGGACCAAGATGTGGGGTGAAGCGGTCACGGAAAAAAAAGCAGAAAGCTTTGTGGAATTTAAGACACCTGCGAACCAGCAACAGCCTCGAGCGGATGATATAGGTGTACCAGCACATCACTCGCCTCCGTTGTTCCTTTCAGCGTCTGTCAAGATTGTGCTAGCACAGACATGCAGGACAGACCGTCCAGGGGAAAGGTTGTCTTGTTGTCACAACCTTCACTGTAGCCGCCCGTCTCTCTCTCTGAAAGCCTGTATCATTTAACATACTCGGGCTGAGAGTTCCAAAACAACACTAATGGCCTCTCTGAGATCTGGAGGAACTTCCAATGGGGCGGTATCTGTTACACCCATCAGCCGCACCAGCCCAGCCCCGGCCCTCAAAAGGCATCACACCGCGTTATTTTTAATGCCGCATAAATCACCACGGCTGGCTCATGACAGGGGTGATATGGTGGAAGTCAAGAGGGTCACGCGCTGGCTTCTGAAGGCAGGCCTGTGCAAGATGTCACATTTGAATTCCTCCCCCTTTCACCTCACGCCATGATTCTGGATGAACTTCCTGGTAGAGGGGTTATGACTTCTTTTTCCTCCTGAAAATCTCAATACTATGTTTGAAAAGTGACCAACTCTGTTTTTACGTTTTTTTGCTGTTATTCTATCCGGTGGAACTAATTTAAATGATGACGTGTCCAATTGTGTTTGATGGTACGATGTTTGAAAAGAGGCCCCTTGAAAATGACACGGCTTGTACCGATCTGTGCCTGGGTTTCCCTGCTAATTTGGATATGGAGCTGTCACCTGTGCTTGGCCAGGCCCCAGAACAGCCTCAGCTCTGCCCGCCCAACAGAATGTGGGAGAAGATAATTAATACCCCCCAACATCCATCAGGCCCTCTGCCTGAATGGCTGTTGATATGAAAGGTCCATGCGTGCCTCCCAATAGCTACAAGGCTGTCATCGTTCGCTATTATGCAGGTAACACGGCGAGGTAAAAAACAGTTGAAGCATGTTTTCTTGTTGGAAACATTTAAATCAGAGATTGTGTACGACATCCGCAAGAAATTTGAAGTCAAGCGTTGCAGCAACTGTGTCAGATGTCTTTATAAGAAGCCGGGGCCAAGTTAAAGAAACAAGGAGGGTGATGGCAGGCAGGTCTGTTTGTGTGACGTGAACAAGGGAACACAAAAGAAACAAACAAAAGAAAGAACAACTTGTTGAAATTGCTGTATAAAACCACGGAGGGTTTAAAGGACCAAAACTAAACATACATTCATAACTAATGATATAATTAAATGGTTAAAGAAATACATTTCTGATTTCTTCTTTTTACGGTGACAAAATTGAATCATTATTGATTCAAGCATTTAATTATATTGCTAATTATATACTGGTACATTTAGTTTCGGCTTTTAAATCCCTCCACCTGTATTGGATTTCTGACTACAAAGTCTTCCTAATTAAACACTAAAAATACATCGGTTGTTAATGCCCTTTACAACGACACGTTTAAGCGTTTTCTAATCTGATGCCACTATTGGCAAGATGATATAATTTGTCTGTGCCTTCAAAGCTGTTACAAATCTGTAGGGGTTAGGTTTTTTTCACAATGTACCACAAAAGGGCTCACTGTAAACGCCCCAAAGGTGAATTCACTAATTTGACTCGACATCCCCTTCGGGTAGAAGGAGTGCTACTGAAATCAGCCATAGTCTGTGTATTTTAAGAAAATCTTTATTACGCATAGCCCTTCATTGCATGTGGTTAAATGGCACAGTCCTACTGTTTGATGGCTTTCCTAATTAATTACACACAGAATTCATTGATGTGTCCCTACATAATTGGGGATTATTGAAGTTATCTTTGCAAGTTTCTTACCACTGGTGATTTGTTTACCATAACTGCAGCTGGTTTTTTTCGGCTCAGTGTTTCAACTGCGCCATAAATAACGAGACAGACCTGCAGTGCAATCTGGGGGAGCATGATGGATTTCGTATTGCTGGTCCCTCCCAGCTTCTAAACACAGTAGTTTAACTAGAGGGGCACTTTCTCGATTGTATTGCTGGCCCTGGTGGATGCATATTACAGGAATCTCGCTGTTGAATTCGCAAAGCCCTTTATCCAGGTGACCTTCACGTCCCATCAGCCATTACTCTTCATTTTTCACAAGACCTGGCTAACTGGGGCCTTCCCAAGAAGCATTCAGACAAGTCTTTCACCACCAGTGGCTCTCCAGAGCCCATCAGGTTGCGGGAAAACCCAACGCTGGAGGGTCCACAATCGAAGACCGCAGGTCTGGCAGCACCACATTGCATCTTCTTTAATCATGAAGCATTGAATTAATCGGACAATCCGTCACTCTGAATGTTTGTGATTTACCAGAAAATGGCTTCCTCATTTGTCAAACGCATCCATTTGGGCTATGTGGGCGGACTGGAACATCTTTTGCATAGAATTGAAAATAAATTCTACTTTTACCATTTCAGTCCTACGGACAGCGCAACAACCAACGCTGTCCTGAGACAACAGCTAAACGATGGTCACATGTATCTTGGACCCGCCTGCAAATTGTAGGTTTTGGAGTCGCTGATTCGATGCCCTGACTTTCAACCTAAGCAGCTGCTCAGCAACGATTTGTAACTTTGACACCAAATCCTGACATTTGCCAGACTTCCAAGAGCAATAATTGCCTCTAGTGCTGCCTTCTTCACAGGCATGCGACTGTCAGTCAGGAAGTAATCCATCATCGAGCAGGCAGAGATACCAGTGTTTGCAGTAGTCGAGACCTCGATGGATACAAATGTGATGACAATATAATGACACGCAAGGACTGTTGCATGATATGGTGCTTTGCTCGGTATTTTAAGACTGTAATGGAGCATATCTCCACCTCGCCGGAATGTTGTTGCAGGTCATGTTTATTCAGCCCAAACAGCAAAGTCTGGACTTCCGATGCTAGTTGCAGCTAGCTAGCAATGTATGTGTGATAGTGTGTGTGGAGTGTGCCTTTGTGTTCAGCTCAGATTTGACGAAGAACTCCAGTCGTTTCTCTTCCCTCTTGTTTCTGTGTATGTTTCAGAAGTGAAAGCACGCAGCCTTGGAATATTGTTTTTTGCTTCTTTTATTTTCATTTCACTTGGATGAGTCTTTCCGTCCAGCAATGAAAGCCCATCTTTTCATTCTGGAGAATTAAAATCCACTTGAAAAGAAGGAAATAATTACCAGTAACCAACAGTGAAAATGGGTCCAACTTAAAAAAAACAGAAAGGGAAATGACTGCACTTAATGAAAAATAACTGCTGCTTTGTATTTTAGAGCGCATCATACTTTTAGTGAAGGTGCCCTTGAGCAAGGCACTTAACCTCCACCTGCTTTGGTTCATGTGTTTGGCCGTCATCAGCAGGTTTGATTGCATTCTGCACCTCCCCAGTGTGAATGTGTGTACGTGTTTGAATGTGAAGCAGGAAATTACTGAAAAAGAGCGGACACGCTCGGCACATCTTACGTGATGAAACAAAAGTGGAACACAAAGTCTGGACGGGATTTTTAATTGTTTTTCCAAAAACAGGAATACTTTCAATGCTTGAAGAAAAGTTTTTCGTTCTTTATTTTTCTAGTTCTTGTGGAACATGTTTTAATGTTCAAAGAACACATTATTTTCCTCACACCGTCTATCTGAATATACCCTGTATTTACCCCAATGCACTGTTTTAGCGCTCGTCTCTTTAAGACCCCGTGCTGAAAAAGTCCAGTCTGCTAGGTTGCAAGAAAACATATGGTGCGTGCACGTTTACAAAGGTAGTTCTCAAGCCGTGGGTGGTATATACACTCATGAACCTGCAGGTGACATAGGAAGAGGATCCAAATATGAATGGCTTATTGAATGACATGTTTTCTGATCCAGGCAGCTCACAAAAAAACTAATTGGCGTGTCTTATTTCAGTTTGTGGGTTGGTCGGGATTCCAGATACCCAAATATGCACAATCTTTCATGATATGCCCCCTTTAATGTAACATGTACTCTATTATGAACATAAAATGTGATTTAATGTGAACATGCGTCGGCCCTTAACAGGCCAAAAAAAACCCAATGTAAAAGTCATGGCTATCTGCAGGCGGCTTTCATATAAGAGCTTTGTCAATCAATTTCGGAGTGAAAACATATCTTTATTCTACTTTCGCTGAAGTTGAACAAAGCCAGGAGTGGGGCATTGGTGTCGCATGAGGGATTGTAGAGGAACGAGAGATGTCTCTGCAGGGTACGCTCTGTGTGTTGCTGCATGTCGTCTTTCACTCGGATTGAAACAAAGCATTTGCAAGGCAGTGGCACATTTCTGATTGATGTTTTTCTCTGGTTTGCATCTATAAATTATTAGAGATGACACCGGCTTTGGGAAGCAAAGGCCCCCCCCCCCCAACAGATGAGGCTTACAGTATGGATTCATCCCGCACCAATAAAAGTCTCGTAGCCAGCGTCCAGGGCTCCACTATAAATTATTATTCATGAATGCTTCTTCCTCGGTGGCTTCTCCCCCTGTCTCCCCCATTCGCTCTCCTGCTCAGGAAGCACACAGACCACACTATGTACAAGCCGTATGGAACATGGATTAATGCAGTGGCTCGGAAAAACAACGTGGTCTGTTTGCTAAAACAGCCAAGGACCAAACTTGGGTAGATGTGCCACAAATCAAAAGACTCACATACAAAGTAAGGCATTTGGATGAATTGACTCCGATAGAATTTAGATAAGAAAATTAAGGCTGATTCTCAAGAATGAACAAAAATTGATGAAAGACTAGCCTTTTACTTTTCAAGTTTAAATATTAGTTCTGAATATCCTGAATATGTCAGTCCATTATGTCGAGGCGGCAACCCCCAGATCTTGAAAGTGAAGCCAATGCAGAAGTGCCTAAAAGCTGCATTCTTTCTCATGGCCATCAGGGGGCGACTCAGAAATAAGTCCGATTGTATAGAAGTCTATAAGAAAATGACCCTACCACTCACTTGATTCATTCGCTCAGTAAACATTGTACACATGAGTTTATGGTCTCAATCACTGTGTTCATAACTGTTTCAGTACATCATGATGTTCATTTTAGTAAATGATGGTCCAATACAGTCAAATGGACCATCAACATTTGTCTGTGTTTTCATCTTACAATTTAACCCTTTCACAGTGGGTTTTTTTTCAGTTCCTTGAAGTTAATTGTAAAATTTTGGTCCCATAAGAATGTCTTCAGCATCCTGTTGTATTAAGCTCCACCCTCTCGTGTCACTTCTGCTTGCAAAAGAAAAGATGACTACGGCAAAATAGATGGGGACTGCCAAAAACGCCAAACTCGAGGCTTTAAAACAGCAGTCCACAAGCCAATGGGTGATGTCATGGTGACTACGTCCACTTGTTATATACAGTCTATGATTTGGAATAAATACCAATTATAAAATATTGTATAATATTGAATAAACTAGAGTAGAATGCAGTCCTGCAAAACCAGCATCCTGTCATACTTATCTATAAAAGCATTTTTAAACTAATAGTTGTGTGAGTAAATATAGTGCATTTTACGTACTACACTTTTTATCAATGTAGTAAAAAATGTATGCAATTAAAGCTTTAGCTTATCCTGTCATGGTCCGTTTGTTTGTTTCATTTTCAAAGTCCTCTTCTCTTGTGTTGGTTTTACTTCCTGCCTGAGTAATTGTTTGCCCAGCACTCATGAGTTTCACCTGTCCCTCGTTATCTCTACCCGACTGCGTCTTCGACTGTTCATTTTGTAAGTCTTGTGTTTAACAAACCATTAAACTGCACCGCTTCGGTGTCTGCATTTGGTTCCTTCTCCTGCTATCTGCACTCCAAAACACGACATAGCCTGTTGTTGTAATACATTGAAATGAAACTTTGGTTTACAAATGAAAAATTTTGTTCATACGTTTTTAAAAATGCAGCCTGAATTCAATACACCTCTGGGCTTTGCTGCCTTATTTGGTCTTGTATCACAAATCTGCTAGATTGGTTTGTCATTTGACGGGCAGTTTGGGGGGAATTGGGATGTCGGGTTAATTGCCAGACGGATCAACGATCTGGCTCTCCAAGATTTTATTAGGAATGATCATTCACTTTGTGACACACAAAGCAGGCGAATCATATCCACTTTCATGTGGGGCGGGACTGATGGCTAAAGTATGGGTCTGCACCCACTCAGTATAGGTTTTTGAATGAAGCTTTGAATGCCTGTCAACCAAAAAATGGAGAAAATATGATTCGGTGTTATGGTGACGAAAATGTAATTTAGAAGAAAGAAAGAAAAGAAAGAAACTATTTTTATTGTCATATATATTTTTACACATACACAAAATGTATCTCTGCATTTGACCCATCCCTGTATATAGGGAGCAGTGGGCTGCCATTGATCAGCGCCCGAGGAGCCGGGGGTTCAGTGTATTGCTCAGGTACACTTCGACACGTGACACGTCCCAGTCGGGGATCGAACCGTTGACCTTCCGGTTCCCAGACGACCCTCTTAACCCAGTGAGCCACGGTCGCCCCACGATGATTACGGTGTTAGATTGCTGCTTGACCTCACTCACGTGCCTCCTTTTGGCAAGAAAGAAAACAGTTTTTTGACCGCAGTGGCTAAATGCCAACAAATATTGGTTTGAAGCAGAATATTTTGTTGGATAAAAATATTTTGTATTTTCAAAATGATTGCCTCCATCTTTTTTTCAACACATTTGGACTGAGACAAAAGTCTGAACATGGATAGGATGATGCGTCTCGTTGTGTAACTGACAATAATGATTCAGTTGTCTGACTTAAAGACTTTATTTTACCTTCTTTTCTTGTACTGCTGTTATTTTGTTTCTATACTCAGCATTATCCTGTAAAACCAAGAAGTTTTAGTTGCCTAAACTGTACAAAGACTTTTTTTTATAATTCTTAGTTGTATAGTTTTTAGAAGATACTAATATTTTTCATATTAGTTCGACTCGTTTATGATTATCGTCAGAGTTTTGTCGAAGCCATTCGAGATACAGTCTGGAAATTGTTTTAATATGCTCTTGTAATTTTGTATCTCTTTCCATGTATGCCTCTGCAGGGTTTTTCTTTTTAAGTAAATGGTAGATGGAGGGATGGAAAATAATACAATTAAATTGAAAAACTAAATGTTATCAAGAATATGCAATTGAAATTATTAGGAAATAAATGGTTTTTTTTATTCAAATACTTAATTAAAAACAATCCTGGCATTAATAGTTTTAATTATGTATTATCAGCTGCTAAAGCTAGTGTTTGGAAATTAAACAGGCCATAATTCCCTCTCTAATATCTATATTGTATTGCTGTGAATACATCTTCAAACAACTGTATTTATTTGTATTTCTTCATTAAAGTTTTTCACCAAAAACTTCGACAAGATTACATTGGAAGACTTTATGATAAAGTGTAAATTTTTACTGAATAGAGCTTGAACGCATCATAACGTAACTCAATGCAACCTCCGCTAATGTTAACTGTTAGACCCATCAATTAGCCAAAAAGTACTGAGAGCTAATGGCTAACGTTTGCTCTTCTCGATTTCAAGACAGATTTGTTGTCCGCAATGCTTTCTTTAATTCATTTAAAATTAGGCTGCGTATCTTTTCTCTCTCTGCCGTGGCTCCGGTCCAGAAACAAACCGTTTGCGTTTTAGAGATGTACGGGTCGGCTTCATCCGAAGATTTAATCTCCCCCCCCCCCCCCACCCCACCCCCCTCCACCCGCATAGACATTTTAGTCCCTGTCAGCTAAGTTACTTTTTGATTTAAGTTTTATGTGTGATTTCTTTAACAATACACTTAAATAATTAAAGAGGCTGCTTTTAGTCATTACAATGTTTTAAGAGAACAGAGACACTAGTTCTCAGCAGTTTTCCCATCTCTATGTAGATGACATGTACCAAAACAGATGATTACAGTACATAACATTGACACGTCTCAATCATCTGTTCCTTTCCCCCTCACTCAAGAAGGAGACACTCTGCTGAGAGTGCAGTTTTCCATCCTGCAAAGTCAGGAAATTGTGACAGAGACTACTTTAATCAATGTCACACTGAACATATTGTCATGTTGATGTGGAATTTAAAAACACCTTGCAGCACTTTCCTCCTGGGAAGTGAAAAGAATCCATAGCTTATAACTTAAAGAGTCCGACACTATGCAGTGCGTACTGTGGTATTGTTTCTCAGCAGATGCAACTTTGTACTTCTATAACAAAGGTGAAGCCAAAGTGTTGTCATGATTGACCATTATGTTAAATGTGGCTTTTAAAAGAATACACACGTACGCGGTAGCTCAATCAAGAAGAGTGTAGACAGGTTTGCCTCATTAATTCCTCTTAGCAGGGCGGGGTTGGTAAGGAAGATGGGTTAAGGTAGTTCTGCAGTAAATTACATTCTGTTATATTTGATGTGCTCGTTGGTATGGATGGGCGCCCATACATAGAATGAGGTGTCAGCAACTTGGAGATCTTGGATTAATGGCATATTCATTATTCTGTGTGAATCTCGATGCTTGCTCGGTTTCCTTCGCCCTGCACTAAGCCTTTATCTGGGCAGGTGCTAGGTTCCAATTAGGTGAGGCTGAGAAGATAAAATATCATTAGGGGGGAGAGGAGGAGATGCAGCCGCCTTTTGTTTGGTGTTCTTTTGCGTCAAATGAAATGTAATGTCTGAATGTCCTCGGGTTCCATTTGTTTCAGTAAACTTTGTGTTAATACATTATATATTTGTTTGCGCTACTCTTGCCTATAGCCCTGGTTCTTCAAAATCTGAAGTGCCAAATCAACTCATATGGCGTGGCGGCACTCTGGTCCACTGCACATTAACATAAGGTTATATGTGTTTGGCTGCTCACTGTGAGTTCAGAGATTTCGGTGAGTTGGTTAATCCATGACAAGATTTTTTTTTAAAGTAATGGTGGAATTTCCTTGAAATGTAGTGGATACAATCTCGGAACAATCGGCTCTCGGCCTGATGATGGATTAGCCGCTATATTTCTGGGGTTCAGTTGCAGCCAGTGGGTATCTGTGCCTTTTAATTAATACCCCTATATTCATGGTATATACTGTGCATTTCTATTTTCTATTCTAGCTTATTTTTTATTAATCTATTCCTTCAATTCAATATCTGCTCTGTTATTTTATTGTACTGTAGATATTGTGCTTTCCATATGTTATATTTTACTCTGTAAATTGCTGCTGCTACAAACGAATTTCCCCCTGGGGATAAATAAAGTTTACATCTATCTATCTATCTATCTTTTCTCTGCGATGCTCATTGTTTACAGAGTCATTAGCAACTTGAGATACGAGACTGGAATTGAGAGGAGGTGTACGACAGGATTGTTTCACAAGTAGCCAGTTAACAAGCTCATTTCAAACCAATAAAACTCGAAACAAATGTCTGATGATGTGCGGTGGGTTCCCAGATTGCATTTCAGCCAGTGCGTTGACGCAACCATCCACCCCGACCTCCTGCCTCAGTGGACATTCTCACTCTTTATACTCCGTCCGTTGCTCTAAGTGTCTAATCATGACATGGATGGGTTTACATTGGAGTTAGTTGACAGCCTGGTATTACACATATAAAACTAAAGGGTGCCTCCGCGTCGATATTTAATGAGTTGGAGAGTTGATTTCTGTTTTTATGTCTTGAAAACGGGGCATTGCGAGACCAGAATGAATATGGCGTTGGATTGTGCAATGTAAATTGCAAATCAAAATGTGAAAAATAAAAACAAGTATAACTTTAAATTGCTTTTAAATTTGTATTTGTTGCAACCGAAAAAAAAGAATGGACTGAGACCAGAAGTATCAGAAATGACTTACAAGGAAAGTCTGTAATGCCCTCCTACCGTAACCATTAGCGCTTGCCAAACGGCAGACACAATAAGGTTGTGTGCTAGCGCCAGGAGACCCCAGCTGTCCTGTTTATGCATGAAAACCACACGCCGAGCCCCGGCGAGAGGTCACGTGGGTTGAGGTTTGGCCAACATGAAAGTTGTTATGATTGCAGTGTTTCATAGGAATGCCTTATTTATGTGCTGAGGATTGCACTGTGCCATGAATATGAAGCAGCTACAGTAAATGTGGGTTATACGGTGACGGGAGGACGCAGCAACCGCTGAACTCAAGGTCAGCGGTGGCTCTCCGATTCCACCACAATTCTGCACACACACACCTCTCTCATGAAGCAAAAAGTCTAAATGAAGAGGGCAAGGAGTACCTGAATGATCTGACAGAAGATCAGCCACAAGAGGTTCCTCGAAGGCTTCTCAGTCTTGACTCCCCTACATAAGGGGGGGGGGGGCTCTTCCTTAGGGCATCAGAGCGAGAGTGCTGTGGTCAATATGGCTGTGCTGCTTCTCCATTTTATAACATCCAGTATCGTGTTGAGGTGCAATTTTAATCAGATTTTTTATTAAATTTTGCCTCATTGAAAGTCTCTCCGGGAAGGAAAAAAAAGATAAGCATCCGATTAAAGAAGGAAACCTCATTGCCGATCTGCGTTGCAGCATTTCAAGCGAACACATGGGCTGAATTAGCGGACGTGCAGATCTTTTCCGTGGATCAATATTTGCCTGTCCCCCGTGCTGTCCGCCGGCAGAAAAGTGGAGCTGAAGGCTGCATTTTATTCAGGGGCCCTCAGGTCTCTGCTTAAACGGTTGATTACCATTTTCACTTGTCCTCACAGGACACAGTGCAATCAATAGAAAGAGACATTGCTTTCAGAGAGAGTATGGGGTTTTGTTACATAATGGGGACAAGCTACATTGCCGCACTAACGTTTAGGATTTGACATCAGGCTGTAACGTGGCGGGGAGGGACACATGTAAAAAAAATAAAAAAAGACAATACCAGTTTATTATTGGCATTCGACGCGCATCTGATGTACAAAGACAAGACTCATTATTCCGTCATGCATGCATTTGCGTCTGATACCTCAAGCTGAGCCCGGACAAGTCTCTACCTTTATTTTACGCTATAGAGCAGGAATGTTCACATCGGGCCTTATGTTATTATTCTTAGATTAGTGAATGAGCAGCTCCACTGCAGGAACTGAGGGTTGATTTGCTCAAGGGCACAATGTGTGCCTTACATCACTTCCCCCACTAGACCACCAAGGAGCTTGAAATACTGTAGCCTCCCTCACTAACTAAAATGTAAATGAGCAAATTACTGATGCATTCCATGTCTTATGGAAAACTGAACATAATATCATTTTACAGATGACACAAGAAAACACTAACATTCAGAGTTAATACCCGTTCATTCTCGGAGACAGTCGCTCTTGAAGTTGTGCTGTATTGAAATTGGGCTGTGTGATCATTTGCAAATGACAATAATCAGTGGCTTTTGTTTGTTACTCATGCTCAGGTTTTAATGAAGTAACACTGATATTAATTACATCCTTCTCCCCGGTTGAATCAGATTATTGCATCTCCTCGTCCGTGCGTGTCCTGGAAGTCTAATGCGGGAGGCGCAGACGAAAACAGCCGAACTTCCACCTTGATTCGTTAGAGCGTGTTTTACTCTCTAAAGGCCACTTCATGTGGTAGAGGATGTCATTTGTTTTGAAATCTCTGTCACGTAAAAAAAAAAAAATGAATTCCATACAAATACACATAAATCAGCCTGGAGCACTGCATGCCGTATGACCATGATTTTCTGGGTTCGATACCCGGAACTTGGGACCATTGTTGCATGACTCTCTCTCTTTTTCCAGAAATAAGGCATGGGAAATATGAACAGAATAATCAAACCACCACACGCACGATCGATGTCTGGTGTTCATTTGAAACATTAAACTTCTGGACAGCGAAGCTGACCAAAGCTGATTGGACTGATTGGAAAAGAGCATGAATTGCTTCCCCCCCCCCCCTTCTTCTTCCAATTTTTTTTTTTCTTTCTCTGCACTTGATCGACTCCTACAGAAAAAAGAGGGTCCTACAGCTCAAGTTGTGGTGGAGTGGTGTTTCTTTTGAGGATGATTAATGAAGGCCCCTGCCCACAAAAACCACAAGTGTTCTTCCTCATCAGACAAGCAATGCTGATTAAGCTGCCGAAGTGTTCTCTGATTACTGGCTCACCTCTTATTCCTACTTCTTCTTTTGTGTGTGTGTGTGTGTGTGTGTGTGTGTGTGTGTGTGTGTGTGTGTGTGTGTGTGTGTGTGTGTGTGTGTGTGTGTAGGTGTGTGTGTGTGTGTGTGTGTGTGTGTGTGTCTCTACTGTCAGCACTGATGTGATGAGGTTTTTTTTTTCTTTTGATGGGGGAGGTGGAATCAGCAGCTCCTCACTCTCAGCCCCACCTGTCCATTAGTTCTACATGAGTAAGTCTATTTCAGCTTTCATCATTGTGATATTCACACACACACACACACACCAGGCCAGTGCAACTGGACTCTCTGCAGTCCACTCATCAAGTACTGGCTTTGCATTGCACCAGACACATACCGATGCTAAGACGATATGCCAATACTGGCCTATTACTAAACACTGAATCACCCTCGGCAAGATGGTGGCTCCTCCCTAAACAGACCCACAATATGCAATGTGCACTGAAATTGAGTTTGCCTCTTACCTTTTTTAATTGTTGCCCTGCCCATACTAAAGCCTGATTTATACTTCTGTCAGGACATCTCTCTCGCACACCAGGCACATGTAGTTCTGTGACCGGTTGCACGTAGCAGAAATAAAACTACTGTCCGGAATGCAATTGGATTAGGAATAGATATTCATGGTCCCTGGAGGATGAATTCTTGTGATTTTGGTGTTAATGTGGGAAGACCTTTCTGCTTGAATCCCAGGTCAAATTTACAGAGAGATTTGGTCAAAGTATCCTGAAAATAAATGACTGCAGTTAGTGATGCATATTGATGGAGGGTGTTTTTGTTGTAAATAGTTCTTCTACACAAGAAATATGAAAAAAGGTGATTATGTTAAAAGCATTAAGAACTAGTGTTGCTGTCAAAGACTGAGCCTTTTCCTTTTTATGTCGTGCTCAGATAAAGGGTTTGGGGGATTAGGGTCCTGAAGTGAGCAGTTGGTGCAACAATCATTTTATCCAGTTTAGTGTTTCATAGCAAAAGAAAACAATGCAGCACCTGGGTCACCTTATAATGTCAGATCTTTTTTCCTTCTCTTGCTCTTGAGACCATAAACTGTTTACAATGTCTACTAAGGTATTAAATCAAGTGAGGAGTAGGGTTGTTTTCTCCAAGACTTTACAATCGGACTTCTTTTTGCAACAAGAGGAGTCGCACACTGATGGACATTAGAAGGAATGCAAGTTGAAGGCACTCGTGCATGAGCTTCACTTTTCAGACTCGAGGTTGCTCGCTGACCAGGACGATCACCAAAACTCCATAGTTAGGTCACAACAATTAAACAATACCCACAACAACTGAGCAAACCCATCCTCTGAAAAATGCTGTAAGATGTAGCTGAAGGCCCCGATGAACCCAAGTAATTGGACCGTGTGATGTTTCTTGTCAAACTACGAATTTCCAAGGTCAAGAATGACCCTTCAAGCCCAACTTGTGTTTTTAGCTTGACTAATCTTTGCACAGATTGCCAGTAAGAGGTTTTGTTTTCAGTCTATCAGTTAGTATTGTCGGGTGTAATGATCTTTGCTGCTTCTTGGGGCCTCATGTAAAGGTCTAAAGAATCCCAGAGTTTCCCCAGCAATTACCAATCAGGCTTGGTCATACCGGATTAAAAGACCTTTCAGCAATTTCCTGAGCCTGTTTTTTGTTTGATAGCTTTATTTTCCCACGATGATCTTTCAGAATCTTCCAGGCCAACAAGAATAAAACTGCCTTTCGTCTGTAATGTCCTTTTCAGTGTTTGAATTTAAACGTTCTCTATACTGGCAAAAACCAAAAGATTGAAGGCAAAAATATGTTGGCACTGGCTTTCACCAACCTAGTTTGGTCGAACCATTGAAACCTTTTGGAACTCCTATAAAATGACAGGTGTCTCAGGTCTGTAAGATATCAGCAGAAAGAAACCCGAATGCAGCTGAACCGTAAAATGAGCCAAATATGACTGGCATTCCAATATCATACCCATAACAAACTAGAATGCAAAGGAAACATACCAAACTGTGCATTGGTGTGGATGTTGCACTCCGGTTAAAAGGACTTGTGATCGTTTATATTCATAGTGCACTTTCATGATATCATGTCAGCCCTTGTTAAACGCCCCTCGAGTCCAAGCTTGGCCGGTCTAAAATGCAACTGAAGAGACTGTGGCGCTGAGCTGGGGCATGCACATGCATAAAGTGAGACTGGAATCTCCTGAGGGCTCTCCAAAGTGTTCATACCGCACACATAATTCATATTTGTTTACCCCACTTATGTGGTCCAAGTGGGAAATGATGATACTCAAAACAGTATTAGCACCTCAAATATTGTACCGAATTGTACAGGACCACTCCGGGGCTTAGTTTGCAGAGCAAAACAAAGAGTCGCTATTGATTGTCCTCATGTTTGACCAAACAGCTGCTCTGCACCGGTGTCAATCAGTGTATTATTGTAAACACAGCTCTCCAACACGTTTGCCAGGTAAATAGCAAGCCTCTCCTTCGTGCTTCACATGTAGCCTCATTTGAAGAGGCTTCGTCCCTTGATCTTTCGTTTCAGTTTGACGATGACGGCAAATGTTTGATTGTGTTTTTTTATGTAAATGCGTTCTTTGTGTGATCTGAACACACATCAGCTCAACGGAAGTAAAGTAATCCAACCTGAAGCTTAAAGCTGCATTCACTCTTTTTTTTTTCTTTTTTTTTACTTTGCCTCTTGGGGGCAGAGCTCAACGAGGCTACAAACTGAAAAGCATGGATATAGCATGGATAAAGCATGGACGAGAGTCACCAGAGCCTCCGACTGAGGCGACTGTGTCATCCCACACAGGCGCACCACCTTTGGTCAGTCAAAGGCGGCACCCTCTGGAACACTTTACCATCCTCCGTTAGGGAGTGCCCAAACTTCAGCACTTTTAAAAAGCACATGAACATGGCTGTTGTCCACCCAAACTTGTGCACATAGATAGTTTAGCCTGGGTTAGCAGTATTGGTGTCATGGATATGTGATGTACTGATGTTATATGAATGAATGAAACCTTAAATGTGCAAATTAATTAATGCCCTTATGTGCAATATATCTGTGTGCAATATGATGAATATGAAATGTCTTCCTTACACTGATATTCTTTCTCGTTTCTTTTATATATATATATATATATATATATATATATATATATATATGCAATTCCTTTTTTATCCATTGTTAACTTTTTATTATCGAACTATTGTGTATTGAGACAAATGATCATAGAAGTGGAACACAAATGTGGTAAAACACGATATACATGAACTCAAAATGAAGATAAGTGACATCACATGTCCCAGACTGTGACTTCTTACCGAAGTCAGTGTGCAGGTAATTTATCTGAGACTCCTGGATTTGCAGGTGAAGTGTGAAAACTGGATGGGAAAATGCTTCAGGGGACGCACACTGTGTGGAGGCTGTGAGGCAGAAAGGCTGGCCATGCTTGAATCGCTTCGCTCCCAATCTGCATTTTGACAGTCACCCATGCAATAGCAAGACCAGACAACCTGAGCAAGCACAGCAGACTGAGCTTCAACTTCCACAACACAACTCTGGACGGGGGAAGCAATATTCCCTCATTATGAACTGTCAAAGAGAATTCAGCGAAATATTTTGGATGTTCTCCTAGAAGGGCCCTTACTCAGTCACATTTGTTTTGTTCGGTACATTATATAAGCCCGTGACTGTTTTTAGCCTCTTTTTTTTTCCCGTCATAGCCAGAAGCAACCTGCTGGGACACTGAGCAAAAAAACAGCAGATCGGCTTTTGGAACAAGCCCCAGTTATGTGAAGAGTTTTGGATGAGCGCCTCCATCGACACCTCAGCCGAGCTGGCAGCACAGGCAGTAGCTGTGCTCGGTTGGGACAGCGGTACATCCCAGTGACGCCCGTGTCTGACTTCAACGGTATACTGTCTCCAGAAAACAATCTGCCACCACTTTCTCAGGCCCCGTCTGAGGATGACACCGATTTAACAAGCAAATGGAAAAGTGCCGTATTGGATGACAAACAGAAAGGTATCAAATAATAAATCTATTAGTGAAGACGTCTGCCCTTGAGCCCAGATACACACTCTGCCCAGGGAATTTGTATGCCCTTAAAGTTGACCAAAATAGTTCTCTTATCACAGTGCTGCACTGATAAAGGCTGTGGATGATTTCAGCAGGTTGTCTGGTAGCGAATGTAACAGTTATAACAACAGCTTTGTTGCTCTTCTAGCAGCAGGGCCTATGAATGGCAGTTTTGACCCAGAGGGCCTTTGGTCCTCCGTCCACAGTGAGATGTCTGAATAGCTAACCGAAAGATTGCCGTGGATATTCATGCTCCCCACATGATAATTGCGAATGATTTTCGTGGGTCCCTTGACCGTTCCTCTATTGACACCATCAGGTGAAATGTTTTATACAATGGTCCTGGATATGGTGACATATGATGAGGGTTGGGGTTTGGTGGTATTTTCACATCTGAATCCAGCATTAAATCCCTTCTCCGATCCATTTGTAACCCATGTAAACAAACAACAAAAAAGGTTCACTTGGGAAGGCATAAACACTACAGTTTTGAGTGGCAGCCTAATTAATGATCGCAGTAAATGCTGATTAAATGTATGTGCCTGCCACATTAGCATAACAGTGGTAGTCTTTGCACTTCTTATTTTTCAAGAGCTACTTGATCCAAACCCTAGGGCCCCAGATTCTAGGTTGATTGATCGGCTTAAATTATTAACAAGATAAGCATGAACTGGGCAATAAGACAACTAGATTTGTTTCTGTCCAGAAGACTCGACACTCCTTTGACCTTATTGAACCACCAAAACGCAACGTCCACTCGTGACTGAAGCGAGTGGTGCTTCTTTCACCCCGAAGCTTACAGCTTTATCATTAATTAGGTGCCGCTGATATGATCTGCCGCTCGCTAAAAATAAGTAGCCCGCTGACCTGAATGTTTTGCACGTTGCTGAAAAGAGAGCGAGGAGAGACAAAAGATTGATAAGAGATTCATTAACCTTGGAGCTCAGCAAATCCACTTTTATTTTTAACAACCTGGAATGCAATCCAAAAAGCATCCATGAATGATACATGGTACTATCTGTTGATATGGTAGTGTTGTTTTTTAAGTATGTTTTACAGAGGATGGGGGCCTTTCACTTTGGAAACTAATTTGATTTCAATGAACACTTAGTCATTCCAAAGGACACATTTTACATTATTATCCCAATTACTTAGTATAATAATGTGTTTCTTATTTACTCTTACATATTATGATTTGCAATGTAACTATCAGGTCAGTCGTAGGGACCAATACATTCTCACTTACAACCTGTCAAATACCGATGCTTAGTCAGTGGCACTACGCTTCCAACTATGATGCTCTCGGTGCTCCTCCGGTGTCAGTTTGGAAGTGTCGGGTACAAAATTTCCACTTGTTACATGCCGAGCGCCTTTTTCAAAATAAACTTCCAACTTACGTTTACTGACTTTGTAGGATAACTTTTGCAACAAAAGTACTTGGTTAGGTTTGTGAAAAGATGGGGATTTGGGTTGAAATAAGTACGTTTGTAACGTAAAATAAGTAAACTATGTTTTGTTACTGAACTGCCATGTAGATAAACTGTTGCGATTGGCCTCTCTGAATCTAGGACATTGCGTAGGTTTGTTAGCTGCTGCTGTTGCCGCCGTTCTCGTAACAACTCGCATAAGAGAGACGATCAGTAGTTGGAGATTGTGTAGTATCGCAAGACTACCTGGGTGAAAGTCATGTGTTTGTGAGCCATCCAAGCTTCCGCCCTACGTGCGCTTTCCCCTCCTTAAACTAAGACAGCTGCTTTGACTGTATTACTTATGCGGATGGGTTAGTTGGAAGCCTGGTGCAGCTCCTACAGACGCTAAAGGGTGCCTCGGGGTTGGATGAGTTGGGTGCGAGGGTTGTAGGGACACTACAGAAGAAAACACAGTTTGGTTGCAGAGGTCCAAAAAAGGAAATCAAATGAGTCATATTTTCTAAACAACTCAGCCAGCATAATTAAAATGTTTCATAGCCAAAAATATGTCCACGAAGTCCAGCTCCAGTTTTGACTGAAAAGACGCTTAAAGGCTAAACTCAGCAGCAGCATGACAAAAAAACAAGAACACTTACTCAACGACAAGAACTACAAGAACCAAAAAAAAACAGAATTGCTAATTCTAAAGGAGAAACTATAATTCATCAAATCATTGACTGCGATGCTCACTGGATGTATACTATTACGTTTTTATAGCAAAAATATGACAGGGAAGCAAATCCTAAAGTCACAATCCATGATTCTGATGTCGATAAAAAAGTCTAGCACCAAACAAAAACAAAGAATTCAAAACCTGAAAGACTAATACGAGACTTGTAATTCATCAGGTGAAATCAGATGTACTCATGGAGCCTCAGAAGAGACACTCCATTACACTGGTGTTACATCAGTCACACAGCCATCACTGTGCGTGTGGTATGCAGTGTAGTACGTTGTGTATTCTGACAGCCTGTGTGACCGGTTTAAGGTATTTCACTCAGATCGACTTGACAGGAAAAGAAATTACAAATAAATTGATTCAAGTATAGTAATGTGGCGTACACCATCTTCAGATTTGTGTGTTCTGATTTTGATGTTTAAATACAGATTTGGATTTGACATTTCATTAATCAGAGATTAAAAGATGTTTTCAAATAAATATGGTATATTTTTGTGACGCATCTAAATTGCTATTAAAAAAAAAAAAATTCTAATATGATATTGTAACTCTGTTTTATTGATAAAAAAATATCTGACAATATTACCTTATGGTCATTGCTGTTATATCGTTAACTTAACATATGTCAAGCATAACAATTGAAATTTGTTTGTTAAGTGTTTCAAGTATGTCAGCAGTTTCAAGTCATGTATTGTCATCAGTGACAGACCTGGAAACAGGACATCAAGTACTGTGTGCCCGGAGCCAAGCTGTTCCCAGATGTGATTCTACTTTGTTGGATATACAGTGGAACACTTAGTGCAGTAAAAGAGATGTGTTCATAGAAAATCAAACTGACATGTTGACTTCCTCTGCAGGACCTCGGAGGCCGGTGGCCTCTTGATCTTTACATCTGCTACAGTAATACTGGAGCGCATGTATTTCACCCCGATCTCATGTTAACGATTCTCCAGAGTGCACAACTCCATCAAGGTGCACAACGGGGAAGCACAGCAATCTACTAGGCATGATGTAAGCATAGCATGCTAGGTGTAATATGGGTGAAATACAAGTCACGGGTTCAGTTACAAAAAATACAAGCTAAAAATTGCAAATGATCTACTTGATGTTGGGATTGTGTGATGTCAAATGCAAGTCTTGTTAACACTGAGTTGTTGCATTTGGGTCAGGCGTGTGTTCCCTTGGCAATATGTTTGTCATGATTAGGCTTTGCCTCGTGCGTGTGTGTGTGTGTCTCCTGATTGTTCTCATTCACTTCACCTGCCTCTTCCCTCTGACAACCCCACACACTCCCCTGCTTTCCCTGTTCTGGTTGTCAGATTGTATTTGTTCTTCCCCGTGTGCTTCGTGTTCCGGCATTTTGTCCTCGAGTTTGTTTCTGTGATTTGTCACTTTGCCTTGCTGCAGTTTTTGGATTTTTGGTCCGCTCCCTGTTGGAGTTGTTTTGTGTTCCTGTGGATGACTGCTCGGTGCCTAATAAAGAACCTTGCTTTGCACCTCACCTCGTCTCCAGTGCCTGTCTCTGCTCTGTTCCAGAACCGTGACAATGTTCAATCAATACTTAGGATTTCTTTTCCCGTCCCAAATTAGGTCCACTTTCCCTGATGAACTTTCTGTCCAGCCCAAATCTAGTCCTTTGTTCCCTCAACATTTTGTCCCTCCCCAAATTAGGCCTATTGTTCCCTGATTTTCTTTTTGTCCATCTGAAATCAGGCTCGTTGTTCCCTTATGAACATTTTGTCCACCCCAAATTAAGGCCATGTTCCCTCATGAACGTTTTGTCCATCCCAAATTAAGGCCATGTTCCCACATTAACTTTTTGTCCATCCCAAATTAAGGCCATGTTCCCACATTAACTTTTTGTCCATCCCAAATTAAGGCCATGTTCCCACATTAACTTTTTGTCCATCCCACATTAGGCCCTAGGTTCCCTCCCAAACTTTTTGTCCATCCAAAAATGTAGGCCCTATATTCCCTAATGAAATCAGGCCCTATGATCCATCAAGAACTTTTTATCCATCTCAAATCAGGCCCTATGTTCCCTCAGCCCTATGTCTCCTCCTCAGCATCATCCTTAACCCGTGTTAAAATACGCAACTGCCAGTATCTCCTGTCTCAGCTGGTGCTGCAAAAGGGCATCAAAAGCCCTCAAGGACGAGTACAGAAACCTCCCGCTGCTGTGCAGCAGCGTCTCAACCCGAGCAGTGAGTTTGATTCAGCTGCAGCCGTAACCTCCTGTTGACCCCGCTCTGTCCACCCACTCGCACACTGCATTATGCTGTGTCTGCTTGCATCCCAATCCCTCACAATGAATCAAGGATGATGGATCAGTTCCCTGCCAAAAAAAAGTGTTCAGGCTCCAAACGACTGCAAGGAGATCCACCTTCACTCATGTGGGCGGAGAGAGAGAAACAGAAACCCTGGCAAGAAAATACTTTATTCACTTAGATTGCTCATGACAGATATTTCAGTTCCACTTTTTGAAAAAAAAGGAACTCCTATTACACTTGGCTGTCAACTTATGAAGCAGTATATTTTTGGCCTATTCTCGCGGTAAATTGCCATTTATTGTACACGGACTGGACTACCACCAGACAATCGGTTGTCCTTCAGAGATTGTATTTATTAGCAGTACATTTGGTCATATCTCTCATCAATGAGCGTCTTTAGTAAATGCCTTTTAGTAAAAGCCTCTATTTTTTTTCACATTTCAGCATGACAGGTAAAACAGTAAGAGATCAAATACTAATGGCTTATCTGGATGAAGGCCAATATTAAATTGCATGCATTTCTGCGAACCTGCCAAACACTGTGTGTGCTTCTCGGATAAAAGGACAGCTTACTGAAACATATTTTATGCTGCTATTATTTTTTTCCCCTATTATCAACGAATCTCATTAAAATAACAAACAACAAAACTTTACGAGCGGTCCTAAAGACCTTCTTTTTTTTTTAAAGCAACAGTGTGGCTCATTGATGAGTTAATCATTTTCGAACTATTGTACTGAAATGAAGCTTCATGGCTATAAGATATATATATATAAGTAAGTAAGATGCATTCGTTTTAGAGTCCTGCACGGGCCAAAAGCTCAACCCCTAGTCCGGCCCCAGCCCGCCATTGTCTGCAATTTTTCAACACGAGCAAGACTCTGACCTGAGACCAGCACTCTTCCTTTTTAAGGGAGGGACCCATTGTTCCGACGGCCCATTATTCTGAAACCCAAATAATCTGACAAAAGTCACGTTGGACCGAAAGCCCATTTCTTCGACAGCCTGTATTTTCCAAAAA
Organism: Melanostigma gelatinosum; assembly: GCF_949748355.1. Classification (NCBI taxonomy): domain Eukaryota; kingdom Metazoa; phylum Chordata; class Actinopteri; order Perciformes; family Zoarcidae; genus Melanostigma; species Melanostigma gelatinosum. The sequence goes on along the minus strand of NC_136652.1, from coordinate 6,833,136 downwards.
GAAGGTTGATGATGTCATTCTGCAACAGTAGTTCAATGAGTGGTCGCTAAACTGGTGGCTTCAATCTGTATGATCATCTAACTGTTCATGTTCAGTTGTTTTAAAGCTACTAGGCTACATTTGAAATGTAGGTCAAATCTGAACAGAGAAATCAAGCAATGGACACGATGTCTATGGAGACTACGGACAGTTGGTCTAGTATATTTTGTGTTCTTATCCCCAAATGAATGTGGCTAACCCTGCTCTATTTTCAGCGTTGTATCTGCATTCAGCAATTACTTTGGCGAGCGTTGTTCTCACCACCAATAGAATTAGTGACCTTGCCAACAAAATAAAACCCGACTTGTTATAAAGTAGTTTTTCTTCACCAGTCTGGGCCTGGTCCCACTCCCTGAGCGAGCCTGATCGTCATTTTGAACCGATCTAAGAGGCCATTAGGAGACTAGTCAGCAGGGCAGAGTGCAGGGAGCGCCATCCCATTAGAAGTTAGGTCTTAAAACAGCCCATTGGTATGCCGGAGGGGCACTGCTGCACCTTTTTTGCCGAGCACAGATTCATTCTGCTTCATTTAAACAAGTTTGATCCAGCCATTTTCTCCTCTTTTTTTTTTCTGCCTCCATATTATGAAATTAATAATTAATATGTAATACTCTTCTGATTCACTGATCAATTTTAAAGCGCAAACAGAATGGAGAATGGGCTCTTGCTGCCAGCTTTTACCCCCGAGGACACAACCAGACGAGTGGAAAGTAATGAGAGAAACCAAGCAATAATGTCCCTGAAATGATTTCGTGCAAACAAAGTCGAGATGGCTCTCTTTCATGTTCAGAGCTGAACGGAGCACGCTGTTCCAATAAATCCAAAAGGAGGATCAACCGTGAATTATTTCCAAACAATGGCATCATGGTACGAGAAGTACAGTATAGTATTACACAGAGGTCCACAGAGAATGATTTATACCATTTAATTACAAAATGATTCACTTACATAAATACATTTTTTGTACTGATAATTACTGTAGGTGTAAGGGAAATAAATGAAATGCCTAGGGGTACGTACGGGATAGAAAGTCGTGTTTTAAAACCTGGATCTTTCTTTTTTTCATCGTTTTGGCCATCACATATTGTGATGAGGCGCCAGGTTTTTAATTAACTCCAATGCAAGCCCATCCGTGTCATTATTAAAGTCAGGTGATGTATTATAAATAGCTATGTATTGACGTTTACAGTTTGGGTGTTCATAGTGTATGGATATGAACCCAGTGGGGCTCATTTGCAGGAGGTTGCTGCTTCCTGAATTAAGAGAACAGACTTAAGTTGGAACTATGGTGAACAATTGTTAATTGTAGAATTGAAATGACGAAAAAATGACTTATTATGGTGTTCTGTTGTGTTCATTTTATGTCAAAGCAAGAGCACAGTATGTGTCTAGTGTGTGTGTGTGTGTGTGGTGGGGGTGTTAGTATTCAAGTAATAGATGGGTGACAATGGTTGGAGCGCACACGTACTTTCATCGGTCACAGAGCTGAGCGGAATCCTCTGCTTCCGCAGACACATGCTCTCACTCACACACACACACCCACACACACACACACACACACACACACACACTCACACCCACACACACACTCTCACTCACACACACACAAACAAACACAGTGAAGTGGCAGGGCCAGCGTCCAGTGTGCAGCCTCCCAGGAGGCCTGCGCTGCACGCACCGTGTCAAACCACTGGAAAATCACACTGCACTACGCCCGTCATTCAGCAAACGACCGACGCGGCTTCATTTACGTACATGCTTCCTGACAGCCTAATTAGACCGGGGCACTTTAATTCTCACAAATTGTCAGTGCGTGACAGATCATGCAGGAGATCCAAAGAGCACAATGGAATCATACACTCAAAGTATTAGTACCCCTACACACGGAAACAAATTATAAAACTGACAAATGTAAAGAGGGCTGGGTTTCTCATGCTTCAAAGCTGGTACATGAGATTGACTTAATTTCAATTTTTTTCTGTTTGTTTTACTGTACTTTATTCATTGCCTTAATAATAAAGGTAACATCTTCAAAAACTCTTATAAATTCAATTTTACATTTTTTTTTTACAAAATATACATGACAAAGAAATTACCTGAAAATGCATGAACATTATATCTACTCAAATCTCCGACTGAGCTGCCAGGGACTGAATTGCATTGTGGGTAATTGCCTGCACTCAGGAAGCGTACATTTCCCAATCGTTGCATGCATACAGTGTCATACAAACATTACATTACAGTCATTTAGCAGACGCTTTTATCCAAAGCGACTTACAATTCAGAGTCTATCACATTTCTACACCGTAGGCACAACTACGGGAGCAATTTTGGGGTTAAGTGTCTTGCTCAAGGACACATCGACATGCGACTAGCAGAGCCGGAGCCAGGGTTTGAACCGGCAACCCTCTGATTGAAAGACGGCCCTGCTATCCACTTCCACTGCTATCCACTTAGCCACAGTCGCCCCAAACACTTTTTTTTTGGCTTTGGAAAAGATAGTTTGGGTTTCAATAAGTATGTTTGTTATGTAAAATAAGTATGTTTGCGCGGTACTGACGTCACTCCGACACTCCCAACCTGCTCCCGACTCTGACTTTCTCACTCTTCATACTACATCAGTTGCTCTTACTGTCTCATACAGATGCTAAAGGGTGCCTTGGAGGGGCACTGACCAGGCAGCGGTATTTGGCGAAAGCATCCTCCAAGCACAATGTTGGCACAATAACAGTGTGACTGTACTAATGACTTGGGCTCAGCGTTGTTCATTACTGTAGGCTCTAATCCCAACCTTTCACTGTAATAACAGCGGGAGGCCGACTGTTCATCCCCAAATAAAATCATCCACTGGACAAAAATGGCCGTACACAGTATTAACTCAAATGAAGGGAGATTCGGGAGTGCGAAACAATTGCAGCACACCAGGAGTGACCCGTGAATAAAAGTAATACTCAATTAGTACGACACAATGGTCGCATCCCCAACATTCAACCGAGCTGAAACTGGAAGCATCGTGCTAAATCCTATTAGCTTCCGTTCAATGCTAATCCATGAAACCAATGAGCAGCAATTAAGTTTGAAAAAAGAAAGATGCACCAATAACAGGATTACGGATTATAAAGCACGCCCTGCCTGATATGTTCACGAAGAAACCACAGTACAAAGTGTTTTAAAGTCAGAATATGAATGGTTAAATGTCAGAATATTCTGTAAATTAAAAGGAAATAAGTGTTTATCCAGGTTATTTAAAAGGGCTTGATCTTGATTATTGATAACAATTATTTAATAAATGTATTTCTTTGTATTTTGCCCTAAGGGGTATTATGACCCGTCACTGCTGAAAGATCTGCCTTACTTCATACTATTTATGTTTTAAATACTAATTTCAGTTTTTACATCCATTGCAGCAGTGGTGCTCCTTACGTTTGTCTCGATGATGACACAGAAAAATTACAACTTTTCTTCTATTTGTCACAGTTGGGCTTTGCCTCGTGTGCCTGTGTGAGTCTCCTGATTGTCCTCATTCTCTTCACCTGTGTCCAGTCACCTGCCCCTGGCTTTTCCCTCAGCCAACCCCACACTGCACTCATTCAACTCACCTGCCTGCAATCTACTCGTCACCCCACACACATATATATATACTCCCCTGCCTCCCCTGTTCTCGTTGTCAGATTGTCTTTGTTCGTCCCCCTGTCTGCTTCATGTTCCGGCATCGTGTCTTCCCCGTGTGTGCTCCGTGTTCCGGTGTTTTGTCCTGGTGTTTGCGTTTTTGCCCGTTCCCTGTTGGAATTGTTTTCTGTTCGTGTGTTTGATGGCTTGGCGCCTCGTAAAGATACCTTGTTTTCCACTTCACCTCGTCTCCTGTGTCTGCGCCTGAGTCTCAGCTGAACCTGAGAGAACGGGACACTATTCATGGCATCAATGGCAGCCTGACTGCATAAAGATAAAAGAATGTTCTTAACAGCTCTATAATCCACCACAGTTAGTCAGAAGCCGATAGGTATCTCTTCCTTCTTTATAATCTGAGAGATTATGTGCACTGTCTGTTACAAGCAGCACATTATTAAATCATTTGTATAACAAGCACCAGACTGTTGCAAAAAACATAACCACGGAAAACCGATGTGCCCATCAGAGCAGTCAGATATGATCTAATATTCTACATGTACTCCAGATGCAAGAAGCCCATGGTCTGGTTCTATTGCAGTTCTTGGGTCAGGGTTTTCGATCTGTTTTGGAAAAAAAACGTTTGAACGCACCATCGCTGTGTTGGACGTTTCGGCCAGTTGGTTCTCAATTTTCCTTGCGAGTTCGTTCCAGGAGCTCAGGGATTACTTTGTTGTTAAAGTGCATGTGCATGTTTGCCTCCACGTGCCGTCGCCACGCTGTGTTCTTGCCTCTCAGCTTGCGTTCAGATTTATGCGTTCCACATGCCGTCTTGTTACGGGAACGTCACGTGACTCATCATTGGTGTGCTGACAGTTCATTGGACAGCTACTCGCGAGGGAAGGGGGAGGGGGGAAACCAAACAACTGCGGCTCACATGTGCAAACTGGGCCATGGTTTGCGTCCCCAGTAAATGCTGACTCAGTCCCACGAAAAATGATGGATCCCTTCTCTCTCCATTAGGACCGTCCTGTACCTGCCAGTCTTCACCCAAGTGTCTCCATCCAAACCCCCCCCCCCCCCTGTAATTAAAAAAAAAAAAAAACTCTCATAACTGATTGGCCACTTGGGGGCAGCGAGAACATGTTGCGAACACAACTCTGACATATTGTCACCTCTTAAGTATGTATGGTGAACGTGTTAGCAAACAGCTGCTTGTTTACACATCCAGCAGTTATGGAGTCACATTAGGCTCTTCATTTGGACTCCGTTTGTGTCCACCTGATGAATGTTCAACATTCATTTTCTGTTGGCTCTGCTTTCTGGTCTCCACCAAATCCTGAGGGAAATATCTGGCTCTTTAGCTGCTCTTTAGCTGTGCTGAGCGCTAAACGGCAACGCTGTGGGCCAGACAGCGAAACAGTGAGCTGAAACTCGCTGCTTCTCTGTAGGTTCATCAAGAGAAACCCCTCATACATTATCTCACTGTCTTTTGATACTTATTACTTATTATAGTAGCCACTTTAGCGAGTCTGGTTAAATGTGGCGCCTGGAGCTCTGCATTTGAATCACAACACGGGTAGAGTTAAATTCTAAAGTGGGGTTCCCAGAAAACAAAAGACCGTTTTATTTGTGACTCATTGTGGACCAAGATCCTGTTTGTATGTTGATATGTAGACTAAAGAGGGAACTATTGACTTCCTAGAGTGTGAGCAGTGATTTTAGGAAGTAAAACGGACCAATTGATAAAATAATGCCAGTAAAAAATAATTTATTTTATATGTAGTGCTACAGTGATACTAAACAGCAGTTTGGTATTATATGGATCATTTTGATGACTAATAAAATCATGCAGTTATGAGCCGGAAACATGATGATCGTTGCTGGATAATATTTAAATGACCCCGCACAAAATGTGTAAATAATACACACAATATAGATGTTTTAATCAATGTAAACGAAATCAACAAATGTATGTAATGCCGGTGAGTCATGTCCACTTTACCCGGTGCCCTGCCAGGTGTGTAGAGTTGTGAAAGTAGACAGGGTTTCTACTAAAAGGTGCTTTTTACTTCTACTTTTCATAAAAGGCCGTTAAAAGTGTCTGCCATTATCCCCAATTGTTCAACTGGTGCAGTGCCAGTTTGTGGCGCGGCCAATTGCTCGGCCCTTAGAAGTGCTGCTTGCAGTGTTGTCGAGAGGCGCTCGTCGCACATTAACTAGGAAGTGAAGAAGCGTTTGCTTGTAATGTTTGTATATCCAATACCCAGCAGCTAGAGTGAAACCGCTTTATACGTACCGCGGCCTGTAAATGCCCCCGCTGAGTGTCACGTGTCCAAATGGCACCAACTTTGACTGCACATCAATCAGCCCCCAGCAATACACCCGCAAGAAGGACATGGACAAGACAGACAAAGATTCTTTGTTTTATAGTTTGCTTGATTGTGTCGACGTTATGAAGGCATGCAAAAGGCAGAAGAAGAGTTTTGGGAGGCAGTGGGATGCAACCAAGTGACTTTTCAGCCACTGAAATCACATTGTGGTCAATTGACAAAGCACTGCCGTTCCTCTGTTTGGTTACCGATGTGAGGATCCACTCGGCGAACACACCGTGTTTGTGTCTCATTGAAGATGATGCTCATGTGGCGTTTCCACAACGATCAGCAGCCTCAATCGAGAGGGTAATATCTTTTGGATGGAAAACAAAATCGGGAAAAGCTGCGCCGTAACACGATTCAACACAAAAGCCCAGATAGTTTTACAACCTACTGACACCCTGACGGTGATAAAGGTGCCCCTGTAAAGTTACTGTTTACATGGAACAAAAGACTGTATTAGCGATGACACCCATTCCGGACTTTTGGAAGGGCTTTCAATGCCATTACGGGAGCATATCATTAGGAATTTGTTCGTTCACAGGTCCCTCTGAGCCGCATGTACCTGCACCCATTCCCCAGAGGGGTGTCTGGGCGACCTTCCACACAGGACGGTCAGTCCTCCCAGCTGGGACGCCATGCTCCCTGCTATACCCCTGCACACTGGAAATGTATGATAAGTCTGCACCACTTAGTTCCTTCCGCGATGCATCAGAGGCGAGGTGACTGTGATGTTCATCTCCAGAGGCGGCCGCATCCCTGTGCCAGGGAGCGAAGTGATAATTCGCTTCTGTTGCCATTTTAGCACCTACTACATTACTAGGCTGAAAAGATTGCTATGTCTGTCTTTGGGTCCAATGCACCAAGACAATTACAAAAGTAAGCCATGCATATCAGTCATGTGCTGGCTTGAAATAAAGCCCAGCCATCGCTCCTCACATCATGCACCCATATAACCTTGTTTGGGAAATTGGACACTGTGGCGGATATTTGTTACTCATCACCTCTAACTCATTATAGACTGGTGTCACCTTTCATTTATGAAAATCTCCATGTTCTATTCCACTCCCTAACACGGTGATGAGTATGGGCAGGGTGGTCTGTGATGGAATTCATATTCCAATAAAATATTTCCTGCATTTGTTTTTGTTCCCTATACGCGGCATGTTAAACAGTAATACAGCAAGAACACCCGGCATAATAAAGACGATGTTATTCTCAAGAAATGGACCGTGTTAGAATGCATGGTCGTCTGTATTTGCTTTGTGAGCCCCTATTATGCAGGGCAAGATGCTCTCTGAGCTCAGGCTGAAGAAGTAACATTTTTCACATCACGTTTTCTCTTAGACAGTTTCCGGAGGCCCTGTTTTAATGAAGTGCAAACTGGTAGTTCCTGGGCACATTGCACTGTGTGCGTCTATTTCGGTTCATGTCCGTGCAAGTGCGAAAGGGCCGACTGAAGTGGAATATATATATATATGTGATGGTGAATAATAACACCACTCTCAGCCAGCGACATCACTGCGGTCTCGGTAGCCAATCACAGGGACGTGCGACGGCACCAGCTCAAGGGATGAAGAAACGGCAAGAAGCAGGTGTGAGACTTTACATATAGTGATGGAAACAAATACAGTGGAAACCTAGTGATCAAGTCTGTCTGGGTGAAATTGATCACTGGTGTATGTCACCTCCCCTATTTACTGAATTTTATTGACTGTTTTCAAAAACGGTTTTCAAATTAAATAATTCATACACAGTAGGTACTGTACTCTGTATGAACCAAAACCACTATATTACAGTACCTACTATAGTACAAATTATAATTAGGTTAAAACAGTATTGTGCCGTTTATAAATACAGTAACATCAGTAGTTCAAATAGGCTGCTATGCCACAGCTCTGTGCTGATTTTCAGTATTTTTCTAAATTTTTAACAGGCAGGAAAATAAACTGTAGCCTGTAGGTTACCATTGCTGAATATGAAATATGCAATATACAATTTTCTTCCCCGTCTGTCATGTATGGAAAGACCCAAAATGTAAGCAGACTTCTTGAAGCAAATTATTTGAATGATTCTGTCCACAACCCTTTGATCCATACAATCAGCCGATCACTGTAAGCCGTTTACACTGTAAAAAATGTGGATCGTTCATTTGACCACATGACCAACCAAATTAACGACACTTCAGTTTTACTTCAACGGGCTCTCTCATGTCGTCATCATAAACAACAGAATAACCAGAACGATGTGTGTCGAAGCGCATTATTCCATCATTGCGGCCTCTTACAGTCGGGAAATTGACAGCCATACATTTGGTGCTTTTATTTGGCTCATGGTTAGGCTGAATACTTTTGGTAAAGGCCTCAGCTTCAAACTACTTGCTTGTTGGATCAATGAACAGCATCTGGAAAGCTACTCCCCTCACACTACAAAGATGACAAAAAGGCAAAGTTCTTGGAGAAAGACAGGGAGGCATTGGAATGCAGCCAGCAGAAATATTAGAATATACATTTATCAAAAAATTTTAACACGTAACAGAGTATAGGTAGAGTAAATCGCCGTTCGAACAGAAAAGAGCGCAGTATAAAACAGCATGTCTCGTCGGGGTTGGGCGTCTCTCCCTGGACAGAACTGGGCCGCATTTCACATCTGTGAACAGAAGGCACCCCCCAGGTTCAGAGACCTCGGAGCAGTCAACGAGAGCCTCGCCACGGCCTAATGAGGATTAATAACGTACACGGAGGAAGCACATGGCAAAAATATCAGGACCCGTGGGATATGGACTAAATATGACAAGCCTAAAGACTTCTCGGCCCTCACGGAATCCCGCAGACTGATCTCCAAAGGTTTGCCAATTGAAGAAGTGTGGCGGGGGAGATTTTGGTGAAAATGTAGGAAATAACACGCTGTAATATAGCAGCCCATCAATGATGCACAGAGATTAAAATTATTGCTCAGCATTGTAACGGACGACTTTAAAACTAATTGTTTTTCAATTTGTCAATGATATCTTAGCATGTGATTGTTATGAGATAATAAGCAAATTGCAAATCTATTTTAAATTGTTTAAATTAGGCCTGCTGCGCATATTGTTTTATAATTTAAAATGTATCACTTATTTTTCATCTTAGTTAAACATTTCGTAATTACAAAAAATAGTAAAGATACGAATGGAAAATTGTCTTTTCTGAAATTGAAAATAAACATTAATTTATATTTATTTGATTCGTTAATTAATAATAATAACCTTTATTTGAATAACACACGTTACAAAGTGCTTTGCAGAAGACAACTAAACATGATGAACATCATTTTGAAAATAAAAATTAGTTCAATCCAAATTAATTTTAAACAGGCAAGGCATGGGAACAACTATTTCATATAAATTAGTTTTTAGAAGAGTTTTAAAGGTAGTAAGGCTGGTTTCAACATGGAGACTGTTCCAGGGTTCGGGGGCCCCGACACCAAACAATCTGTCTCTCCTATATTACTAGTTTTGTTGCGTGTGTGCGGGAATGCAAAAACAGCTCACAAATGTATGCTGGAGCCAGACTATGAAATCCATTCCTAGAGGGAACTACATTCCAAGTTTCCCCCATGATTTTGCCTCGAGTCTCCCAAAAGCCTGCAGAGGTCCAGACGTCGAGCAGCCCCTTTGCTGCCCCCCCCCCCCCCGAGGCCAAACAGACTGCCGCTTGCAACAAAACATCACGCAGTCACAGAAAGAAAAAGAAACGGGCCGTGACAAAGCCTTAAAACAAATACGCCGACCTCCACCGGGGCGGAAGGACATTACCTCGTTACGCGTGTGTGTGTGATTTGGCCTGGCTGTTGGCAGTCTTGCTCTGGGGCTCATTTACGCAGCTGGACGACTCTGGAGGACACCAGGACCGGCGCCGTGTTCGGCCAAAGTGTCGACCAGCCTGCCCCCCACCCCCGTAGAGCAGAACCCAGCTGCACTGCGCTCCCCCGTCACACTGCCGCTTTTCCTTGCTCACAGTCCAGGCAGCGATCCAAGAGATGTCTGTGTTGCAGCGGAGCGGATCCTCTCAAACAATACTTGAAATGCAGCCGTAAACTATGATACGGCGGCCCAACAACCGCTGTGATTTTTCTTTTTTTGACCTATATTTACACAAACTAGTTCTGTTTTTTTATTTTTTTTTTGCCCCTCGCACTTTCTAGTACACAATTAGACCGGGGAGCCCCCTGCTGTAGCCACAGCTTCAAAGTTTCTCTTTTTTGCAGTTTTCACCGGAGCAGTTTGAGGTCTCGTTATGAAGCGAGAACTCTGTCACGTACCAGATTGCGATCCCGGGGAACCAAACCAGGCGACGGTTTGATCAGATACTACCTTAATCTCTAAGCTTCTGTTGCTTTCGGAAATTAAAATTGGGCGCATTATACAGCAATTCTCCTCGAAGCTCTTTCTGGCTGACAAATATTACTCTAGCGCACGCAAATAACACAGTCTGCCAATCGGAGAGAGTTCGGAGGTAAACTTTTCCAATCAGAGGCTGACAGGTGAAACAATGAGCCCTCCCTCCCACCCACCCCCTGACTGATGGAAACGCGGCACTGCGGCGTTAGTGCGCCTGTCATAAACACTGCGTTTCTGTCACATATGAGTTAATTACAACCACCCGGATGAGGCTGTGGGGTCCTCTCCCCGTTTCCTTGCGTTCTGTCACATTTAATTTCATAGCACCAAACATTTAAATGGGTGCCGCGCTTGTTGTCTTTGCAGCTTTGGATCACTGTCATTCTGCCAAACGAGCACAACAAATGCACTCTCCTCCCAGTCCCGTCCAGCCCAAGCTGTGTTTCACATCGACACAAACTCAATTATTGTCGGTAATTACAAGTATCTTGGGGCGTTTGAGTGGAGGCTGAATTACAAAAGCTGCAAAACATGGATTAAATTGCCCGAGCTCTTGATGGGAGGAGTGGGGGCCGTTAAACTGTCTCTCGGATTCAATTGGCCTAATGTGTCTGAAACCAGTGGTCTGGCCAGTAGTTGCCGGTTTATTGTCTTTGTGGTCAGTTTGAACAATTGACCTAGCCTCTTCGCCCACGGGGCACAAAGGAGACGGTGCGGGTGAGACCAGTTGCCCGCTTCAGGGACATGGGCTCTTGGAATCCAAATTTTCACCCATTTGGTCTTACCGACTGAGCCCCTCACAAACAGTCATGTGTACCTCAATGGCAAGAACAATTCATTTTACTACATGGACATCAATGCTCCAACTGTTCCCAGCTCTTCGCTTGGTCAGGACCACTCGGCATCACTCAGGTTTCTGCAAAAAAAGTACTTGGTTAGGTTTAATAAAAGATTCTTGTGTTAAAAAAAAATACCGTTACAGATACAAAATACAGTTACTTAGCCGATGTTAACTACGTGGCATAAGTGAAGCGCTTTATGCTTTTGTGACTTCAAATAGTCCTATGTGGGTTAACATTGGAGTTAATATAAAGGCCGGTGCGTCTCATACAGACGCTAACTGGATCCTTGTGCGCATTTGACGCCTTGGGAATGAGAACGGGCAGCAATGCTGCTTGACCCTGAAGCCAATTTAGTACATTCTGAGCAGGTTTTCGAAAGGGACTCTGGTGCTCGGAGACACTACCGCTTTCGGCCACAGGGGCCGCCAAAATCAACACAAAATTAGATTTACATTAAAAAGTAACGTAGGCAATCGTACCTATTTCTGACCTATCAGAACACGGTCTGTCATGTGATCAAAGAAAGTCACTACGACATTGTAAAATCAAATGATGCATTCCGGTTGTTAAATAAAATTTTGAAATGAAATTTATCAACCGAAATGCATCATTTGATTTTTTTGATCAAAATAAGATTTTTATATTTTGTATCTGAATTTGTAATTGCAAATCAAAGAGGTGAATTCGGAACAAATTAATTCAGCTATGTTTTCGAAGAGAACTATTTCAACGCTCTGAATGCAGTGGTGTTTGAATGTTAATACTATGTATCCAGTTCATTCATTTATAGTTATGACTCTTATTTGCTTCCAGACGTATGTAGTTGCTCATTTAACATACGCATCCTGTCCTCTGAAAGGCTGGACTTCTTCTGGAGATTTCAAAATCAGATTGAAAAACCACGCGGATGAAGATAAACTGGTTAGCGTATACCTGTAGGTATAAACCAGGGGACTTTCATTAAATATTGCACTCTTGCTTCCAGCAGAAATATTTGCTCATCTGAAAGCAAACGGAGCGTTTCATTGCTACAACTTCAAAAGACGATAGAGGGAATGCTCAAAAAGCTCTGTGTGGAAAACAGGTTACAATTAGGTCAATGTGCTGGAATTGCAGAGATGTGCAATAAAAAAGAATAAACCCCTGAGGGTGCGTTTTTTCTTTTGAGACTGCTGCGCCGCACCATGTCTAAAGCAATGCCTTCTGTTAGGGAAATTGGAATAGCTAATATAATAATACAGTATACTAATGATTTATAGTCTAATTCAAAGGGGAGGTTTAGCTCTTCTAATAGCCCTTTTTAGTTTGTGAAGTGAAATTCATTGAAAGAATAAATGAACATAGCCACAAAAGATTTACTGTAATGCACTTTCAGTCGAATATGCAGTCAAGCAGAACAAAGAAGTGCCGGAGGAAGTGTGCCCTTGAGTGTATTACATTCACAATACAATCCATTCCTTGCGAGGTGTGGTCAGCGTGTGCACGCTGTCAGCCGTCTCTGGCTTCGTGAGGCTCATCATCACGTTCTTGCCTGTCAAACTCAAAAAACGTGCACGAGTCGCCTCCTCAAAGGCGAGCGGGAAAAACACCTCGGCGCAAACGAGAGGAGATCCTGCAGCAGCTCCCCTCCTGCTGCAGGACGTGGCTTCCAGAATGTGGCGAAACGTGGACAAACTGTTTTAGAGCGCACAACAACGCCACCCTAGAAGTTGCACCTAAAGATTCACTTTCCCCTGATCTGTCCCAAAGACACTCAGGTTCATTATACAAATGACCAGGAGACGTGGTTCCAATACAAAATAATCTTTATTATACTAAACAATGCACCGTTTACAGTTCATACACGAAATCCTAAAAGAGCCGTTATACCTTTTAAAAAGAGGAGAACTGCGGCTTACCAGTGGCGAGGTGGACCAGTGCAGGTGAGGATCCCGAAAGCGGAGGCACCCCGATCACCCGTGTACACAACACACACACACACACACAACCACACGTGAGGGTCTCAACCCGGGGCACACCAAACGACACAGCACACAAAGGGAGACACCACCACCTGGAAGCACCAACCCCACCACCTTGGCTTAGCAGCTCCGATCAGGCAATGTGCGTCTGCTCCAGAAGGGGGGAGGAGGGCATGTAGCGTAGCTACCGGCAGCGACGGCTCCGCAGGTGAATCACGTGTGCAGGACGAGGGGAGCCCCAGAGATAGTCTAAAAAAAAGAATGAAAGCCAATATAACGCCAGACCAGTATGACTGGGAGAAACAATGCTGCTGCATTCCTGCACAGCGGCGGATGTCCGGCAAACCGGAAGCGGGACACGCGTTTGACGTCAGGGGGGAGCAGAGGGGATCCCTGGCGCATTTATGCGATGCCCGCCCACTGCGATTGGCCTGGTAATTAAAGGGACACAGAGGCCCTGCGAATGGAAATGCTCCCTTCTGCTACATTCTAACCCTCCTTGCATCGTCGCCCCGACGATGGAACAGACAAGACTAAACGTAGTTTGAACTAACTCCAGGGCCTGAACACAGCAAACATTGCATTGGACACCGGACCAGGGGGAGTTGCAGGCCCGTCTGTGATTCTCTCCACGGATCTGGGAAGATGGTGCACATTAGAATGCTGACCAGCAGTGGACCGTATGTTCCGACGTACGGCTACTTCACCACCATCATGTTGACTAGATGGTGGGCCAGCCCAGGAGGCAGATGGTTGATTCGTCCTCACAATTGCCGGAGCCACTACGGGGTCTGGCACCGCGGACACGGGGTCGAATGGTGGGGGTAGCAGCCCCAAGGTGGTTTGTGTCGCTGCAGTCGGTCTAGCAGATGTCAAGATAGGGGTTGCTTGAAGACATTCCTGCTGCTGCAGCATCAACAAATCACCATCGGATGAGGACTCGTCCTCAGAGAGTGGCACGTCCATGGAACATGGGCTACTGGTGGAGCCACGACCTGGGGAGTCAGCTCCGACCACGGCTTTTAGCCGGTTCCGATGGACTTGCTTGATCTTACTGTGGTCATCCACAGGTGCAATGGTGTAAACTGGGCCACCATCCTTAGGTGCCTTCAGGACTCTATACACCACAGGACACCACAGATCCTGGATTTTATGACATCCCCTCACACTAAAATCTCTCAACAATACCAATTGACCTTTCTTCAAAGGCGCAATTCGAACATGCTGGTCATAGTTTCTTTTGCGATGCTCGGCCGCCAACCTCAACCTCTCCCTAGCTCCCTCAAAGGCTACCTGCAGCCGAGTCCGGTGCTCCTGGATCCACTCGTGGACGTTTCCCTCCACCGGATCCTGAACTCTGCCCAGCAGGAAATCGACTGGCAGCCTGGCTTCCTGACCAAACATGAGGAAGAAGGGGGATTCACCAGTGGCCTGATGGGGAGTGGTGTTATAACAGTATGGAACCTGTGGCAGGCAAGAATTCCAATCTCTTTCGAGAGACGGGTAGAGTGCGCAGCAAGTTGTGGAGAGTTCTATTGAAACGCTCACATTGCCCATTACCGGCCGGATGGTAGGCGGTGGTGCGAGACTTTTCAATGCCGTAAAGACCACACAGCTGCTGGATCAGGGAACTTTCAAAGTTGCGGCCCTGGTCTGAGTGTATACGGGCAGGAACACCAAACTTGAAAAACCACCCTGCGACCAAAACCTGTGCCACTGTAGAGGCACGTTGATCACGGGTGGGAATAGCCAGTGTATATTTACTGAAAACGTCTGTCATCACCAGAACATTTTCCAATCCATTATGGGCAGGTTCCAACAGAGTATAGTCAATGGCTACAATCTCATTAGGACGGGAAGCCAATAAATGCCCCAAGTAGCTACGAGTAGCTGGCTGGGTGTCTTTGGCCACTTGGCATCTATCACAGGTCTGACACCAGTCTGCCACCTCAGAAGACATACCTGGCCAGTAGCAGCGAGCTCGCAAGAGCGCCAACGTTCTCTCCACACCTTGATGACTGTGCTCCTGATGAACCCCGGTTAGAACCTCGTTCTTTAAGACAGCCGGCAGCAGCAGTTGGAACGTTGCCGCTGCACCATCAGGGCGGAAGATCCGACGACAAAGGACCCCATTCCGATCAACCAGGCGGTCCCATTGTCTGAGCAGCACCAAGGCGGGCTGAGATAAATGTTTCCGCTCCTCATGGTTAGGACGCTGCTTATGCCTCCAGAACAACGAGACTGCCTGGATAACTGGGTCAGCCTGCTGGAGAGAACAGATGTCAGACAGTTTGCGATTAGGCAAGACCGTGACCGCAGCCTGGGTTGCCTCAATCTTCCCCAACTGCAATGCTCGCTGTAACGGTTCCGGAAGCAAGGTGCCAGGGACCATGGCTTCCATGTCCTGCTCACCTGGTGGATGCTGCCGGGAAAGGGCGTCAGCGTTCCGATTGCTTTTCCCTGACCTGTACTTTAACTCAAAGTCAAAGGATGCAAGTTGGGCCGCCCACCGCTGTTCGGTCGCACCCAGTTTAGCAGACGACAAGTGGCTCAATGGATTGTTGTCAGTGTAAACAAGGCACTTTTGGCCCAGCAAATACTCCCTGAATTTCTCGGTCATGGCCCACTTAAGGGCCAAGAACTCGAGTTTCATCGAGCTATAGTTCGACATATTGCGCTCAGTGGGTCTCAGACCTCGACTGGCGTATGCTATCGGTCTAACTTTACCTCCGTGCTCCTGTGAGAGCACCGCGCCTAGCCCGCCAAAACTTGCGTCCACCTCCAGAATGAAGGGCAAGGAGAAGTCAGCATAGGCCAGGACAGGTGCAGTGGTGAGTTTGGCTTTTAATGCACCAAAGCTACGCTGGCACTCCTCTGTCCACTTCTCAAGAACGTCTGACCCTGCCCTCCTTCTGGCCTTGGTGCCTCCTAGCTCGGCTACCAGCTTATGGAGAGGGGCTGCCAGCTTGGCAAAGCCCTCCACAAAGCGACGTGTTGAACACGGTGGAGATTTTGCGAAGTCGTGATGTCTCTACCAGCAAAGCCGTTGTTTAAATCAGGCATATGACTCTGAGGCTCTGAGGCGGATGTCCAAAACCCCTGTTGCACTGATGTGTACGGGTGGGCGCACACTCATTCACACACACACACACACACACCCTCACCCCCCCCCCCCCCCCGATGCTCTCCTCGGTTCATGGGGAAGTCCAAGAGCTGAGCCAGCAAATTCACACAAAGAAGGAAGACTGAGACGCCACCTAGTCTAGAGAAGACAGAAGGGAAATTCCCAGACAAAGTGAAAAAGACAGAGTCAGCAGTTCCAGGAAAAAACTATAGGGCGGTCAGATCAGTAGGTTAGCCTGAGGGTACATATAAATAAACTTAGCCTTGACAGTGGCGTCGCTAAAAATGCTGAGGAGCTCATATGGACCACGAAGGCAGACCTGGCTTTCAAAGATTACGCTGAAGTAAGGGTTTTTGTGTCATCAATCAAGTGATGTGAAGGGTAGGAATCCGTTTGAAGTCAGACATCTGAGCCCGGACGAGTATATAGGGGCAGTTTTGAAACAGCAGAAGGACCTTGAAGCAGCTTTGGAGAAGGAGTTGGAAGGAGTCTCTAATCCCGTGCGGGCTCCGGCCTGCACGGAGGAGAACTTTAACTTTTTGCAGAGTCTCCGGACTTTGAGAGTCTGAGTTTTTAAGAAAACTTAGAAGGTTTTTTGAAGTCGAAACAGGAGAGAAAGCTCACTCTGTCCAGTCCTGCGCTGGGTGAATCATTAACTTTTTCCTCCGTAAGCTACACAGCAAGCCCGTCTGCTGGCTGAGTCAGTGTTTCTAAGATCCTTTGTCTGTAAACTACTCTGAAGGGGTTTTTGAATACTTAGGTGATTTTTTCTTATATTTTTCAGTTAACTATTTTCTCTCTGTATTTTGGACCAAGAGACTACACTTTGATTTAAATGCAAATAAATAAATAACGAATTAGTTTCTTCGACCAAGTCCTTTTCTTCATATTTTCTTGAGAAGCCAGCCCAGAGAAGGGGTTACGCCTCAGATGATCCCCTTCATCCCCTGAGGTAAGTTGTGTTTGATCCAGCTCGGTACATTACTGATGGCATTCTTGAAATGCCCAAACCACACTGATACTTATTCTAATAAAAAAAAATAAAAAATAAAAATAATTATTAATTTTTCAATTTTTTATTATCGGATTAAAAAATCGTGAGGGGTCACCCCCCAGATATCACGTAACATGGCGCCCGAACAGGGACTCGAGAGGGATTAGATCCTAGAAACACTAGAACGTGTAATATGGGAAGAACAGAGGTTCCCTCTCGGGTTAAAGTACACGAATCCTCCCGAGGATAAAAGAACAGTGATGCAACCTTCCCTACCAATTGTTGTTCGTAATAATATCACTGTTATATTATCGCATGGCTAGTGTGGGGTAGTATTACAGTGTTGATTTTAGTTAATATTTATTGCTGCAAAATTTAAAAAGCCCCCCTCCTTGCTCCGAGCAGAGGGAGCAGGCAAAGGAGGGGCGGCCCCCTCCTTTTTGTTCAGAGCAGAGGGAGCAGGCAAAGGAGGGGCGGCCCCCTCCTTTTTGCTCCTAGCAGAGGGAGCAGGCAGGGGAGGGGAGGCAGCTCCCCCCCTCTTTGTTCAGAGGTTAAGTTCCAGCGAAAATCTAACGGAAGTACTCGGTCCTTCGTCATCAGCTGTGGCTGCTCTGGTCGCTGCCTCTGGTTGACGTGGGCGGGCTCTTGTGAACTCATGACAATGTCACAGGTGACAGCTATTTTGGAAGGTGTCTTGACTGCAAAGAAAGAAAAAAGCAGGGACTCGAGAGAGATTAGGCCCTAAAACACGAGAATGTGTAACATAGGGGATCAGATTTTCTCTCTCGAGTTAAAATCGTAATAATATCACTGGTATATTATTGCATGGCTGGATACCTGAGAAGCATTAGGCCCTAAAACACTAAAGGTGTAAAATAGGGGATCAGATTGTGTCTCTCTCAGGTTAAAGTCAAAAAACGCCCCCTCCTTGTTCAGAGGAGAGGGAGCGATCAGGGGAGGAGGGGCAGCCCCTCCTTCCCTTGCTTTCACGGCAGCTCAGAATGAGCTAGAATGATGGTGGCAAAGAGACTTCACTAAGGAAAAAAGCAAACCGCTCGCCCACACAAGCAGACTAAATGGCCCAAGCCAGTCCGAAAATGGCTGAACCTTCCCTTATCTTTCCTTCAGGGTGGAGAGGGAATGATGCACTCACTGAGGTCCTGCTTGAACAAACCTCTCAAATAGGGACCAATATGCATGAGGGATTACGAAATGAGGGACACGACAAGGTCAATAGGTTTTTTTAAACAAAATCTAGTTCCTCTTCCTAACCTTAGAACACATCCAACACAAAGTGAGGTCACGGGTCAACAGTGAACGATGGTTGATGGCTTCAAGACAGCTACACCAGGAAAAAAGGAAAAAGGTAAGCCAGTATCCCAGCAAGCATGAGCCTCACGTTGACTTCTGTGACCTCACACTTGACATTCCACAAGCCGTCTGGATCATCAGCTGCTCAGGGGACAAGATTTTGCCTAGAATGAGCCTGGACAGCCATCTATTGGCATTCAGGGGAACTCCAAAATCACCGTTTCTCTAAATATAGTTAGGGTCTTTAATCCTTTAAAAGTATATCAGTTTTTGTTTGTTACTTTACCAGTTCCATTCTTATCAGCCGTATATTTTACACGAGCTTCTCTGATTTTTCAGTTTCTCCTGCGAGGACATTTTGTTCATTTCTTATTTTATATTTTTTACGATCTTATCCTTTATATTAAGTAGGGATTATATACACATCGTTTGAGTGTTTTATGCAGTTTTTACCAACTGAGCATTTATTTTTAGTTTTAAAACTTTTTCAAACTTTTAAGTTGAATATTCTAGTTAAGGAAGGAGAGAGCCTTTTCAGATTTTTATGTTTTGATTTCTACACAATTTCTACCCTGGTCATTATGGGAAAATGAATCTTGGACCAGATGACTGGCCCAGCCCAACGATCTATGATCCTGATCTGTGCTTTCATATGGCATACAGAAGGGCGAGGGCAACAGCAGCTAACAATATCCTTCACGATTGTATAAAACTTAAATCGGCTGCGAGATAGCACGCCTCAGTCTAGAAAGGACAGGTTGAAACAGGTAGTCATTTAAGGTTTTCTCTTTCTTTGATACTTTACTGCTATTTTTGTTGAATACTTTTATCCTCATCCCCTGGATATATTGGGTTTAACCTCTCATCCCTGAGGTCTCCAGGTTAACCACACCGAATCTCCAAGATCGGGGCAGGTCCAGTTGGACCGGCGGGTTGTACCACTGTCGGACTCGCCAGAATCACCCACTGCTATCTCTCCCTCTCGGTCTCCCAACGTCAACATGACCCTGACCTCTGTCCACTCTGTGGACGAAGAAATCGATCCCCGAAACGTGTACGGGCCCTTACGTGATGCAACGGACCTGATGGACCATCAGCCCATCGGGGGAGAACCGGCCTACGCGGACCTGGGTCCTTATCAGTATCCAAATACTGAAACTGGACTTTCCGTGGGCCCGGGGGCCTTCAATCGACTCTAACGACCAGGGGGTAGAGGAATATGTCCTCTGGGACAGAAAGCGGGCTGAGACAGGTGGCATCTCGGACGGGAGATGCTGAACTATCGACAGTGACGGGTACTGGCGTGGCTCGCATGTGACTCTGGACATTGACTTTTCTGCTCTAGGAGAGAGAAGAAAAGGAATAAACACAAAAACAAAGAGGTTGTGGGGGTATTTTGTGTTTTCTGATATGTTCAACATTTTGTATTCTGTACTTTTATGATATCTTTGAGAGGTGGATTTTGTTTTTGGGGATGGGGAGTGTTTTACTTTTTAGCATTGCTTTTTCTTCTTTTTAAACTATGTTTTCAGATAGGATTCATTTTCATTTGCCTGTCTTTATTTCTATAATATCAGTTCATGTGTTGTGTTTCAATATGATTCAGAGTCCCCTTGTTTTTCTGGGAATACCTGCTTTTGTGCATTTTTGACGATACCGCAGAGGTCCATCATAACTTTTGTGAGAGTATAAGATGTTCTATTTTTCGTGTATCTGGTGCCATTCGAGAGAGGGTGTTAGGAGATGTGGCGAATTGGCCCAGATCGCAAAGAAAATGGTTGATCTTCCGTTCACTGAGATAGACATTGTCAAAGGTTTTAGCCTCAATTAATCATGGTAGCCACCTTTTGTGTGATACAAGAACGGAGGTAGAGACAAGTCACGATTCGCAAGCGAGGGTGTTGAACACGGTGGAGATTTTGCGAAGTCGTGATGTCTCTACCAGCAAAGCCGTTGTTTAAATCAGGCATATGACTCTGAGGCTCTGAGGCGGATGTCCAAAACCCCTGTTGCACTGATGTGTACGGGTGGGCGCACACTCATTCACACACACACACACACACCCTCACCCCCCCCCCCCCCGATGCTCTCCTCGGTTCATGGGGAAGTCCAAGAGCTGAGCCAGCAAATTCACACAAAGAAGGAAGACTGAGACGCCACCTAGTCTAGAGAAGACAGAAGGGAAATTCCCAGACAAAGTGAAAAAGACCGAGTCAGCAGTTCCAGGAAAAAACTATAGGGCGGTCAGATCAGTAGGTTAGCCTGAGGGTACATATAAATAAACTTAGCCTTGACAGTGGCGTCGCTAAAAATGCTGAGGAGCTCATATGGACCACGAAGGCAGACCTGGCTTTCAAAGATTACGCTGAAGTAAGGGTTTTTGTGTCATCAATCAAGTGATGTGAAGGGTAGGAATCCGTTTGAAGTCAGACATCTGAGCCCGGACGAGTATATAGGGGCAGTTTTGAAACAGCAGAAGGACCTTGAAGCAGCTTTGGAGAAGGAGTTGGAAGGAGTCTCTAATCCCGTGCGGGCTCCGGCCTGCACGGAGGAGAACTTTAACTTTTTGCAGAGTCTCCGGACTTTGAGAGTCTGAGTTTTTAAGAAAACTTAGAAGGTTTTTTGAAGTCGAAACAGGAGAGAAAGCTCACTCTGTCCAGTCCTGCGCTGGGTGAATCATTCACTTTTTCCTCCGTAAGCTACACAGCAAGCCCGTCTGCTGGCTGAGTCAGTGTTTCTAAGATCCTTTGATTGTAAACTACTCTGAAGGGGTTTTTGAATACTTAGGTGATTTTTTCTTATATTTTTCAGTTAACTATTTTCTCTCTGTATTTTGGACCAAGAGACTACACTTTGATTTAAATGCAAATAAATAAATAACGAATTAGTTTCTTCGACCAAGTCCTTTTCTTCATCAGCTGATCAGTTCTCGATTCACTTCTGCTGTGACTTTTACACAAATCTCAATGATGTTGAACACTTGATACAGTCCTTTAATGAACATTGCACCACTTTGCTGGATAAAGTGGCACCTCTTAAGGAAAGGACCAGGGCTGCCTATAACACTACTCCGTGGATGACAGAAGCTGTGTGCAGCGTGAGACAGAAGTGTCGCAGGGCAGAGCGACTCTGGAAAGCTACTGGGCTAGAAGTGCATCGTTTATATCTCAAAGACCTCAGAGTTTCTTTTAATACCACAGTAAAGGAAGCTAGAACTGCTTATTTTGCCAACCTAATCTCTTCTTCAAAGAAAAATCCCAAGATTCTGTTTGACACAATTAGAGGAATTGTTTCACCACCTGTCTCCACTGTACCATGCTATTCTGTTGACGATTGCAACAAATTCCTGATCTATTTTAATGATAAGGTAACAGGTATTAGGTCTGGCATTCGGCCTGGGATCTGTTCGGCTACTTGTAGCTCCTCGCAATCTCCTGCTGTTATGGGCTCTTTCCAGCCTATCAGCCTTCAAGACCTGATGGACTTAATTAACAATACAAAGCCATCAACTTGCCCTCTGGATATAATTCCATCCTCTCTATTTAAGAACGTTCTGTTAACTATTGGCCCTGCAGTAACATCTATTGTCAATTCCTCATTGTCTACAGGAATTGTCCCTTCCTATTTCAAACATGCCACTATCCAGCCCATATTAAAGAAACCTAACTTAGATCCAGCTTTGCCCATGAACTACAGGCCCATATCAAAACTGCCTTTCCTGTCCAAACTTTTAGAGAAAGTGGTGGCCAAACAACTTACTGCTGCACTGGAGAGGCACAACATGTATGACAAGTTCCAGTCTGGGTTTCGTAAGCAACACTCTACTGAAACCGCTCTCCTGAGGGTTTCAAATGACATTCTCATGTGTGCTGATGCAGGTGACTGCTCTGTGTTAGTTCTTCTGGATCTCAGTTCTGCATTTGACACTGTAGACCATGACATCCTGATTAAGAGGCTACGTGATTGGGTGGGCATAACTGGCATAGCGTTAGACTGGTTTACATCTTACCTCAGTGACAGAAGTTTCAATGTCTCTGTGGGTGCTTTTGTGTCTCCACTGTCTTGTGGTGTACCGCAGGGCTCGGTTCTGGGGCCTCTGTTATTTTCACTTTATCTGTTACCTTTGGGACCGATCATAAAAAGCTATAATGTGTCCTATCACTTATATGCAGACGACATCCAACTTCATCTGTCATTCAAACCCAGCGAGGCATTCGCATTAACTAGGCTCCTGGACTGTGTCAATGCCATCAGAGACTGGACGGCAGAAAACTGCCTGCAACTCAACGACTCTAAGACGGAGGTCCTAGTTATTGCTCCAGAGGAGTTTGTCCCCATGATCAGGCAGATTATTAGTCCTCTCTCCTCTGCTTCCCATTGCAACCTGCGCAATCTTGGGATTTTCTTTGATCGCTCCATGTCATTTGACCCTCATGTTAAGCAGCTGTCCAGGTCATGTTTCTTCCATCTAAGAAATATCAGTAAACTGAGATCTGTATTATCAACGCCTGAATTAGAAATGATCATACACACATTTATCTCCTCTCGCATTGACTACTGCAACTCACTTTTTACATCACTCAGTGTATCTGCTCTTAACCGTCTGCAGGTCATCCAAAATGCTGCCGCCAGATTACTCACCAGGACAAACCGACGGTCTCACATCACCCCCGTACTCCGATCTCTCCACTGGCTTCCTGTAGCATCTCGGATACACTTCAAAATTCTCACCATCACTTACAGAGCACTTCATGGTCAGGCTCCGACTTATGTAGCTGATCTACTTCGCCCCTATTCACCCGCCCGCACTCTCAGGTCAAATGCTCTAGGTCTTCTGTCAGTCCCACGCACACGATTTAAGACCCGTGGTGACCGAGCCTTTGAGGCAGTGGCCCCGAGGCTCTGGAATGCTCTGCCTGCAACTCTACGCCTCGCAGATACTGTGGATACTTTTAAAAGCCAGCTAAAAACCCACCTGTTTAGGCTGGCGTTTGTGTAAAAGTAAACCCATGTCCTAGACCTGCTCTTAACATTTGTTTTACATTTTTATTTTATTTTTATTTTATTCTTTAACATTTTTTATTCACTCTGTGTATGTAATTTATTGACCGTAGGGTCACATTGTGTTTTTTATGCTTTTAAATGTCTGCTCTGTTAAGCACTTTGTGATAGTACTGTCTGTGAAAAGCGCTATATAAATAAAATTCATTCATTCATTCATTCATATTTTCTTGAGAAGCCAGCCCAGAGAAGGGGTTACGCCTCAGATGATCCCCTTCATCCCCTGAGGTAAGTTGTGTTTGATCCAGCTCGGTACATTACTGATGGCATTCTTGAAATGCCCAAACCACACTGATACTTATTCTAATAATAATAAATAAATAAAAAATAAATAATTATTAATTTTTCAATTTTTTATTATCGGATTAAAAAATCGTGAGGGGTCACCCCCCAGATATCACGTAACAGACGATAATAGCTGGCAAACCCCAGAAAAGACCGCAGCTCAGCTACTGTAGAAGGTGGCTGCCAGTTAGCCACCACCTCGATCTTGCTCGGATCGGTGGAGACACCCTTGTCCGAGATGACATGACCCAAGTAATGCACTTCCTGCTGGAAAAATGCACATTTGGAGAGTTTCGCCTTAAGACCCTCCTGCTGAAGCCGACCCAGCACCACCTCCAGTCTCTCCAGATACTGTTCTACTGAGGAAGAGAAAACCACAATGTCGTTAAGGTAGAGAAGTAGTGACTGGCACTGTTGGTCCCCGAATAGGAGCTGCATTAACCTCTGGAAGGTGCTGGGGGCGTTGCAGAGCCCAAAGGGCATGCGGTTCCACTCAAACAAACCAAATGGGGTGTAAAATGCTGTCTTGGATCTGTCTTTCTCAGCCATTGGGACCTGGTTGTACCCACTGGCCAGATCCATGGTGGAAAACCAGCGAGCACCTGTTAGTGAATCCAGGGATTCCTCGATACGCGGTAAAGGAAACGCATCCTTTCTGGTCTTGCTGTTAAGTTGGCGGTAGTCAATGCACAGGCGCAGACTACCATCCTTATTCCTTACCAGAACGATGGGGGAAGCATAGGGACTGCTACTCTCCCTGATTACCTGAGTTTCCAGTAGCTGATTGATGTGCTCTTTTACTACCTCGTACTCTGATGGAGGGATACGCCTGTAGCGTTGTCTTACAGGGATGTTATCCAAGAGCGGAATGTCATGCGCCATCAAGTTGGTACAACCCAAATCCCCCTCGTAAGCAGAGAATACTGAGGAGTACTTCCCAAGAAGGGACCTCACCTGGTCCTTCTCTTCAGCGGACAGTGAAGACAGGTCAATGGCCTCCAGCTGTTCATCCACCGTTGGACAAACAGACTGAGATGCCACTGTGGCTACACTAGATGACCTCTCTGTAACTCCTGTGGGCAGACTGACAACATTCACAGTATCCAAGGTGCCCACAATTGTGCGGGGATAAAGCAACACATCAGTGGAGCCTACATTAACAATCGGTATGTAGGCTGTGCCCCCTATCACACGGACCAAGGCAGGTGACGCAAGCAATCCAGCAGGTAAGCCAGTGTCAGAGGGTTCGAACAACACAGTGGCACCCGAGTACTGCTCAGCACATGTAGCCGCCACTACCTGCATCATGCCACCTGGGATACGACAAGCCTTCTTACCCCGGATCTTCACTTTTCCTGCAGCGCCCAACGGGGCCTGCACACTGGCACGATGGCACTTTTGCAGCACCTGCACGAGAGACTCTGGTGCCCCAGATACTGGGGGAAAGTCAAACAAAGTTTGGCCATACTGCCCAAAGAGCTCTCTGTAGCACCTGCGAATCACATTCATCCCCAACACACCAGACACCGAACGGGACAAATCACCCGGGGGGTCCTTTACGACTAACACCCCACAGCGTGGCATCAATTTGTCACACAGCTCCACATCTAGCTCCAGGTAACCAATGTAGGGAATGGGCAACCCATTAGCGGCTCTAAGCTCCAGCCAGTGACAAGATTGGAGTCGGTCTTGACCGCACGGCTCGAAGTGCTGGAGGAAGAAGCTCTCTGTGACAGTAGACACCATGGATCCTGTATCCACCAAGCAAGGCACCTTAATTCCACCCATGTCCACATCAACATGTGGACACGAGGACATCAACTTTGAGGCGTCCGCCGCACCACACAAAACAAACCCGGAGCCAGTCGAGGGCCCAACCGAACTGTGGCTCTGCAGTCCGGTGGGTGCTAGTTTTCCGAAGCCTGAGCTGAATAGGGCTGCCTACCAGATGGTCGCGGGGCCTGCGAGGACGGAGGGTGGGGAGGGATGCGAAACCCGTCGCACTCTCTGGCAAAGTGACCAGGCTGTTGACAGCGCCTGCATATGATGGGGCCCTGACGAGGTGCACGATTGCGCGGTTGGGAGTTCTGTAACAGAGCAATGCTTTGAGTAAGTTGATCTAGCTGTTGTTGCTGCTTCTTCAACATTTCAAGCATCTCGGGCAGCTGGGGTGAGTTAACCATCCCCGGGGAACCACCATGAATGCCGTACTGTGTACCAAGGACAGAGGGAACAGAGTGACTTCGGCCTCTCATGCTACCTGGCAAACCCTCCTGTTCCCACCTAATTGCCTCCCCCCTGACGTCAAGCAAAGTTGCGGTCGGCTTCCCACGGACAAACTGTTTTAAGCCACGGCGGAGTGCACCATCTAGAACGTGCTCCACAAATTGGTCTCGCAACAACACTTCAGCATTTAGCATCTCGCTAGGCGCGCGCTGTTTTACAGCCGCCATACTGCTCATCAAGGTGAGGGACAACTCTTGTAGGGTCTCGCCATCTTGTTGTCGTCTAGAAAAGAAGGCCTCCTGTAAGGCTACATATGACTCGAAGCACCCGTACACCTCCCGTAACGCAGCAATTATTTGGTCTGGAGCCCCTCGTTCTGCACTAGAGCGAAATTTTATTTCCTCCCGTGCCTCTCCTTCTAAGTGATCAAATAAAAAGAATGCCTGATCGGAATTAGATAACCTTCATGCCCTCATACATGCGTGCACCTCCTCAATCCACTCATTCAACCCTATACCTGACCGTCCTCTAAACATAGGGCATTTCCTGTCTCGGGGCATGAACACTAGCCTCTCTGTGACAGGGGCACTGATAGTGACAGGAGCATTAGGTGGCACAGAAGTAGAGAGCATAGCACTAGAGCCGGGGAGGGTGGAAGCCTGTTCCTGGCGTAGTCTCACATTATCTGCTGTCAACTGGGCAATTAAGTCCCTCAACTCTTGCAGATCTTCCGCCATCACTACAAATTGGTCAGGGAAGGAGGACTCTATACTGGGGTGGAGTAGCACTGAAGGGAAGGAAAAAAACTAAAATAGGCTAGCCGAACACCTTACCAGAACCCGGTACATTCAGAAACCCAAAGAACCAGCTGCTGTTTTGCTTTCACCAATTAATAAAAAATAAAACACAATTAAACACAATACACCAAATAACATTTACTTAAGGAAACAAAAAGAAAAAAATGGAACCCACGTCTCTGCTTTCAAAAAGTAGACCCTGCCAACAACGCCAAATGTGGCGAAACGTGGACAAACTGTTTTAGAGCGCACAACAACGCCACCCGAGGAGTTGCACCTAAAGATTCACTTTCCCCTGATCTGTATCAGGGTCCCAAAGACACTCAGGTTCATTATACAAATGAGCAGGATACGTGGTTCCAATACAAAATAATCTTTATTATACTAAACAATGCACCGTTTACAGTTCATACACGAAATCCTAAAAGAGCCGTTATACCTTTTAAAAAGAGGAGAACTGCGGCTTACCAGTGGCGAGGTGGACCAGTGCAGGTGAGGATCCCGAAAGCGGAGGCACCCCGATCACCCGTGTACACAACACACACACACAACCACACGTGAGGGTCTCAACCCGGGGCACGCCAAACGACACAGCACACAAAGGGAGACACCACCACCTGGAAGCACCAACCCCACCACCTTGGCTTAGCAGCTCCGATCAGGCAATGTGCGTCTGCTCCAGAAGGGGGGAGGAGGGCATGTAGCGTAGCTACCGGCAGCTACAGCTCCGCAGGTGAATCACCTGTGCAGGACGAGGGGAGCCCCAGAGATAGTCTAAAAAAAAGAATGAAAGCCAATATAACGCCAGACCAGTATGACTGGGAGAAACAATGCTGCTGCATTCCTGCACAGCGGCGGATGTCCGGCAAACCGGAAGCGGGACACGCGTTTGACGTCAGGGGGGAGCAGAGGGGATCCCTGGCGCATTTATGCGATGCCTGCCCACTGCGATTGGCCTGGTAATTAAAGGGACACAGAGGCCCTGCGAATGGTAATGCTCCCTTCTGCTACAAGAAGAAGAGCTTCTTTTAAATGCGAGAGACACATGCAGGCGGTCCCGTGAGAGCACCTGATTTGAATTCAGCCGGCGCCGTTATCGCATGTTTAAGCAGCCCCGGGACCCCAGAGGAAGTCCATGCACACAGCATGTAGATGTATGAAAGCATTCGCATATACATATGGACATATATAATCTACATATTCATGCAGGGTTTCTCTCTCTCTCTTTCAGATTCATACTCAAATCTACTTCACTGTTGGGACTTAGAGGTTCAGTATTTCCAAAGCAGGTTGCACAAGGTTTGCAATGTCGATATAAATACATTTGAGCGGAAAGTTCTGTAATTTATGGTCAACCCACTCTCTTTTCCTAGAGTATTCAACTGCTTCTGATGGTGGTCATTAGCAATGAGTTGTCATGGTTTCAGGTGGAAACCGACAAAGACGGGCAACTTCCCCGGCGCCTCAGTCCCCCATATTCTGGGATTCCACAGGGCGAATCTGCACCGCATTGTATTTGTTACACTTCAGCTTCTACCAGAATCCTGCTGTAGTTAAATGGTTTATTTGTTTAATTTGTTGTTACTTCCTACTTTGTTGTGCTGTAGCCTACAGACAACGTTAATATCGTTAAAATTCCATTAATGGCTGTAGTGGTGTGATCACATTTTGTTTTCCAATTATTTGGAAAATTGACTGGGTGCTCCAGCTGTTGTACTTCCTGCCAGGCTCGATCTGCTCTGAGCAACGGCCCCGTGGCTCAGTCAGAAATTGACACGGCCAGTTTTATTTTTTTTAGCGGAACAGAGGGATAACAAGTATTGTCTAGAGTAGCTGTAATAGCTCCGGCCAAAGCTGTGGCCACTATTGGAAGAATGGGGAGTTGATAGGGGGACTGGAACTCCTTTCTGGCCTGGGCCCCCCTAGCGGGTTCTGCCTGATCTCGTTCCCAAGGTGGCCAATACCAACTGTTTGTCGCACTTTAGCGACCGTATGAGACACACCGGTATATCAACCTCACCTGTGGCAATATTTGCAGACTGCTCCAGCCGTCCGTGATGACGTAGTAAAGCGAGTGACTAAGCCGAGATGGGAAGACGTTAGGGGGCGAAGGATGGGTCAAACAAGCACCACATGTCATGTCCCCTGTGAAACCAAAAGTCAGCGTCGTCTTATTTCAAATTGCGTGAGTGGGCAACAGTGAGTCATGTTTTTACATCACGTAATGTACTTAATTTGTTATGTAATATACACCTAAACATGATGTTTTACTCAAACTAACCTAGTAGTTTTGTTGCCCAAACGCCAAGGGGTCCTGACCATCTAGATATATATGAGAGAGAGAGACAGCAGCCTGCTGTGTCTGCCTGCGGTACCTTAGACTATCTTGCTGCAGAGGCACGTCCTGCTGTACACAGATTCCAGAGGCAACAGCAGTGCTGTAGACAAACCGCAGCAGGAGCTACACAGAGGCCTGACCCACTTTTAGAACTGACGAGGAGTGAAGTGTTTGGTCCTCAGCTGGGTGGGAAGCAGGGGTGCCGCGGTGCTGGACTAAAGAACAAACATCTTCTGTAGCTCCCCAACATCACCTCAGGACAGAATCACTCACACACACACACACACTCT
The DNA here is from genome assembly GCF_949748355.1 of Melanostigma gelatinosum. Classification (NCBI taxonomy): domain Eukaryota; kingdom Metazoa; phylum Chordata; class Actinopteri; order Perciformes; family Zoarcidae; genus Melanostigma; species Melanostigma gelatinosum. Next base: position 6,803,506 of record NC_136652.1, on the reverse strand, counting down.
CACATCTTGGCGCAGCATGGAAAACTCCAGGGTGTCGGGTAGTCTGACAGACGCACCGCCCTCTTTAAAGGGCCATCACTGTCATAACCCTTCTCGCTATTACTGAGCTAATCATTTATCCTGTCCGCTACCCAGCAGTCATCTTTTCTCCTCTGCATCTTTTTCTCCCCCTTTTTCTTTCATCTCTTTTCTTTTCTGCTGGGCGTTAAAGAGCTTTGTCCACAAAGATAAGAATTGTGATAATTAATGGCACAACATGTTTCTCATTTAAAATCTAATCTAAAGGAGGTGGACACAAATTATCCAGCCTAATTGAAAAGCTAAAAGCAATAAAACTGCTCTCTGCAACCTTAATGTGATTCTTGGGTGGGGAATGATGTAAGGGGCTCTGCGTTGGGTAATATCAACGGTGCTAATGTGGCTTCAGTTACCTTCCTTTTTGTGCTGCTCGTCTGCACGGAGCTCCTAAATCACCGTCTGTGGACACATTGTCGGCGAGCAAAATTACGAGTGAGCGTTTTGCTGCAGTGCCAGAATAATTATCAGTGTTTTCTATAATGGCGATGACTAATAAAACTAGAAAACGGTACATTTTATGGACAAAATTTATGTGTTCTCACCAAGGTCTGAAAAATGATGCCAAAGTGGACGTGCCCGAAACTCTAAAAGCGACTCAATCCCTGTTGACCCCCATGTGGAAATGCCCAACTTTACAGCAGGAATAAACCTGTCTACAGCCTGGTAATTAAACTGGTTTTGGTCTCAAAAGCTAATTTACCTGTTCATGATAGTGGGGTGAATCACCAGTTTAAATTATATTAAGGCTTAAAGTTGAGCATAATTAAAGTGGGGCATGGCCCCTTTGATTGACAGGTCGCAACCATCGAGTCGCGAGCACGCTGTTGTTCAATGTTTGGTTGTACTGAAAGACATTTATGAGTTGGCAGTTTTTCACCAGGTAAATAGCATCCCAACAGGTACACGTTGGGGAGTTTGCTCTGCACAAAGAGCATAAAAGAATACAAAGAGAAAGTCGACAATCATATGTGACGCCGCATAATAATCCATAAAGCATCCCAAAAAAGCATCAGTTGGGAAAGGTCAGTTGGGGAGGCCAAGTTTAAACAAAGTGTGGTTCCAAAAAAATCAAGATTGCGACAGCCAAAATGCTAAACTTGATGCTTCGAAACCCTAGTCAACACACCAATGGGCGACATCACAGCGACCACTTCCACTTTTATATACAATCAATGGCTCTCGCAACCAAAAATGTGCAGTTGAAACATAAGAAATTGTTGAAATGCTGAAAGTTAAAGTGGACTTTGTGGACCTTGAGTTGTGATTTGTTTCCTCAAAACTAACTTTATGGAGATTGAGTTTCATTTTGCTGATTTCATTCTGTTAATCAGGGCCGTTGAGAGGAAGATGAGAAGAAAAACTTGTTAGCGATGTCATGTCTGTCTTGGTTCACCCAAAACTAAACTAACACGAGGAAGTAGTACTTGTTGGCTCCCTTCCAGGCTAAACATTTTTGAAATCTGCTATTCCAAAGTAATTCATAATGAAACAACACGTCAACATAACTGAGCGTGGACGGTGGCAAACTGAATTTTAATAGAATGTGGCTTTGCTTGAACAGAGCGGCAGAGCTTTTCATCATTGCCAAATGTCCAGGAGATGTGTCTCTCTCAGACGCCGTTTCTCAGACGTGTTCAGACAGTGGATTGAAAGAGAAATCTACAGGCTAATTATCCCTGACCTGGGTGGATTTGGAGGACCGGCCAGGCATCTTGTGATTGGTCCTCTCACCGGTTGCCAGGACCGGGATTAGCGAGGACAGCGAGGGAGGTGGACAAACCCCTGCGGTGAGCCAGTCAGACCTCCCAATCCCACCCGACAAGAGCACCAATAGGCCTCTTTATCAGGGTGCAGATGGAAATGCCTGCAGAGAGGGCCGAGTGCGGTATGTGGGTACCTATTATGTCTTTTGTTGAGAGATGGGTGGGGAGTGTGATGGGGGATTTCATCTTTTTTCTAAAAAGGCAGCCTTGCATACCTCAGAGTAGAGTGTGATTTAACACTAACTCCAGCAGATACCAGAGACCTTTAAAACGTCCAAAATACTACCTATGACTTTTGGAAGACTTCATCCAGTTTTGGGGTCTGAGTTGACCTGACCAACTGGAGTTGAGCCTGAACAGCAGACGCAAAGCAGAAGGCATTCTGTGTTTCATGGCGCATTTCCCAGCCCCAACTTGAGTTCTTCTTTTTTTTTAAATGGGGGAATCAAAGGCTCTCCACATGTTGATGAAAACTATCGTCTATCTCATCTGTTCAAGGGACCCAATTTAATCTCGAGAGCAATAAGAACGACACCTGCAAAAGGATATTTGCAGTCTGATTTCATGAATTTTGGGTGTTATCCCAGGTGAATTGTTGAGATCTGGGAATGTCTCAACATCGCCAAAATGACGTCAGACTGGGAAATGTGGCGACTCAAACAATCTGACAAGGGGAAAGAAAAACCAACTGTTACTTTACTACCCAAAGTGTACATTGCCGTATAGGCAGAGCTATTCTGCAGTGCAACATATTTCAATTGCTTCATTCATTTTACTGCAGACTCACTGTAGCCTAAGTATGCACATTGCAAATGAACAAAAGTAGAAATCAATATCGCATCAGCAGACACTTGGTATCAAAAGTAAAATAAAAAGAAAAGAACTTCCCCACCCTGTGACTTTCCATTTAGGAGACCTTATAACGGTCACTTCAAACAGAGGCTCTTGCCCAGCAGGGCCATTTAATAATCCCCCCCCATGGTCTGAATGAACGAGTCTCTTGGTCCGTCGGACTTTGTTGTATGGATTTTGACATGTTCCTACGTCTTCAAAACTACTTAAGATGCTCAACAAAAAACAACAGCATATCTATTGCCTCTTAAGGACTCTCAACCAGGCGACGGCTGAGCTAACGCTGCTAAGAATGCCAACAACCGCAAACAATGGTCAACAGCGCTTACCTGAGGGGGGGAAACTGGAGGGTTTGTGCTATGCTTCCGCGACGATGCCGTACATAGCTTATAGTAGTTTGCTGCTGTATTAATGCTCTGAATGTCGTACAGAGAACCTTGAAGTGTGTGCAATTTTACAGAACTGATAGAAAAGGTGGAATTTTCCTGAAATATTTATGGTTGTCATCGTGCTTCAAATCAGTCATCTCTAATTAAAGGTTTGGCGTTTGAATTGTTTGGATCCTGGCAGATTAAAACTGGATCCTGAGTTGTTTGCTTTCCCTTCAGGTATAATGAAAATGTAAGTTTGAGTTCATACAAACCTGAGACTGGAATGCTTGGGTCATGTCGGGCGCTCAGGTTTTTCCGAGGGCTTTGAGTGTGCACACCTGTATTGGCCGGCGTCCATTAGTAGACACGCCGTCCCAGTCTCCCAAGCTCCTCGGAGCCCCACCAGGGTAATGAGCGGGGTCCTCAGAGTAGCAGGTTCATGCTTTTTTTTATTGCCGTGGTGAAGCTAATAGAGTTGTGATGGGTGCACACCTGCCACAGGCAGACGTCGGGGAAAAGAGGGAAGAGAAAAAAAAGCCACCGTGAAGTCTCCCACACTGTAAAACCTGATGAGTAAAGTCAACTCAAATAGTTTGAGGAAACCGATTGCCTTGAACAATTTAAGTTAAATAACTCAAATCCTTTTGTTGCAGTTCATATTTCAAAGTCCATTTTTTGAATTTATAAAATGGTCTGATTCATGTGATTCGTTTTAAAATTTTGGTCAACAGTTTCTAAGCATATCTGCAAAGGGCAAGCAAGTTGCAAGTTTCCCAGAGAAAGATTTGAAGTCATTTAATTTTCACATAAATCATGAGCTGTGTTTCCCTGATGAAATGATCCTGAGGACAATGTCACAATAAATTTTTTAATTAAATCACGCAAATACAACGGACACATCGTAATCAGAGGCATTCTGATGTTCTCTGCATTTGTGAGAGTTACATGTCGAGTAGACATTTGATTTAAACCTGCAGTCCCTAAATGGACATGGAACGGTTTGCTTCATTTTTAAATGTCCCCTTAGATGAAGAAACATGTCCCGCTCAACAAATGGCTGCTTGAAATCACACAGAGGGCAATGAAATGCCAAATTGTCTGCCACACCATGTGAGTCACTGTCTGCTACCCTTCTCTCACTAACATTAGGCCTGTGTACTCTTGACATGTGTATCTTGAGTGAATTCAAACTGCTAAAAGTACATATGAAGTTGTAATACAAACATGGTATGGGAGAAACAGTAGAATACTGGCCATGTTGGAGTCTGTAATGTCTCAGTAAGCAGACTTTGATGGGAGTAGAAAAAGCACCTAACTTACATTTCCACATGACTTGGGTCCATGAGCTCAGCCACAACTGAAATGAAAATAATCTGTTCAATTTATTAAAGTTAGGCTTAAAAGAAAGGAAAGAAATGTGGCTAACATAAGGCAGTAACGTTGGTTTGGTATAACGTTAGTTGTGTATTAGCTGTATAAGCAACAAATATGTTGAATGCCTTAAATTAAATCAACCGTTTCATATCATTTTTATGTTAAGATCTCAATCCCATTGTCCGAACTGCGCAAGTGGTGAAAATTGCATGTGAATGAAACAGACTGAATGATATCACCACATGGAGCCCAGCACAACCAGGCTAACCGCAGATACCAGTCACTTTATGATCTATATAGCAATGTAATTTGGATGGAAAATCATGTGCAGACGTCAACAACTCTTAACGGGTGAAAAGACAACTTGTTTTGCAGGCAAACTAAACGTTAAGAGACAGTGCACGCTTTTGTTACAGTGATGTTAATGTTAGCTTTTCAAATATTTTGCTAGCAAGCTGAGAGAATAGCCTTACCTTACTTGGTTTAAGGACAGCAAACGGGTTTAAACCACCGAAAATGTGCGCTGTGAGTTCCTCTCTTCTCTCTTCACGTTGTTAAATTCAGTCCCAGACAGACAGGTGTGTGGAAAATCCTCTCATCCACGGCTGAGCTGGGTCAACGTGCCGTGTAACGTTACGCCTGACTAGTTCAGCTTCACACAAACAGCAGCATGTGTGCGCGCTGCGGCGCTGCGTGGATGTTAACGATAACTTGTGCTAAAGTAAAATTTACCCGGTAACATCATTGCTGTACCATAAATAAAAATAAAAAGAAATAAAAAATGAATGAACATAACGGGAGGGTTAACCTATTGAGCTCCACGCCAGGTATCTGACGTGAGATATCTTACGGGTGAAGGTATCTAAAAAAAAACGTTGTTTTCGAACGTCTTTTAAGATAGTGTGTAGCCGTGTACTATAGCATGTGACATTGGTACGCTGAAATAACGTTAGGATATCTAACCGGCTAACGTGCCAATGTTAGAAAGTTGGCTGACTGACGCCTCGCAAATCACATCAACCATTATTGCTGGTTACAATAACGGTGTTATCGAATAGTACAGTGTCTATTTCTCGGTAACTTTTGAAAAATGTAACCGAAAAAACGTACATTTACAGACACCTGTACAGATCAAGGATCAAGACCGCTATCTAAGTTTTCGAACACAGCCACTGTCTATAAAATCAATTTAGATCAAATGAGTTAATACAACTCATTGGAATTGATACACATAACTTGAAAGTATACCAGAAGTTGATCAAACTCCAAATGACTGAGTCATTATGGCTGCAGTTCACTTACGAGTTCATGTTAGTGTATCACTCAAGTAACTACAACTTTTTATGCCATTTAAGTTGGGTTAGCTTACTTCTTTTATTAAGATGAGCTGTTAGGTTTTACAGTGCACAAGGCCCAGGGCTGTCTATGGGCAAGAGTGCAGTTGACAGATAAAGCATTTGACAGTGACACATTGCTGTGGGATGGCAACAGAAAAACGACTAGAATTTTAAAACACACGTTGTCTCTCCCGACCGCCCCCTCCTCCCTCTCCCCCCTCCACGCTAGGTTCTTCTAGTCGTGTCTGCTCTTGCTTGAATTCTACATCAATAAGTGGGGGAAGAGGGTGAAATTGCACAGAGACGCACACACAGCAAGCGTCTGTCTGTGAATTATGCCGTCCTTATTTCCTCTCACGGACATAATTTGGCTGATTTTCTTTCACGGGCGGCTACTTTTCACTCATCCACCCTCCGTAAATTCTCCAATTATTGATCATTACATTACCCTAGAATGCTCTTCATTAAGGTTATATCCTATTGTTAAAAATAATCTCAACACCAATGGCAACAAAGTAATGCCACAAATTAGAAGACCCACATTAGCGATATGGCGTCGTTCTATTCCAGGCAGCCACGTGTGGGTGAGGAAGGTTACTTCCACAGTGCCATCTGCTACACAACACTGAACGCCTGCTTCAAATGATGCTCTGTAATGGAAATGGACTGGAGAATTGTACCCCATTGTAATCTCATTACTTTCTGTTTGGTGACTTTTGTTCCACAATCTATATATATGCAGTTAAAGCAACATTTAATTCTAATTTACAGGCCTCATTGTGGAGCGAAATAAGACACAATGCTGCCACTATCAACTATTTGCCTATTTTCAAGATGGCACACTTAGCATTTTTTTTTTCCAATTAGATTACTTTGTCTTCTCATACTGCTAATACAGGGCAGCAGCCAAAATAACCCTCCAACTGAATAAAAACAGCACGCATACATCCACTATTGTTTTCATGTGGTTGCAGGAGTTATTAATGTATACCCAACACTGCATCATAAATATCTTAAAGCTTCCACGAGGAACTGTAATGTTGTATATTTTGGGCGGGAAATAAATAAATAAAAACATAATGAATACTAGAAAAGCCTTTACACCTTTTAACCACAAGTTGTGCTATGGAGCAATGTTTTGACGTGTGGGTCTCACGTTGCGTTTTTATGTTGTGTTCCACAAAGACCAGCAGGTGATCCAATACAAATTCGTGCTAATAATGGGTTCACGCTATTTTAGCATTAATCGTTGGCTGTAATATGCCAGAAAACAAACAATGATATCAACAAGGCAGATTTTAAAGTAAAAAAACTAAATATTAAGAAATTTTGCCAGATCCATCAATGTTTTATTTCCCAAAATGTTCCTCGGTAAGAAATGACATGACCACTCACAACAAATACACACTGATTCTGACACATTTGAGTTGTAGACAATAAAATAGTTAATTAGTTGTTTTTTTAGTTGCTAATACTTAACATAAAGCATTTCAATAGTATTGTTGCCGGCTGTGATCACCCCTCATGTATTCTCCATCTAAATAGATCTCTAGTCAGGTGCCCTTTTGAATGTCTGATTGTTTACAGAACTGAAAACTTAACTCAACGTACATTGAAAGGTACATTACACACAAAGCATTACCAGATCAGAAGGTATTACAGCAGCAACAGCGCTTATGATGCATTGTGCATTACAATTCCATATGCATGTGTAGCAGTTGCGTACTCTCCGTTGCGTTGTATTCAGGACACGATATCTGTTGATGGCTCCAACCAGACGTTTATTCATCTCACAGAATATAGCTGGTAAAAGACAGAACAGCTTCAGTGACTCTCATAGACAACGTTGTGGTCACAAGCTCCGGAACACATGAAAACAGCTTGCTTCAGACTAGTTCATGAAAGCTGGGCGCACCACTAGAGTCTGCAAGCAGCCAGCAGAGGGCGCTGTTACACACAACCCACTTGTCTCCATGGGGAACTAATGATGCGTTGTAAATGATATTTAAACAAGGAAATAATATGAAAATGATAAGGATTAGTGTTGTATTGACTGGGAAAGGACTGTATATTGTTACTGTGGTTCATTAAACGTTGTGGCCACCAGGGGGCATCGATCAGAATGCACTCCAGACAAGATGTTCCTTTTGAGAGGTTTACTGACAATAGTCAAACAAGCAATTGTGTGTGGTTCTGAAACAGACATACATGAAATAATAATTAGTAAATACCTCTATACAACATTGGTTTCTAATTAGGACATACAAGGACAGAATACAGGCAGTGATAAACAGGTCCGGGACTCCTACAGCCACCAATTAGCAAACAAGGAACGAGCTACTAACTATCAGAATAGCTTGCCGTGCAAATTACACAATATAACACTTATAACTACATTAGCCTAACACCAAACTTTACATCTACTTACTGGTTGTTTGCACGCACACAGTCTTGAGAGTCAAACTCCGAACAGCAACTTAAACTAATCTATTTACAGACACGGCCGTCATTTCGCGCCGCCTAGCTCGTTCAAGCCTTTTCACTTCCTTCACGCCGTTAATATTAGTCCGCGAGCAGCTGACTGCCGTCCTCTTCCGCAACGGGCGTAGTGCGGTTCCTGCTCCGCTGCTTCTCCGAAACCCGTCTGAGGTCGTCCTTCGTCACAATTAGCAATAACTTAAATAATATAGTAATACTAGCAACCAATGGCCAGTGATGGCAAGTGGAATCATTAACTCTATTACATTCCCCCCCACTGATCTCCACTTGCTCATCCAACCAAAAAAATAATAATACAATTAATTAAAAGAAACTCAACAAAAATGCTTGACCAGTGCCATGAGAATACCACCAAACAGGAACATACCAGGTAAGATTGACTATTTAAAAACAACTTGAAAAATAATGTACAGTACTGTTCAGAATATGGATACCAAGTAGTCCAGTCAATGACTATTCCCGAAGAATTAGAATGGGAAAGGGTAGCAAGTCCTTTCAACACTCATAGGAAAACATGCCGATCTACATGTTAAAGTCACTAGATATCACTCAATAAATACAGTAATTATAGTACAATCACAACCTATCCAGAGTTACACACTACTAGTGGTCTCACAGGTTCTCATATCTTCAGGAAAAAAATATCAAATACAACAAAACAAAATAACCCCATAGTTCAAAAGAGGCATTGAAAATGACATCGCCACAGAGTACATTAAACCTCAGAACAGAAAACACTATAACCCTGCAAGAACCTTCTGGTGCATTTGCTGAATAAGCCTCAAAACAGGTCTAACAGCCCTGCCACACCTAGTTCCTACTCCTAGTGTCTCCTCACTACAAGCAATGTCAGGTCGAGTACACTCTGCACCTGATCCGACAAGAGAAACGACATCAGAAGGCTGCATGTCAAGCGAAGGCACAGAAGTAACAGGTCGAGAGTCAGTCAGGTCAGCAGGACAGTCCATGTCAACAGGCAGGTCACAATAACCAGTTTGGCCTAGTCTCTCATCAGTCTCTTCCAAGTCCTCAACAGCAGGAACATCCACAGAAGCAATCAGCTGATCACCAGTGGAGGTTGGAAGTCTGGAGACCCATGACACAGTCCTGTCCTCAGGTGCACAGGAAGGCAGTGCAACAGAGTCCACATCATCACCCTGCAGGGAGTCGTCCGTAGCCCCAGTGGCCAGATCACTGCCACAAGAACCACCATCTTCAGACTCAGTCGGCAGAGGCAGGAAGTTCACAGGCATGATAAGATTCCTGTGGACCACTTTCTCCTGGCCTGTGGCACAGTTCCTGATCCTAAAGGTATGCGTGTTCTCTTGTTTTGCCACAACAGTGTAGAGCTGTCTCTCCCAACGATCAGCTAGTTTCCTCCTTCCTCGTTCACCTTTGTTAGCTAACAGGACTCTGTCGCCAACATCCACAGGGGCACCTTTAAGCTTCCTGTTGTAAAGGTCAGTCTGCCTCTGCTGCTGCTTTGTGGTGGAGGACTGAGAAACCCTCATAGCCTCTGCCAAATCCCGCTGGAGACACTGCACATAGGCATCATAATCCACCACCTGATCATCCAAAAGGACAGAGTCAAACATCAAGTCAACAGGCAGCCTAGGGGTCCTGCCAGACATCAGTTTGAATGGGGCAAAGCCTGTGGTCTCATGCACTGTTGAGTTGTAGGAGAAGGTGAGAGATTTCAGCTGCTGGGGCCATCGGTGCTTGGCCTTTGGTGGTAGTGCTCTGATCATATTTCCAAGCGTGCGATTGAACCTCTCAACAGCTCCGTTGCCCATGGGGTGGTAAGGTGTTGTATGAGATTTTTCAACACCAGCAACTAGAAGCATCTCCTCAATCAGACTGCTCTCAAAGTTAGCTCCTTGATCAGAGTGTACACTTTCGGTTAAACCATACACACAGAAGAAGTTGTTCCAGAGCTGTTGAGCGACAACCTTAGCTGACTGATTGGGACAGAGGTAGGCTTGGGCCAGCTTAGTGAAATGGTCAGTAACTACAAGCACATCAAGGGACTTGTTGGAAGAGTCCTCAGCTGACCAAAAGTCCACACACACCAGCTCAAGGGGTCTGGAAGTTGTAACACTCAAGCGGTGCTCTGGCCTCATGCTCGGGAGACTTGCTGAACACACAGCGGCGACAGCGTCGCACATACTGCACCACGTCTTTCTCCATTACTTGCCAGTAGAACCTTTGCCTCGTCAGATAGAATGTTCGTCTCTGACCTTGGTGACCTGCCTCATCATGCACACCTTTAAGAACCTTCTCCTTCAGCGCAGAGGGCACAACATATTGATAGGTTTTTCTCTTTGTAACAGCGTCTTTGGAAACACGATACAGGACACCTGTGTTCATGGTGAGTTTTTCCCAATTTCTGAGGAGCTGCAGAGCCTCAACCGGCTCACCTGCACGTTCTCGTCTCGATGGGCGCCTCTGACGTTCCACAAAGTGAAGCACTCTACTCAAACAGGGGTCTGCTCGCTGCATAGCCATCAACTTATCTCTAGGCAGAGGCCGGACATCAGACAGCTCACCTGGCTGAATAGACTGAACAAGTTGCGGCAAGAGGAAGGCTTGGTGTGGTAAGCGCTCTTGGTCAAAAGACTGCTCCAGCACAGCAGACACTGCCTGCAGGGAGATGCAGGTATCCTGGGATAGTCCCTCTGGATCCTTGGAGTCCACAGTGGGTGGATAATGCATCTGCAACATGGCTGAAGGGTCACAGGACTGACGAAAAGCATCCTGCACCCGGTCACAATTCAACGCACTTGCTTCCTCCAGTAGTGCGCCATAAGGGACTCTTGTCAGGCGATGCAGCAAACTCTGCTGTACAAAAGGCTCGCGGCTGAGGGCATCAGCGACCACATTCTTAAAAAATACAATACCAGGAATGTACTTGATCTGAAAGTTATATGGAGTGTCAAGAAGAGTTGAGCCCACAGAGCTGCCTCGAAAACATGCATACACGATCAGGGGAAGGTCAGGATATAAAAAGCATATAATCAGAAATCAATAGTTAAAGTGTAATCTAAAGATAAAGTGTATGATCGTTACATAACAAATGTTTAATACATAGAGTGATTTAACAAATGTAGACCTGATAATAATAATATGTGTATCTGAGTATAGTGCAGTCTGAGTGTAGAAAGTACGGAGAAAGAGGAAGTAAGCAGGGTGTTGGCTTCAAGGGATGGGGAAATAATGATGGTTGAGAAGAAAAGACACAAAGCACAATAATGATGAAGGATGAGATCAATAATCATTTTATAAGCAAATGTGTACTAACCAAACCGATTTAACAAATGTAAAAACTGATTAACAAATGTTCTGTGTGACCGGAGCTGCGATGTAAGAAAAGTGCTTGTCAGGATGACTTGCAGAAATTAGGAGAAGACTGTTGCAAGAGATGAGTCAGAGGCAGGAAGCCTGGACTTATATGGACATGTTCGAGTCAGAGGCAGGAAGCCTGGACTTATATGGACATGTTCGAACCCAACATCCTTTCCAGAGGGTGGGGGGGATGAGAGCATGTATTGAGCAGGAGGGGGGCTAACAGCCCAAATGATGAATAAAAGAAGTGGTTTGCTTGCTGCAAGCTGGGATTTCAACACGCGTGCTGTCCAAATGCACCAGATGAGAAGATACGGACGATTGCAACTGATGTATTGAGGACTTCGTCTCTGTTCACGGAAAGAAGACCGCTGTTCGTGGACAAGAAGATTTAAAGACTGAGGTTTTCCTCTCCCCACTGCTCGACTCTTAACATCTGGACAACAGAGAAGATGCAGCAGCCCGAGAAAGACGTTGTACTGAGTTTTGTGGACTGTTGGCCGAACTCCGTTGCAGAGCAGGAGGACCGAGGGTCTGGCCGGACCTTCGCTCCTAACAACTCCAAAAGAACCTTTTCATCGCACCATTGAACATCCAGCTCCAACCGAGCCGTCTCGGCATCTAAAACTAATGAGTATAATCGAAGAAGAAATTTAAAGTAACGAATCAAGTGTAGTAACATTTTATGTGAGCTGTAGCTTTAACCCTTGCAAACTAACTAAATATAACCTGCAATAAATATCTAATCTGCATTTAAAGTAAATTTCTCAAGTGCATTCATTTGCTCAAGTAGTAAAAAGTTCCTCGTGGTAGTAAAAAGTTAAAGCCATTGTATGTCTAACAACTGAGTTCTGAAAGGTTATCCTAATGACAGAATCCACTTAACAATCCCTTACGGTTTTAGCAAGAATTAATCCTAGCCGTTAAAACCTAACCTGGCATTTACCAAGAGCACGGATCCATAAGAGGGAAGCTGCCATAACCGACGCGACTGGTAGGAGCGCCCGGGGTCAGGGTGGCCCCTCGACCGAGTGCACTCAGACCGGAGGAAGCAGGGTAGACGTCGGGAGTAACGGCAGTTAGAAGAGCCAGGCGAGTTCCCTCGCAAGAACACCAGCTCGACAATCTTTTAATAGAGAGCTGAGTCAGTAAGTAGCCCCGTATCGGGCCAGAAGTATACCCAGGATCTAACATGTGGCGCCCAACGTGGGGCTCGACGGAAAAGGAGTACGTTGAGTCCAAAAGAAGAACCCCGGCAGCCAAGAGAGGCTGTCGTTCGTGTACGAAAAGACCTGAGGTGAGGCGTTGGGGTAGAAAGTAAAGCTGCCCAAGCCTCGAAGAAGTCCGATGGCGAGACATCCACGCATCGAAGCTGTGTGTGGTATTTACAAGCCAGCACAGGAGAAGCCGCAGGCGACGGGGAGCATCGACCAGACTCGCCCGACCTGTAGAGGGGCCAGAGCCTGATCCCATCCCTTCCTCAACGCGCGACGAGAGGCTTTGGGAGGAAGGTGACTCGAGACAACAAAGACAAAGTCCAAGATGCAAGTGCAGCAGAACGGACCAGATGTTCCAGGGACCGGCCGGCAGACGGGGACGAGCCAGCGGCCCAGATGAAGGAATCGCCACCGGACGGCAGAGAGGACCCGATGGCGACGAAGGCAGCCCGCAGACGACGACGACTCAGCAGGACGTGCCAGCGACATCGACCCAGGACCCGGCAGCAGACGGCAGCGAGGACCAGGAGGAGGACGGCGCTGGAGCACGCAGAGCGGCATCGGGAGGACCGACGCTGGATAAAGACGACAGAGGCAACGTCCCACATCAGGTCATCCTGTACGGAAGAGGATGGACCACCTGGGACGCTGCCATCCAACAACACCTAACCGACCTACATCAAGAAGAAAGTAGGGCGTTGGTTAAAGGAGAAGTAGAACAGCAGTGCAAAGAGAAGGGTGAAAAGAGCTAGAGTCATAACTGATAGTTATTACTGTGCTCAGGCCCTTAACGAAGACCTGTCCATATGGGAGGAAAATGGGTTTGAGAGCGCTAAAAGTAAAAAAGTGGCTCATCAAGACCTATGGAGAAAAATAGCCGAATTACGGCTAAGCATGGAGCTCGAAGTGGTGCACCAGAGGGCCCACACGCGAGAAGAAATTCACTGGCAAGGAAACGAAGAAGTGGATCGTTTCGTCCAGATGACACAAATTGTCTTTGTTGGGATCGAGAAGTGGGAAGATTTGCCCAAAGGAAGGGTAGTCCCAGAAGAGAGCGTGGAGGAGGTGGTGCAGGCAGTGCATGGCGCACTAGGATATGCAGGCGCCGTTCCAACGCAAAGGGAACTGGAAAAGCAGCGACTCTGGATTCCTGAAAAAGAAGTCCGCAGAATCCTAAAAAAACTGTGAGTTGTGTGGTCGATACAACGCAGGAAGGAGAGGACAAAGGGAGGGGAGGACTCACCATTAAGAAAAGAGGAATCCAAGGAGTGGGGCAGCTGAAGCCGGTTCCGCATTAGGAGAAAACCAGGAACTCAAGAATGGCCACCAACATACAAGATTTACCACCCTACGTCAGAGTGGCCAGTGTCAAAGGGGTGGTTAACATGAGAAGGAGTACTACGGGGCTCTGGGCAGGAAGAGCTCTGAGGAAGTTGGGTTGTGCAAGAAGTGATTTCTCTCCGGAGAAAAAAAGAAGTGTTGCAATGGAGAGAAATTAAGAATGACTGTGTGGTCTGCCTGCTGCCGACCACCCTAGCCGTTGCATGGCAGGGACCCGGAGACCAGAAACCACTCCGGGTCACAGGAAAAAGAAAAGAGTTTAACCGCATGCGCCATAAACCGGTGAAGGTTATGGATGCATGCATATGCGGTACATGCCGTGTGGAGAAGTTAACAAGGTTAACCTTCATCACCGAGTGGTGATCGACAGCTGGGAGCAGGCATCAGGACCGTCTTCACCAGAGGACGACGTGCTCGTCATCACTGCCCTGGCCGACGAAAGCTTCCTGTGAGATTCCTACTAGCTAAGGCGAGGCAGCCTGTGACCTCAAGAAGGGGATGTCAAGAAGAGTTGAGCCCACAGAGCTGCCTCGAAAACATGCATACACGATCAGGGGAAGGTCAGGATATAAAAAGCATATAATCAGAAATCAATAGTTAAAGTGTAATCTAAAGATAAAGTGTATGATCGTTACATAACAAATGTTTAATACATAGAGTGATTTAACAAATGTAGACCTGATAATAATAATATGTGTATCTGAGTATAGTGCAGTCTGAGTGTAGAAAGTACGGAGAAAGAGGAAGTAAGCAGGGTGTTGGCTTCAAGGGATGGGGAAATAATGATGGTTGAGAAGAAAAGACACAAAGCACAATAATGATGAAGGATGAGATCAATAATCATTTTATAAGCAAATGTGTACTAACCAAACCGATTTAACAAATGTAAAAACTGATTAACAAATGTTCTGTGTGACCGGAGCTGCGATGTAAGAAAAGTGCTTGTCAGGATGACTTGCAGAAATTAGGAGAAGACTGTTGCAAGAGATGAGTCAGAGGCAGGAAGCCTGGACTTATATGGACATGTTCGAGTCAGAGGCAGGAAGCCTGGACTTATATGGACATGTTCGAACCCAACATCCTTTCCAGAGGGTGGGGGGGATGAGAGCATGTATTGAGCAGGAGGGGGGCTAACAGCCCAAATGATGAATAAAAGAAGTGGTTTGCTTGCTGCAAGCTGGGATTTCAACACGCGTGCTGTCCAAATGCACCAGATGAGAAGATACGGACGATTGCAACTGATGTATTGAGGACTTCGTCTCTGTTCACGGAAAGAAGACCGCTGTTCGTGGACAAGAAGATTTAAAGACTGAGGTTTTCCTCTCCCCACTGCTCGACTCTTAACATCTGGACAACAGAGAAGATGCAGCAGCCCGAGAAAGACGTTGTACTGAGTTTTGTGGACTGTTGGCCGAACTCCGTTGCAGAGCAGGAGGACCGAGGGTCTGGCCGGACCTTCGCTCCTAACAACTCCAAAAGAACCTTTTCATCGCACCATTGAACATCCAGCTCCAACCGAGCCGTCTCGGCATCTAAAACTAATGAGTATAATCGAAGAAGAAATTTAAAGTAACGAATCAAGTGTAGTAACATTTTATGTGAGCTGTAGCTTTAACCCTTGCAAACTAACTAAATATAACCTGCAATAAATATCTAATCTGCATTTAAAGTAAATTTCTCAAGTGCATTCATTTGCTCAAGTAGTAAAAAGTTCCTCGTGGTAGTAAAAAGTTAAAGCCATTGTATGTCTAACAACTGAGTTCTGAAAGGTTATCCTAATGACAGAATCCACTTAACAATCCCTTACGGTTTTAGCAAGAATTAATCCTAGCCGTTAAAACCTAACCTGGCATTTACCAAGAGCACGGATCCATAAGAGGGAAGCTGCCATAACCGACGCGACTGGTAGGAGCGCCCGGGGTCAGGGTGGCCCCTCGACCGAGTGCACTCAGACCGGAGGAAGCAGGGTAGACGTCGGGAGTAACGGCAGTTAGAAGAGCCAGGCGAGTTCCCTCGCAAGAACACCAGCTCGACAATCTTTTAATAGAGAGCTGAGTCAGTAAGTAGCCCCGTATCGGGCCAGAAGTATACCCAGGATCTAACAGGAGCAAGCTTAGATACCCATCTCTGCTCGCAGGCATCAAGCTTTGGCTGAGTGAGAATGTAGGTCAGTGGGTTGTTGTCAGTCCATGCAGTGAATGTGTGACCTTTCAACCAGTGACTGAACTTATCACAAACAGCCCATTTGAGCGCTAGAAACTCTAGCCTGTGAGCTGGATAGCGTGACTGGGCGTAGTTGAGAGATTTGCTGGTGAATGCCACTGGTCGTGCAACGTCATCGCCCTCAGCCAGTTGAGACAACACAGCGCCAAGGCCATTGGATGAGGCATCAACAGACAGCAGGAAAGGCATACTGAAGTCATGACGAGCTAAGGTAGCATTATCCAGCAGAGCCTGTTTCAGCTTATTGAAAGCGTCACTGCATTCGGGGGTCCAGTCATCCAAAGCTAGCTTCCTAGCCAC
The DNA here is from genome assembly GCF_949748355.1 of Melanostigma gelatinosum. Classification (NCBI taxonomy): domain Eukaryota; kingdom Metazoa; phylum Chordata; class Actinopteri; order Perciformes; family Zoarcidae; genus Melanostigma; species Melanostigma gelatinosum. Next base: position 6,786,809 of record NC_136652.1, on the reverse strand, counting down.
AGGTGATTTCTTTTTACCCTTGGAATATCGTGGCTTCTTCACACCAGATGTCAAGGCAAAGAGAGGCTTGCTGATACTCGAGTATCCTTCGAAGAACTTCTGGTAAAAACCAACCATACCAAGGAACGATCTTATTTTGGATGGAGAGTGAATGTTGGTGCTCTCATCCATCAACTCCTTCTCACTCAGATCCACGATGGCCTTGACCTTCTCTGGGTCAGTGGAGATCCCATCCTTACTCACAATATGCCCCAGGAACTTCACAGATGGTCGCATGAAGTGACACTTCTTTGGAGCCAGCTTCAGGTTGTGTGCCTTCAGTTTCTCAAACACCATTTCCAGCCTCTGCAAAGCTAATTGTTCGTTGGGAGCAAAGACAAGGATGTCATCAAGGTAACACAACAGGCTCAAGAAGTTTTGATCACCGAAGATGGCCATCATCATCCTCATGAACGTGGCTGGGCTGTTGCATAGTCCCTGCGGAAGCCTGTTGTACTTGTAGTCCAAAAGGAGACGTGAATGCGGTGAACTTCTTATCATCCTCATGGACTTCCACATTATAGTAGCCAGAGGTCAAGTCCATGGTTGAGAAGAAAGCGTTCCCCCCCCCCCCCCCCCCCAAGCGCAGCCAAAGCATCTGCCTGGTGTGGAAAGGGATGCGCATCCTACACAGTGCGTGCGTTCAGCCAGCGAAAGTCTGTGCAAAGCTGCAGATCTCCGTTCTTTTTCCAAACAAGAACAAGCGGTGATGCGTACTCACTTGCAGACTTCCTTATGATCTCTTGTTCCTCCATTTCATTCAAAGCCATTCTCAATTTCTCATAGTGTGAAGGAGACAGACGACGATAAGGCAGTCTGAAGGGTTTGCTATCACTCAGTCGAATCCGATGGACAAAGTATTTGGCCTTTCCACAGTCCAAGCTGTAGCGGGAAAAGATGGATTCATACTTTGCCAACAGATCAACCAGCTTCACCTTCCAGAATGGGGACAGGTCACTTGAGTCAACGTCAATGTCCTGCAGTCCTAAGTCGTGGAGCACAGAGCTGCCAGGTCTGTGTGTAGAATGCTCTGAGTCAACAGTCAGACTCTTCTCACTGCCGGTGTCAGCTTGGTCAACAGTCTTCGTCACATTGTATTTCACATTGTCAGTTTGGTCTTTTTCATACAGGTAGTCAGTGTCAAAGTCCTCAAGCGCCACACAGGGGAACACGTCAGCAATCTTGCAGTTGCGTCTCAAAGTCACTGGCTTATTGGAAGGGTTAATGACTCTCACTGGAATCCATCCATCTCCCCACAATGGCGTCACAATGCATCCCACCATAACTGTCTTTGGCACTGTACGTGAATCACTTGGCTCCACAATGACTGTGCTGCCAGCCGAGAAGCACTTATGGCTAGGCAGACGACCCCACACCAAATGTTCTTTAAAGGGCTCCAGGGTCACAGCATGTTTAAGTTTAACTGTGCCCACCTTGTCTGGAATCTCATCGCCCCTCCATTTCTCCACAGTGGCCAACATCTGCATCAGGGTCTCCTCATCACTTGACGCTTGATCTGAAAGTGAAACTTTCTCCCAGAAATCTCCAGAAGTCTGCAGCGCCCGAATGAGATGTTTTATGATGTTGCTTCCAAGAATCAAGTCATCGCTTTGACCATCCACAATGAGTGTAGGAACCGAGATGAGACAGTCAAACACTTTCATCTGAAGCTCACACACTCCGACGGGGGACGTCCTCAACCCTCCAGTTCCAATCAGAACAACCGATGTGGGAGCGATAGAATCAGGAGAAACAATGTGGCCAATGTGGCCAACAATGGCCTTTTCCAGTAAAGGAAGCACACGTGAACTCAGAACAGGCCATCGAGCCGCTGTCTAGCATGGCACGCAGCTCCAGAGCATCTTGGATGGTCACACCAGTGTAGAAAAGGTCATCTGTTGCAGCCAGTCTCTGTGTGTTTTGAAATACCATTGTGGATTTGCAATCTGTTGAGGCACAGAACAGAGAGTAAACAGATTCACGGTCAACATCATCAATTGGGGACTTTTTGTCTGGCCCTCCAAGTCCCCTCCTTGCATGGGCCAGCTAGCTTTCCTGCTGTGTAGGGGCGCCAGATCGAACAGCAGGTGAGTCAGGACCAGGGGTAACAGAACAAGTCACTGCTTGATGTCCAGGAGCATGACAGCGAAAGCACAGACGTTCAGTCCGACAGTGGGACACAGTGTCATGGTCGTTGCTGCCACAAATGACACACGGACCCCTAAACCTGGTGCGATTGTCATTTCTGGGTCTCGGCGGCCTGGAACGCTGAGAGGACTCTTGCTTTAACAAGCGCTCCAGGAGAGTGATAACATGCTCAAGAGACTGACCATCACTTGGAAAGGGCCTACCAGCTGCAGTTGGTTGAGGAGCAGGACGGCTCTCTGCTGTTTGAACATGGCTGTGCAGAACATCCACTGCCTGGACGGATTGTAAGCCACTGACTGGGCGTGATGACTGACGCTGCTGGAGACGCTTCTTACGGTGATGTTCATCCAGCCGGACTTGAACATCAGTGGTTGTCCAGGTCCTCAAGCGGCTTGCAGCTGAAGACTAGCAACAGTTCAGGATCAGGACAGTGAGTGATGAACATGACCGTTACTTCACGGGAGGGGTTGCCAAGTGTCTTGTCTTGTCTTCTCAGTCACTCAACAGCAGTGTCAATGGCTATGTTAAGCCGAATCCAGTAGTCGACAGCAGTCTCAGTGGGGAATGGCTTGGTGTCATAAAAGTCAGCAAGGGGCATAAAAGAAGTCACACTATCACTAAAGTGTTGTTTAAGTCTGTCAAAAATGGGTCGAGGGCCTGACCTTTAAGTTTAAAGATGGTTTGCTACGTAGCCCAACTTTCACAACATCACTTGCCCTCCCTCGCAGCTTGTTCAATACTTCCTCTGCCTGTTCAGATACCTCAATGCCCCGCCTAACCAGATACACTTTGACGGATTCCTCCCACTCAGAAAATGAAATTTTGTCAGTACCGTCCCCCCTGAAAGGATGTGGTTCATAACTGTGGCTGCTCACTGTTAGGTTAACCTTGGAGAGATCAGCAATGGTGGAACGAGCCACACTGACATCATTAGCTGAAATTGACTTTAGACATGATACAATATTCTCTCCAATGCTGGTCCCTATCTGCTTCACTAAGTCACTGAGAACATCCACTAGGACATGCTCCACATCTTGACCCACAGACAGTGCAGACTGCTCACTCGATCCGACATCAGCAGCCACATATGTGTCATCACATGTACTCTGAATCACCATCGGATGATGAGGGGTAGATGTTACAGGCTTTCTCTCCCTAAGCCCACCCACGGTCGGTAATGGTGAGTCAAACCACAAACCACAAACCCCGACCCCTACCAATGCCAAACAAATCAGGCCTGTCCATTGGTAGTGAAAAGCATAAAACTCAAAATCAAAGAATGTGTAAATTGAGAAAGAGGAGAAAAAAATATATACACTCTTGGCTCACAAACACAAATAAATATCTCTTTAAGATTTTAAAACTTCTAAACATGTCCAGGAAAAAAAAACGAGTGGAAAAATCAAAAGCCACATCAAAAGCCACATCCATTTTACACCTCGTTTTGGAAAAAAAAAGTTTTTTACACACAACCCACTTGTCTCCATGGGGAACTAATGATATGTTGTAAATGGTATTTAAACAAGGAAATAATTTGAAAATGATAAGGATTAGCAATAACTTAAATAATATAGTCATACTAGCAACCAATGGCCAGTGATGGCAAGTGGAATCATTGACTCTGTTACACATGAATCAACATTAGTTTTCGTCATCGAGTGACACTACGAATGGCGTGCTTTGAGTGGGTCCACTTGCCCTCTTCCTTCACTGCGTACTTGGATGTCAAGGCACTGCAGTGGTACATTTCCCTGGGTGGCTTCTGACAGCACCCACAGGCGCTCTCTTTGATCCAGCGGAGACAAAAGCATCGTAAGTTTTACCGGTTCAACAAAGTCAGAGAGGAGACAATAATGCCTGGAAGTTTTGTTCAAAAAAAAAAGAAAAAATACATCAAGCGGGGTTAGCTGTTTGTAAGAACAGCACAATGTTCGGGGCTGGGATTTCCCTTTCACTGCAGCAGTGTGCAGGTGCCTGTGTAAAATAGAAGTTGGATGTCAGATTAGCGTTAATTCCATTTCAGCCCCCGCCAAACAGGCGCTGCATGACGAATCACTCAACAGTTGCATGACAGGGTTACTTTGACACGGCACAAGAGCAATGTGAGTTTTCAGCGGAAAAAGTTTCTCTTGCCCAGATGATAATCAGTTTGGAATTTATTTAATCCCCAGTTCATAGGGCGAATAGTAACATGTCTTTTTCTTAATCATTGTGTCTCCCGCAGAGTTCAATAGCAGCTACATTCCTCCTCCCGACGACTCGGCCTGTGTGCACAGAAAAGCCTTTCATTCCCCGTCACATCACTCTGACAACAGTATAAAATGCATGGAACATCTAAGCGCAGCCCGGCAATCCCACACAGTGTTTGTTCAGCCCCAACAATAATCCACCTCAGATCCTCCTAATTCTGTTAAAACAACAGATCAGGGCAGCCACGTCTGACGGGAAGATATCAGCAGCTTATCTTCCACCTTTCCAGTGATAGATGGAATATATTCTTCCCTTTTCTGGATTATTTGATTATGTATGTCTGTATGTGGCCGTGCATGCTCATGTATAGATTCTGTAAATCCCGCATACGTTCTGTTCAAGTCAGAGTGGTGATCCGTCATGTTCTTGTTTTTATTTTGGTAATGTCTTTTAGGCAGTCACTGCATGACTTTCTGCACAACGGTGTGCCAGTTGACCATTCGCTAAACCCCGCCCCTCGCTGCCAGAGCTACCACGGAGCCCACACTGTCACTAATGGCATGAAGTTACTAAAAATTATTGGAATTAAACAAAATATCACAGAAAGCGGGTTGAGTGACAAGTAATCGTATCTTTTTCAGAAGCTTTAAAATCCAACCCTTTGACTGCTGTTTCTTTTTGGAGACTGTAAAATAAATGACCTCATGTTCAAAACTGTTATTGTTGTCAGCTCTCCATGCAATTCTTGATGCTTTGGGTCAAGTCTGTTAGCCAATCAGAGACTGTGTTCCTGGCGTGGAGGGCTGGCGGATGGGTCACAACACTGGGTTTTCACCCAGGAGACAGATGTTCGTGTCCCGTGTGAAACCAACAATTCGGTGTTTGTCTGTGTTCACAATGTTAAGTTTCACTGTCACTTTACAAATGTATTAGTTTTAACTCGAACACAGTCGTTTTTGCTAAACCTAACTAAGTGCTTTTTTATTTTATTTATTTTTGCCTCAATCTAAGCACGTTTTTTTTGAATTGGCAATGTATGAATGCTTCCATAGGACCTTAACAAGTAAACAAAACCATTAGTGAGATTATTGGCTAATTCTATAAAGTTATTGTTTGAGTGGGATCTGCAGCTTTCTCTGACACTCTGAAATTGTAGCGGACCACGTCAACTTCTGTGAAACTCCACTAAACACATGTACACACACACACACACACACATTTACGCGTGCCTGTGTTGCAGTTATGAAATCAGCTCGGCTTAACCTGCATGTGCCCTGTTGGTTTAACAGATTGCATTCATATTTTGAGTCAAAGCTGCTGGCATCCAGGCCCGTCTCCCCCCTGGTGGAAGCATTACCATTGTCTGCATTCATTCACGGAGGATCCTGGATCCTGTCCATGCTGTTTCCATCAGGCTCTGGCTTCGTAAGCTGGGCCTCGACACCCCAGTGAAAACAACTGTGGTCAGACAGGAAAGCTGGCCATTTATCTGTTTGCCCTGAAATCCAGCACTGCTCAGAACACTCTGAAAGTGGGATTATTTCTCCTAAGGGGCATCTAAGTCTCTAAACCCCAATTACTTTGCTACCATTTGATTCATGGGTTTATATTTAATGACATTAAAATGCAATTAGCATCTGTATCCAGAACAAACTGTGTGCAGCCAATGCAGGACTTTCAGGGAACAAAAACGACATGGATTCCCTTTCGCATCTACAACAGACTCTTTGGCACACTAGCCTGGCAGTATTTTAGCACTTACTTCAGATAAAACAGCTCTAACTTTAATGGCAGTCTATTAAAGCCACATATATTTACTTCTTTAGCAGAATAGAGAAAGTTCTTCAGGACTGCAACCTTAAAAAAAAGAGAAATCAAGTCTGGCCAACTTGGCCAACATTCCTCAGTTTCTTTATTTGTCTCTTGCTTTACTTTCCTCATTAAAACACCCACATCCAAAACCTCTGGATAGGAAATTAACCCTGTGCACACTTTGTAGACAAGTTAAAGTAGTGGAACTGTTCTGGCAAATAAATAGATTTGTTTTCAAAAACATGCTGTGATCTAGTCCAACATGGACACAGCGACTTCTCCAAACCCCCCTGACCTCAGGAACTGTCACTGGATTTAATATGCCTGAAAACACTCTGTCAATACCGCGACTGACCCACACAGCACAGCAGAAGATAGTGTGCTCTCGAAAGTCAGCTTTAGACACGGCGGAAGGCAGAAATAGCAGCGAGATCAGCAGCTTGCATTCCTGCATGCTGTGCTGTATGCTGATTGAGCTGCCAGTATTGTATTCTCATAAAAAATGGAATGGCTTTACACCGGCCAGCAGACAGTATCTTTGATAATCTCCCTCCTCTCTGGTTGAAGAGCAGTTGTTATGGGCCTGTCGGTAGCGCTTTGATATCCGGGCTAGTTAAAGGAATACTTCACCCAAAAAAAAAGACTATTTGTGTCTCCCTCAATCAATGACTGCCTTGCATTTCTAAGGTCCAAATTATAATTGCGAAGTCTCTCTTTATAGATGTCACAGTGAACCTGGAGATTAGTTTTTCGCCACCTGCGCTCAGCTTTCCGACACTCTCGTTTCTCCATTTTGACCAGCGTAGCATTTCTCCAAGGAGATCTTTGCTTACCCGAGACAACCTTCACTTTAGTGGGTGCAATGGCATATAATAATAATATTTTTTACTTAAAAATTGAAGCCATCTACAAGCTCATTGACAGAGAGGCAAGAGAGGGCTGGTGTGGAGGAGAACTTCTGAATAAATAGTTCACTGGTGTTTTCAGAGATGTAACGCTTTGTCACAACCTTGGTTTGGACATTTGTGTGCAAGGAGATTGCACTCTCAAAGAAAACACAGAAATGATCAGAGAGTGCAACATCAGTCACAGTAACCTTGGAAATGTTTTCACCTTTGGTGATGATTAGGTCCAGAGTGTACCCCCTGTTGTGGGTGGGTCCTGTCACATGCTGAGTCAGATCATAGTTATCAAGGACACCACATAGTTATATAGACTCTCTGTCCTGGAGATTATCAACATGGATATTAAAATCACCAACAATAACAACACAGTCAAAATCAATACAGATTACAGACAGCAGTTCAGTAAACTCATCAAAGAAGGTTTCACAGTATTTAGGCGGTCTGTAAATGTTTAGGAATAAAGCTTAAGTGGAATTTAGAGCCACATATTCAAAATAACTAAAATGACCAAAGGACATCTGCTTGCATTGAAGAGAATCATTAAATAAAATAGCAACTCCACCTCCTTTCTTATGCGCTCTTGTTTCGCTCATGAAACTGAAGTTGTGAGGTGTTGATTCAATAAGAACAGCTGCACTGTTATCTTGATTTAACCAAGTTTCAGTTAAAAACAAAATGTCCAGTTTGTGCCCAACAATAAAATCATTGATTAAAAATGTTTTTCCTGACAGAGACCTGACATTTAATAAAGCTAAGTTTAATGTGGTTAAAACTTTCTTTGCCCAATTTATTTGGACAGGCTGACGAGGAATGTATGCTAAGTTTGATAAGTTTGCATGTTTACTATTGTTTCTTCGCAGCCTCACCTTTCTTTTTCTATGAACTTGCAGGACAGGAATTGAAACGGCTAACTGCATACAGGGCCCCGAATTTTCCTGGAGAGAGTCATTGGTGTCATTAGCCTTGTAGCCTGGACCCAGAAGATATCAATTATTTCCGTTATCATGTAGGGGAGACAGAGGATGGTTGTGGAACCGTCGAGGTGTGTTTGGTGTGTTTGGTTCCAGCAATGACCAGCTCTTTCATGCGGTCAGTGAACTCCAGGTGGGGGGAGGATGGGGAGAGTGTGAGAGAGGAAAGGGACCTGGATGGAATTTGGGGGGTGGAAGTAGGTGCTGGGGAGGGAGGTAAAGACTCCTCGTCTAGGAAGGGTGGGGAAAGTGGGAGATCGGAGGCGGTCTCTGATGATGAGGTTGGAGACTCCTCCTTTTGGCTGTCGTTAGGCGGGGGCATCCTTCCCCTAAGGTCTCCATGGCGATGCTGTGTGGTTATCTCTTGTTTAGACTCCTCTTGTGTCTTGTCCTTGGCAGTAGGGACAGATGGGTGATGCAGGGAGAAAAATAGGTTCGATAGGTAAACAGTTTTACCCCTGACTTATTCAAGCAAACTCCATGCGCTGTAAAAAGATGTCTACGTTCCCAGAAAAGGTAGAAATTGTTGATAAAATGTACTGAATGGTCAGTACATTGACATTGACGTTGACAGCCATTTGTTCAGTGCAAACAGCCTGCTGAATCCTTCATCTCCTCCTCTGACTGGTGGAAGAGGGCCACTGATGAACACCTCAGCCTTGACAGAGCTGACTGTGTTTAACAGATCAATAAAGTCTCGCTTCAGAACTTCAGACTGTTGTTTCACAATATCACAGCTTCCTGTATGCACGATGATGTTTTTCGCTGTGGGATAGTCAGCCCCGATGTCCAGGATTTTGTCTCTCATGTCAGAGACCATATCTTTCGGAAAGCAGAGTATTTTGGTATTCTTGCTGCACAGTTTTCTGACCTCTTTTACAGCATAGTCACCAACAATCAGTCTCAGGCCCAGTCATTAGCTTTGCCTGCGGCCTTTTACTCTCACATTGACTCTCAGTTCTTACCCTGCTTTGAGGAGATAGCTGCTTATCCAGGTCATCAGATGGAGATTTAGGATCCTGCGACAATGGAGCAAATCTGTTTTGAAGTTGTAGGCTTGGTTGTTGTGGAGGTATTTTGCAGGTTTTACTTTCCTCAGCTGTCCTTGGCTTTGTCCATCTGGGTGCAGGGGTTGAGGAGGAGTTCTGCCTGTGTGCTAGTGCAGGCCAGCCAGTCGCATCACAAATCTCAGGGCACTGGGCTCTGCCTGTTTGTCGTCCTCCCACACATTCTCTCTTCGGCTTTGCACCGAGAGAGTTCCAGGGAGGACTACCATCCGAAGATTCATTATCTGCTCTCTCCTCCTGTTTCTTGGTAGGCCTGGTTGTGCTAGTTAGCTGTGTCTTGGCTAGCGTTTGTCCAGTGTTTTGAGTCCATGGTAGAGTGGTATCATTCCCACACAGTCCATTTACCTCCACGTTTACTTCTAGTCGGTGGATTTTTGTTTCCAGGACTGCAATCTTCTGTAGGACTTTGTAGTAGTCATCCGTGGAGAAGGGAGGCATCTTGCTGCTACTTAGCTTTAACTTAGCTGCTAATTAGCATTAGCTAACAATCCAAATAGCTCGACGACTTTCTGGATTTGTCTTCACTCAAACATTGAAGAGTGATATGTGTGATATATCTGGCAAGATATATGTGATATATCTGGAAAATTGAAGCAAGAAAATGCAAGCAGAGGTAAGCGCAAGCAGCAAAGCGACTGCACTCTCTCATCAAGGTCAACACTTTACGTTAACACCAGGTGGCAGTAATTCCCACAAATAAAATACAAGTCATTACAACGCTCGTGTCATTCCCACTGTTGATCATGTAAAATTGCTGCTTGATTCTAAGGTGCAGTTCGTTCTTTGTCTCCCCAATGTATAGCTTGTGGCAGGCCCCACACCTGACATCGTAAACTACATTGGAAGCTGTGGGTGGCGGGGCCTGCCCCAAGTTAAAACAGAGTCTACTCTGGGGGTTAATAATGTGGGGAGATGACCCAGGAGGGTGCAGATCATGTGGAACCGGATCAGCTGAGACTTGAGACCTCTGTAGGTGTGCTTGGGGTGGTAACTGGATTTGTGGAGGAGGCCGTGGCGGTCGGTTTCTTTAAAATGGACTTTCATGGCCAGGGTTTTGTTCTGGTCGCCGGCTTCTTGGAAGACGACTCTGGTGTCCAGGAACTCGACCGAAAGATGTTGGAGGTTATGTTTGAGTTTTATTTTAGGGTGATGTGTATTTAAGGTGTCCAAAAATGTGTGAAGCCGAAGATGTCACCTGTCATCCAGGTACCGGAAGTAGAGCAGGGGTTTGTGCTGCAGATTATGGAGTGCCGTTCTCTCCCAATGGGCCAGGTAGATGTTAGCATACACCGGAGAGTATTTCTGGCCCATTGCACACCTGGAGATAGTGTTTATTGTTGAATGTGAAGTCGTTCCGAGTCAAAGTGATGTTGGAAGTTGGATTATTTCCTTGTCTGGTCTGTCGGGGTATTTATTAAAGATATCTTGAATGGCAATGAGGCCGAGTGGGGTTTCAACATTGGTGTACAGTGATTCTATGGTGAAAGGTATGACCGGGTACCTGGAGGTTTTTCATTTTATTGACGAAATGATAAGTGTCCTGAAGATAACCGGGGTGAAGTTGGGAAAGCGGATTAATAAAATGGTCAATGTATTCTGTGATGTTATAGGACTCTGAGGCACAATCGCTGACTTTCGGGCGGCCGACCGGAACAGCAGAAGGGACCGTCCATGTCTCAGGGGGCTTGTGTATTTTGGGGAGCAGGTAGAAGAGGCAAGGCCTGGGCTCATCTGGGCCGTCCAGGTTTTGTTTTGAGTTGATGTATTGATTGTCATGTAGGCTGTGTAATGTCTCGAATGAGTTGTTGGGTTTCTAACTGTAATGATTGCGTGAGTGGTGCATAATGTGTTATTTAACTGTCTGTCAGCTTCTAATATGTAGTTATGTCTGTCCTGTAAAACAATCTGGCCCCCTTTGTCGGCTGGTTTAATGACTATGTTTGCTGTTACCCAATGTTTTAAGAATATGTTTGTGTTGCTGGCTGATGTTGGGCTGCGTGTGTGCAAGGGGGCGCCATCGTGTCGGTGCTTCTAGATTTTTCTGCATGAGTTGAGTAATCTGAGGTGAAAGGGTGTTTGGGTGTGGTTCCCAAGAGGACGGTCCAGTGAACGGGACAGGCTCTCGCCTCGGTGCTCCCCAGAAGTGGTGTAACAACTTCAGCCTCCTGTGAAAGGTGTGGAGATCCCCCTCTGAGCTCCGGTCAGGTGGGGGGTTTCGGTGTGGGGATGAAGGTGAAACCTTTTTCCAGTATCTCCAGCTGTGTAGGCGTGAGGGAGAAGATGGAACAGAGGTTGGTGATGTTGGAGGTATGGGGAGATGTATGGTTACATTCCTCCCCAATTACATGTTTAAATGCTGTTTCCAGTACCTGAGCAACATCCTGGCCGTCTCTGCTATCCAGTGAATGCCGTCTTTGGGGTTAACGTGAAATAGAAGTGGATTGATTTCTGGAATGAAGTTGTACTTGTCAGCAATGAAGGTGTTAAATTGGGTGAGAAATGCTTGTTTTCTGGGTGCCAGTGTGTCAGAAAAGTTGATGATGTGGATGGTGGCGTTGGGGAAAGTGAGTTGGCTGGTCCGCCACAGTTGTCAGTTGTTTATGAATGGTGGTGATGTGGTTTTCTGCCAACAGTTGTTGAGGCCTATTGAAAGAATGATGTATGCTGGGTCTAACTGAGGAGGGAGTTTCTTAAGTATTGCTGTGATATGGTAAAGGGTGGCTCCGGGGTAACTGTCTACCTGTATGTGTGGATGTCTGAATGTTGGGATGCGTGCGAGGTTAGAGTCCCCAACAATCAGGGTCATCTTCCGTACGTCCAGCGACAAGTCTTGTATCTTTCTGTAGGTGCGGGGGTGTTTGTGTGGTTCTGGCCGTCCTGGGGAGCCAGGTGGCACCGTCGAGCCCCTGCTGGGGTTTGAGGTTGACAACTCAGATGTTGGGGATGAAGTCAGCTTTTCGCTTTCGCTGCTGAATTAATGTTGTCAGGGTATATTGTGGCCCAGGGCCTAGTCTGGTGATGGTATATTCTGTTTTCAAGTTAAAAACACTTGAAAGGGAGGTGTGAGATCCAAAAAGGTAGTTTGTTGCCTGAGGGCAACAATATGCCATCAAGGGTTTTAAGGTGATTCTGGATATATTCTGCAGCCTGTTATTTAGGTGCCTGTTTTTCAGGCCTGGTCTTTGAAATGCTCGCACGTAATCAAGAATTGTATGGTGGCGTTGTAGTCGTAACACAAATCGATCTCTCTCTGGCTCACTCACTGAGTAGTTGCATGGGTTTGGGAACCAAAATGTAAGGTACTGTAGCCTATAAGCGGGCCGGCGGTTCTTGTGCGTACTATGGAATAGAATCCTGCCGGGGCCAGTTACCACCAACAGTTACCACCAACTCTCTGAAGACGTTAATAATTTCAGTGTACCTGCGTGTGGCTATTAGTGCTGATGTTTGTGAATTGGACTGTTCTTGCAAATGATGATCATTCGCAAAGAAAAAGGTACATTTAGCATATTTTCTGCATCCAACCTTTATTCAATCCGTGCAAATAGCGCAGAGACCCGATTTTGCTTGGTTGCAAAGTTAGAGGTACGTTTTCTTTTATTTTCTTTTACGTTTTGTTTTATTTGCACATTTTGGTGCATTCACACCTGAGTTTTACCAAAGGACACCAAGGAGACAGCTTGAACCCATGACTTTTAAGTTGCAATCTCACTTTTTTGGGATTAGGTCAGAACAAAAGAAGCTGCAATGTCATGAAGAGATTTCTTTCACAATTACTTCAAATGTGTGGTTTCAGTGGAGGCTTGTTATACAATGAAGCTCAGAAGCTGCTGTCAAAAGAGACTTATCGTGATTTGTTTCTGTGTAAACAGGAAAATTACACCAATGTTAAACAAATGAGGCGCAACAAGGAGAAAGGACCTGGTCGAAAGTGCAGGAGATCAAGAGGATCCTCCGCCCGGCTGTGTGTGGCGACCGCTCGAGTGAGTTGACTGGCCCGCTACAAGGCAGCAGCGTCAGCGGAAATGACATGAATACAATTGATCTTGGCTCTTCCGTTGGAGCGACCTTGTATAAAAAGTCTGATAAAGGGTCAACAGCTTTCGTCGGCGCCTCTGCTCTCAGCTGCAGACGTTAAGGAGAAAGAAAATGCCACGTGAGATTGGAGACGACACCGCTATCGACGTACACATTTCCTCTACAAAGAAAGGAAGTCCCAAATCCCCCCCCCCCGTGCTGCCATTAAGCAATTAACGCAGGTGGAATATATGGGTGCTGCAGACTAACATAATCACTTATGCAAATGTACAAAATACAATTAATTGCGGAGCGAACACGTGCTGTGAGAGATGTCACAATTATCTCATGTTCATCTAGCGTGCTTGTCTCACAGTTTACATGGCAGATGTGCCTTTTAAATAACTTGCTGGCTTTACCTATGAGATCACTGATCAGATGACTAGAACCAAGATTAATCTAGTCATAAAAAAATGTATTCTCTCTTTTCAAAATAATGTTACAGAACAGAAGGTAATGAAACATTTAGGTAAAACTAATACCAGTAATACCAGTATGCAAATCACTTATATTTTTATATATATTTATATATATATATGTCACGATAGATATATATAGATATATATAGATAGATATATAGATATATAGATATATATATAGATATACCCCCCGCACAGAAAAATACCATCGCCTTTGAGGCTAATAGCTCTATAGTTACAGCACCCACTACCCCCTGGTGTGTTCTCCTGGGCTGTGGATTTTTGTTATAGACTGCGGGTGGTAGAATGGTGGTATGATTCCCGAAGTGTCCTTGAGTGAGACACTAAATCCTAAGTGGACCCTGATGGGTAGGCTGGCGCCTTGCATAGAAGCTCTGCCGCCATTCATTCATGAATGCATCTGTCAATGAGGCAAATTGTCATTGCACCCAAAAAAAGACATACAAAAGTACCAGCTTGGGAGCAGAGCAATGTACTGCAGACCTGGAACTAGAGATCGAGACCATAAAATCATGCTACGGTCCCAACGGCTGGTTTCAAGTCTTCATTCCAGCATGATTTTCATTGAGTAAATTATGGTCCCATTTAGAGTGAAGTGGACAACAAAGCAAGGTATGTTTTAGGGCGTGGCTACCTTGTGATTTACAGATCGCTACCCTACCAGAGCTGTATACAGGGTCTCCACTACGGCATCACTCCTCCGCAGTCCAAATATTGTCACTTCCGTTCCCAATTTGCATAAAACATGGCTACGGCCGAACTCGAGGTTTTTAAAACCGCAGTCCACAAACCAATGGGTGGCGTAACAGTGACACTGTCCACTCTATGATACAACTCCACGTCAAAAAATCTAAACTATCCTTCTATAACCGTATTTTTCTTCATACATGACCCCCCAGATTGAATTAGTAAGAGTCTAGTTTGAGTGCATTCTTTCAAAGTGTGTATTCAGATTGAGTATTTTCAAACCATTGTAAATATGTTGAACTCCTACGAGCCTGTTATCAGGATGGTCCTTTCGGAGGAAAGGTGAATAAATTAATGTTATGTGGGAGTTCACAGGTAGGACCCAAACGCAAGACCACAGGAGACAGAGGTTACTATGAACAGGTTTTATTTCGAATGTGTGGAGCCCGTGGTCCGACACCAGAGTGGCAGAGCGACGGTGTGAGGCCCGTGTGAGGCCCGACCCCAGAGGGTCAAAAACTCTCATCAGAGCCGCCACAAAGTCCACATAACCCACAGTATTAGGCCGATCAAAACATAATGTTCTCGCAGCCCAGTCCAAAGCCCTTCCCCGCAGTAATCCAACCATGTAGGCGACCTTGGACCCGTCCGAGGCAAACGTCTGAGGCCGACGGTCAAACACTCGTCGGCAAAGCAACAGGAAGCCCTGGCACTTCCCCAGTGTTCCATCATAGGGAATTGGAGCCGGCACAGGGGATTCCCAGACCGGCGGAGCAAGGACTGGAGGGAATAGTGCAGGTGCTGGAACTGGTGGAGACCTGACTGTCCGGGTAGTTCCTGCACGAAACAGCCAATCCGAGAAATCTCAGCAGTAACACTTCTCACCTCCTCCAGCAGACTGTTAGGGCCGTACAGTGTAGCTGCTCCTGTGGTTGCTGGGTCCATTATGGTCAGGTCGTTCTGTTATGTGGGAGTTCACAGGTAGGACCCAAACGCAAGACCACAGGAGACAGAGGTTACTATGAACAGGTTTTATTTCGAATGTGTGAAGGTGTGGAGCCCGTGGTCCGACACCAGAGTGGCAGAGCGACGGTGTGAGGCCCGTGGCTCGACACCGGAGGGCTGGCAGCTTGACGGCGAGAGTAGTCCGTGTCACACAAGGAGGGCAGAGCGGCGGAGTGTAATCCGTACACACAAGGAGGGCAGAGGACGCCACGGGGTTGACGCGGGTGAAAGACGGTACGACCTGACAACCCCAGACTGCAGGGCCAGAGCTTATGTAGTGCCAGCAGTCTCATTAGTGGGCCCTGAGTCTGGTGTGTCAGGCAGCAGGAGGTGATCAGCTGGAGTGTCCTCAGCTGTGCACACTCAAGGGTGTGGCCATGGGAGGCGTCAGGTCAGACAGGGATCCTGGATCCTGACAGTACCCCCCCCTTAAGGTACGGATTCCAGACGTACCACCAGACACAAAAAAGGGCGGCCGGAGGGGGTCCGGAGGAGGGATGGCCCCACAGCTAGAAGGCCGGCCAGGGTGGGCGGAGGGGGTCCGGAGGAGGGGTGACTGGTCCTGACCGGCCACGGGGCTGCAGAAGAGCCTCGGCCACAGGTGCTCCGGCGGACGGCCGGGCGGGCGAAGGGCTCCGGACACGGGTGCTCCGGCGGACGGCCGGGTGGGCGGAAGGGCTCCGGACACGGGTGCTCCGGCGGACGGCCGGGCGGGCGGAAGGGCTCTGGAGAATAGGATGCTGGTGCAGCAGTGGCAGGTACTGGAGGTCTCTGCTGCCCCGCGACGGC
Organism: Melanostigma gelatinosum; assembly: GCF_949748355.1. Lineage (NCBI taxonomy): Eukaryota > Metazoa > Chordata > Actinopteri > Perciformes > Zoarcidae > Melanostigma > Melanostigma gelatinosum. Next base: position 6,770,679 of record NC_136652.1, on the reverse strand, counting down.
AGCGGGCACGGGAGGTCTCTGCTGCTCAGAGACGGCAGCGGGCACTGCGGCGGCAGGTACTGGAGCTGGCGCTGCGGCGGCAGGAACTGGAGCTGGCGCTGCGGCGGCAGGAACTGGAGCGGGCTGCGGCGCTGCGGCGGCAGGAACTGGAGCGGGCTGCGGCGGCAGGAACTGAAGCGGGCTGCGGCGCTGCGGCGGCAGAAACTGGAGCGGGCTGCGGCGTAGAGGCGGCAGCGGCAGGAACTGGACCGGGCTGCGGCGTAGAGGCGGCAGCGGCAGGAACTGGAGCTGGCGTAGAGGCGGCAGCGGCCGGGACTGGGAGCGGCGCTGGCTCTGAGACCGCGAGGTCCGGGGATAGCTGCTGCTCCGGGACGGCAGCGGCGGGAACTGGAGGTCGCTGCTGCTCTGGGACGGCAGCGGCCGGACCTGGAGGTCGCTGCTGCTCCGGGACGGCAGCGGCGGGACCTGGAGGTCACTGCTGCTCCGGGACGGCAGCGGCGGGACCTGGAGGTCGCTGCTGCTCCGGGACGGCAGCGGCGGGACCTGGAGGTTGCTGCTGCTCCGGGACGGCAGCGGCGGGAACTGGAGGTCGCCGCGGTACGGAGACGGCGGCGGCCGGGACTGGAGGTCGCCGCGGTACGGAGACGGCGGCGGCCGGGACTGGAGGTCGCTGCTGCACTGCGACTGCGGCGGCCGGGACTGGAGGTCGCCGCGGTACGGAGATGGCGGCGGCTGGGACTGGGGAAAGCTGTGCCGCAGAGGCGGTAGGAACCGGAGCTGGCTGCGGCGAAGAGGCGGCAGGAACAGGAGCTGGCTGCAATGCCGTCCGAATACGGGGAGCCGGAGTCGGCCGGGCCACAGCGTGTTCCGCTACACTTGCTTGGCTCCCTCTCCGGCTGAGAAGGTGCTTGGCCATATAATCCGAGTCCCCCAGAGGGTCAAAAACTCTCATCAGAGCCGCCACAAAGTCCACATAACCCACAGTATTAGGCCGATCAAAACATAATGTTCTCGCAGCCCAGTCCAAAGCCCTTCCCCGCAGTAATCCAACCACGTAGGCGACCTTGGACCCGTCCGAGGCAAACCTCTGAGGCCGACGGTCAAACACTCGTCGGCAAAGCAACAGGAAGCCCTGGCACTTCCCCAGTGTTCCATCATAGGGAATTGGAGCCGGCACAGGGGATTCCCAGACCGGCGGAGCAAGGACTGGAGGGAATAGTGCAGGTGCTGGAACTGGTGGAGACCTGACTGTCCGGGCTAGTTCCTGCACGAAACAGCCAATCCGAGAAATCTCAGCAGTGACACTTCTCACCTCCTCCAGCAGACTGTTAGGGCCGTACAGTGTAGCTGCTCCTGTGGTTGCTGGGTCCATTATGGTCAGGTCGTTCTGTTATGTGGGAGTTCACAGGTAGGACCCAAACGCAAGACCACAGGAGACAGAGGTTACTATGAACAGGTTTTATTTCGAATGTGTGAAGGTGTGGAGCCCGTGGTCCGACACCAGAGTGGCAGAGCGACGGTGTGAGGCCCGTGGCTCGACACCGGAGGGCTGGCAGCTTGACGGCGAGAGTAGTCCGTGTCACACAAGGAGGGCAGAGCGGCGGAGTGTAATCCGTACACACAAGGAGGGCAGAGGACGCCACGGGGTTGACGCGGGTGAAAGACGGTACGACCTGACAACCCCAGACTGCAGGGCCAGAGCTTATGTAGTGCCAGCAGTCTCATTAGTGGGCCCTGAGTCTGGTGTGTCAGGCAGCAGGAGGTGATCAGCTGGAGTGTCCTCAGCTGTGCACACTCAAGGGTGTGGCCATGGGAGGCGTCAGGTCAGACAGGGATCCTGGATCCTGACAATTAATTATTACAATAGATTTCCAAGTCAACATATGAGAGACAATTCTTGAGATATTTTCTACCTAATTAGTTTTTGTTTGTCTCCCATTAGCCCTCAACTGCAAAGCCTTGTGGGAAGTAATATTTGGAGTCTGTGGTCAGAGACTCCGATCAATCACACAAATTACCCCTCACCTTGCAGTATTCATGATAATGCAACCAATGACACAGCGTTAATTGCATCCATTTCTCACCTCTTCTGATGCTCTGACACACAGATAAGGAAGAGGCCAGATTGTGCTGCTGCTGCTGCTCACGCTCAGTCCATCATACCTCATCCTTTGTGTGATAGATGCTACATTCATTGGGCATTATTTCAGCCATTTGTACCCCCCTCTGCCATTCCCAGTTCAGCTGTTCATTATGGATTTTGAATTTTGTTTTGCTAAACAGACGCGAACTGCACAAATACAATTCTTTTGCACCAGCCAAATCAGTTATTATTTATTTTTTGGTTGATGCATTGTCTTGCTGGATTCGCCGTGATTTCGCAAGACCGTACAAGATCACAAGGAAATCCAAGTTTAGGCGTTTGTTTGTGTGTGAGACGACAATGACGGCTCCTGAAGAGGTTAGCTGCAATGTAATCGCTCAGGGCAACTCCTCACCGCCAATGTACGTCCACGAAAAGTGCTTGTTTTGTTTGCCAAGGACAGGCTCAGCTTGCTGTTACAAGTGTCTTCATGAAAAGGACCTTACGGAGAAATAAAACCTTTCTTAACTTTCGCTTCATCCGGTCTGTTTGTCATTGTGTCATGTGACCTGTTGCCTGAGGACATAACAGAGGAAACCTTTGTGAGAGTTGGACAGAGCAGTGGAACTCCAGTCATGAAGACGAACACAGAAATAATACCCAACTTACCACACTGACGTCTTTAAACTGCACATGATGTCACTTCCTGCATTGGCACGGTGTTTGAGGAGAGATTTCATATTTCGGTAGGTTTATACAACAAGATTGAGAGACAAATGAAAGAGATCCTAGAACTTTTTTCAAATAGGTGTTATTAAAAATTAGAAAAATAAATTTTACTCATTAAAAAATATTCAATATTTCCCTGTAAAACAAACATCCCTTTTTCAAAAGTCGAGGAAGCCTTCCTCTCACAAAAACACTTTGCGAGAGATAGCAGGTGGAAAAGATCATTGGTCAAACTGGGGTGGGAGTTGCTGGAAGACGGCCACTAATTCAGTTATTTCATGCTTCAAAATCACTCCACATGGGTATAACAGTGAAATGAGTCATTGCCTGTCCTGCGGTAATGTCGACTGAGACTTTATGTCGGAAAGAATGCGGCAAAACGTCTGTTTCCCGAGTTCTGCTCACTAAAACAGCAGAACAGCACTTTAATCATTCGATCATGCGTTTGCGTTGACCTTTCCCCCGTAAATCACAGCGGAACGATCCGATGGAACTCTGCAGGATGTTTGGGAGGGGGAAAAAGTTCGCAGCACGAAGCGGAGTATCCCTTTATTTTTGTGTAGAGCTCTGTGAAGCGTCTCCGGGCCGGCTGCTGCGTGTTCTGCAGATGTGCACTGCAGCTGACAGCTGCACCAGTGGCTGGAAATAGAACGAGCGATTGCAGGCAAACATTTTCTCGTTAACAATTAGAGTTGAATGGTGATCCGAAGGTTAATTTGGTAATCAGTGCATCTGCAGTAGCTGCAATGAGAGATGCCGTTCGTCGTAAATCAAACGATAAGGATGTTGCCCAGCTGAAGAGTTGAAAAGGACACAAAAGTGAGTTCTTTGAACAGTAATTAAAGAAAAACTATCTAACTCTGCTTTCTTTGTGTTTTATCTGGATGTAGTACTGTTACACGTCTGCCAAGTTTTCCATTTAGTGTGGAGTGAGATTTGGGGACCTATCGGTGAAGTCGGTGCATTTGATGAGCCGTCCTTCTTCGACGCCACAGGAGTCAGGGTCATCGCTCCTCAACCCCAGGGCAAAACAGTTCAGCAGCCAAATTCACAACTTTAAAGCACTTATAGATGGTCAATGAAGATGGTTGTTGGTTTATCAGAACACTTGCCAACTTCCAGACATCATAGCCTAAATGATGCTTATTAATCACCTAATCACCTAACACACTTTTTTTTTTAAAGTGTGGAAAATTTAGCATCCTGCTAAATGGGCATCTGGGGAAAATTGTTAATCAGCAAAGTTCTCTTTTTTTTGTCAAACATGTCATCTATGCTAACTCACTGACTTGTGTTTGGTGGTTCATGATGCTTTCCCATCATTTCTTTTTGACAACTTCTACTTGATGAAATGGATTCCTGAGTGACACGCTGTATTAGCTGCATGGACAGAAATCAATTAGCAAACATGAATTCGTTTGGAAAGATCTATAATTTAGTTCATTTTTGTGACGGTCTTCTATAGCGCTATATGTAGCTCTGTATAGCGCTACAATGCAAGCCCGCCCACTCTTTAGCGGTCCAATTGAATGCAAAGGATTTGATTTAAATCCTTCTTGTAACTGTACACCTCAAGTACAAGAGATAAAGACTTTCGGGTCGGTAAAAGATTGTGGTTATGGTTTTAAAAACAAAAATGCTAAGTGGATCCAAGTGGTTGACCTTACGCTAATTCCTGCATTGACACGGCATGTTGGCACTGGATGTAAATTAGTCCACTGAATGTACAGAATGGTCCAACACGAGCATCATTTACAGAGCTACTGCACCACATATCGCCAGAGACGCTTTGCCACACAAGCGGCCTGATCCAAATCAAAGCAGAGGTCGTGGTTTATCTGGCCTCCGAGGCTGACGGTGGCCCTTTAGCACCGTGCGCAAACACACTATGCAACCTAGTGTACATTCAATGTACCCCATCAAGGTTGTTAGGGGACATGTAGGCTATACATCATAGCAGGTCTCTGTAAGCACTCAACGGGGCTTTTGTTTTCCCCCAGCACGAGCCTCCTCAGCTGCTCTTTTTACGATATCAGCTCACCTCGTAGCCGCTCGAACAAACACCCTTCCAGGCCAGTTTTGTCTGACAAAGTGAACACTTCTGCCCCAATGTGTGATCCAAATTCTGAAAGTGGAGAGCTTTTTTTTTTTTTTTTTTTTTCTGCAGCCTTTTCCATTAGACCCATGGGGTGAACACCATGCTAGGATCAATACAGGCCCCATTAGGGACCCCTATAGGGTCCTGGCTTTTGAGCATCGACCCGCCCACCCCCGGTCCGTAAAGAGACCCTGCAGGCCCCATCGGCTCCTAAAGGTCGCATCCCCGACCTCTCGCGCATTCTATCTGAGCGGCGTCATCATTAGTCATTACTGGGACACTGTGCGGGGCGCGTTTATCAGCTGTGTTTATTCGAAATCAAGCTTCCTGCAAAGGAGGGGACAGCCGAGCAGCTGTTCGCCGGTAGCACCGGACTATTATGCATTCAGTGTGAGAGTCGCAATGAATTGTGACTGATTTTCAGAGGCTTTCCAACGCGATCTGCAAATGTGCTTGTGCAGAAATAAAGCAGGGGAAAAGGGACAGCTGTTAACGATTGCTGTTCGTTTTTTTATGAAAATCTGCAGAATCTGCGCAGCCTAATCATTCCTAAAGGGATGGCATGTCACGCACGTTATATATCAGTTTGTAAGTAATCTCCTGGCAGCGCTTCCACTTCAGCAACTGCATAAATACTCATCTATTATTTTGTTGGCCCGTCTCCATTCACCCGGGCCTTTGGGATCCTCCATCTATTCATACCGCCATGAATAATGCGGCACATCTAATGTCAGATGGAAAGATAATAGTGTCACAATGCTGGCCCACACATCTCCCGCTCAGCACAATTCACAATAGGCCATTCTGTGATTTTCCCCGCCACTTCATGCCTCACATTGCTGCCCGGTGAGAAGGTGATTTGCAGCGAAGCACGTCCTGACGTTACACGGGCACACACCCACTCAAATCACTCTTGTTGACTTCGGACTGCTGGGATGCTACTGATCAGTCCTGATTGGACCGGTTTTGCTCGCTCACTGCAGCTCTGCTGGCAACACGCCGGCATTACCTTAAGGGAGAATGAACTTTGCTCGTGATGAACCAGTCGTTCAAATTGATATGCAGTGAAAGCTTTCAAGCGGAGGGGAAATACACAGGAAATTTGACCAATTCGAACAATTAACCCATCCTATGCATTTAGGTGGCGGAGGGCTGATGTGAAGCGCCAGGTTGAGCAACATGGGGTGTCACGCGGAGAGGAGGAGCCGGGGATCAAACCACATGTATGTATCATGTTGTAATATGTTAAATAGTACATGGTTCTAACACTGAAAGTTTCTATTTTATCGTGAAAATATGTTGTTATAACGTGAACATCTTGTTATAACAATGACTTATCATGCAACATACGCTATAAGAAGATACATAGCATATTGTTATAATGAGAAAAGTGTATTACCATGACATGTTTGTATGTAGTAAAAACGTGAAAGTATCTTTTTATAACGTGAAAACCATCTTGTTATAACAATAAGTTATAATTTGACATACGCTATACCAAGATTAATAGCATAGTGTTATAATAGGAAATGTTTCTGATCATAACGTGACATGTTTGTATGTCGTAATAACTATAGTAAAATACCTTGATATAACGTTACAATACCTCTTGGTATAACATGTTCAATAGTATATGGTTATAACAAGAAAAGTGTGTTATAACAGGGAAAATATATTGTTAGTGTGAAAACCATCTTTTTATGGCAATAACTTATGATATACACTCTTTATCAAGATAAATAGCATATTGTTGTAATAAGAGACGTTGTTATCATAACCTGAAATGTTTGTATGTTTGTATGTCTTTTTATAACAATAACGTACTGTGATTCATACTCTATAACAAGATTAATAGCATATTATGATAAGAAATGTTTCTGATCATGAAGTGAGAAGTGTGTATATCGTAATAAAAAATTACCTTGATATAACGTTACAATACCTTGTTATAGTTAGAAAATTTGTCAAAGTGTTTTCACAATCAACTTTTCACATTACAACGTCATATTGATCCGTTTTACTTTTCATGGCTTGGCAGCAATACGCTCACCTGGAAGTCACTTCTGCATGAATCATCCTGGACTTGGCATCCGTCCCTTATTGTTTGTTTTGGGTGAAGGAGGTTCTGCAGGCTTTTGTCTGATTTTGCACAGAATTATGTTAATGTGAGTTATTAGGAGTGTTTATCAATACCAATAACACAGCACTTACTTGACCAGGTTTGGAAACATTGAAGTTCCAACGGTATTATCCCCTGGCATGTAACACTGTGGGGACATCTACTAAACGTAAGTTTGAATCATTGAATTCTTCTTTTGGGGCCCAAACCTTATTTGATGTCTGAAATATTGTCCTTATTATCTCTGTTAAAACAATGCTTTTCTGCATGATGCATTATGCGTCTGAATAGTTTTACACATCTTTACATCGGTACTTTATGCCGTTACTCTTGTAATATTTGTTACAGGTTGGGCCAAAAAACTCGAGGCAGAGTCTACGTCTAAGATTCAGAAATATTGTCAAATAACACCGAATGATTCTCAGAGAACTGAGAATGGAAAGCCGACTGAAACCGTGAAGACAAACCGGCACAGGCAGAGGGAGGAAGGGTAATGAGGGACGGGTGAAATGAATCAGGTCAGGGTAAGTTATCACACAGGAGGGAAACGCACGAGGGCAGGAAGTGGTTTTAATAGATTGTGTTTCTTTAAAATAGTGGAACTAAGTAGAAAGGGTAGAATGCATGAGCAGCAGAGAGCTAAAACAACCAATGCATCAATATCACAGCCACCCACCATCAAAGCTGTTCAAACTCAGTGTGTGCAGTGCTGAAGATGATGAGGTGCTTTCTGATTCTCAGAACAGCAGAACTTTAATCTTGTGTGTAATCCTGAGTATGAAGCGACTCAGGCTCAATGTGTCAGATGTCAACAAAATAATCTGACAATCAAACATTGTCTCTCGGCTTAATCTTCTCTCTGGTTTCATCATTAGGAGGGTAAACATCATACTTTCGGTACAAAGCACTCGCGTTTCCTCTGAAGGCGCTCACAATCGACAAATCAGCATAAACAATTACTGCGGATGTAATTAAGAACCCTGAGTGACAAGGGCATCTGAACGGCAGCTCAAGAAAAACGCGAGTGAATAATGAGCAGTGGTGTTAAATCTTCTGAGAGGAGGTTGGTGATCACCACACTGGTCCGGCTCATATTCTGTATGAATTCCCATGGGCCAATTTGGCAACATTTTACGCTTAAAAAATCTTTCAAACTCGGCAATGTATGCATTTGCTATGTTTTACGAAAGGGTTTAACCTGAGCCAGTTCATACAACAATGATAGCAATCATATCGGACCCATACAGGGTGATACAGCTGTTAAAAGTAACGTACATATATTTGTTTTTAATGCACGCATGTGGTGTCGGGTTGGCACTTTACATCAAACGATACTCATGTTCAGGTATCTAAATGGGTATCGGGAAGGAAAATACGGAACATCTCTAGAAATGAGTGTTGGATAATAAATAAAACAGACAACTTTTCCAAGGGAGGATCTTGCCGACAGTAGATATTGCTGTTCAAAAAGAGTGGTATAGATAAGTACACCCCAAGTTGACTACAATCATTTGTTCCTGGCAAATCGGACCGCCCTACCTTGAAGACACATTTGCCGTTCTGCTTTTCTTCCCGGAACCAAATTTCATCCCGATGAAGTGTTGCAGCTACAGTCCGATTCAGCACATGTCTGTGTTCAGAGTGTCTCAGGATGCTGCGGGCTGAGTGAGAGCAGCCCTGGCTTGCCTTGGATTCATGGGGTCCTCTTCATGCCCGGGGGGGCCTGTGGTACCTTCCTGGGGTAAGTATTCAAAGGAGGCAGTAGCACATCGCTGCCCCACCCACACACACACGACAGCCGCTACGGTCCGCAATCCCCAAGGTGTATGATCAGTTTCACAGGCTGGCAAATGCCTGTGTAGGAAAGGTTGATGGATTTGGCAGATACGATGGTTTCTTCAAAGGCACAGTGGAGCAGAGTGAGTGATGGTGCTGCTGCCATTAGCTCGCTTCCTCGCTGAGAGCAGCTCAGCTCTGCTTCCAGCCCCGGCAGATCGCTCATTAAAATATAACCCATCGTATAAACTAATGCACTACATGGAAATCTTATTGCCGTATGTTGATGCCACGATAATCATGACCACAACCGCTATGTAAATGGTTCAGTGGTTGCATCCTGTCATGCTGTAATTACATGCGTAGCATCTTGTTTGTGTTATAGCCATTTTTTGGTCTCATTGTTCAGTGTATTTCAGACCAAAACCAATCATCACTGTGATACTTTTTCCAGACCAGAGATGGAATGTAGAATTGTCACGGTTTTGAATGTATGTTTTAATGTACTGGTAGTTTATATAGTATTCAGGCATGCTCTTAAATCTCTCACAATAATAGTGTAAAATTGATGATTTATGATTCAATGAGATAGGATTAATGTTATTGATCCAACGTGGGGGTGACTGAAGTGGAAAGGAGCGAGAGCAGATATTGTATTTAGTGTAATACTCTCACAGCTTCATTCTCGACTCAGGTAGACATTAGTCCACTACATTTTTACATAAATAATAGCTGTTTGCTGCTATATTAATGCTCTGAATGTTGTACATAGAACCTAATAATAATAATATAATTTGGTGGAGAATAATGTCAAGGCTGAATTACCAAAAGTGGGCAGCTGCCACAGAACCCTTAAAACCGAGGCCTATTTAGTAATTCTATTAAAAATGTGTTTCGGAATATGCAGCACCTAGAAGCATAACAACAAACCTGATTAGTGTCTTAAGATGGATTCTATTTCATTACCTCATCTTAGCGGCATGACCTTACGCAGTTCCCTGTGTCAAAATCTATTTTAAGAATATAATTCGTTCAGTTTTATGCAAAGAATGTCAACACGTTCTCACTCCCAAATTGTCAAATACCGACAGTTGGTCAGTGGCCTTGCGCTGTAAGCTATGTTTCTGTTGGATTTTGACGTCAAATTGCTTTCTCATTTCTAACTACAACTCAACGAAGATGATGTCAACCCAATGTTGGGTTTTGATGTCACCCAAAGCCCAAGTATCAGTATTGTGTTGGGACTGAAAAGTCTGGGACTGATTGGTGCATCCCTTATTAAAAAAAGGAGCCCCACAGTCCATTTTGACCAAGGGTCCTCAGATATTTGACCCTGCCCGTGCAGGTACCAATGTGAACAGGCTGAGACAGTTATTGCACTTGAAAGATTTGTTTTGTGTGATTCCTGTTTGAAATGGTGATGGTCCTGCTGTATTATCAGCAGGTACAAATAAACAGCAGTCTTCAGCAATTGCCGCCATCTTTACCGACCTCAACAGCTCGCAGAGGAGCCTTTGTTGATGATCGGACTGAATGGCTTTTGTAATACCACGGAGTGATTTTTGGAAAAGTTCAACTGCTTCACTTGGGTGGGAATAATGCAGTGACATTTGGAAAAAAACGAAATAGTTTGTGATGTATTCACTCTAATTACAAGTGCTGCGTGTTTGGTTTGATTGGAACTAAAAGTGGACTGAATGAGTTTTGTGAAAACCCGTCTTCATCCGCAACAGCACTGTTAGATCTCTATGTGCTACCGGCTACTGGAACAAACCTTTTTGCCACACAGGAGAAGTTCAGATGGTTTTTCCTCTAATTACCCTGCAGGTTATTAAAAGTGACCCTTGATTTAGGTGCAGAGACAGCAGTGTCATCCAGGACTGCACTTTTCTGACCTCGCAGTCAGTCACACTCAAGACACTGAATATCTGGGATCCCTCACACACACGCACCATGTGTTTTCTGTACTCGTAATGTTATTTGAGACTACAGTTTAATGTAGTACTTACTGAACTAGTACAAGTTAATAAACAATAAGAAATAATAATGAAAAAAAGAACACAGTAGCAGTCAAAACAGCACCGAAAACACCAGTCGTGGAATGTAATTAACGATGCAACAAACCAAACCTGCAATCCCGAGTAATCACACCACCTCATCTCTGGCACTGCCATGATATACTGTCATTGTTTTTACAAATCTGCTACTTTTGTGATGTATTTATATATTGTATTGTGCTGTATGACGTTTGCTCTCTAGCTAACTGGCACATTTACAATGAAGTGTAAATTGAAATGTTGATAAATGTTAACATTCCCTGCTGAGTAATAAATACAATGAATAAAAAGAATAATTCAGGTGGTTTGGGGCATGGCAGTTCGGAGCAGGCTGCTTGCTTGCATCGTTCTTGAGAACCAATCATCACACGTTTTACACACCGGGGTTGTAACGACACAAAACCTGGAAAATCTTCCACAACTTGCCTGCAAATATTATATTGTGAAAGGTAAGAATGGAAGGAGTGGATCCGGAGTAATGAGGTTTGTAGAGTTGTTTTTATTAGCCTCAAAACAACAGGGGCAACTCAACCAGTTCCGCTCACCATGATTGGTTGATGCCTTTTAATTGCGGCGCAAAAGCTCAGAAAAATCGACTTTGTTCCAAGAAAGAACACACTTCATCTGCGAAACATTCGCGTTCTGTGTGAAATTACTAATGGCAAAAACAACAGTTTGAAAAAATATGACATGCAAATGAATAGCACGACTCACAGGGTTGTAACGTTGGTGTTAAAGGCTCGCTGCGGACGACATGCTTGACTGTATGAACAGGGCGGCCTTGCATCCACCCTACGTTTAGCGTCAATGTCCTGCATGGCTGCAATGTCCAGGAACTCGGGGAAAGTATGTTTTCTCCAATTTTGCAAACATGCAAAAAGAACTGTATTTACAACTTGGTCTGATGAGCAAACACCACTTTGGGATCAGAAACTTTTAACAATAACCGCACCATAATGAGAACGGATCGATGCTCTCCCTCCTACAAGCAAGTCGATGGCTAAACTTTTGATGGAGCACCGAACCCTTTCCCCAGAAATCACCTCTATTTTTCTTCAAGACAAGAGCAGCAGATTAGGCGTGAAAAGTCTACTTTGTTGTATCTATAAATACATTATGTTTCTCCAAAGGACTCACCTGAACTGTGAAAAGCAAAGCCTTTGTTTTCTAAATGGCTCATGATCTGTTTTCCCTGTCGAGTCCAACAGGTAAACCATTAGTCAGGCCCGCACGTTCCTCCTAATCAATTTACACCGTTTAAAACCATTCATCTCCATATCCCTGGTTGACTTCTAAATTCGATGCAAAATGTCAGATGCTGTAATAATGCCGAAGCGGGGCTCAGGATTATTGCAGAATTGCCAGACACAAATGATTTCTTTCCCTGTTATCTTCCTCTGGCTGTCTGCCAGGTTCCACTGTTTTTCTGTGGCAGTGCATCCGTTTATGGTGGAGATGAAGACATTTTGATGTATAAAGATCCAATATGGGATCCATTACAGGGTGGCGATAAGCCAACGATGGTATCGTAAAGGACTGCAATGTTTATCTGGAATAAACGAAAGCTTTATTTATACTTTTCAATGAAGGGGTGATGCCATACCTGCAATGGTTGCGTAGGCACCTCGTGCCCGTTGTGCCTCACCGGCGAGATGGATGTTTACGACTCCTGCTTCGAGTGCCACCGGCCTGCCGATCGCTTCCCAAGATTCCATGGCAGCAGCGGTGTGGGGGGGGGGGGGGTCACTTCCTTCGCTTCAATGTGATGCCTCACTCCGAAGAGTGAGCCAGAAGCTGAAGTTGTTTTGTTTTAAATCACAAGCCTTCTTCGTCAGGTTTAGGAAAATATAGTTGTTTCGGTTAAGATAAGTATGTTAGTTACATAACTTCCGTAGGTTACGTACATAAGTTGGGTGACAAAAGTTTGGTAAATGAAGTGACTTTTGGTTTCGCACCGGATAGAATGTCCTGGGGGAAATTGCTGTGTTTTGATCAACCCACCCTCGGGTACATCCCAAGTCTCTTAATTGCATCCCCGTTTCCCTCACTTGCGTCCTTTCCTTGCGTCTTAGTCTCTCCCACCAGGGATGCACGGAGGAAACCATGCGAGGAGAGAGGACACGAGGAAATATATTTTAACAGACATGAGACGTCCTTTCTTCAGTTGCGTCACGTGAAGCGACGTCTGTTTCCGATGACTGACAGCTGATCCAGCTGTAATCAGCTGATCCTCAGTTGGCTTTAACCGCTGGAGAGACTTTTGATGAGTTTGTCTGTTCACATGATCACTGTACTTAATAATATTAACTAATAAATACACAATTATCTTCACTGCCAGAGCAGAGGTGTTTTCTCTCTGTAGCCTGTTACCTCTTGAACAAACTGTGTCCTGTTTATAAACGCAGGATCGATTTCTACCAGCGGAATGCGTTCGTCTTATTTATGAATTATGTGCGTCTGTACGTTTTGAAATTCAGATTGTCACATTATTATTAATGAACCCAGAATATGATTATTGTTTCTCTTGACTACTGGAATTCATTTATTAGGCTCCATGTTTCAGGTTCAACTTAAATGATATAACTCATCAAACCAGACACTCAGGAATGATCAGCCTCACGTGACTGGATGAAATGATGACACATGATGTAAAAAGCTCTCTGACTTGCATTGTATCCATCATGAAAACACAAATCTTTCTAATGAATAAATAAAGTTGTTTGTGGTCCTTTTGTTGTTCAGCCTACAATGAACATTTATTAAACCAGACGGTGAATCAGAAAACGAATCAAATATAAAGCTTCAGTTTAATCTGCGATCCGTCTTATCAGTCCTATCGGCTGCGGCGGCCAATCACATAACTGATGAACATTGAGGGGGCGTGTCGGCCGTTAAAACACTTCCTGGAAGGCTGTTGTTGTGTGTCCTCACTCATGGCTCCTCGGAGGTCTCCACTCGCTTCTCAGAGCAGAAATAAGAGCTTTGGGACGGCCGTCAATATGGCGGCGCAGAACATGGCCGGACTCTTCTAACCCATGTCTATGAGACTGGTAACACCCATTCAATCGGCCGGTAACATTCACAGCCAGACTCAAAGCATTAATTGTAATTGTCAATGGCAGGACTTGCACCAACCATATGTATGGACTCACACAAAAATGATCTCTCTCAATCAGAACTTCTGACCCACCAAAGGTGCGTGGTGTTGTCTCTATTTCCTCTTTTCTTTTCACTTTGCTGTGTTCCAGGGCCCTCTCCCCCGAGGCTCTGAATGTTGTGTTTCCGAAACCGCAAACGCACAAATCACACCCTTTATGCCTTTAATATCAGCCAACATGTCAGGCTGATTCATCAGTCAGGCTTCATCAAGTGCTCAAAAGTTATTGGTGAAAAAATTGGAAATCTCCAAATGAAGAGTGAAGCATTTTTAGGAATGGTGCATCTCTGGTAGCCAGGCCGTACCATACTATACTACCAAATATACTGTAGGATGACTGCCTAGAATGAAAGGATATGTTTTTGCACCTGTTGTAATATTTAAAAGTAAAACAAATTGGATTGGTAAATCAATAATAAGTCATTATTAATGATAATTAACAGATGGAAGATCATTTCATATGGGTTTTCTCACCAAATCCAAATGTAGTCACACTGACATTGAGGGAGCATGACTCTTTAGGTTGCATGTTCTGACACGCTCAATAAAGGGAAGGACCAACACTTTCAAGCAGTACAAGTCTAGAGAAGACACATTTCTGTCATTCATTCCCGACAGTGGAGAGATAAAAACAACACAGAACCCTCTTTGTTTTGTACTCGCTCTGCATATCGCTAACAAAAAAATCTATGATCAACATAGCTTTGTGTAGCTTTCTCACTCCAGCAGGCCAATACTTGCAGGTGTTCAGACGTCAGAGATAACATTGAACACACACGGCCTTGGATGAATAGTAGGCTTTTGTCTGTGATGATCGGCTCAGACAAGTTCTCTAAAAATGCCTTTAACACAATTAAGTCAACCATCTCATGGGAAATGCATTACAGAAAATAAATTGAGTGTTTCCATTCAGCTGTTTTTATGCGCTTGTTAAATTTGTCAAAAACGCAAACATGAAATAAACATGCCCATCACGCTATTAAGATGATTTTTCATCGTGTGAGGTTTTACTGGAGCGCTGCCTTCATCTGGAATGGTTCAACGGCACCGACTGGAGAATTAGCACCACCAACTGAAGTCGATGAAAACTTTTTCTTTTGTAGATTTTGGACAAAATGTGCAAAGAATTTGTCTTGAAACTTGACCGTACACACAGAGTTGAGTAAACAACGGCCATTATAGCTGCTCTGGAGGTTCTGAGAACATGACATGATCCTCAACAGAAGGAGTCATTGTCATGAAATTGAATAAATGCCGTTGCTTACACTTTTACCAAAGACATAGTCCTTTTGAAAAGTGTTGACAGCGTTTGTTTCGGTGGATTTTCCAGATTGAGGGTTCCTGTTACACTGGATAGAGATGTTGCTGTCCACTATTTTCATAAAATGTCATTGGACATTTGGGTGAACCATCCCTTTAAGGTTTTGGCAACATTTACTAATTGTGGCACTTTCACTGTTTTAAATAAATGATTTGCTGTCCATGATTTTTTACAACAGAAGGGCATTAAAAAATGTAACACGGACCCCAGCACACGGTGAAAGTCCAACTTTGGCTTAAGGGATTGCTTTGACAGTAACAATAAAACAGAAGGAACAGCGTAAAGTGAGTCATTTTTGGTCACAGATTAAGACTAGGTTACCGTTTTACGATAAGGATCCAGTTTGGTGATTTGTCTTTAAAATCTAAGAGCGCTACTAGACTTTCAGACAGCAATACTTCTGCAGATGATCTATTACGCAGGATAAGACTGTGCAGTTTAAGCTAATGGAGAGCGAGTCATAGCCACAGAGAAATACATGGATGGAAGCCAGATTCATGTGTAATCCAAACTCACAGAGAGAGTGGAGCAGAATTGGAGACGGCATATGTTGAGCCACTCTTGGACTTACTAAAATAAATACTAAAACTGCTGAAAGACATGATCAGGAGAGATCCATTCAAGCTCCTTCAAAGAACTGGAATTTCTGGAAGATTAAAGAAGAAAACAGGACAGTTTGGGGGACTGTTTGGACAGCCTTATCGTGCATGCATGTGCAAACAAGCTCGCGAGCATGTCCAAACCTCCATGGCAGCTGCAGGGAGAAGATAAATAATCGAAAATATGTGTTGAATAGATTTCCTTCCTCATGCAACATTTGTAGAGCACATGTTTTGAAGACTTTAAATCCTGCATTGTTTACACATTTGATGGCGTGCAGTTCTTCTTCCCTGCCTTTGTTGGCGCAATGCTTGGCTTTTTTTTGTTTTTGCACGTTAGCCCTGCCAACTGTCAATCAGTGGAATAATGTGAAACCAGGCGGAGGAAGAGTCATCGCATGGCCAATGTGTGCGTGCCATCCTCTTGCACGCTCGCAATACAAACAAAATGGTCATCCATTGATGTAAACGTTTCTCCATATTCCTACCAGTGGTCAAAAACGACTAAAGGTAACTTTAACAAGATAAGGGTTTGGGATTACGTAGGGTCGCTCTTATTTTGAAAAGAAAATGATTTGCCCTTTTGTGAGGTAGGTTGTGTAGGGAACCCTTCCCAGCATGCACTGGGGCAACAGACTCATGGACATATGCCCTATTTTATTTCTTGGGTTTCACATTGTGCTCCACAATGTTTTGATGTTGTGTCTAGAATAAATCAAGTTTTTCCTGATCGTCATTCATTGAGTTGATTTGAAGTTAAGTGTTACAAATACATCTGACCTCTGCCAGGGTTCTTCATAATTTGAAGCTTTTGCGATACAAATATGTCAATTAAACAGGATACCTTTTCTTATAGTACATTTAACTGTGTGGACAACTCCCAGTGAAGTTATCATTGTATATGCGGTCTAGCAAGAACATTTCATGAATAGGCTTTTCCCACTGCATATTTTAAGCTATCCTTAACCGAGAGTAGACCCTGGGCTAACTTAGCCCCTTAACCCACACACATTGCTAACCCAGGGCTATACCATTCAAACTGCACTTCTAATAGTCGTGGGTTATGTAAATGTCCGTGAACACGTGACTTTTTACCTTTTGAGCATATCAAACAATTCCTTTGCTACTTTAGCCCTGTTCCACACCGTCACTTTTTAGCCTTGTGTTTATTTTCAAGGGATCAGTCCACAAACTCAGTGCTTACCCACTTCAGAATGTGTCAGGACTGTGCCACTGTGAAAGTTGTCTCAGCCCGGGGCCAACAGCTCCCTTTAGCCTGGGGCTAAGCGCAGTGTGAGAAGCCTACAATGGAAGCATTCAAACGAATAATGTCAATTGCCATGTGTTCTGTTTCCATTGACAACAACACATATTGTTGAGTTGGGTTAAAGGAGTTCCTGTCTTGTGCAGTTCACTCGAAAAAGCCTTGGTCCATGACTCAACAAATTAAGACCGAGCTGAAGTTTTAAATATTTGGGTTAAGGGACAAAAACAGAAGAGAGATTTTGAGCTGGCTTTAAAAAACTGAAAAGTCCAGAAATCCTCAACAATGAAATCAGTCTTACTCTATGTACAGCATGTTTTCTTAATAATAGCTTAGAACAGATGTATAAGTACGTCATTGGTAACATTGTGTCTTTAGACTATAAATAGAAAATGGTGGCATCAGACCAGACATCCTCACCAACTCCTCGTATTCAAAATGTATTACAAAAACAAAAGATGTACTCGCATGGATGTCTGATCTCAACAATATTAACCGAAACAAATAGCGGGAACATATCGGGTATGAAAATGAGTTAGAACACTGCAAAGGACACCCAAAACTTCTATAGAGATTGTATTATATTTCCAAAAATATATGTACAGTCTATTACAAAGGTTACAAAGCAAAAAGAATTGTCTATGTAACAGGAAATTGTCTAATTCAATGATCGTACAGTTCTGCTGTTGGGGAAAATACTTTTGACCAGTGGATATTCTCAATACTTTCGTCACAGAAAAATAAATAATAAATTGACAATTTGTATTACTGTACAACAAACTAAAAACGCAAAAAATCAGAAACAAAGTAAAGATGGAAATCCTATCAGCTGTCTTTGGTCCTAAATGAAAACAAAAAAAAAATATGTACAACTGAAATCTTGGTGGTTGACAATAATTCATCTGCGAGATAGAAAAATATAGTGCATTTTCAATGTATTCAGAGCTCTCTACTGAGTAATATGTGTAAAAAACAATATAAATAAAATGTACAAGTTTTACAATTAGTACATATACAAAGATCCCCTCAAATCTCGTCTCTCTCCGACACAATCAACAGCGCTGCACTCTTTGGAATTATCCACCGCCTCGACCCAAAGCGGTGAAACTAACTTCCAACTGCTGAACCACAAGATTTGAAAAATAACTTCATACTCTATCTGCTATTCCTGATTCCAACCAAACCCCCTCTACATCCTGTAGGTATTTATTTTTTGTCATTTCTTTTTACATTTTGTATTCTTTTTTTTGTGTTTTTTTTTTTGCTGAAATAGAGCCACAACAAAACTTTTCTCGTCCAGAGTTGAGCGACCTGAAGTTTAAAAATGCGGATGAAACGAGCTGAAACAGACAATAAAGTGACTTCTGGCGGTGAAGGTTACAGGTGAGTGGGACGTCGAATCTATTGCATCCCGGCCTTAATCTCAATTTGGCTCAAGTTTCCCCAGCACAGGAAAAAAAGAATTAGGACAGAGGCATTCTACCCTGGGGTGTAAAAGGGCCTCCAGAGGCCCGGTTTTAAAATCAGAGCGGAGTGTGTGTGTGTGTGGATGGGGGTGTGTGTGAGAGAGAGAGAGTGCCGCCTGCGAACCGGGGAGTTTTGTGCTGACTGAATGACTTCATGCCGGTATTCAATTCAAAGGTCTGGCCAAGGCCCAATTGCTGAGCTCTGCTGTATGGATAAAGGGAGGGTGTGTTTGACACAGAGGAGGGGGGGGGCTCAGAGCCGGTCAGGGCTAATTCCTGGTGTGGAAATTGTTCTAACTGTACAGCCACACACTAAGCTGGATCATTCTGAAAAAAAAAGTTTACATGCGAAGGAATCCACACTCGCTTTTTCAGGGGAAATTTACGTTCACTTCTTAAAGGCAGTGAAAGTGAAGGTGGTAAAAGGTTTTATAGTCATCAAAAATGCTTCAGAAGGAAGAAAAAGCAATTGGCAGACGCTGCATTTGGTGACTAAAAGAGATTAAGATGTCTGTCCTCACCCAGCAGCAGCACAACAGGAAAACAGGACATTTTGTCTCCTTTTGGGGTCAGTGAAAGTACAATCACAGCCAACATATCTGGTTCAACAGTGGCACAGGCAGAGCCCGGTTAAACCTCCTGGTTTCTGTCATCATTGAGTCTTTTCACACAGCCAAACTCAACAGCTTGTAGTCATCATTCACTGTTTTTTCTTTTCTCTGTTGTCGGACAATAGAAGAAGTACGGTTATTGAATTGCAGCTCATTCTGTAGTCCTTTACGCGAGCTAATTGGATATCTGTTTGGATTTCGGAAAGTTAGCTGGACAAAACACGGCATTTGAAGATAAGGGTCCGGGTTAAGGTATGGTCGACTGGGCGTTGAGAAAACGTGATGATCAGTTTTTCACTGTTTTATAGATCAATGGATTAACCGTGAAAATAATTGGCATCATGTCAGCATGTTTCTGTTGACGTTGGCTGTAAGGGGGTCTACACTTTAGCCATTGGCATCCAGCCCAAGAAGTACGAGAGTATGTGCTGACA
Organism: Melanostigma gelatinosum; assembly: GCF_949748355.1. Lineage (NCBI taxonomy): Eukaryota > Metazoa > Chordata > Actinopteri > Perciformes > Zoarcidae > Melanostigma > Melanostigma gelatinosum. The sequence continues at coordinate 6,750,965 of NC_136652.1, read as the reverse complement.
AATGTACGTGAACATAGTCTTTGCCGTCGTGCATGTCTGGTGTCCATATGCGTTTTAAGATTTGAGTAACCTCTTTATAGGAGACAAACCTTACTCCGTGTCTATAGGCAGGCTTACATCAATCTTTCAAAGGTACCCGGCTTAATGTGTGGATGCAGTTTTAGAGAAGGCCGGGAGAATGAAGAAAGCTAGTAATGGTTTTACTCTTCCGTCAGTAAGGGATAATGCTTTTTCTATGCATTCGAGATGAAAGAAATGAGTGGATCCACAGATGTATCTCAGGTTACAGCAGCAGTAGAAGACATGGTCGTAATGGTTTTTCTCCATCAACACCACTCCTGTTTACGTGACAGCTGAATGAATGCATTTCCTCATGAAAGAATACTGCACTGAAAACACACTCAACATGGGAACGTTCTTTTTTTTCGCATTTGAAGTGGAGACAGATGGCACAGAATAGGTTGATTGGCTTTCAGCACATCTTCTACAAAGAACCCCCCGCCCCCGTATGGGAGAAAAGAGGAGCAATCTTAGACACTTTAATGCATGTTCCGTCACATCTACTTCGCCTGTGAGGGGTGAGCGGCAGAGACGCAGGAATAAATAAGGGAGCCACCATGGCGTGTCGGGGGGGGGGGGGGGGGGGGGGGTTTACCGGCTCTATCCGCGTCCGACTGGAGCTCCGTCGTTTGGTCCTGATTTCCAGACCCGGAACCTTGAAGGGGCTCTTTTGATTTATGGACAACGGCGTAGGTGTCGGAGGATGATGTCAGCATGGCTAAGTGGCACCTTTCTAGAGTTTCAAACGGGGGCCTCTTTCATCTCTCCAGCCAACCAATTGAACATTTCCATGCCTCCATGATTTCCACCAAACGTTTTAGCGTATCGTAGCGGCCAAATACGACATGATTATTTCTTTTGGTGAGTTGGCACGGCCGATTTCCCGAGCACTTCTTTTTCAAACCGTTTTCAGGTCGAAGACGTACATTCCTTTCGTTTCCGATGGCGACTGAATCTTTTCCAAAGGGTTTGTCTCAGCACAGCACACGCATGCGATAAAACCTAGCACCTTTAAAAAAAATAAAACATTTTAAAAGAAATTTTCAGGCGAGGACCATTTCTACCTGGTAATTATTGCTCTGTTTAGTCCGTCTCGTCACTGACCGTGTCGCTCGTGGCATTAAACCGTGTCCGTGCGCTCGATTTCACCAGTTCAAGTTCCAGATAAAGACATCAACACTACAAGAAAATAATACAAATAGGGAGCTTGTCCACCCTTTAAAATTAATGCAGAAAGCATTGCCAGTGAAGTGCCTAAAATAGCGGCAATACTTAATCTAACGCATTTTTTAAGGCAGTATTACGTCTACAACGTTCTTGGATCCACCCTTTTAAAAATTGTACTTGCAGCTCGACAATGCACCCAAAACGAACACTGTGTGCAACATGATGGCAAAACAATTTGTGGTGGCTTCAATTTCGATCAAATCTCTCAACAGTGCTGCAAGAGCCTATACTCAATAACCATGTAACCGTTCTGCGTTTCCCGTAGTGAACACTAAGACAAAGGATATTGCTACTCTGATATAAAAGTATTTTGATTTAGAAGAACAATTCGCCTCCTCAGTGTTGCACTCTTCAGGAAATTCCTTAATAAAAAAAAAAACTGGTTGAAACCATGTCGAAACCCCCCCCCACAAGCACGAGAGGTTACCGTTTTCACTTCAACAGCACATGAAGGGAAACACGAGTCACTGCAAACAGTTCAAACAGTCCAGCATGTGTCAGCAGCACAAAAAAGTACCTTTTGAATCTGCGCCTAAAAAGTTCCCTCTGCGTTTGGATAAAAGAGAGTTTACCCTGTTGTCAAGTCCAAATAGAAGAGAGAGAGAAAAAAAGAAGAAAAAAAACTGCTGAGTGGGCGACATGTCACTGTGGCAGACAGATGCAAAATAAACAAATTAGAAAGAGAAATAAGTAAAAGCACCGCAAGTAGACATTGTTTTTTTTGTTCTTTTTAAAGGTAATCCATAGCCATGGTGTGCACTTAAGTCATTTATTAAATTAAAGAAACGGAAGCGTCAAACTCCTTTCCAATGCGCCATTTGATATATGGTTGAGTTCATAAACGCTTCTATAAAAAAAATAATAAAAGTGAATGGAAAGGTCCAGGTAGTTTTTTTTTGTTGCAGTTTTTCCCCCCACCGCCCTTTTCCTCTCTTTAGCGCCCTTTTTGAAGAGGCGGACCGCAATCCTTCACTGAGGAACAAAGGAATGATTTCACTCCAGACACAAGCCGGAAGAGTCAGACGTAACAGATGTCCGTTTACTTTGACGATTATCCCGCTTTACGTCCCAGGCACTGCTCCAGATAATAAGTTCTGTTTTTTTAGTTGTTGTTTTTTCTTTTGTTTCTTGCCCCGTCCGTGGTTCGTCACACCTGGACACCCGTGCCGTGGAGGTGGAGCATCTGGGCTCTCATAGTCTGTATGCTGCTCATGATCTTTTTCTGATGGCCCACCAGCGTGATCCCCAAGCTCATCACGTCCCTGGGAAGACAAGACAACACATCAATCAATGCACTGGAGCACAGTCAGGGGCCAAACAAGTGCTATTTACAGCCTCAGCTTTGTCATTATTGTGAGTAAAAGGTACATGAAGGCAGCTAAAACGCAGCAGGCTTGTTTATGTAACTCAATGCTACATTTTTGACATTGATATCAAGGCTGATGTTGAAAAAGAACAAAAGAATGATGTGAACTTTTGTTTTATCTTGGGAAGTATGTGCGGAAGTTCATTAGAACCCTTGAGCATTTTATGGGAATGTGGAGATGAATGTTGACATCTGATGGTCAATGGGAGTTCTGAGTAACAACTCAAGAGCAAGCCACAGTCTGGGCTGGCGCTCACATTCAGCCGCTGTCAACTAGTAAGAATGCAATAAAAAAAAGCAAAGAGTTCACACGAGTTCATGAGGATGAGGACACACAACATGTGAATGCTTGACGAGGAACTGTGAAACACCATAAATAAGGCATTGTTTCACTTGTAAAGTTCTTAAATCCCACACAGGACATGAACATTGGTGTTCCAGATGACCACAGAGCATCAAACTTGCTTTACACTGAGATGTTGGATCATTCATAAAGCTAAACTTACATGCACGGGTGCACAGAGGCTCTCAACTAACTGTAGTTACGTACTGGCGTTATGGCTGAAAAATATATCTCTGTTTTTAGGCTAAGCTGTGATTTATGATTTACATCTTTTTTTTTTTTACATTTTCTCCAACAAAACATAACTTTCTGATTGAACCCTTTGACGCGTATGATCATACCAGCCTGATCATTCTGGAAAACTCAATTGAATTCAGAGGGAACACAGCTCGCATATGGCATTTTTGATGGCCATAAGAATGTCCTGATGTTGTCTGAGGAGGTGGTCTGCTCTTATTTTGAAGTGAAATTGGTCTGTGGAAACCGGAAGCTTCTCAATGACACTCAATGTATTCTTGACTAATTATTCTCACAATTGAAATTTAATTTTTCTCTGAAATAGTTGTCAGGCAGTAGTTATTTTTCAATTTTCAATACTTATTATGTTTAATTCCTTTGTGTACTTTTCATTTATTTACTACTGACTTGATTTATTGAATGAATTTGAAGTTGCATGTAAAATCACGTTCACCGAATTGTCGCTGTTATTTTGAAGTCAACGTTGCGTAAAGATTTATAGTACACTGTGTTACGGCAATCTTTAAGAGAAACACTGTTCTCACTAATCAATTCCAATAACTTCTAATTAGCTGTTTTCCATCCGTTTTAAATTAAGCCACAATAAACACAACTCAATTGTTTGTGTGGATTTTTGCCTTAAAAGCCAACCAGCATAGGGAGGAACTACGCTCTTTGAGCCCCTAGAAGGCTGTTAATGTGAAGCATCTGTGCACGTGTTTCATCGAGGGAAACAATGGAAAAAAAACCGCAAACTAGAAAAGATTGAAAGTACTCTCTCTGATATAAAGACAAACTCTGAACAATAGAGCAGTGTGTATAAGATGCCTCTGTTGTTGAAGTGTACATTACATTGAATTTGTCAAGACAGATGAACATGGAGGTGTTGAGTTTGCATTGTTCATTTATTGGCTGTCAGAGAGGCGCCTTCCTAAAGAGTGTACAGTGTTAAATCATGGAAGAAATAAAGGCCTGGTTATCTCTCAAGTTTGGGTGAATAAAGGCCCAGGCCAGTAATTGAAGATGTATGATAACGTGCAGAAACTCATGAACCTCATGGGATGGCAATATGACAAAACTCTGCTTGGAGGCAAAATGCCACAAAGTAAATTAGTTTCCTCATGTTGGGATAGAAGGAAGTGAAGTGTAGGTGAGATCACAATCTCGAGTGCGGCTGGTATTAATGTTCTCTGCTGATGCTTAAAGCGCGTGAGGGGCTTCACATCTACTTACTCGATTGACATCCTGGCCACAGATTCCAGGGAACTGTAGCCAGCCGCTGTGAAGTTGTCTCGGTATCGCTCCATCTTGATGGCTTCCAGCCACTCTCCCACTGAGCGGAAAGCGGTGAAGTCTGGCGTGCTCTGATCCAACAGTGGACTAATTGGTCTGCGGGATGAGCACAGAATGATGTTTATGTCTCGCGTGAAAAAGGAAACGTTCCGCTGAAAACACAATCAAGCAGGAGACGAGACAAAGTGACGACCAAAAGGCATCCAGCGGTGCAGCAAATTGCGAGAGGGGGGAGGGAAAACTGATTGGAGGCTTCAATCAATCAGGAATTCACAAAGACATGCCACGTGTCAGCTCGCTTCAGAAACATATTTCTGTCAATATCTTTTCAATCTGATTACATTCCCGACATATGGTCTCCATATAATGAAGCGCTTTTTAACCAGCTGTAACCTCTCGATCTCACCTCAGGGAAAGTATGTTCTGACTGCAAATAGAATTCATCTGACAAACGTCAGTGTGAGGTCTGGAGTTCCCGCTGCACTTTAAAAGTACCAAGAACTCATTACAGAGATTGATTTAAAAGCCCTGCTATTGACCATAAAGCCATGGAAGCTGCTTTGTGGTATCGATCCCCCGGGATTTATCTTTCATCTGTGAACTACAGAGGCTAAATCATCTGTTGGACACTTTCGATCATCCACTAACGTAAAAGTTCAAATTTCTTATTGTATGAAGCCACATTTAAAAATGATTCATTTAGAAGGGGGGGGGGGGGGGTTCCTTACCTTATACATGTTCCCACTGGGGTTTTCAATGTGTTAGGGTTGCGAATCATCTTGTCAAGGATGCCAACTATCTGATCGAATTTGGGACGTTCGGCTCTGTCTTTCTGCCAGCAGTCCAGCATTAGCTGATGCAGGCCTGGTGGACAGTCCATTGGGGCTGGAAGACGGTAGCCTTCCTCTATTGCCTTTATGACCTGGGAAAAGCAAAACGGAGGGAGTCAGTACCAGCACTTAGTATCATTCTAAACCTAACCCCAAACCCTTTGATATCAGCTTATACTATCACCCTAACCCCTTTTGGTATCAGCCTTTAGTAGCTCCCTAACCCCAACCCCTTTGGTATCAGCCTTTAGTAGCTCCCTAACCCCAACCCCTTTGGTATCAGCCTTTAGTAGCTCCCTAACCCCAAACCATTTGGTATCAGCCTTTAGTAGCACCCTGACCCCAAACCATTTGGTATCAGCCTTTAGTAGCTCCCTAACCCCAAACCATTTGGTATCAGCCTTTAGTAGCTCCCTAACCCCAAACCCTTTGGTATCAGCCTTTAGTAGCTCCCTAACCCCAAACCATTTGGTATCAGCCTTTAGTAGCTCCCTAACCCCAAACCCTTTGGTATCAGCCTTTAGTAGCACCCTGACCCCAAACCCTTTGGTATCAGCCTTTAGTAGCTCCCTAACCCCAAACCCTTTGGTATCAGCCTTTAGTAGCTCCCTAACCCCAAACCCTTTGGTATCAGCCTTTAGTAGCTCCCTAACCCTAAACCCCTTTGGTATCAGCCTTTAGTAGCTCCCTAACCCTAAACCCCTTTGGTATCAGCCTTTAGTAGCTCCCTAACCCTAAACCCCTTTGGTATCAGCCTTTAGTAGCTCCCTAACCCTAAACCCCTTTGGTATCAGCCTTTAGTAGCTCCCTAACCCTAAACCCCTTTGGTATCAGCCTTTAGTAGCTCCCTAACCCTAAACCCCCTTGGTATCAGCCTTTAGTAGCTCCCTAACCCTAAACCCCTTTGGTATCAGCCTTTAGTAGCTCCCTAACCCCAAACACTTAAGAAAGAGCCTTTAGTACCACCTTCATTAAACCCTTTATAATTAGCCTTTAGCAGTGGTGTATAAAGTAATCAAAAGCCATACTTGAGTAAAAGTAAAGATACCTTACTGGAAAACTACTCAAGTAAAAGTAAAAAATCACCTATTAGAATACTACTTGAGTAAAAGTCTTAAAGTATCTGATATTTATTGTACTTAAGTATCAAAAGTAATTTTCTGATATTAAATGTACATCATAACCTGTTCATTGAAAGCAAAAGTACAAGTAAATGCTGTTAATAAAAAAGCAAAGGGTCAGAATTGTGAGAATTATGAAGTTTATTCTTTTAAGTGCTGTGGCACCATGACCAAGGACATGAGCTGTGTTGAACATAATTGGGTTGGCTGTAATCCATCCAGGAGCAACAATGTTCAACATAATATATTGTACATAACTATACTTTTGCATCTACTATGAACTTATCGTCATAATTATCCGAAAAGCAATATGACACTATGAAGGAGTTGTAACAGTGCGTTTATAAGTCTGCTCATTAGACTAGAGGATGTAGAGGGCAAATGCATAATATTATGTTCAGCAAAAAATATCCACTTGATGCATCAGGTCAGTGTTGTGAGAAAGGACACCTGCCTTGTAAACTCCTATGGGCCTGATTTGAACACAATAGACAAAGGTTTTGCTCAAGCTGAATCTGCAATTGGGCGACTGCTGCCATCATAACTCCATCTGATCATCCACAACATGACTCAAATATCAAAACATGATCAATACTAAAGCAACAACCCAGCAACCCAGTCATTACTTGAAACTGAAAAATGTCCTGTTCATCTTCAAAAGAAGTTGGTTTTCAAAATTGTGAGAATTCAGTCTCGCTCTTCTTGGGCTGAAGACGAGTCCTGCGATGCTAACTAGTCTTTCACAGGCCGCTGAGGCAGGTAGAGGTGTGTTCAGCGTGATTAACCAATGATTTAACTTGCTGCTAGGACCACTGATTCACCAAACCTGCTTGCTTGCAGTCTGTGTTCCACCGCAGTCCCTGACGCTGCTCTCATGATTCATTTTGTTTCTAAAGATAGATTTGATTTTGTAGCGAGTAACGAAGGTTTCAGGGGAAATGTATCGGAGTAAAAGTATCAGTTTTCTTTGCAAAATGTAGTGAAGTAAAAGTAAAAGTAAACAGAAATATAAGTAGTAAAGTAAAGTACACATACCCAAAAAAACTACTTAAGTACAGTAACGAAGTATTTCTACTTCGTTACTATACACCACTGGCCTTTAGTAGTACCAGAAGCATATAATTCAGATATTCAGTTTTAAACAATAAAGGTGTGGTGGGCGAGGGTTAGCAAAGCCATATGATACTGACAGGCCCCTCTGATGGAGTATATTGTCAGTTTAGCTTAATTTTTGTATTCATCTTTATGTTCATGTAAATGGTTAACTTGGCTGTTGGCTTGTGTTTTTGTCGATTGCGCTCTGTTGTAAACCTTTGTTGAAGTACTCGCCATGCCCCTACATCTCATTGGAGAAGTTGATGAGATGAATGTTATCATAAGTCATATCTCATAATAGCCAAAACAAAGGATGTGACATCCAGCATGATATAAATAAACAGACTTTCATTTGATGGTCATGTTAAAAAAAGGTTGTGAGATCTATTCAGACCGTGCACTTTCCCAAAATCAGCCTTTTTTTCTCACTACCCTAACCCTAACCCTTTCTAACCCTAACCCTAACCCTTTACTGATCCTGAAAAGACGATGTATGCTTTTAGTTTGCCTTTGCTTGAGTATTGAAGCTCTCCTCTTGCTGGGCCCAGTTAAAAAACAATTCAGTTAGTGCAAAACCCTGCAGTGAAGCTTTTACGCAACTCTTTAGGAGATATGATTCTATTACACCCATCTTTATTGGCTGATATTTTACTTATAACCGTTAAGGTTCCACAATGTCAAAGTTACATTTTAAGTATTAAATTCCTTATATGCCTTGTGAGTAAACAGGAGACTATATTTGTACAGCTCTGTGAATAATAGAAACAATCTTTTCACAGTGCCTTTTAAACCTAATCTATTGTCACTCTGCATCATGCCTGCAGTTTAGCTCTGAGTTCATTAAAAGTCAATGACTGGAGAGCAGTAGGTGCAGCGGGCACTTTGATTTGATTGGCTCCCCTTTATTTATTGTGTGGATAAGCAGCGGTGTACATTTTTGCATATTTTCATCAGCCATTTCAGTCAGGACCACTCAGACGAGAATGACTCACGGTGGGAAAAAGGTGTCAAAACACCGAAACTGTTGGGGGGAAATGCAAATAACGTTCTTCCCGCAGCACCCGGAGGATGTTTGCTGACATCTTGACGAAGTGCGAAAAATTTCTGATATTGATGTCTGGCAAGCAGCACCACATACGGCTCGTTAATGCCCCGGCCATCTTGTTTAGCATTTCTAACATCTGATTGTTCAAATCAGCAAGCCTCTGCTTTGGAGCGCCGCAGAATCTTAATAATGTTTGGGCCTGACGCTGTGGGTGCTAAACACCATGCACCGTATAGAAATCTTGAGGCCCGCACAAACTCGCCATCTGCCATCGATCAAAATGTGCCAAATGTCCGACGATAAGGGACAGCTTCGAGTGGTCCGCCGCAGTTGGACTCCCTTAGTGGGAGTTGGCAGGAAGGCTGGCGACAGCACTCAGGGAACTGCGGGTGAGTTAATCATTAAAGCAATTTGTGACATTTGTAAAAAAAAAAGAATTGTGGGACTGTGTTCTCTGAGGAAGAATAGTCTGGGCAATGTCAGGAGTCAGCTCTTCCTATTTACTTGATGCGAAGGCACTTTAAAGATACAGTTTCTGATTCAATTAAAGCACATAAAAGAACCCCTGACATCAGATGTTTCACCACATCAGCAGTCAGGTGGGAGAAGATTCTGGGACTTTGAAACTGTGTATTAATAGTGTTTAAGAGCTGTAATATCTTAATTTGATTGAGTTGTGCTTGACTGAGGTTTGACATCATTAAAATACTTACTGCTTTTGTAAATATCCAACATAAATCTAGTTATGCTTTATGTACAAGAGGGCTGTGAATTAATTCCTTCTCTTGCAGTAAGTGACTGTACTGAGGTCTTTACACGTTTCATTCATCTTGTCAAAACACCTATAAAAGGGATAATTAAAGAAGTACTCTATAAACTTGTGTACTGCACTCCATAAAGTTTGGGGGGTGGTTGCGAAAGACGGATTGAAAAAAAAAAGAAAAGTCAAAGCAGCAGATTTCCTGACATTTACAAACGAGCGTGGGTCCAGCTCGGAAAACACTGGATCCTACACTTCCGGCAATGCAACACAGAACGTATTGTGATCAAACCCTCCCTGACTGGTAAAGGACCAAGGGCACCTGTGACATATGAAAGAGGTGTGACAATGGCCAGCTGATGCAGCTGCTTGGAAAGTTTTTTCACACGTCGACGTGTAAAATCAGTGAAGTGCCGCTTTAAATTCAGAGCGTATCCATGTCTTTGCATCCTCGTATCCAATACCTGCAACAAAGCAACAAATAAAATGCAAACTGCAAAATATGCTCGAGTTGCCGCCTGTTTAATTGGTTCACCACTGCTACTCACACTGGTTTAACATTAGCATAAGTAATTATAAACTTTTAAGGGCATTTGAATCAAAAGCCTTCTGCATGACAAGTTCGGCTTGTTTTTCGTGAGGGTCCCGCAAGAAAACGTCTCTAAGCAGAACTGCAAAGTGTGAGTTTTGTTCGGGATGTTTATGTTTTAGTGGAATGACTTCGTGAGGATTAATTATGGGCTGAATCTCGGGGAAAATCCCTGCCCCGTTTCAGATGGAGTTCTTTTCCCAGACCGTACTGACGCTCTCTTTTTATGAGCTTGTTATTTGTGAGCAACACATGATTTATGCTTTAGAAACTCAAAAGAAATGATAGAAAATAGCAAAAAAAGCTCATATTTTCTTCAAATCACTCTTTAAAATCAGCACATATCCGTCTCTTTTTTTATGGTCTTTGGTTATGAGGTAGTCCATCAGCAGAATGTCAAAGTAACTCAATGGCTTCACACCAGGTAGTAACTTACATCTTGATTGGACATATCCCAGTAGGGCCGTTCCCCATAGGACATGACCTCCCACATGACAATGCCATAACTCCACACGTCACTGGCAGAGGTGAATTTACGATACTGTATGGCTTCTGGCGCGGTCCATCGGATGGGTATTTTGCCACCCTGTTCAGTAAAATGCAGGTCAGTGGCTGGAGTAAAGATCAAATGCATTATATCCTGCATCTTCCCCTAAAAACATCAATTAGAGAGAGTTTCACAGTTACACACAGGGTCAAAACACAAAGAAATAACAACTTTCCCACAAACTTGAGCAAAAAATACTGCCACCACTTTCTAATAAGGCATGCATTTGTATGACGGGCTCTGTGGCTTTAGTACTGGTTAGTAAATCATTTATTAATGTGTAATAGATGAATCATTAACAAGAACAACAAGGTTGCGTAGCATCCCATTGGTGGTTGTTGCTGCAGGGCATCTACACTCATGTCTACAGTGTTAATAACTAAACTTGACTTATGAATGCAGACTTAATGGATCATTGTAAAGTGAGAATCTCATGACCCGTTTTATGTATTGCTGTTTCACATTCATCTTCATTAGAAGTGCATTGACATGTTGACCTGACATATACATTTGAGTGAAAAATGCCTTCCCTGCCTCAGGAGACAGTTCTGCTTCTTTCTTTTTTTGCCAGCAGTATAAAAAACACAACATGACTTGATTTACAAGCCCGGAAAAATGGCTTACAATGAATCGATTGTGAAAGTGTTGACTCAACCCCTCCCATATTTCATGTTCTTGGGGTGTTTTGCTTGCGATTGGTTGTTGCAGCATGGCTCTCGTACAAGTATGCTGTAGTTCTATATTGTGAATTTGATGCATGACCCATAATGTTGCATTTATAATGAACTCAGTTTACACATAAACTAGCAAAGACATTTCCCAACCCTAAAGTTGTTCTTATGAATGGCTTAGGACGGATTTATAAAGCATTAGTAAATGATTAACTAACCCTAAATAAGACATTTGTTACAACCTGTGAATAGTCAGAAAGTTGCACTGAGACATATTTTGTTTTGCAAATAAAAAATGGTGCAGACCACTTGGGCGTGCACCAGCGCCTCTGCTCTATTTTCATGCACCGGCTGTGACTCGATTAGAGGATTCAGACAGGGCTCTGGCTAGAGAGGGAGCAAGCACTTTAATTGACTCACAGTTGTTGTGTAGACAGCCTCGGGATCGTCGTCGATCACCCTTGACAGGCCGAAGTCAGACACTTTACATACGAGATTGCTGTTGACAAGGATGTTTCGCGCAGCCAGATCTCGGTGGACGTATCCCATGTCGGCGAGGTATCTCATTCCCGCCGCTATGCCCCGCAGCATCCCCACCAACTGGATGACTGTGAACTGACCATCGTGTTTCTGCGCGGGGCAGAGAGAGAGAGACAGAGAGGGAGGGAGAGAAAAGAAAACAGGCGGGTCAGCCGTCTCCGCTGACCATGTGGGAAATGTAGGTCACAGCACTGCAGCAGCTCCAGCACAAGATTTATGATATTTATGCGACGCACAGATCCGACTGCAGACCGCCTGCTCTCTGGGACACTCTCTGGCAGATGCAAAAAAAAAGGAAAGTTACAGAAGATGCTCCGGCACTTTCCAAGGTGACACTCACCCTGAGGAAACCGTCTAATGAGCCGTTCTCCATGTACTCGAGGACGATCATCACGGGCTTCCCTAGTGACCAGAAGAGACGGACAATGGAGAGGGTGATCAATTCGGAGCAGAATTTGTTTTACTCACAAAATGCTTCACAATAAACAACCATGCCGGATCTGCTTTGGAGTTATTTTTAGCCGTGTGTATTGGCTTTTAATTAAAAGTTGCCATCTGCTCCTTTTATTACAGTGTCTAAATGAGAAAATGTTAAACAAGGACGGTGGCAAATTTAATCAGATATCATATCACTCGAACTACGACGCTTTTACCTCCCAAAGCTAAATGTGCTTTGATGAAAGTTATCTTGCAGGATGTTTAAGGGGTGACACCCCAAGTGAATAGGGAAATGATTATAATTAATATATACCACCATGAAACTTCCCCAGTTCATCACTAACATTAGACCAATTCTGTTTTGCCAAAGCTTTTTACAGAAGGGATTTTGGATATCTCTTATGACTCCACAAATCAGAAAATACAGCAAAACTATTTTTTGTAGGTATACAATGTTCTATAAATCAGGCTACGAATGAAAAATAACCTCAGTAAAAACCTTCAGATTACAGATAGGAATGAAAATGTAAGGGCAACTGAAATAGAGATTGCTGTTGAATTGGATAAATAAATTGAAAATATAATTAAGTTTTCTGAAATGTGTTTAAATATGCAAATGAGGCATGATCTAACAGTGAGATTTGGTGAATTTAGGAGAAACTAACAAACGCAAAAAGACAAAGTAGTAAAATAAACACCTGAATGTGTACTTTGGATGTTTTCTTTCCACTGCTCTGAAATTGGACATGTTATGGAGGCAAAAAAGCACCAGTGCATGAAAACAATGTTTTTTGCCCCGTGGTGTCTCGCCTTCAAAACCGACTCATCTGAGCTCACGCTTCACATATTCATTTCCCCTTCGAGTGCGATTACCTCTCGTTACGACTCCCTCCAGGTGAACCACGTTGGGATGGTCGAACTGGCCCATGATGCTGGCTTCGCACAGGAATTCCCGCCTCTGCTTCTCCGTGTAGCCCACTTTCAGCGTCTTGATGGCGACCGACACCTCCCGCTTCCCGGGCAGCTTGAGCCGGCCGCTGCACACCTCCCCGAACTCTCCTGTGTTGGGACGAAGCCGTTCGTGAGCGAGTTGAGAAAAAAAGCACTTCGTAATGACAAATTTATTGGTGTACTTTGAGACAAAGCAGCTGTGCAGCGGTGGGTTACAAATTGGGAGTGCGACATCTTGTTATACTCGGGGGGGAGTGTAACCAAGACCTATAATAAGACACGCTAGTGTAGCATAGACACTGTCATTGACCGCCTCTGTAAAAATCCATGTGGCAGCAATTTCTCAGCTGTGGAAAAGATCTCGGTGACTGCCTCCACCAGATGCAGCCCACACGCTAATTGCAATGAACCCCCCCCCCCCTGCCTCTCTTTGCAATGGCACTATCAATATACAATGCACAAAGCTGTGCCACGGTGTAAATATCTGGCTGTCAGTGTGATATATGAGAGCACGGAGTGACTAAACAGCAAGGGCTGAGAGAAATTGGGATGGTGCTCACCTGCGCCGATAACCCGCTCAATTTTAATGCAGGACGCGTCCAGCTCCTTGGCAAACTGATGGACGGCCCTGTTGGGGTCCTCGTAGGTCTCGGGGTCAATGTAGGTCTTGGTGCCTGGAAATTTAACTGTAGAAAGGTAAGAGGATTACTGTTGTGAATAAATATGCACGCTACGCACCGGCGGGCACTTGACAGGCAAAACGGTTGCTAAGACCAGTGATTCAGAGGGAATTGCTGAGCAGTCAGCGAGCGGTGTGAAAAAAAAGAAAAGGGTTTTCCTCAAGAAAAAAATCGATCACAAATATGGGAAGCAAAGATTTAAGTAACCCGTAAACCTGAAAGTTCCTCACTGAAGAATAATCTGTCTCACCGGCTATGTCGGTTCATCATGCTTGGTCGTTTATTGACACATGATGTCGTATGGATGAGTCGGGTTGTTTCCCAAGTAGACATTTTCCTCTGGAACCAAAGAGAGGCTCTGCTAATTCGAATTTTACAAACAGCTGAAAACTCTATTGCTTAACCAAATATGAAATGTTGAAGGGGACATATCATAAACAACTGTTTTTTTTCAGTGCTCATTAGAATACACCACCCACGACTTGAGAACCATCTTTTCAGAGGTGCACCTTATTTTTCAACGCAAGCCAAACGGGGAGAGAGGCTTAAAGAGACAGGCGCTAAAACTCAGCCTTTCTGACATGGATGAAGACTGGCTTACTCAGATGGACAGCGTGAGAGTTATTTTTATTATTATTAAAGCATACAAAGTATGCATCTAATAATAAGCAAGACATGTCTCCTTTAATGTTAAAATCTTCCATTTTACAGCTTTCACTTTGAAAACCATCAATTTGTATTTGTGTGACTTTATTTTGAAGGAAAAAAGTATGTGAATCTCCAGCTCCAAATGAATGTGAGCAGCTGAGTTCAATCTAGAAAACAATGTTGACAAAAGTCGAAATGACAAGAAAGCTTTAGCCACGGCCATTCATATGGTAGAAGATTGCATCGCTGCAGTATTCTGCTGTCCAGTAACACCGGCATGAGAAGAGTTCATGAAGTGATAGTGGAAGCAGTTTGTAACCAATAAGGAAAACAAACAAGGTTAGAGTGAGGTTAGAGATGGGGGTAGGGGGGGGGGGGAGTTCCTGTTTTCACAAATTAACTGCAAATTACAGTATTATGCACTATTAAGCAAAACACATCCACTCACGGGGGGCGATTCCGCTGTGCATTTTAAATTCCGCTGATAACAATACGACCTGTCAACTTTAAAATTGAATGAGCTCCGGCCGTAATGCACTGGATAAACGCTGGAGCAAAACAACAGAGCACAACTGCAAGCTCACCCGGATGGAGGGACCCATAACTCTCTTTACGGAGGGAGAGGCGGTGCGGCCGATCCCAACGCCCCGCAAACACAACAAACGCATTGTTTCTCCGGCGAGGGGGAACTCCGGCGGCTCAGATTTCCCTCCACTTGCTCCCGTAATTGCTTCGTCCATCCGAGATGTCAGCGGATCTGATAGGAGATGTCTTATCGTGGCCGTCCGCCCCGTTACACCGCAGACAAATTGGGTCCACATGTTGGATTGGCAGTATCTGGCTTCTGTCGCCCTGGCAGCCTCTCGCCGTCTGATATTGCGTGGCGGATCACTCCATTAGGGCCAGACGCCGGCGCTTGAGTTGTCTCCCAGTTTGTTTTTCTTTCTCTTCCTCTACTGCTGCTGAGGATGGATCCGTCAGATACTTAGCGTCGGCCAACCCGGACTCGCCGGCGCTGCCTCCGCTTTATCCGTACCCATTGTGACACCCCCCTGACCCTTTTTGTTTCCAAATCAGCAGTTTGCCTACAGCGTGGATCATTACGGCTCCACTTTGGGGAAGCAGTCTGCAGCTGCATCTCCAGGGGCATCATTAGGGGTGGTGTTAAAATAAAAGAAAAACTAAAAAAACACTCTTACTGATCGAAGGGGCCTAGAAGGAGGCCCTTCGACAGAACTAACTGTGTGTGCACCAGAAGCTCCGGTAGCTCGCCAGGGGTGAAAGTAGATGGAAGTTCCTGACCGACCTTTATCACTTCATATTGTGATGATCCCATCCCCAGCTTCATGCATCCTTTAACACACACATCATACTTTTTGACGCCTGCATGGTGAAGAAAAAATGACTTGACATCATTGAAAGCAAACTAACAATTTAAATGCCAAAAGTGCCACGGAAAACTTTCAACAATTCGTTCCGTTTTTAATTACAGCTAAGTTTATCCGCAACCCGACAACGCCATGAGAAAGATGCGTTGTGTTCTATTGCTTTAACAACATGTTTTTGCTGTTCACGTCATGTCATTTTTCCAAATATCCCGACACCACTTTCCCGGTACTGCCGGACCACCGGCCTCCTCTCACCCTTGTCGCTCACTAAAACCACCTGAGTTATGCCTCCTTTGTTTTTGAAGAGAATACAACCTCAACCTCTCCTCCCTCCCTGACAGCTGTTCCCATTCGCGCGTTTGTAGTTCCCCAACACCTTCATCTCCACAGACTGCGTCCAGCCCATCAGCAGCAGATGTTCGCCTGATTGTTCCCCGGCTTTGACTCGAATCAAATGAACTGGGATCAAACGCTCATGCCTGTGGGTGCTAATGTGTTTTTTCCATTTTTTTATAGCACCCCTTCCTGTTCAGCATGCAGTGATTGAGATGTCCCTGTCTACATGTATGTGTGTGTGAACTTGGACACTCACACTGGAAGTAGAGCTCCTCGTCTCCTTCCTGATCTGCTTTGCTGTACCCGCAGTGCCTGCACGGGGGGAGGGAGGGAGAGGGGGGGAGGAAGAGGGCGGCAGAATCAACTGATTGTGCAGAGGAAACGAACGCCCTAAATTACAAGTATTATAATGCGGCAGCGAACGCCACGCATGACAAATCCTCCGAGGAAAGCCAGCTGAGGAAGCGGGAGCTGTGAACCCCCCCGACAGCCTACATAGCCTGGCTCCAAACATCTTATCACGTCACATATCACACAATGCATGCGCTGTAGAGGACGCTTCAACACATCTCGGAATATTCTTCTTTTTTTTTTTTTGCAATATTAACGTGTTGAAGGTTCCCTCGAGCGAGCGTTTTGCTGCACAAAGTTGGTCTTTGAGCACAAACTGAGAAAAAAAAGAGCAAATGATGGGTGACGTGTGACAGGTGGAATAAGCCACGAGTGATGGACATGCACTTACTGTTGTTGAAGTGACTCGTGCGCAGCCTTGTCTCCACCGTTCATTCTGTTCAACCACAACTCTGACGTCTCACTACATTTGCAGCTCTTTTGAACTATTTTGGGATCAACGGAGAGCCAGTAAGCGGACCTTGAGTGAAGATGTTCGTGGCAAATCACTGTTTTGAGGATCAAGAATAAAATCTCTATCATCGTAATTATTTTCAGAATAAATTAAGCTGAGCTATCAATTGACACATGGATAGAACACTGTAGATTTATCAAAGAATAAAGAAAAGTTTACATTTTGGGGATTTTTTTGCCTGTGTGACCACAGTTTTCTTTTTTTACCAGATCGTGATTCTTTGTATATAACTAGATAGAGTGTGCCAGTGTTTCAGAAACATAAGAACAGTGCTGACCATGTGGCCTTCTATGTCTCATCGTTTTTCAAACAAAACAAGCCAATTTTCACAGATGTTGTGATATTCCGTCACTCATATGTTTTTCTTCTTCTCGCGGAGTATATTATATTAGATGTATACATTTTTTTTTATATACAAAATAAAAAAACAAAATGAAAACCGAATTGATTGGCATTGTGTTTTGCATGGTCTGCATCAGCTGATTTTGGCAATTGTGCATCATTTCTTTGATACGCTTTCAAGTCAGACGTATGGATCTTTATCTTCAACTGAGGTCGGAGATCCTGCCATCACTGGAGAGTGAAGATCACCCCAAACAGGGAGGGGGGGGGGGCACAGGGAAGGCTAATTCTGACGAAGCCCAGCATTAAAAAGCAAGTTCCGACGAAATGTCATCCGTGCAGTTGAAAACACTGATGAAGTGTGTGATGGAATGATGCTAATGACAATGGGCCGGGGGCTTTGTGAGAAAAACAAACAAATGCAAACACAGAAAAATCTGTGCCATCCTGGATCTCACACTCTCTCTCTCTCTCACACACACACACACACAGGAATGCAGAGCCAAAGCTTTCTCTTGCTCTGGAGTACTTGTCTCATAATGGCTCTGCAAAGAAATTGCTTAAAAATGTCGTCAGGGCTGGAAAGAGAGGGGGAGGGGGGTGCTGAGGATGAAAAAAAATTAATAAAAGATGCATCACAACCCATTAGCACAGCATGCCACGAGATGATGGGTGTGTGCGGGCGTGCCTGCGTGCTGGTGTGTGTGTGTGTGTGTGCGCGTGTGAGAAGACAGCCGTGGGAGGGCGCGGAGGCCCGTGAGTGACAAGAGAGGGCTAATTTGACAAGCGCAGACTCACAGGAGCGGAGAGTCAATGGGGCCCGCGAGAGCGTACCTTCTCCCGATGATGAAGCCGAACACCATGAACACCAGGATGATGGTCCCCGCCACGGCCACCACCGCTATGATGATGACGGGGTTCTGCTCGCTGGAGACGATCGCCGCTGACGAGACGGACACACGAAACACACACACACACGGACATGCAAAGAAAAAGACTCAGTCAGAACTTTGGCACATCAAAGAACTACAATCGGCGGGACGTAACTGAGCCCGACGGGAGGCGTGGGGATTGATGACCCCTCCCCTCCCCTCTGTGGGAGCCGAGGAGGAGGAGGAGGAGGAGGGGTGGGGGGGCTGCTTCTATATTTGAGCCGTCCTCATACACTCGGCTCCACTGTTTCAGAAAGTGGGCTTAATAGTCCCAGACGGCGGCGGCGATGCCCTTCATCTCAAACAAAGACACATTCAGGTTGGATTGTTTCCACGTTGGGAGCTCCCACAGTCCTCGAGCGACAAAACCGCAGATCGCAAACGAAGAGAGGCAATGCATGAAGTCAACGCCAGTTGTGTTTGTGTGAGGGATGGGGGGGGGGGGGGGATTCATGCATTTTATATCAAGTGGCTGTGCACTGTATGAACATTTTTATTTTTTGTTGATGTGGCCTGTCTGAGGAGGAAGGGCGGGGGCAACGTTCGATCAGTTGTTCCGAGCATTGATGGCGCACCAATTGTCTGTTGTGGTGGGGGGGATTAGGAACATACAGCTGTTATATTGCAAGCAGGTTTCCCCTATAGAGTGGTCTCACCTACGTGACGATCTCCTTAGTTACGAGGTCTGTCCGCCATGTTGGAGTACATACAGATCCTACATGGCGGCGAGTAAACAAGGAAGTGCGGCGAAAATACCATACTTTGAATCACTGGATAGTGCATCAAAGGTTCGCTACCTGGCCAAATTGAAGGTTATTGGTAACTTGGATCCCTATATGATGAGTGCAGATGGTTTCAGTGCCGATCCTACTTATCTTCCATCGGTAAACTACGCCAACATCTACGCGTATCTCGTGAACACCCCCAGTCCTTACACAAAAGACGAGCTGGAGTGCTACAAAGGGCTCGACGCTTATAATCAGTTTGTCAGTGGATGGGTCCGAGACATCAAAGCAACGGTCGTCGAGAATTCTCATCTCGTCATTGGAAGAGTAAATATATACAGATCTGGTCCGATATTTAGCAATATTCAATGTTTACTCAGCGCAAACAGACACGTGTGTTTGTTTACATTGTACGTGCATGTCATTGTGTGCGTGTGTGTAGGAATTAACTTTCAACTAACCCCTAACTTCATTCCCCCCCACACACACACACACATATATATATATATATATATATCTGATCTGATCTGACGTTAAACTCATATCAAGCAATGCTGAGGCTGCATCTATGTGTTTCGCCTGTTGTACACGCTCGACACGTCTCTGGTACGACTGCTGTCACGGGCCGATGAAGCTTCGGTAACCTTCTCATGTCCAAGTTTAATTTATATTTCCTTTATTAAATACTGTTCACAAACGAATTTGTAAATAAAATCACTGACCACTTATAAAGTGATCCGCACATACTCTAGTGTACGCCAAATTCCATTCCTTTATATCTCGAGAGATGCGTGACAGCCATTTCTCGCGACGTCGCTTGGATAGCTCCTTCGTGTCATTTCCTTGATGTGTAATGACCGCTGGCAAACGAAAGAATGATTTCTTGTCTATCAGCTCTGCTGCCACAACCAAAGACAGCACAAAAGTTCACCACCGATAGGTTATGCGACTCAGCCGTGCATGCCAGTGGCTTTGTGTGTACTCCAACATGGCCGACAGCTAAAACTGTGACGTCACACGAGACCACTCTATTGAGGCTACACTGCGCTGGTCAAGGACACTGTGACCGGACTGGAAAACTTCTAACCGTGTCACGGGGGGGGGCGCTCAGAACGAATGGGAAATTAATGAAACGGCGACTCTAGGAGGTTTTTCGTCTCACTCTGGCAAACAAAAGCTAACAAGTGCGTTTTTCCCCAAAATGTCGATATTCCTTTTGTGCCATTGCACATACACCGGTTCTTTTTCCTGTTTCCGCTTCATTTACCGAGATTTGAATCATCGTTGCCTCGTACCTCATGTGAATCCACGCCTCAACGATCTATTACAATGCCAGTCATTATGATCCCGAACACCTCGGAGCAGCGTCTCTCACCTAAACTCCCCGGTAACACGCTGCGGCACTCGGGGCAGAGCTAATGCAGCTGATTAGATTTAAATGACTTCATCCTCATGACGCTACAGGAGCTTGTCCTCGCGCTCGGTGATTTCTCCCACGACGTGTTGTCAGCACAAAGTCAAACGCAATTTGTGTTTGCTTTGCTTGGAAGCAAATTATTTCCCCGGGCTATTACTACAGGGTCTACGGTCTACTACAGATCTTACAAACAGCTCAGCGACTCCGCACCCAAGGATTTACGGCAGCCCGCGTACGGACACAACACTTCTCTTTATCCTCTTAAAACATGTCGCCTGTCAGCGACGAGCCTATTTGGCCAAACCGAAAAGGAAAATAGGGTGACAACTCAACAGAGAAAGATGAGGACACTTTTATATTTCTAGCCAGCAAGGTAACAAAAACAAGCACACCCAGCAACACGGCGCAGGAAGAAGAGGAAATGTGACATCAAGCAATGGTCTTGAAATTACAATATTCATAACTTGGATTAGTTAATTAAAATTAATTAATTAAAAATTAATTTCTGTTAAAAAAAAAGATTTTTCTTTATCGGTGGACCGTTATTGACTGTATATAATCGAGGAATGGGCGCATATTCAAACTTTCACCGCTTCAAAGTCACCTTTTTTTTTATCTGAATGAATACTTATACTCTGGTGCTCATGGTTTCTGGGAATGATTTTCTAAATTTCTGAATTCTTAAACTATTGACAAAAATTTGAATCTCTCTCATCATTTTACGTGGACTTTTGAGACTGCCCCTTGCAACTTCAGCTCGTCATTTTCCTGTCTACAGTCGAGTCTTTGTCTGATATTCCACAACAAATCTTGTGAAAACTGATTTTCTTTTGGGTTCATTTCTGAGAATACATTTGTCTGTATCCCTACTATACAAGAAGCATAATTAATGCACAAGTAAAGCAGTAGTATTTGAAAAAGGTGCGTGGTGGTGGTGCATTAAATCCTACCTGTTTCCTCCTCCTTGGTGGTTATCTCCAGTCTGGGGCCGAAGGTACCGTACCCTGCCTCCGTGAAGGCTCTGATCTGGAACACGTAGGCTGTGCTGGGCCTCAGGTTGTTCACTGTGGCTGATGTGGACTTGGACCTCACCGTGGAGTAGACCCGGTCCTTCTGATCCTGCGCAAGGAAAAAAAAACATGTTTTTTTCAAAAGTGAGATTGTCACCACGTGGCGAATGGCATCTCTGATCATCATCCTACCATTAGTGGCCGCCTGCCACCTAGACCACATAAACACACATGACGTAATGTTCTTCATCAAAGGAAATCCATTTGGATGCACAGGCTGCACGCGTTGTGCACGTGCCTGTCGACGTTTTTTTTGTGTAGTTGTTTCCAATTTCCCACTTTTACAGCTGGGCAGACCACAGCCACAGTACGTGACATAGGAGACTGATTCGCCAGTGTTTTTTTTGCGAGAGGCTGCGGCCCGGCACAGGACTGGCGTCGGATGCTCTGCTACACCCTTTGCCTTTGATTGTCGCTGGGCTAAACTCGCTCCATTAAATCTGTGCTGTAAAGAGCTGATGTGTTCAGACTTGAAACGCGGGGACGTTGGCGGTGTAGTCTACGAGGAAGGGGAAAGGAGATAACGGTGGCAGATTACTAATTCTGGCAGTGCGGCAGCCGCGGCCTGTGTGTGTGCTAACATGTGTATGGGGGGGGGGGGGGGGGCAGCGGCAGCAGCGGCAGCAGCGGCCTGATTAAAATCTTATGAGCATCTTCATTCATTATTGCAATTATAAGACAAAGGATGCACTGGCAGGATTCTTGTGAATTCCACTCACAGCGGCATCGCAGATAGAATACAAAATGAAGAGTCGCCGGAAGTGGCCGAGAGATGGAAGTGTGTGTGTGTGTGGGGGGGGGGGCTGTGGGAGGACGCAAACGAATCTACTGAGGAAACTCACCTTTTCGTAGTATTTGATTTCATATTCCGTGATGACGCCGTTGGGCTGCTGGGGCTCCTGCCAGGACAGCTGGATGCTGCGCTGCTGTACTTTCTCCTTGATGACCTCGCTGACCTGGGATGGGGCTGTTTGGACAAGAACAGTTCAATAAGCGGAGGGCTTTAAAAAAAAAACACTCTACACCCACATGCCTTTCCAGCTGACTAATATTGACGATGGTGCTTTTTATGCCTTGCGATCAAAATTTAAAAAAAAATCACAGCAGAGGAGAGTTGTTAACGCAGCCAGCGGGGAAAAAGGTGGAAAATGTGGATTGTGAATGATAATTCACTTCAAGTCATTTTAACATTTCAAGCAGACGCTTACTCTCCCTGATGACAGATCTATTGAGAAATCCTCTCAGTGGGAGCCGGGTGCACCTGTAACCTTCCGACATCAGTCTTATGCACACCGATTGTCTCTGGCTCATTTGAAGTGTCTGGCTGCCTGGAACTGCTGCCACATTTACATTTGCTAAACAGTGGACACACACACACATGATTACATGATTTGATGTTAAAAAAGTCAATTTATTTTTCTCATACCGTCTGCCTGAATTCACCCTGTGGTCTGAAATGCTCTGTTTTGGAGCCTGTCTCTTTAAGACCCCCTCCCGAAAACGCCAAGTCTGCTCTGATTGGCTTCCGGGAAAAAATGTTCCGGTACTTCTGAGCAAAAATAAACAGTGAAACTGATCCTTTGCTCGTATATTGATATCATACCAGCAAGAATACTACAGTTTTAATGTGTGCATCTGTAGAATATGTCACAGACAAAATAATAATTCTTAACTCAATTCTTCCTGTTTTTGTTTCAAAATAAAAGTCCTCGAACCTCTTCCGGTGGACAGAATCCCTTCAAAATAAAGTGACTTGCACGGCAGTATACATTATTCGGCTTTTTAAATGTGGATTGTTATTTACAAATGAGCACACGCCTCTAAACCTTTTTTTGTCTGAAATAAATAGAAATGATAACATTTGAGTAATTTACAACAGGAAAACTCTTATGTGGAAGGAAGTCATACTAGAAGCAGTGATACTTCTCTTACTCACTGCTCATAGTTCTGCAGCTGTGTCTTTCGGCTGCTGGTTCAACTTCCATTACCTTTACATCGTCACCATCATTTATACAGCACTTTTCTTAAAGACCCCAGTGAGAAAAAAATGAAAAGAGGGAAAGCTTTTTGGCTTCCTAAATCTCACCCCAAGGAGATGATGCTTTCAAAAAAAAATGTAAGCTGCACTTTTAACAGCCTCAAAATCCATTCTGTAAACACACTGAACTCGTGATGAGTCATGCTGCTCTCGGGGCAAAAACATATTAATTAACGCGTCTTAGCGAGTTTGAAGAGGCGTCCTGGGGACGACGTGGACTCCGAAGTGGAAGCCACTCGTCAGAAGCTGTACTTTGATTTCCGTTTCCCCGGGTCTCTCACGGATCAGAGACGTGCAACCTCGTGAAATGACGGATTCACACCATAGGAGATGTGAATTCTTGTACATTGATCGATTTTTTAAAGCAATTTACAAATGATGAAACAGAACAAGCTTAGGTTTCCCCAGTGGCATACCATATGGCTGTGAAGTATGATTCAAAATCTGCAACTTATAGTCTCAACCGTGACTCTGAACAACATCCAACGGGAGACAAAACCTCTGGTGCCCATGCCCAGTGACCCGGACCTCTAATGCAGCTTGACCTTAGATTGTTTTAAGATGACCCTGCCACTAATGACTCCGGCTGGATTAAAACCTCATTAGGCCTCATCGACATTCCTGGCGGCAACTCGGATGACAGCGGAGACCGTAGACCTTGTCCAAAAAAAAAAAAAAACTGCTGTTGTGACATGTTCCCTCATAATCCACCCTAAACACAGGAACAATGCTTCCTTTCTTAGCGCAGAGCGAACGGTCAAAGGGGACGATTGAGTTTTCCCTCCCCGAGTCACAACAAGCAGTTAGTGCAGCTTAACCTCGTCCAATTTGGCTGCTTTCCTCTGCCTCCATCCAGACGGTGTCCTTGACATATGGACCTTTCCTGAAATCGGGTTTTCGAGGTTTATGGGCACTAAATGATGCTTCTTGTCTGTTTACTGCTTTAGTCTGACATTTCCTTTCATCCCCTGCAGACGTCCTTTTTTAATGTTTGCTGCAAAGAGAATCTTCTTCTTCAGTCGGGATATATATTTACACTGTTAGATACTCTTGGACTTGAGCAGTCGTTGAACAAATGGATACATTTATTCGAGTACTGGTGCAGTGTGCTGTGGGAGTGCTTTGAACTTTTATAATTCTTCGTTTGGGACTGAAATCATCGCAACGTTCATATCAAGTTACTGACTGAATGGCGATTCAGGCTAGAGGCTACACAACATTCGGGACTATAAAGTGTATATCTTCTTAGACCTTTTTTTTCTACGTCTCTTCTGATAATCAATTGGTAAGAAAGAGAAAAATGGAGCATTGATGCTGTTTTCAGGAGGTAAGTACAAAAACAAACGCATTGATTCACCCCAAAGCTGCTGATGATAGTATCCAAACCCAACTCTGTGCTTTTATCTGTGCTGCTTCCCACCATAGACAAAACATAGTGTCCACATGTTCCTGTGGCCAAGTCGCACACTTGTCTTTGGTGTTGTTTGCCGCCAGCTTTGGCCTTTAAAGTTAATTTACAACAATGCAAAACTATGAAGTTAAAGGCTCACTCACAAGAGACTTTAAGTCCGTAGTATGAAGTAAGCTTAAAAAGCACTGGATTCGGCACTTCCCATGACACAATTTAGACCATGGATGCACAAATAGAACGTGGGCTCCCGTTCATTCCTATGAAAGTTGCTCAGTGGCGTATGAATGGGAAAAATAATTTTTTTAGGGCCCAATGGCATCAAGTGAAGTTATAATTTTACCGTTTGACCACTATGTCAAAGTTGCCTCTTCCTTCCTGGGGGTTTGGTTTCGATCAGGGGGGATCAGGTCTACCGATCAAACACCATTTATTTTATATGTCCCTGAATGACACCTAGTATATATGCGTAATGCACCATTTGAGGTTGTCGCAACAGCGATATTGTTGTGCTTGCAAAATGACAAAGTTCTAGATTGATCAATAAATGAAGACTTGGACTTCGTATTGATCTTTTCTGCCTCCAACTTTGGCCTTTTACTTCCTCAAATCAATAATTGAAATGTCGCACATGTGCATATGAGAAATGTGTACCCTTGTGCGAATTAAAAAAAATATATATATAATGAGCATAGATGCATTGTTTTCAAGCAGCAGCAGGTTTATTGCCAGCATGCTGCATGATGAGCCACTTTCCCCACACAGCTTCATCTCCCTCCAGAGTGTGACTCAGGCTCAGGCAGCAGATCTGCCCCCATTTACCCCCCTTTGGCCCGCGGCTGTATAGCGACGATGACTCAGCTCAGCCCCGTCCTAGGGCTGGGCGATATGGCCTAAAAAAAAAATCTCCGATTTTTTTACAAAAAATCCGATTCACGATTTAAATCGATTTTTTTCCCCCAAAATTTTTTGCAGATGACAGAAGCTGTTGAAAACAATTTTTTCTTTTATTTTGTGATGATTTTCCCAAGTAGGTTGATAAAAATAAAGTGCAAACAAAACCTGAACATTGTAGAAAGGTGCCTGTAGTATACAAAAAGTATTTGGTCACTCTTTTGTTTGCCTGAATCATTTAAATATAAAATTAAATTAAACATAACATTAAATGGCATTAAATAGTAGCCTTCCATTGTAAACAACTGTGCAAATGTAACTTTTTACAGTAAGCTTTTCTAACTGAATACACTGATACAAACACAGCATGAAATAAAATGTATATGACCCTTTAACATTCACATTTTCAAAAGTGCAACATCTGATCTAACATCAACATAACATATTTTGCACAGTAAATAAGTGCATGTAAACAAAATCAAGTGCATTCACAACATAACCAACAGTATTAAACAGTAGTGCATGTTTTTTCTAAATATTTTTTGCCAGGAAGACAAGCCTGTCTACTACCTCTGGCTTCAGGCATGCACGGTGGCATGTAACAATGCCCCCCCACACACTGAAAAGCCTCTCAGAGGGGGCACTTGTAGCTGGCACAGAGAGGTATTTCTTTGCTAAAGTACTTAGCCTTGGAAAGTTAAGTTGGTGACGCTTCCACCAGTCAAGTGGATCGGTGTCTGGGTCAACCTGCTGGACCACAGGTCAGTTGTTGCGGAGTAGAATGACATCCCCTCCAGCTCCGCAGAGATCCTTTGGCGTGTACTATTGTACAGCCGAGGCAAGGCAACGTCAGAAAAATGTTTACGGCTTGGTAGCACGTACCTGGGGTCCAAAGCTTTGAGACGGTGAATAAACCCCGGCTTTTCCACGGTGTATATGGGCACCATATCTTTTGCGATATACATCGCGACTGCATCCGTGATGGCTTTCCACCGGGCACTCTTCTTCTCATGCAGTGAAGCTGCTGGCCGCCATTGTTTTAGTTTGTAAACAATGCGCGCGCACTCTACTACGGGAAAAAGGGGTGGGGGCGATTTTCTCGATTTTCAATAAAACACATCGCCTTAAAGCACACATTCGAATTAATCGATTAAATCGATTTATCGCCCAGCCCTACCCCGTCCCAACCTTCACTCCCTTTACCCACCTCCGCCACGGGGCCCCGCGTCTTTCCAGAGATCATGAGATCAGTGAGCGGTATTAGCGGACGCGGCGTACCACGCGGGGCTTAAGAGGGCGATCATGACTTCTTTTTTTTTTGTCAGAAGTTAACACCAGATATGAGCATTAACTTAAAAGTAAAACCTGCTCCTCCCGTCCCCTGTCCCCCCACCTTTACTCACTCAGGTGGTCCATTAATGAATAACTGGATATCAAGGAGACCGGAACCAGTCAGCCACTCGCCGACGCTCGACATACCTGTGGGGCTTAGGGCGGCGGAACATTCTATAATTGTCATGCTGGTCTCAAAGAGACTGTTTGGGGAATGGCATTTGTGCCTTCATTTTGCAATATTATAAAATGTGTCAGTGACCCCGAACACCTCCTCCTGTAAAGCCAACTGATCCCGAAGCTCACTCGCCACCGTGCTCTGCATCTGAGCGTCTTATGAATACATTAGACGGCGCGTCGTTTTAATATCCTACTCTTTCATTCAGCACGTCTTGATTTTTGGACTCCAAGGCGAGGAGCGGAAGGTAGTTCATTACATGAGCGTCTTTCTCCGCCTGCGCGCCAGCCTCACGGACCGCACCCACGCTATGAACTCATATGAATTACTGCTGTTGTCGTGACGCATCTTAACGCGCGGAAGATTGTTGGCGTTTGATGGTGTTTAAGGTTTTTTTTAACAGGTTTTTAATTTGAAAACAGGAGATTATGTCTCCTAGAGAAAATAATTATGATAGAAAAAGAATCCTTTGGGCCCAATATGGGCACATAATTGGGACTACAGATGAAAAATAGCCTTTTGGCTAACTCTGGCACCTTTGCAGAAATGTTTTTTATTAATGTGCACTGTCCCGTTCAAATAAACCAATAAATAAAACGGCATCCTTTCAATTCAAACAATTGCAATGGGACGTGTTTGGCAAAGGAAACCGACTGCACTGTTCTGTGCAACGGCTAACGCTAAGTGCTGCATAAAAACAAGTTTGACACATAATAACAATAAAAGTCCTTTCAATCATTCAAAGGCTGTATAGTTCAGGAAATTATGTCAATACACTTAAAAAGTCCTGCTTTGCCAGCTGACTCTGCTCTCCATCACATCAAGTATTTCACACATTGACAGCCATTGATTCCTTTAGCATGCTGCATAGGTACCATTCAGTTTCCTCCGTCACCACTGGAGAGCTGAATATTTACAGTGCAGCGGAGTATGCTTGTTAGACTGAAGCCTTTTTTTTCTTTTTTTCCCAGCACATCATCTCCAGCAGCCCGTGAAACAAAAAGCCCGGCGACAGTTTGGTTTGGCTAGCTTGACACTAACGAGGTATGACATCATCAAGATGACTTCTACTCTGTGTTGTGACTCCCATAACTGCAGCACGAGACTGCTCTTAAATGTTGGCATCTTTGGGGGGGAAGAAATTGACATTCAGGAAGGTGTCGCAGCATGATTGTTACGGATACAAATAGTTCTCTTTGATGGTGGAACAAACTACATGAAGTTAAAGGTGCACTCAAGCAATTTAATGTTAGACTTCCGTCAGGTTGGCAGACTCACGAGAGAAAGGTTAAAAGACGAATGGTCAAAATTGAAGCAGCAGGAGCTGAGATATGTCGACTTTTAGGCCCCAGCACGATGTAAGCACCGAAAGTACTGGATCCTACATTTCCCATGATGCAAATTGGTCGCGTCTCAAATTACAATCAAGGGGCGTAATACCTTTTAGGTATCCAGATATATTTTAGATGTCCTGCTTTTAAGTCCCTAGCATGGGGCCGGCTCCTCCATTTCCCATAATGCCACCAATAGCATTGTTTTGGGCATGGTAAAACGCAGTGCTTGTAACCCAGGCTTTCTGTAGACTGTGAGGCGAGATAACCCTTGATGTCATCATAAGGGGTACTTTCCTCACACATGAAAAGACCCGAAAAAAAAGCTCCTCCAGAGCCACAGAAGACTGGTAACCTGACTTTCATGTGTAAAATTGGTGGGATTGCCCTTTAAGGTTAATGCCAGGCAGTTTGGCTCACGGTTAAATGAAAACCACTTCAGCTGAAAATAAAGACTTCGCTCAGGCTGAGATGAAAAAAAAAATATACTTGCATGAGTTGAGAATTGTACGTGGGTCGCTGGATTTGAAAGCAAATGCATCTGAGCAGTCACAGACCCGAACTCCACATTTTCTCACTATCAACCACTGTCTCAGAGTCAAACTGCTGTCTGCTCCTCTCAGTGTAATGCTCTCCTGGTGGGGGTCGTTTGTCTGAGGATGCAATTTGCATTTTAAGACAGCAAGATCATTTCACCAAATTTCATGCGACCCCCAGCTGGTTTTTACAGCTGGAATGCCTGCAGATGTTGGTGCGTGGGTGTGCGGCGGTTTACTTATCGATGTGAACCCCCATAGAAAGTGTGTGTGTGTGTCTGTGTGTGGGGGTGGATGTTTATCTGCATCCAGCTACTCTCCACCTGTCTTTGGAACTGGCCAGACTGAAAGTAGCTTGCAGCTAAGCTCTGAAGGCCATTCATCCAGCGACTGGATAAAAAACAAATCCGCCGGTGAGTCAGAGAGTGAAGGATGAAGGACAATAATAGACCGGGGCTCTGGTGAATGTGAGGGGAACTGTCAGAATTGGTTTGACAAGCTTCTTGCTCTTGGGCTACCGAGCCGGTGTCTGGCCGGTGGCATTGGGACTCGACACAGCGTTGCGTTTCAGCCAGCCGCTGCCGGCCTGTAACATGTCACCTCCGCTTGGTCAGCAGCGCTGTCCGGTTTGTCATGGTCATTGCTTAACAGTGGAGTTTCTCAAAGAATGTCGAGGCCTTTTCAGGAACTTTCCTCGCAGTTCTCAGGGGATTGTTCTTATTTCAGAGTAGGTGCTCTGCCAGCACGACAGGAACCGTTGCTGACGTAAGTGCACAAAGAAGAACACATGAGCCAATGCAGCACCGCCAGCCACCATTTTTAAATGGTTAGCCGTGTAAAGAACAGACGCTTCTAAGTAAAAAGAAAGGAAGGAAATATTGACAAATGAACCGACAGTCAAGTCTAGAAGTCAACCCACTGAGACAACCAGTGAGAGCGGAAGCTCAGCAGACTTACCCTGTAGCACAAAGGCTAAGAGTTATCTACGGCAACTATTTATGTAAGTTATGACGAGCAACCAGAAAAGTATTTGGCTGAAAGTCACCAGTTAACACCGTCACTCATTAAACCAAAACACCTGTTGCTGATGATACTCTCTGAATTCTGTAGAACTCCACTGTTGGAATATCGATTCTGACTACGGAATTTGCAACAACCAGACATTTTGATGCCGCTAACAGTTCTAATTAAATATTTAAAGCTCACTAACTCGTCTACATGGCTGGGGCAAAACGCCACTTCCATTGCCAACATGCAAACGCACACTCTTGATGACGTCGGCTGTAAAAGGGTCTACTATTTCGGTTTAACGGCCCACTAACTCTGCTCTCATCGAGCTCTTTCCACTACCGGCAGGCAGCTGTTTTCAGAGAGAGAGGTCATTGTGTCCCCCTCACTTCTAAAACCAAACCTACACCCTTGTATATTGCCCGATACGATCAATCTAATTCCTTTACAAGCTCACCATTACAAAGATCATGTGGATTGAGGCCAAACAACAGGTAAAGCGGCGGCATGTCCTCCCATCAGAAGCTAATGGTACCATCTCTGGAACATTTTGATGGCCTGACAATTCCTATTCACCGCCAACACTTCTGGTGGAGGCGCACGAAATACCCTTGAACCAAGTGTGTTTGAAAATAGAGTTTTTAAAGAGCCCGGCAGAGGACGGAGTGCTCGCTGCATAACAATGTCGGTCGAGGCGGGGACACCTTTGGTGACCATGTGGGAGGGTCAAAGGCGGCTCCGTTTGAAAGCAATTAGCCGGGCCTGATGTGAAGGAGGCCTAGGCTGGGTCTTTCATGTTCCATAGGGCTGTCAGCTCCAGAGGTGATGGGATGATTATTAATACATTTCTGACACTTTCACCACTGACAGCTCAACACAGCCATCAAGTTCCCCCTCATTATTTCCCAGTTGAAGGACCCCACTATCGTATATTCCCATCAATTCTCTCTATCAACAACAGAGAAGTATCAAATCCAATTGTCTTTGCCGCATATTTGTTTCCTTAAGCGCGATAGCCATGAAATGATGGCTGGATGTGTTTGGCCATGAAGTAAACGCATTAGATGTCAATGAGAATTCCTTCTCCGGGCTAATAGAATCTCTCCTTGAATTCTCCCTGCGCTCAAGCAAGTAACTGTTTCTCGGTGTGTGATTTGCTGAGTGCATCGCCCACACCTAACAGCTTAAGTATAGCCCCGTGTGCCGCCGCGAAGCCATGAATCAGAATCACAGTGGAAGGTCAGTGGGGGGAATTGCATTCATGCTAAACAGACATGCGCACTGTGCATGATTGCCCCTCCAATGCCTCCTGACAGGGAGTTCATTTTAACCCACGGTGGTAGCTCCGCGTGCCCCTCATACAATATCAAAATGCCATACGCCGGTGTAACAGATGCAGACATCACGGGTCAGCTTTGTTACATAATTGTCAAGCCAGCATGGACTCCACTTACTGACGAAGCACTCAGCTTTCTTGTGTCAGTGTCCAAATTAGGGAGCAGGGCTGGCAGCCTATCATCAGCCACTCTTAGCACACTCCCTGATTTCTGCAGCTAGAATGTGGGGGACTGCAATCGGCATATCTTTTTTTCCCTCACGTAGGGCAAGAATAGAGTCGTCTCGACTCCATTGTAGCATGGCCGGCATTTACATAATCATACCCCAGTAATGGTGAAATGATGGCCCTGTTCACACAGGGCACTGAAATGCATCTCGGGGGGAACCTTTCATAAAATAGACAGGTTAACACGGTGGTGCGAGTGCACCAAAAATACACTGTAATAAGTCTCGCAGCTTTTGCAATTTTCTTCCAGGTTTTCAAAGGCAAGGTTTAAGTAATTTTCACCAGGTTGCTATTTATCAGATTTTATAACAAAATAAGAGCTATATTAAATTTTTAGCGCAATATTAGCCAACATCGGGCAATGTATCAGGACAGACGGTTTAGCGATCAGGCTCTAATCATGGTCAATTTTGACAATTTTCAAGAAAATATTGATCAGTGTGTATGTATATATATATATATATATATATATATATATATATATATATATATATATATATATATAGATTTATTTATAATAATGCCCAATTGAACATATGAAAATCCAATGTTGACATTGCATACCACATCTATTCACAAAGGTAATGACATATACATTAGGAATGTACATACTTTTACATTCACATGGTGACATTGGATGAAATACTAAAACTAACATGTTTTTTCTCCTTCGGACAGAATGCTTAATAATTCAATCATGTGGCTGCTGTAGACTTTACAAATGTTATCAAACCGAAGTCATCAAATGCCGATAGTGAAACGAGTCATTTTGTGGGATTTGCGATGCCCCCCAAAAATATATGCATCGTCTAAGAGTCGCAACATCAGCCATGGCGATGACTAAGGCGCTGCCGAGAAATATATGAGCTGTTCATCGTGTTTTGTAGGTAGAGGAAAAAGGGATTCAAAAAGATCTTAATCAAAAATAAATCTCATGCCTTTATCATTGTAATCGTGGGTGATTTTATCGATAACGTTAATGCAAAAAATGGTCATCGCCCAGCCCTACAATATAGCCGAATTTTCAGCTAGATATATATCAAATGGATAGCTACCTAGCTATCGACACTACAGCTGATTGTCTGACGATTGCCACATTTTTATTGTCAAATGGTAAAAGAATTATTCACATTTGAAGGCGAGAGTCAAATTCTGGAGGTGGACACACGTAGAAAAGCCTTGGCAAAACTCCTCTCCGGCTTTATTGCCAATTGCAACTGTAGGTTTCCTCTTTTCAATGGCTCTCGCACATCACCTAAAACAAGCGCATTGAAGCAAACACGATCACCGGCGATCAGCTGAGACGTTTTTCAATGAATGCCAGGTGTGAGCTGTAATTTCCTCCTCCGTCTCACAGGAACCAGGTCATGTTTCAGAAAGTCATAATGTTCAGCTGGACAGATGGGAAACAGCAATATGACTCAAAGGACAACGACATGGAACATAAATTCAATGTTGCACTGCAGCATGATTGTGCCGTAAAAAAAAACGTGTGTTTACCACGCACATAAAACGAAGCCCCTACATTTAGAACCTTTAACCGCTCGTATAAGAAGCGCGGGGCCCCAGTTGTTTGTAATAAGCGTCCCCCTAAGGCTGCCAAAGAAGAACATTTGTTGACTTATTCTGGCAACCATAATTACAGTGACAATACACAGCAGGCCGGCATGTGTGTGCCGGATGCAACGTGATGTGAGGTTGGCGGCAAGGCGAGACGGAGCTTGTACGCTTTGAGGTGCGGGGCTCGTTTCAGGGAGGTCGCCGGTAATAAACGGCAGGGTCAGAAACAGAGGAAAAGAGCTCGGCGAGCTTGTAAATACACCTCGGTTGTGTTCGCGGACAAAACGTTTTCCATCTGAACCCACTTAATCAGAGTAAATCCCCGGGAACAGCCCGGCTGCACGACGCACAGCCTGATATCCTCATTTTCAAATTGCCCGAGTTTACCCAGGGATCGGCGGGAATTCATTGCCCAGACGCACCTGATGAAGTCGTTAAAAGAAAAACCACGCTGTGTTGTCCATTTCCCCCTTTTTGACGGTGAGCTGTGTTATGATGGTGCTACCTAACTCCCGGCCCGGCGCGTGCACCGTCAGGAGAGGATACGCTGGTAAAACAAACACGCAGGCACAGGCCAGATGAGAAATGAAAGCGCTGGTACTTGTTATAATGTACACGCTTGGCGTTGCTTACCCGCCGCCTCGCTGACCTTTCTGCTACGAGCAGCTGCGAGGCATGTCTTTCCAAATACATGACCGGGCTAAGCAGAGATATGCGTTTGCATACGCAGTGGCTTTATCGTTTATCTTAATAAAACAAAGACTGCGGAGTAAAAAAAGAGAGGAAAAAAGGCACAGAACCGATTACGGCGAGACCCAGGCCGCGGTGGATAGTTACAGGAGCGTGTAAGCAGCCAGTCGGCCTTCCCCACCTCTTAAATGTCAAAGCACAGCCTGAAGGGCCCCTGGCGCTCCAATCTGAAGCCCTGATTGGACATCTGAGCTCCACCCGGATAGATCAGCGAGATAATTCACGGAATGCTCTGTGCTGCGGACCGATGGCGCACGCCGGGTCAGGATCCTGAGGCACGCCTATTATTTCCAAGTTCCAACCCGCATAGTCGCACTTATCTGCGGCTTCACACAGACGCAGCTGCTCCCATTCCCTTATTATCGCCGAATAAATCTAATGTCTGGCATCCGGCATGGGAAATATTCAAATTTCTAATTAAAGCCACCGCCACCGATTTGCGGAACGCGGGGGGGGACATATGATCGCTGAGGGCTGGTATCGTAAACATCCGTTTATTATAGAAATACCTCTGTCATCAGGATGGCGATCGTATTAATCAGTGCTCGTATGCTCTTTAATCACAGTCTTGGACCGGCTCCGTGCCAGGGAAATCATATCCACGGCCTCTCCAGCCGCCTCTGTAATTTTGCACAGAGCGGGCCAGTCCAACACGCTGCTGATTGCCAACAGATCTAGGCCAGGCCAGCAGCCCTCCGAGACGCCATGCGGCTAACTCAGATCAGAGCCCGAGACAGGTCCGACAAGCACTGGGAATGACCCCGCTCGTCGCTGCTGCGGACAGCTGTGCAAGGTGCAGAATGTAGCTCCCCCAGGTGCTACGGTCGGGTTGCAGAGTACCTTGAGTCTGTCAGCACTTAACACACACACACACACTCATTCAAATGTTTGGTTATTCTAGCGACTCGGGCTGGCATTTTATGAGATGGCATCTCATTGTGGTGGGATCGCCCTCATCTCAAAAGTGAGAATGAAGCAGTTTGAGATAACAATCAAAAAAATGAAATAAAAGCTGTTAAACCAAACTGGCCCCTTCGGTACAGACTCGCACTGTGCGGTCAAGCTTTGGTCAGACCTACAAACCCTGATTGGAAAATGTGTAGTCTCCATTAGAATATCAATTCTCGAGCTAAAGTGAAGCCAAATGCACAAGTGCCTTCCATTTGCATTCTGACCAGCAGGAGGCGACTCCTCTGGTTGCAAAAAGAAGTCTGGTTGTATAGAAGTCTATGAAAAAATGACTCTACTTCTCTCTTGATTTATTACCTCTGTAAACATTGTAAACATGGGTTTATGGTCGCAATCAATCAATTCAATACAGCATGATGTTCATGCAGTAAATTATGATCCCATTTAGAGTCACATAGACAATGAAGCAGGGCCTGCTTTAGGGCAGGGCTACCATGTGATTGACAGGTTGCTACCACGGCATTGTTTGGTCTGGGAGTCTGTCAGTGTGTTTCCAGTTCATAAAAGTTAATTGTCACATTTTGGTCGCCTACATGTGTATAATTCCGCATTTTGTTGTACAGCATTAGTTCCACCCCTCTCGTAGTCCACTGACCAATGGGACTATGTTCACTGCTTAATTAGTGTATAATAAGGACTTTCTTGTAAAAATGCCAACATATACATGTAAAAAATCTGATTTTTAAGATCCTAATATTTAGGTGATAGTGTGTTGCAACAATACATGATGTTACATTAATTTGAAAATACACAACAGCCGACAGGGCAAGTAGTATTCCAGGATTAGAATGCAAGTTGGTCTCTAGGCCTTTTAGCTCCCAACACCTAATTCTGCCCGAGAAAAAGAGAAAGTGGTGGGCGATGATGACCGGGGTTAGTGTGGAACTCATTTGACTGCACTCTCAGTTCGAGTCGACCGAGTGCGTCTGCAGGAAACCGAGCGGTGCATAGCCAGAGCAAATGCACCTGGTGATAAGGGATAAGACTGGCACGCCCATGCCAACTCAGCAGCAGCCCTGTAATCAAGGGGACGACCTGATGCTGGCAGCCACGCTCATGATGAGTAACCCCCCCCCCCCCGACCAGACACTCCAGACAGGCGTCCAGCCAGACAGCATGTGGGAGAGGAAGAAGAAGGGAAAAAAAAAAAGAGAGAGATTGCACAAAAGCCTACTTAGTGGCCGACTGTAGTTCTGGGGATGGGCTTTTTCTGTGTCTGTCATCAGCGCTGAGCTTTTCTATCACTCATCTGTCTGCAATGAGCTCACTTGATGTCTTGTTTATGCGCAGACAAAGAGCAAATGACAGGATGTGAAGGGAACCAGACGTTCGCGACTGGGTGTGTTCGCCCTCGAACAAAAAAAACACGGCAAGCGTTTTTGTCCCGGAGGAACACTTTTACGGTGACGGCAGCTGGTGCGTATCGCCGCGTGGAAAGTGTTGATCCGTTCAGTGATTGACCTGCTGAGCCGCGTCTTTTCTTCTTTATGTTCTGTTAACTTATGGAAGCAGCTAACAGATTTTGATTAATGGCCGCCACGCACAGGCAGAGACAAGCAGTGACTTCACCTCTGTGGGACTTATGTGGGATTTCAAAAAAAAGAGAGTGTTGCTTTGCCACAACTCGCTTGCTTGTAACAATCGGTGTAGATCAAATTCATAACGATGATTTATTATCAAGAGTCACGGAAAAGCTGTTCTTGCGGTGCTAAAAACAAGCAGCGGAGTCTAACGAGACCTGATCATTGCCAGACTCGGGGACAACGCAGCCTGCCCTCCAAAGCCTCGCAACGGTTTTCTTTTTGTTTCCAACCGAAACTGTGCTGAGTGATCGGCGGCTCGCGGAGACAAAGCCAGCTCTCAGGTTGCCCGGTTGAACTCGGCACGGATCGGGCCCCCCCCCGGCTCCCTGTGCCCTACAAAAGGCACGTCCGCTGTCCTTTGTCTGTCTCTCCCCCCCTACCTCCAGTCAGCACTGGCTTCCAGGGTAAGTGACTGGCCGTAATCGCCGGGCACAGAGTCAGATTCTCTGCATGGAGAGATGCCCAGCAATGCTGTAACACCTGCTCGACAGACAAAAGACGGCACCCACAGAAAGCCTCTTTCCCATTCTTTCCTCTGTGTGGGGGGGGGGTGATAACGATGCCAGGCTTCAGGAATGACCGAATGTGACCTTTGACCGGGGACAGAGCGAGAGAAGGGCTGGATGAGGTGGGAGATGCTGCTGCGCGTGTTCTGAGCTAAAGCTTATGCTTCATTAACAAATGCTCAACGGGCCCCAAAAAGCCCACGTTCAATGGCTCTGGTGTTTTGAATAACTGCAAACAATAAGCAATACATAAATGTCAGTAAAAGCAGGTCTTTTATTATTGGCTCATCTGTGACAAAAGTCAAGTTTTAGTCAACATTGTGCCGATTAGACGTGGCTAATGAGGATAAAATCTTCTCTCACATTATATATTATACATGTAACTAATTATTCCTTTCATCATCTTAATCTTTTGATTTTCTTTTCAACTAATCGATTCCTTCGTTACAGCACAAAGTGCCAATGATTGCCCATCACAAAAGCCATTGGGCCAAAAGGCTGCGTCTTCACATTGCTTGCTTTGTTCAAACAAACAGACATCCAATCACAGCGCAGGCGGAGGTACCAGATTGTCCAGCCGCAGAAGAAGACTAGATTCCCTCGCAGTCACAACACTATTCCATTCAGGGCTGTGACTTTCACTTTTTCCTCCCACTCTTGCTCTCTCCACCTGTGCATTAAAACCCACAGCTGACAGCAACAACTTCACACCCCCTCTCAGTCGGCCTGTCAAAAGTCTGGGGAATGTAGGAAACCACTTACTCACTGCACGGTGGAGATGCAACTGTGAATATCCACCAAACAAAAAAAAAAAGAGTTACAATGTTATATATTCAGCTGGACGCGTTGGACATCACAGCTTGGCAGAGAATCTGCAGCACGGCATTTTCCTTTAAAGCTTATGTTTATAGTCATAATTCTTACCAGAGATGTAAATTCAGAAAAAAACACCTGCAGCTTCTTTGAACGGTTTAGTTATTTTCTATGAAATCATTTTGCTGAAAAAAAAGAAAAAACCTCACGATTTCACGGCGGCGTGTGTGTCTGTGTGTCGTGTGAACAAAGCCTCATTCTTCACCAGTCTGAGAGCTGGCTCACTATCATTATAATGATGTCATTATTGCGAGATAATTAGCCTTGAAAATGTATCTCGGGAAACAATCTCATAGCTTCTACTTTCCCCATCCAGCAAAGTGTCTCTGTTTCACTACCAACCATATATTGGACTCGATAATGACTCGTCTCTCACTTTTGGCTGGTTGCAGGAATTTACCTCACAAAATCCACCGTGATCACTTCGCCTTGATGCGGGCGGGTAATACGAATAACAGGCACTCTAATGAGATGTCAGAGATCATCAGCAAAGGGAGAGGGGGGGGGATATCGAGGAGGACTTCAAAAACACGACTGAGCTGAGCAACATAATACACCCGGTGCGCTCAAGGTGGCACCTCGTGACATTCAGCAATCGACAAAGGTTTTTTTTTGTTCTTTTTTTTTGCTGTAACAGCTCTATTAGCTGTAGAATGGCTTCTCATTTGGGCTGTTTCGTGGGCTTTGTGGTGAGCTTATGGAGGGCGGCTGTAAACGACAGAAGCAGGGAACAGTCGGCAGTAAAAAAAAAAAGGGAAGAAAAAAGAAATTAAAGAAAAACCGCGGGCTGAGCAGATGACTCGCTCTCCCAAAGAAGTCTGTGGAAAGTACGGTACCTCCTTGAAGTCTGATTAAAGTTTGCAGATTGGCCAGACAAAAAAAATCAAAAAAGACTCAATCTGTACTTCACTGTGTTTTTAATACAGCATTGTATTCTCTCCTCGAGGGGGAAGAAAAGCAGGTGCCAGGCTGTCAAAGTGGTTATTCAAGGAGAAGAAAAAATACAAAAAAAGAAATGCTATTTCTTCATCTTTCCCCGCTGCAAATGCCGTGCTCTGGTCAAATAAATTCTCAGCCTCCACATGGAAATAATCAGCAGTCGATGCCTTGAACACATTGAGTTGTCTCTGTAAAACGGCCAGCCTGACGCGACTCCCATCAGTCACACAGGGACAATAAAAACATTTATTTTTAAAAGCTGAAGTCTGAATTGCCTTAGTCCTTCATGATTA
Source organism: Melanostigma gelatinosum (assembly GCF_949748355.1). Lineage (NCBI taxonomy): Eukaryota > Metazoa > Chordata > Actinopteri > Perciformes > Zoarcidae > Melanostigma > Melanostigma gelatinosum. Next base: position 6,711,687 of record NC_136652.1, on the reverse strand, counting down.
AACTCAAGAAGAGTTTGCTGGAACCATTCATATCTATATAGATATGTGTGGATTCAGGCTCAGAAAGCATGCTCCTCAAAGTACATAACCGCCAGGCGTCGCGATAATTGATACATTGTCGCAGGAATAATTAAGATTAAACAAAGTAATTTTGTTCATTTTTAGACCATTTCTTGCCACGGAGAAAACCCTGCTGTTTATTCTGGCATCATACTGTTGAGATGTAAACGCAACGTGTAATACGTCAATAAATCACAACCTGAAGGGTTTTAATTGACCTGGAAAGGACTGACTACTGGCCAAAACATATACGCTATCAGCAGCATTAACCAAAAATCATGTTTATTGGCAGGAGCCTATAAAAGCCCACAATCATAACGCTGCCATGGAGCCTAGATTGTGTATGCTGAGAGGAAGGTGCACATTCCTCTCGCTCATCTGTTCATCATTTATGTCAGCTGTGAAGCTGCAATGTTTGAGAAATGCTTGTTCACACAGGTCTTTAATTCCCTTTAAAATGTCTTTGCGGGTCACTTTTCCCTGCTGTAATGTTAGTCAGCTCCAAAGAAGGGAATGTTTACTTGTTTCTCTACTACACTAACACACTGACTTGAGTGGATACACCAGTTTACTAAGTGCATTCATCAAAGGGCTGAAAACAAGGGGTAGATTGATGGCACCTGGTTAAAGGGGAACTGATTCCAGAGCTCCTCCCTGATTGGCTGCAGACAGCAGCTGAAGCGTCATGGAGGACAGAAAACTGGTTGGTCTGTCTGTATTTTTTCCTTTTCTAGGAAAAATGGGGGAAGGTAGTTGTTTTGCGTACCAGAACGGTTTTTTTTCTTCTCATTATTTGTCTGAGGAGAATCCGAAGTGATGAAATGGTTAATGTTTCTCCTTTTTTGTGGCCCCGGCTCTCTCTGGTCCGTTCTTTCTACTCGCACGACAACAAGCATCAAACACAGACTTGTTTGCACATACAGAATGTAGATTCTTCTTCAGCCTCACAACCCAAACCTAACTTTCATCTTAACATTCAGCCAAGAAATACTTTGACAGCTATTTTCGTTGCAATTTGTGAAAAGTAAAAGTTTGAGGAAAAAAAAAGTCAAAGTTTTCACACGACTTAATGGCTGCGAGTATACATGGATGGTTCCTCTCCTAATAAAGTCCAAATAGGGGAGCAGTGCCATGTGAAATTGGGCCAAAGCAGCTTAAAGTTGCGGGCTCGCAAATTGAGAGACAAAGCCCGACATCCTGATCAAGGCCGGCGGCAAGGTGTCTCATCATTGTGTGCCTTTGTGTATTGGTTGCGGGATTTGCCGCTACTGTAATTGGTGATCTCTGGCCGATAGGCAGAGAGAGACGAGGCTTAAGACTTAGTGGGAGGGCCCAGGCAACAGTTTGCTTTACGGGGGGGGGGCTGCGCTTCTCCAAAACCTCATCCCAATTACCCTCATAGGGAACAATGACAGACGGTGGCTTTTTGCCTCTTTGTGTCAGACGTTCGGCATGTTTGCTTAGCGTAGCGCCAATCCACTTTGTCACCAGTTAATTGAAGAGCGGTGAGTTATTCTCATGCAAATGCCAGAAGACATGTTCACACAATTTGAAGCAAGCTCTACCTTCGGTTATTATGAGGTGAGAAAATAACAAAAAAGAAGGGTGATGGCAGTCCGGGGGTGAAGAAGTCTTCCCCTCCTGCAGCACACCATGCATATATTCAGTGTGAGTGTGTATGGGGGGGGGGGGGGGGGGCACTGACTTTACAGTGTGCATGCACTCGTCTCCATGTTCTCCTGTCAGATGTTGCACACTGAATACATCCCTGCGTTATCAACTGCGATTTAATTTCATCCAGACAGCCGAAGATGTTAGCTGTAATATGTCAGATTAACAAGCCCGTGCAGCTGAAATGCATCCAGGCGGTGCATTAAGTCGCCGAATCTCGCAAGCTGGATGTAATTTAATTTAGCATAATAGACCAAATCAAATAACGTCATGACATTAATAAGTGATTATCTCTCTTCCTGAGCACTACAGGAGTGTTTTTACAAAAAAAAAAAAAAAACCCTGCTTGAAAGCACAGGGGGTCTCCCGCAGGCCTTTTTAAAATTCAGTCTCTCATCAAGCCGTCTACTGCCAAAGTACACCGGTCTTAACACATTGTGACATACTTTCTGGCGGCACTCGACGGTGAGATGATTTGGGAGGAATTTACAAATTGAATTAGCTCGGTCTCTAAGGACACAGGCTCTTCCAACTTTCATTTCGACGTAATCTTTCTTCGGAGAATACATTTGGGCACACGGTTCTGATGGAAGAGTAGCCCCGCTCAGTCTCAATGCTACACGACATACAGTAGATACTGGCTGCTTAGTTCCAGGAAGTGGCAGAAAATCTGTAAAAAAAACAACCACACACTGGGATTGAAATACAGCAAAAATAAAAATCAAGTTTTGGGGAAATTGGACCCTTTTCTAAGTCCCGCCTCAGCAAAGCAGTCTGGCCAATCATAGTGTAGCATCGTCCAGCTCCGACTACAGTCGACGACAATACGGCTCTGCTCTATAGGCTCTCGTGCAAATCGTATCAAATTTTCTTTTTTTTTGTGGATTTCAAACTAGTCATGGTTAAATATTGTGTAATAGTCGTAGTTACCAGGGGAGGCTAGCACATCTATGCTATGCTAGCTACTGAAGGGCCGACTGTAACAGTGAATAAAGACGTACCCGGCTTTACAGGGACAGTGTTGTTCCTTAATTTCAGTGTCCTCTGTCACTCTGATCTGTAGGTTTTAGCTTCTATCGTTATCTTTTCAACCATTTTTTTTAGTGTTGAATCAGTTTGACATCCTGGATATATCCTTAAAACGCATGTTGGAGACCTGTCTGTTTCTCTCTGAAATAGCGTTTTTGTTTGACCAAAATACATAATATCGCTTCAGGGAGTGCAGTTAGTGACAGTGTGTGCTCCATGGTCGCTCTGACAGCTAGACTGAGTAGCAGCGGGGAGCGGGGCTTAATGAAGGGTAAATTCTGGGGTCATAATTTGGGGCTATTTTGGAAGACATTTTATTTTCTCCATCCATTGTTGAAGGGAGCCCCTGCAGCTTGTTTTTAACAGAATAACACGGCGTGGGCTAAATCCCTCGTAGATGCAATTGGATGATGCCGTGTGCCATGTTGGTATATTTTTCTTTTGCTCAAAGACAACTTGCCACTGTGCCAATAACAAAATCCTCTGGAAATTAGAAAACTATATGCGAAGAAGTGTTTCAACGATCCAAAGTAAAACCAGTAAAGTAATACTCTCAGTATACTGCACTGGCATTCAATTGTACAGACTATAAACTCATCGCAATAGCCTTAATAGATCACAATGCAATACAATAGCATTGTGTGATTCAGGGAACGGTAGAAAGCCATTAAGTAAGGTAAAAGTAGACAAAGGCAGGTTGAGCAAAAGAGAGGAGTGCACCAAATAACTCTCAAAGAAGCTCGTAACATCACAAACTGCAGAGATGTAAAATTGGAAAAGTATCCAAGGATGCACCTTTTTTCTCCGAAATAAATATTCTGTTTCCGAAAAAAACATGCTTTCTTTTCCCAAGATCACTTGCATGTAAGCGGTTTCTCTTCAGGTAACGGATCTATTCCCAGCTAAAACACGTGTGCTCTCTTTCATTTTGGCCGCAATCTCTTACATCACAAGGTTAAATGGGCAATCGCTTTCACCCCAGCGGGACTTCGCAAGTGCTTCGGTCAGACCAAAACACTTTCCACGATCTCTTTGTCCCGGCTTTCCAAGGATGCAGCGGAATGAGCAGAGAGGGGCCGGCCGGTTGAAGGAGATCATCGGATACAAAAGGGACTCTTGGTCGTGTTGCCCTGTCACAGCATCCCTCACGCCCTCACTAACTTCCCCAAGCCCAGATGTGAAGCCCATCTGCTCTGCGGCCAATACCAACGTCCCTTTTCGGACGTAATTATTTTACCGTTGTTTTATACCAAATGATTAAAAGCAGCCCGCCAGATGGCTGTCATTCGCCCGCTCCGCTTTGATAACAAAAAAGGGTTTTCTGCGGGGAGCGCTGGTTTTAAAGCAGAAGCGGTACAGCTGAGGAAGCTAGCAGGTGTGCAGGACTGAACCAAGTCTTGGTAAGGCCCTGAAAGAATTTGAGGCGACAGCTTTTGAGGGTCAAAAGGTTGTCCGTAATTGCCAGCGGGCCGATTGAGTGGAGGCAAATGGACTTTCGGAATTTTTTTTCCCCCCTCCTTCCTTCCTTTCTCCAAAGCCAAAGTGGTCTGCCACAAACTCATTATGATTTCCAAGTGTGATGATCTGAATAAAAGGGGAGGGAGGGGGTGAAGCAGGGGGTTGAAGACATAATTAGTTTTCCTCACTGCAGGAGACAGTATGCTGATGAGACAATGAAAGACTGGGGGGAAAAAAGTCGAACTGTCAATCTCCCTCGATTCTTTTCATCTCACAAAGCACCAGTGAGCAATGCTCACAGACAACTCCCCCCCCCCCCAAAAAAAAGAATCCACACACCCTGCAGCCGCAACGCACCACTGTGTGTTACGCAGGGCAAACCTCTGCCAGTTCCACCACCAGTAACCATTCCGCAGACCTCGGGAAGGGAAGACAAACACTTGCAACCTACATTTGCCTTATCGCTCATTCTTACGTTTTCTCTGTGATATATTATTCTTTTAAAAGCCATTATAATATACATTATTGAAGGGGACATAGCATTGTCATTTTCAGGTTCATTTTGAGTTCCTGCAAGAACATGTTTTCTTCAAAAGCGAATCAAACCCCATAGACCGCCATAGTCAAAATGATTTTTCAGGTTATGCTATATGGTATTCACTGCGCCTGTCACTTTAAGTCCCCCCCCCCCCCATATGGAAGGTAGTTCTCAAGCCATGGGCAGTGTATTCCAAAGAGCCTCCATGTGACATAGGAAGGGGAAGGGGACATAGGAATATGAGTGTCTTGTTGGATCACATGTTTTGTGATCCAGGCAGCCCAATGATATGTGCACAAGCACGATATGTCCCCTTTAAGTTCATCTTATATGTGTGGAATTTTTAGCAGCAAATAATACATAAGTTGAATACATTTAGGAATATGCACCACTAAAGCACAGTATGAACTGATACAGTCCTTTTTAAAAGTGGGTGCTATATTATTAGCGGTGTCAAAATGGGGGGGGGGGGGGCTGATTTCTGTACCGCAGCTATCTACGAACCTTAGCTGGCTATTGGCTCAGACAGATGTTGCCATTTCCCTGTGTGTGCGATCGATGAAATGTTCCCTCTCGAGCTAACATGCTAACACTCTCTAGGCTACGAACAATCCCTCTGCACCACCGGACAAAATACCATCGCCTACGGGAAACAGCAATCAAAGTTTAGCTATTGACTAGGGATTGCTTTTGTGTGTGTTTGTGTACTTTTTTCCTGTAGCGGGAATTCACTGCTATTGGGCACCTACGGCGTGCAACCCTGCTTGGCTTTTATTACCCTTGGAAGTCCTTTTAACTCCTTCGGCAGGAAATGAAACACTCGAATGGCTCTCTTGCAAAGTGCTGGAGCCATTTCCAGCCAGGGGCGTGACATTCCCGAGCATGTGCTCCATATAAAAAGAGGCTCTGGGAGTCACAGGTGCATGCTGACAGGGTGTGTGTGTGGTGAGGTATCTATGTGTGTGTTTGTTTGATTGAATGTATATGAGGGCAGAGAGGGAGTGTAAGCGAGTGAGTAGATAAAGAGAGAGAAGGCAAAAAAGTATTTTGGTGTTTACCGAGGCCTTACAGTCACCCGTGGGCACTAAGCGTAGAGCTGCTGCATTCCAGAGCCAAAGCCAGCTGCCTTCACTGACCGGCCGACGCATGGAAACACACAGGGAAACTTTAAATATGGATGCTGAAGTGCACTTTTCAGGGAGAGAAGCAAGGGTGCTGATTTTGAATTATGGCGTCACCACGAGCTGCTGTTGCTTTAAATGTCAATAAACGACAAATATAGTCCATCCATAGAACTTTTTGGGCGTTAACCTTTTGCAACTGATGCATTTTTCTGACTTTATTCTTGAAAGGGACTTTATTTTCCAAAAATTTTAAAAATCTTATGCCTTGAACTAATACTGAAAGTTTGACTTTATTCTTAACATTATGACGCTATTATCGTCATTTTGACTTTATTCTTGAAATGCAAAATTAATGCATTTTTCCGCCATATGCCTGGCCATAATGCTCTTCCATAAATTTACAATGTCAAAACCGAAAAAAATTAAAGATAAATGATAAAGATAAACCTTGACAGCTTCACCTTCTGGCTTCCAACCTCCTTTATTATCATCATGATTTTGCTGAAAATAATCACCGTTTCAAGAAAGAAGACAAATAATGGGGTGCGTTTCTCTGCTACGAGGACTTCGCTGCTCAACTACCGTGTGCTGCGAGTGCTTCATCACGCTGCTAAATATGTACACGCTCATTGCGGCTCTTTTGTTCTCAGGTCACACTGTTATTTGTCCCACGCTTCATCTGCCGCACCATGCTGACTGCCTTAATTAGTGGCACTCACCTAGAGACATCAATGTGTGTCCAACAAACCTGAGATGGAATATATTAGAGTTCTATTTTTGTCGACAGTGACATTTCTCATCAACTACCCCTCAGGTCTGTAATTTCACTGAGCGAATACTCTGTGCTCGTGATCTGTCACCGTGCGATGGTGGCACGGAGACTGCTGCGGCGCTCACACCCGGGAAACACAATCCGATTCAGTTAAGACACGTGCATGTGTGTGTTGTTCAAAAACATACTTTGTCCTTTTTGTCCAGTTTCTGTGATATGTCAGATTGCATTTCTGCCTCCGCCCTATACTACACATGTGAATGGAATTCACTTTGTGCTGCTCGCAGCTATTAAAAATAGCATTTTTAAAATTCAAAAGCAGCCAAAAAAACCTCCATTATACTATTGGGACAGAAATCACATATCGGGTCATCGGATATATACCTCCGAAAACGGAAAACCAAAACTATATTCATGGATTATTTTGAATTTTGGGTGAACTGACCCTTTTTAAGGTGAGACACACCAGGTGAATAGTTAAAACAAATAATGATAATATCACCATGAAACTTCCCAGGTTACTACATACATTCAAGCAATTCATTTATCAAAGTTTTCTTTTTTTTAATTGGAATCTCTCTGAATGTCTGGATATGCAAATGAACCATAACTTATTAAATATGTGCCAATTAGCAAACATTTCCAGAGCAGAAATCTGAACATCGAATAAAGCCAGATTCAAATTGTTATTTTTTGTTGACATGTAAGGATCAAAGCTTTTTACAGCACAAATCTCTCTATCAATCCATTAATAAGAAAATACAAAAATATCTATTTTCAACATTTTTTTTTTTTTTAGGAATAAAATGTTCTGCCAATCAGGTTATGAATGATACATGAACAAACCTCTCGGTAAGAACCTGGAAAGTTTTGTGTATGTAAGAGTGCTACTGAAGTTTTTTGAAAACTAAAACTAATATTTTCCTCCCTTTTTACAAAGGAGCAATAGAAAGCATCCTGACTGGAGACATCACAATGATGTGCATGGCCAAGGACAGCAAAGGTCTACAGCGGTGATTTAAAGTTTGGAAGTACCAGCATGCCGTATTTCCAGCTTCCTTGTAGACAGATACGGTGATAGAGGGATCATAATAATACGAGCCTTGCTGACACTTTGACTCTTGACATTGCACATTCAAGGCATTTGGATGATGATTTCGCTCGGAGTGACAGAGCAGATTATCAGTTGTGTGTCTTGCGTAAAGACACTTCAACAGGCCGCCCTGTGTGGTGAACCTCTACATCAGTGGACTGTCACTCTAACCACTGGGCCAGACTGCCGCCAACATGTAAACATGTGCGAGTCCAGTCAAACATTTCAATTCCGGAGCTTCCTGCTTCTTGCTTGCACAGAGATCCTTGTTTGTTTACAAATGGGTAAAGGATATCGGAAAATACACACGCAAATTTAATATCCCCCAAAACGTTGATAAAGCGCAACAATGCTGGGGGAAACTTGTTTAGTGGCCAACTTCTGCCCAAAAAAATATAAAAGAGTTGTCAAATGTCTCTGCTGATAAATGCGAGCGGCTGACGTCTGAGGGGGAAAAAAGAGGTGAGGGTCTGACTGAAAAGCTGAGTTTTTGTGGGGAAGGTAAACAGCAGATAGACTGCCAAAGAAAAAAAAAACATTGCCTCAATCTCTTTCTGCTGCCTCGGAGAGGTCTGAATAATTAAAGCCGTGTCTTGTGTCTGCTCCGGGGGAACCCGGCCCATAGGACGAAGCTGAATGTGAATCGGCGCTCCCTTTTTAAACTTCCACATATTCCCAACTGGGGCCAACACATCAGAATGTTGCAACTTTTCAGACAGCTTTCAGAATGAAATAATATCGCTCCCTGCAAATGTTCCAAATTAATAACATAGCATCCAAATCCAGAGAAACAGGGGTTGGAGACAGTTTCTGTGGGTATAGACCAAAATAATCAACAGAAAATGAGGAATAGAGAAATATCCTTTAACATGATATTTGAGGGAATATGGTGGTTGCCCGGCCAGTAGAACCACCTGTTAATCAGCTGCTGGTACAAAGGAACAAAGAAATAAAGATATTTCTGTGTGTCCGAACTGCACGTCTTCAATCTTAAGACACTTTTTGCCGATGTCTTGGTTTTCCTTTGTTCCACAACTGCATGCTGACTCGCCCTTTCTTTCTGATTCTTTGTAATATGAACTTGCCTTTTGCAGGCTGCATCTACATCTCTGTGATCCCTGAAAAGCTCAAAGACTATTTATTATATCGCTGAGATTGGAAAAGAGGTTTCAACAGCTGAATATTTTTGCTTTATCGTACTCCAAAAAAAAAAAAGAGTAACTGAGGCAAAAACAGCAGATGTGCGTGCGGTTCTGTTTTTTCTGCATCGTAAATATCCTCAGATGTATAGAAATTGTGGTCATAATTTTGGTCACACAGACACTCAGACCTCATGACTTCGGGGACGCCGAAAAGGTAATTTTGAGGTTCCGTTGTATCTTTATGTAAAAGGTTCGAGATGAAACCCTTGAAATATGAAATCGTTCATGGTGGGACCCCCTGAGTGGGTTTAGATGAAACCTTTGGAATATGGAAGGGTTCTTTGTAGAGCCTTCTTGGTTGGTTCTAGAAGAAACCCTTGGAATATGAAAGGGTTCTTGGTGGGACCCCTTGGGTGGGTTTAGATGAAACCCTTGGATAATAAAAAGGTTCTTGCAAACACTCTCAGACGATGGAGAAGGGTTCTAGGTGGTACCTTTTCACAGACTGTTGTAGGTATATACCTTGATGATCCAAGTAGAACCTTTTATTTAATGTTCTGCCAATAACCAAAAGGTTCTCCTATGGGGACAAGCTGGGGAACCTTATCTGGTTCTAGTTAGTACCTCTTATTTCAAAGAGTGCGTTAATCATTTTCAGTGTCTGATTAATCCACACTTGGTGTATGTGGGATTGAGTCAAAATAAACTACACTGTATGTGTGTTTACCACATTTCACTCAGTGCAATTGATGTTTTCAATCGTTTTTTTAACAATGGAGCTCTGAGGCACAGATGAATAAGATATATCAAGCTGTGATACACCCACAATACTTGTTCGTCATTGAGACACACTCATTGTTGGTTTGAATCTTGACATACAATTTGTTGGCAAGAAGAAAAACCTGTGTCGAATAACAACACAAGATATCTGCAGCCATCAGCCCTCTAAACCGGCACTAGTAGGCGAGGCCTATTCTGGACTACAGCACCGCACGCATGTGTCCTCTCCAAGGCGGCGAAACAGCCCGTTGCCTGGACAGAGAGAAAGGACTGTCCAATGAATGCGATAGGGACCAAGTGAAGGGGAAAGAGGCAACGCCAGCTTCTATGAGGGAGGGCCCGATCAAGCATGGCAGGTTCTGGGGGGGGGGGGGGATTTAGGGAGCTTGTCTGCCAGCAATAAAAGGCTGAAACGGGATACTTGGTGAGATTAATTACCTAGATAGGCCACGATAATGCCATTTAAATGGGAAAGTAATTAAAGTGCACCTTCCATGAAAATTATTCATTGCTGACGGATTGGGTGACAGACAAATCAGGAGGCATTTACAGAAAAGCTACAGGTTAAGTGCTCCGAGCTGCTGCTCTGAGACCAGCACAGTTTTATTGCAGCTGTTGAATCCCGCCGCTTTGCCCAGCTCTCATCAAATTACTGCGAGCATGTGGAGCATGGGTTGGGTTGGGGGGGAAGAGAGAGAGAGAGAGAGAATGTGCTCCCAGGTAACGTAAAACCGGGGACAAATGCTACAAAGGAGGATCCGCTTAACTAGAAAATTACACTGGCTGGCACTGGTCAGAGGGGACCGCTCAGAATCAATCAATCCTTCTGTTTAAGGCCACCATGGCAGATAAGAACACAAAAAGGGATAAATCAATGGCCTTGTTGTTCCCCAAAGTGTTACTGTCACAAATGCACCGAACAATGTCCATTTAGTGATGATTAAGTGTCAATAACGTGGCCATATAGATTACCACTGGGGAGCCGGGGTGTCAGTTTGCACCCACCAAACATTTATTATTTAAATGATCGTTGCTCCTCTCTTGTAGCGGTAAGTATTTATCAAATCATGCAAGAAAGTCTTATCGCCATCTTCTTTTCTGAACTCCAGACACTCGACTGCGGGAGGACGGTGGCACCACTTCTCACGCAAAGCAAGGGCACAGAGGATTTTCGGATCAAAGTAAAAATGCTTAGCTCACATTCTTGTGTGCCTCAATACCCCCCCCCCCCCTTTTGCATTGAGAGATGGTACTAAAGGGAATAGCCTGCTCTCTCTGAATGTTTAATTAGGTTTGAACTTGAGGGAGGACTGCAGTGTAACATCATCTCGCATTCGCAGTGTTGCAAAACAAATGTAGCGACGGATGGCTGGAAAGAAATAGAAAAGATAAGTGTTTGCTGATTTTGAGATTCCTCTATAGTCCCGTTCTCCCTTGCCAAAAAACAACAGCCACTTAACACACACTGACATTGGCTTTTTGTATTTTCGGGGGAAAGGTTACACTCAGCATTCATTCCTGGGGACGAATGGCTCTGCAGTAGTCACAGGTATTTATCGGCTCCAGCTCCGATTCAGAGTGATGGAAATATGAGACCCGAGTGGAAGCGCTAATTTTAGCCACTTTTCAGGCGCGAGGGTGCGTGATGCAAGTTGGAGTGAATGTGTGATAAATGAAATCAACCGGGATTAGGACAGTTAGAATTACTTATTAAAGTACAAAACGTACTATTCATATGCTCTCCTAAAAGCCACCAGAAAGAAAAACAAGCGAATACAATCCAACTCATTAAAACCCTCTTTACAAGTCAACAATCAACACCTCTGGTTTGAGAATTTAAGAGAGACACTCGTTAATTAATATATGTATAAAAGAGGTAACCACCGTAACATTTTCACTGTTTACTCGCACTTTTTATCCAAACATGACACACCAGAACAAAAACAGAGACTCCTTTCCCATTGCCAGTAGGGACGGGGAAGCCTATCACCGAGTTTTAGCACGTTTTCTCACGTTTAAATAAATATACATACTCATGTTGGTGGGAAAGAAAGTGAGGAACTATCTGACACAGCCTGATTTTAAAGGGCACATTTACAGGTTCATACTTTGGGTTTCCAGTAGACCATGCTTACAGGGAACTTTGCGTTCCAATACCAATATTACCATACTATGTAGTATGCCAGTAAAGGGTTTAGTACGTCCAAATACAAAGCTTGTCAAATGCAGTATGCCAAAAACTACCAGGATGTCCTCCTGCATCCAGGTCGCATTTTGCAGTATTGCAAGTCAGCATGTTTTTTCTGGCTATTCCGACCCACAATCGTCTGTGGAGCAAATCCACACTTTACACTTCATGACGTCACACACTTGAGTTTTATCACTCCAGTTTTCAGAGGTGGGGAGAGAGTTACTAATATTCTTGGACTGTCTTACACCAGAGGAATAACATGGATGGCGTTTTGAAAATGGGCACAGTTCCCCTTTTAATTCGCTCTTTTAAGGCTTCAGTGGAAAACACATTTTTTAAATCCAACAGTGAGAGATCACACTCCGTTGTGTGGTATAGGTGCAAAACATTGTGCAAGCATCGCCAGGGGCTTCGCACCAAGACGGGTCAGAATTTGGAAATGATGTCGTTATCTCATCAAGTGTTTTGGAATGACAACCCAGGCACTCTGAGGCACTTCTGGTCGAAATTCGCCATAGTCTAAATAATCCATTCGCTGTGTCACACCCACTGTTTTCTGCTCTGACTCGCCTGTGGAGACATCAGAGCACAGCTCAACTGTTGTACAAGTTGCTATCTGAGTGTAACAGGCTTTGGGCTGCTGGCTAACACAAGCAGTCAACATTAAAATCAATTTCCACAGGCTCTTCCTTTCACCCATTATATTGTTTATACCTCTTGCTGATCGCACCTAAACCCCATTTCATTGGTCGTGAACACACACACACACACACACGGGTCCTGTAGCCTTTCCCATAACCAATTTAAAATCCTATTGCTGTGCCCTTCTCCACAGCGATTTGTCCTGGCTCTGAGATGTGAACATCCGCTTGAATAAATATTTACGCTCGCTCTATGAGCAGTGCCCGCTCGCAAGTGTGCCGGATGAACAAAAGGCCCCGTTTACGAGTGCGCGGCCTCCGAGGGGGCGGCTCTGCGGCGCCGTCGACTCACAATGAAGTGCTGATTGAAAAGCGCTCTCAACTTCCAGCGTAAGGCGGCGGAGACGACGGCGAAAATCCTCAACATGACGGTGGGAAAAAACAACAAAAAGAAAAACCCTATTGAACCGCCGCAAGGACGGAGCTGGAGAAATCAAGCTTATGAACTCGCAGCCTCCACTTAAACTCATTTAAGACGGAGCTGAGAGGTAATTAGGTTTCTGGGAACAATAAGCACTCAGCACCTCGTGTTGCAGCTCCAGCCTCGCCTTTGGTGTAATTAGGGGAGGTGTGAATTCCTCATCAGATGGATCGCCATCTGCATTCACACACTACGCGTTCATCCCCTCCAGTCCCGAGCTACTGCGCCCATAAACGCGATTACCATGCAGGAGGCGGAGGTGGGGAGCTTCTCTTTTTTTTATTCTTTTTTAAGGTTCTGTCGGTGCTATGAGGCCGCGGCGCCTCGCCACGCGAAAGGTTAATCAATTCTGAATGATGAGCCATAAAAGCTTTAATAATGCAGTCATTCTCTTATCGAGTGGTCCTGCACGCTCGCTCAGGAAGGGGCCGATTGTTTTAGGAAGCTGCGGCGTTCCAATTACAAAGCGCTCGAGCGTTCCCGAACAGGCCAGAGAGCGCTGGACGCGGTGAGGGTTCGGCGAGCAGGACAATGAGCCAGGCAGTGTGGAGCTAATGTCTGCCCAAGACGGGAAACCGAGAGAGAGACATCACACGGCCGTCAATACCGACCGACTATTGACTTGCACTTCAGCCGGAGTTTTGCTGAGCTCCGCCACCTTTCTTAGAACTTAGACCCCCAGGGGTCCTTGATGGAGAAAGGGGGAATAGGGAATAGTTTATTGTCACCAATAAATTAACCATAGAGGTGATCCCAATGTGATTAAAACTCGTAAGAGTGACTATTCTGATCATAGGTTTCACTTCCTCCAACTGTAGTTGTAGTTCTGGTCTTAATCATATCCAACAACTGAATATCTTTTCAGCTGAAGGTCCCTGAAGCAAAATCAAATGGGGGTCCGTGACCTTTTGTGCCTCAATTTCGGGGTCCTTGACACACAAATGGTTGAGAGCCACTGCTTTAAAAGGTATCACTCTGTCAATTGAATCGATGTAGTGGGCCGACTTGCCTTCAAGAGCCGCTAACCCAGAAGGAATATGATTATTCCGAGTTTAAAAGAGGTGTTTTAGTATCATGGCAGAAATAGTGTTTCAGAGACTTGTCCGTCCAAATACCAAAAAAATACTTTGGGAAAAAAAATCAAGGCACGTTTTCATTAAAAGAAAATTATCACATTGGATGTCAATGGAATTTGCCAAGAAAATCATCAGCTGCCTCATCCATGCTGACCAATTACACTGATTACAGTGTTAAAGCTCTTTAAATGGTGCCACTTACTCAAAATAATAAACATGACACCATCTTGGCCAAGCCCACCGCTCGCCTTCACAATGGCTAATGGCTAAATATTCCGCCGGGTTAGCTGAGTAATAGTCTGTTGTCAACGTGCCACGTATAATCATGAGTGACTCTCAAAGAGCGTCTGTTAATTGTTGTTTTTTGCTCTCCATTTTTTCCTGCAGGTTGCCCTCTTCCCCGCCACCCTCGTGCCCTTGGCCAGGCAAACACTCGGGCACATTCCAGCGCGTGTCTATGTCACGAATCGAGCGCGGCGAAATGCATCATCCCCGACACCGCATCCAAAACACATCCATTCATTTAAATGCTTCTCTTTCTGTCCCTATCTCTCCCGGATGCGAACATCTAGTCGACTGAGATATATCAGTAAACTGTTTGTGGTTGCAAACCACAGCTTCTGCAGATGTATGACAGGTGAGCAGCTTAACTTCACATTGAAACGATGACGTGAATGTGAATGGACAGAGTTTGCACATCCAGCTAGAGCTTCAGTTCTCTCTATTTTAATCACCATCATCACAGCACTCTTTTAGGCCAACTGTGTTTCATGGATGCTCAAGCATGAAAAGGGAATATTGTTGGGTGGATCCATAGAAATAATGAATAAAAAAAGAAGGGCTTTGGAGTTTGTCACCATAAAATACAGCATTTTAATTACAGCATTCCCTCGAGACTGCACTGCAAATACGTTGCTAAAAAATTGTTGCTAAGATAATAATGTTGGCTACCGTAGTGCTGATACACACATTCAATTACTCTGGGTAATATGCATAGTGGATATATTACTGGATAATATCAGAGTATGGTCATTAATGCTAATGGGGAATCATTATCGTAGTTTGCATATGAGATGTTTCCAAAATGAAATTGTCAATCGCCTAATGCTCGCTCAGCTGGAGCAGAGGGTGAACTGTGCACAGACTGGTGTGAGCCAAACATTTCCAACTCTAGCTTCTGGAGTAACATTATGGGATATGTGGTTATTCACTCAGTTACATTTTAAGGGAAACATATTTTCACGTTAACGTTTCTTTTTGACGTATCCCAGATTAGTTTCTGATTGTAGTCAGTGGAAATCCGCCTTGGGAAAGAGGTTGGGGTTGATGGATGAGTCAAACAAACACAGGACTTTGACCCAGGAGGCCACTGTCCATGTCCTTTGTGAAACCAAAAGTCTTATTTTTTGACTCATCTTAAATCCTTTAAGCCAAACTGATATGTTTACGAAACAGAACCACGTAGATTTGTTACGTTTTGTGTTTTGTTTCAATTTACAACATTTAAAACTGACTGTAATCCGGGAGAAAGTACGTTTCCCTCTAAACAGAGTACGCAGTTGAGTTGCATGGGAACGTAATTTTGTAGGAGACAGGGTTGCTGTGTTAAAAGAAATGACAAGGTTAGCCTAGCTTAGCAGCTAGCACTTCTAAAGACTCCAAATGAACACATTGTATCTTGTACGTTTGATCCATTATCAAAAAGAAATGTGTGAAAACAAATATGCACTTTAAGGGCGGGTTAAGTGCTGTAACAATTCTGGTTCCCAGACATTGTTGATGAACTCTTACATTTCTGTTTGTTTACGGATCAAACAAACAAGTTGCTCTTTAGTTTGACGTAAGAGCCCTTACCTGCTTGACCGGTAGCGATGCTGACCGCCGCGAACAGCCTCTGCGTGCGGCTCAGGTCCGATACGCCGTTGACGGCCTCCACCTCAAAGGTGTAGTTGGCGTGGGCGAACAGATCCACGATGCTCAGGTAAGTGTCCACTAATCCCGACTGCGCCGGAGAGTATCCCACATTGGGCCCACACGGCACACACTCCTCGGGTTCCCAGCTGCAACGCCGGCATATGACCCTGTAAGTGACGTCGTTGCGGCCGCCCGTATCAGCCGGCGGGCTCCACTCAAGGCCGACGGTGGTCTGGTTGATGTTGTAGACCAGGTTCTGTGGTGCGGAGGGAGGTCCTGTCAAAGGTGGACACAGAGGAAGCCAGAATGAAACAACTGAGTGCCAAGGAAAGTGACAGCCAAGAGTGTGCAATGACTGGATCTGTGCTTTCACTGTGCTCTGAGAAAGAAGAGGAAAAAAAAAAAAACACACACTACAGTGTATGCCAGCTCCAGCCCGAGAGCCTAACACTGACACTCAATTATAATAAGACCAGTACAGGTAGCCTACACTGAAAATAAGTCAGCTCTGGCAGGCACAAGGTCAGTGTTGGAGGGCTGGTGAAATGAAGGAGTGGAGCCCAGAGTTTCAAAGGGGGAATCATTTCATTGGAGAGTTGTGACGCTCTCATTGTTGACAGAATCTATCCACAGACAGACATATAAAGTACTCAAAACCTCTGTGGTCATTCCTGCAACAGTCGGTGTCTCCAGGACCACATTCTGTCATGATGACTCACACACACACACACACACACACAGTACCAGCCACATGCTGTCGTAATCGTGCACTAGCACAGCAAAAGCTGCAATAATTAGGCAGCGTGACATAAGTAATCCTACTTGAAGCTGCTTTAGCCGGAACTTACCAGCAACTCTTGTAACTGTAACTTGACAGTTATTAGCTGACCTCAATTCCTTATCTTACATTCTTAAATCCAGTTACATTTTGATGAAATCGAATCAAGCAAATCAGCAAGCACTGTTTCAGTTGACACAAAATGTCAAAGCTTGCAATCTGTTCTTTGGACCACTTTGGGGTCCAAAAGTATACATTCAGTAGACACAGTGCAGATATGGCAATAAAGTAGCTTTGACTTGAGTTATGTTCTGTTAATGCAGGTCTGTCTGCTGTTTGGTGCTACGCAGATAGCCAATGGGTTCCAGATATGTACATGTTATGTAAAAACAATGCTTAAGAGCTCCATTGAGCTGAAGGGTGCACCCTCATGATTGCATTTTGAAACAACCTGACAATTTTCTTCTTTTTTTTTTTACAGTGCACTCATGCATGCAAACATAGCCGCTGATTCATCCAGACTGACTAAGTGCTTTGTTTACATAGCGATTCTTAACGGCATCAAATCTGCAGCTGCTATGAAAATGATTGAGACAGGGTTACACGGAGGGGAAGCAACCGTCACTCCCTAAGTCTTCCAGTTCTCCAAAAATATACAGCTCACCCAGCAGGAGATGATGGCTGTACAGGGTTGCTTGGGATAGCTATATCATACAGACAGCAGGACACTTAAAGTTAACGTCCTCCAAAAAAAGAACTCAAAGCCCGACTCGCCCACATGATTTATGAACAAGATTTAAACCTGGATTATCACCGCCCTGTAACTGCCGTACAGAGTTTCACTTGAAACACAATAAGGAATAAAAAGGAACAAAAGTGCACCGGACCACAAAGCGCTTGCCTGTAAATGTTCACGTAACAGCGGAGAGATTAGCTCATCTCGTAAAACAATGAATAACAAATTGCTGCTTTCAAATTCCAGGCTGTTGGCTTTTATGGCCCCAGATGTTGATATGGATTAACCCCCCCGCCTCAACGCAGTAAAGATTATATGACTTGTATTCTTTGTTTATGAATGCGCTAAGAACATCTTCAGTCTGTTCTCTGGGAGGTTCAAAAACCACTCTGCTTTTCTCAGGAAACACTCTTTGAGCGAAACGTCGGGGAGGGACCTCTCCACTCGCTCAATTTGTCACATTAACTTAAGAAAATGGGTTATGCATATGCACCGAGCCAAAAAACTGCTACCACAATATCCAGGCTCATTAATGCAGCACTTAGATTGTTTTTCCCTGTTCCACCCTTTAGAACCGAGGGCTCAACGGGAGACATCCATATTCATGATTATCGGGCGAGATAACAGACTGTGGACTGGGAAGATGAAGGAGCCACCTGTGGCAGGTAAAGCAGAGAGGAGCGACTGCTGATAGCACCGCTCTACTTCAGCCTCGGCACTGACAAATCAAACCGCGCTCTCAATCTTCCTCGCAGAACAAAAAGGGGGAAGGTGTGCCTCGACACATCCGCACTCGGGACGCCCACGCACCTTCCCGGTCTGAATATTTACCCCCGCCTTTCCATTGCCACCGGTGAGCGGTTACGGCACCTCATTTCGTTCCGTGCCACTCTCGTTTGGGTCTCAGGTGCCACAGAGCGACGACATCTCGGCAACCAGAGGCGAAAGGAAATGAGATTGGACTGACCTTGGATCTGTGTGACCTCTTGTTTCGGTTTTTTATTTTCAGATGCACACTACCTTGCAGGCTTTCTCCCTCGTAAAGAATACTTTAAAACGGAATGCTTGTCAGATCACCTCACATCCTCTTTTCCCACTGAACACCTCGCATAGAAATGCGTTTTAGGTGATCGGGTTGCAATCGGAGAGTACTTAATCACAAGAAAGTACAGATGTAAATGCACCTTTCAGATGTGATCCGATCAATCCACATGGCCTACAACAGCTAGGCCTCCGTGGGCGGTATCGGGTCGGACGGGATCGGGTGCTTAGCAAGGCCTACAAGGAGATAATCAAGGCTTCCGGCGGGCGGCTGGCTCAAAAAGTGACAAACCAGCAAGGTCATTTGTGCTACTACATACAATTTGGTGGTTTGCAGGGCAGGTGCGGGTGGTTGGTTAACGCATATTTTTGCGGGCAATGCGGATTGGCTCTCATACCAGCAGAACGATCAGAGCTCAATGTGGACATTGGAGACGCATATGTTTGGCCTACCAGGTGTAGCTGTAAAAAGGTTAAATCATATCTGTCTGTATAAAATCCAGATACAAAACGGTGTAAAGGAGGTCTCCGTTTTTGGGGTGCAAGCATCGAGGCTGGGTCCTACAACTTTTGTAACTTTACGTAAAAGACAATCCGAATACATGTAGAGGAGAGTAAAGACTAGGCAGGGTTTGAACTGTTCTCTCAAGCTCTCACCGCAAAATCATTCACGCCGCACATGATAAATGACAAAGACACTGAAAGTATAAAGTGCCCACTGGACAAAAAAAACCCATAAACATCCGCTAAAAATCTGTCTTTTGTTTTCAGTATGAAAGATCACAATCTGCATTCATTCTTAGGAAAAATGACTCTGCAGTTTGTCACCGCGATCGACAGCGTGGACACTTATTTTAACGCTAACCCTGTTTTCCCATCACGTAGGTGACACGGAACATCACACACCTGGGGGGAAAACAAAGTACAAACACGGTGACGTGGTGAGATGACACAATCGTACTACCCACTTTTCAGAAGCATTCCGAACCCCTATCTTCAATATCTTCTTCCTCTGCCTTGGCGTCAAAATTGTGTCTCAGAATATGCTCTCTAGACTTGCCCACTCTGCCCCCACTTCACCGACAGCACGGATTACCGCTGCAGCCTGAGCCCCTCCGCTGTCTGTCTGCTCTTCCTTACAGCTCAAGGGCTCGTCGCTCTTCCTCTTCCTCACTCTTTTTTTTCTCCTCTCTGTCTCTCACTGCCCCCACTCTTTCTTATCTTTTCGTGTTCTCTCCTCTCTCACCCCTCCTCCCAGTCAAGTTTCATTTCACGGATTAGCCTGCCGGAGCCCCCACACCCTGAAACGTCTCAATCACTAGCTGGCTTCCCCTCGCGAACGCTGCCGCTGTGTGTTTTTGTCGCTTTGTCGTAATAAATATGGAATACGTGCATGCACGGTCTGCTCCTCCTGCACTTTGCATGCTAACGTGGTGCAGGTTTCTTAAAGCAGAACCTGTGATTTTGTGGAGTAAACAAAGTACTCCGGTGCGTGAAGTTGGTGAGAAAACAGACCTCGGCTGCACCGAAGTATCCTCTACATCTAATAATCTACCATATCGGAAATATAGTATGGTATTAGATCGTATTTTTAAGGTCACGATTCAAAGCCCCACCTCCACAGAGTTGTGAGACCTGAGTAAATCCAAGCTTAGGAGAGAAGAATCCGGCGCTTATCCGCCTTGAGAGGTGCTCGGGGGCTGCCTTAACCCTCCACAGCCTATTAGCCAGCTCTGCTCTAATTGGGGAGCGGTGGGTACGGGGGCGGCGAGCAGCATTCAAATCGCCCATGAGGTAATCCCGGCTCTACAAATGTGTGTTGCGAACCCCCCCCCCCAGCCTCTAATGATGAGGCTTGCAGCAGGACCCGCGTGAGGGGAACCCACGCAGGGGAGGAGAAGAAGCCCGAAGACAATTTGTTTGTGCCGAAGGCCCTCCGGATGTCATCGTAATAAACAAAAAATTCAACACCACTTCAGTGCCATGCTGAATTCAGTAATGGCTTTGCTGCTTGCGCAAGCTAAAATTCCATTTCAGCCTCTGGAATCAGCAGGATGGCACATGGACTGGAATGAAAAAAAGTAAAAGGAAAGCATCACCAAGACTGTGTTTCAACAATCCACGTTTGTTTTCAGTCTTGGTCTGCGATTGGTCAAACTGTGAGCAGGATATATTTACATCAACTCTTAAATGTCATACAATATTAGGACATCTGAGAATCGTGTGAGTGAAGTGGCTGCAAAACCATATTTGCATGGCCTCTCGTAGATATGATGAGGATATTTTACACGTCATTAGGTCGAAGTTAATGATACGTTGTGTGTTTTCCCCAGCACTGATCTTAAAGGATCACTTTGGTTGATTACACCCTGGGTCTTATTTTCTTTCAGTTTTAGCTTTTATTTATATTAAGTCAACTTTGTGCTCGCTAAAGAAAATGATGTAATGAAGTGTATATAGATAATGGGTGGAAGGATTAATGTCCTACTGGGCATAGTGAGTACCTGCCCTGAGGCCCGGTCCCATGAGGTCCTGTCTTATCGAAGGGTCCAATGTCAAAAGTTAGATTCAGCATCGTATTTGGCAAAATGCTTTCATAGAACATATTCTTAACCTCTATAGCCCGAGCGTTCTGGTACCGGTTCCGAGGTTCCGAATGGACTTTTCATCAAGAAAATCATTTTACGCAATTATACACAAAGTAATTCAATACACTAGAAGATTTATCACAATATCAGGATTTTTGGCCAAAAAATCCGCCAGCTATGCACCCGAAATTCATCTTTCATCACAAATCCGGCTTCGACGCAACAAAAACGAGGCGTTGTGGATTAAACTCGAGTTCCCGTTGATGTGAATCCAGGCCTTCTGACATCTGGTAGCAACACTAGCCCACAGTCCCCTAGCAACTCCGGGCAGGACGGACCCTCTAAAGGACGTCAAGTTGTCGAGGCGGCACATTTGTATGGGCCGCTGCAGTAGGGGAGGGAGGGAGGGGAGGGGGAGGCGGGAGGAGACGACTTCTCACAACTGCCCTTCTCAGCCCTGAGCTTGCACCAGCGCCGCTCACAGCTGCTGCGTGATTGATGCCCACTCCCCGAGCTGTCAACAACTCCTGCCTGCGTGTAGCCCCTGGAGAAAACGCCTCCCCATGGCCGACCCCCCCCATGTACATCTCTCCTCTTCTCCCAACTTTGCATATGAATGGCGTAGACAGGCGTTCCAAAAAAAACCAACACATTTTAATCCTTCCGCCCCCTCTCTCTCTCTACAAACGAACCGCATGGGAAACAATGTATCTGGAACTATATGTTTTTGGAACTTCTTCCCTCATCTTTATTCAGCGCCGATTCGGCTTTCCATGTCCCCACATTACATCTTCGTCTCATTTCCTGTCAAATCCGCGTAGACGCTTTCTGTTTGTGCCAGAGATCCATCTCACTGTTTTGCTAAGGCCTACGATACGGAGGCTTTACAAACTCCTATTTTAAAAAATGAAGAAAAAAAAACCTGTCAATCATGCTATTTGTTCAGGCACAAATTCATTTTCAATTACAATGCACTCCAGGTCTGGATAACGCTTGAAAAAGATATATATAAAAATAGTCACTAGACCAATAGTCACTGTGACTTAATCCAGCGATGAATGAGCAAATGCACGTACATAAAAAAATATTTGAGAGTGAATGAGGAGGAGAGCGAAGCTATTCATACAAGTTAAAAATTCATATTTACATATAAATGTATGGGGGTCATCAAGTGTAGACCCAGAGTTTATGGAAAGTGTGCATTAGGCAACTTCAGCAATTACTACGCTACTTGGCCAAGGTGATTACCCAGAGGGGAACAGCCAGAGGACACTGCAAAGAAGTGGGAACTTTCTACTGCATGCGAGTCCTGCCCTTGTTCAGCGGGAGATGTTGGAGTGAAGCGTTAACGTCTGATGAGGATGGTTGGAGAAGTGAGTAATGGACCTGTCTTTTTAGAACGGGATGTGTATGGTTGCCTCCCCTCTACACAGAGGGACTGCTGGTTTGTGGTCATTGGCCGGCCTCAAATTAGCTGAGCCTGAGTTATGTCCTTGTTTGTGTCAGACGGCGATGGGCATGGAGTTCAAGAGACAAATCTGGACCCTTTTTGTCAGAACTTTGTGTTCAAATTGAGGTCACGGATTTCATTCACCGGACTCATTTTCAATTTCGACAAACTCCCATCAGACATTTTTTTTTACTTGTCTGAAAACCATGAGACTACACTCGCTCCGTTGCCTCTTCATAACTATTTCTCAACAGCAGATGCTGCAGGCACAAGTGACGGTTACGGGATAATGCCACTTCAGCTGCTTCAAAGACACCATCATTAGGAGGTCTGACTCAGAGCAAAAGGAATCTCACCACAAGCAGACAACAAACATCTCTCCTGCTGAGCTACACAGCGGTTCCTTCTTTGTTTACATTTGAGATAAAACCATTGAAATGTTAATCTGTGACATGCTCAGAAAGGAGAGGTGGGACCGAGCCATTGTTTTGCAAGTCCCAAATCAAGTCCGAACATAAGAGAGGCAAGTCCCGAGTCAATTGCCGAGTCAAGACAGACAAGACCCGAGTCAAGACTGGCAAGTCCCGAGTCAAGACAGACAAGACCCAAGTCAAGACTGGCAAGACCCTAGTCGAACAGGCAAGTCCCGAGTCAAGACAGGCAAGTCCCGAGTCAAGACTGACAAGTCCCGAGTCAAGACTGACAAGTCCCTAGTCCAACAGGCAAGTCCCGAGTCAAGACTGACAAGTCCCTAGTCCAACAGGCAAGTCTCGAGTCAAGACTGACAAGTCCCCAGTCCAACAGGCAAGTCCCGAGTCAAGACTGACAAGTCCCCAGTCCAACAGGCAAGTCCCTAGTCCAGACAGACAAATCCCGAGTCAAGACACACAAGTCCCTAGTCCAGACTGACAAGTCCCTAGTCCAGCAGGCAAGTCCCGAGTCAAGACAGACAAGACCCGAGTCAAGACTGGCAAGTCCCGAGTCAAGACAGACAAGACCCAAGTCAAGACTGGCAAGACCCTAGTCTAACAGGCAAGTCCCGAGTCAAGACTGGCAAGTCCCTAGTCCAACAGGCAAGTCCCGAGTCAAGACTGGCAAGTCCCTAGTCCAACAGGCAAGTCCTGAGTCAAGACTGACAAGTCCCTAGTCCAACAGGCAAGTCCCGAGTCAAGACTGACAAGTCCCTAGTCCAACAGGCAAGTCCCTAGTCCAGACAGACAAATCCCGAGTCAAGACACACAAGTCCCTAGTCCAGACTGACAAGTCCCTAGTCCAGCAGGCAAGTCCCGAGTCAAGACTGACAAGTCCCTAGTCCAACAGGCGAGTCCCTAGTCCAGACAGACAAATCCCGAGTCAAGACACACAAGTCCCTAGTCCAGACTGACAAGTCCCGAGTCAAGACTGACAAGTCCCTAGTCCAACAGACAAGTCCCTAGTCCAGACTGACAAGTCCCTAGTCCAGCAGGCAAGTCCCTAGTCCAGACAGACAAATCCCGAGTCAAGACACACAAGTCCCTAGTCCAGACAGACAACTCTCAAGTCAAGATCGGCAACTCCCATGTCCCGAGTCAACTCCCAAGTAAAGACTTAAAACTACCAAGTCAAGTCTCAAGTCCCAGTATTTGTTGTTAAAATGTCTTTAACCTTGTTTAGGGCACAGAACTCAAAGTAATAATATATTAAATGATACTAATATCTTCAACTCTTTTTGAAATTTGTATTTATGTCTATATTTACACCGACTGAATGGCGTGAACATTGATTGAATGAATGAATGGGCACACTTTTTATTCTTTGCGCTCCTCAAGGCCTCACAATTGTAGTCCACAAACCAAATGGGTGACGTCAAGGTGACTATGTCCACTTCTCTATGGCATGACGGGACCAAAATGGGATTTCAGTCTGAACAGCATGCATTTAAAGAATCTGTTTTCCAGAGGAACACTCTATATGCTGAAAACATAACTACAACAGTGTAGTGTGGGATGGCACTCTATTTTTGCTACTTTTGTGGTAAATCCAGCCCACAGTCGCTAAATTCAAAAAGAAAATGGCTGACTCTCTGGACAGTCCACTTGCTCATGTGCTGAGGGAGGCAGTTTGAGACGGGCCTGAGCACTGAGCACATTTCTTCCAACTTTTCCAAGCATGGAGACGAAAACAGCCAGCTAAAATGCTAAATAGAAGCTTGATGACAGATAATGCTTGTGGGAAACCATAGCTCATTAACAACGAGAGAGAGAACTTTCTTATCCAAGTAATGATCTATTCTTCCTTGCCCGCTGTATTAATGTCTTTTTCTCAATAATACACTTTCACTTTAATGAACCCACACCCGGCAGAAACATTACTTTCCCAAATAATAGCGGAATTCAAAGAAATCTGAGGAAAAAGCGCAAACTTCCGAGACGCGTGCCAAATGATTCATGACCAAAGAACACACCTGTGCGCTGACAGTGAGTTGTAAATAACTGGAAAGAGTTTGGCAGCAACGAGGCGCTTCACAGACGCCCGTGAATGACAAGGAATCCTTTCATACGTGATATTTACAGTATCAAATCCAAACTCCAATTTGTGTAATCCTCTCTTTAATCTCCGAGTCAATGCATAGACAAGACAACGTGTCTCTCGTGACGTTCCACTGTTTGCATAATGTCTCTCTCCGTCACACACACACACACACACACACACACAATAGAGATTCTGACTTGGCCTACTTTGGGCTTTCTGGGGGGGAAAAAGCGGCACTGCTCGGGGATGAGAACAAGGCATGCTAATTTACCCTGCGTACGGCATATCTGTTTTTGTTGTTTCTCATCCACACAAAGATGCTGCAAAATAAATGGCCGCAGTCTTAAAATGTTAGTTTAACCCCGCGCTGCTTCTCAGTACATATGTCAAGAAGGGTGCGTATTTAGCAGCCAGAAGCCTGCGGGCCTCTCCAGGAGTCCTGCGATACATTATCAGTGGAATGAAGCCGGCACACAGATAAGGTGCAGAGATTATGTTTCGGGGGTGCTGTTTACCTCCAGCGATAAAGCAGAGTGCTAACATTGCCCTGCTGGGGTGTGACACTCCCTGTTGCTCAGTAGCTGAAGGCAACAGGAGGAGGGGGGTGGGGGGGGGGGTGCTCCAGGAGCACCTTGAAATAAACTTGTTTGAGAATGGATTTGGAGCAAATCAGCCCCACCCCTTTCAGACAGAATCCCCCCCCCCCCCATTCCCCCACAGTCTGTGTAAATAAGCCATCAATGGCTGTCACATAAGCGTAACACTGGCCAGGACAAATGAAGACGCAGGGCACTGCCTGGGCTGCCGCTGCCGACTGTAATTGCAATCTTTCGGACGGGAAATGGCAAATTGCTCCTCTCATCATTAGCAACCAGCTAAGACAGAAAACAGACACGCAAAGCCTGCAAACATAATTATAATGACACACTGGGAGGCAGAGGAACCGCCACGGAACACATCTGGGCCTTTCATGAGGCCAATGCGGACGAACGGAACAGGTCTGCCGCAGGCTCTGGAGTGTGTGTGTGTGTGTGTCTGTTTTTGTTCCCCCCCCCCTCGCATGTGCGGCTGTTTAAATTCACATCCCATCAAGCGCTGAGTTTGGCACGGCGGACTCACTGGTGCAGGCCACAGACGGAGGGTCGGCGAGTGCCCGGTAGTAGCCGTCCTCGCAGTCGCAGC
The DNA here is from genome assembly GCF_949748355.1 of Melanostigma gelatinosum. Lineage (NCBI taxonomy): Eukaryota > Metazoa > Chordata > Actinopteri > Perciformes > Zoarcidae > Melanostigma > Melanostigma gelatinosum. The sequence continues at coordinate 6,685,431 of NC_136652.1, read as the reverse complement.
GCCAGGAGCCCTCGCGGTCGTTGAAGCTGTGCGCCGGACAGCGAGAGCACTGAAGGTCCTGGGAGGAAGACTTGTAGAAACCACGGCCGCACGCTGTAGAAGGGGGGGGGGAAACAAAAAGGATGAGGTCAACGGAGGGAGAAACATTCCCTCTTTGCACAGACGTTTGTATGTCTCATATAATTCATCAGTTCCTCCAAAATCCCAGCATAATGGAATAAGCAAAAATTAGAAACAGGTGCTCAATTTTACAATTTGTCATATTCAATCTTTAAAATAAAAATGACTGAATAGGGCAGTTTTTCCCATTTGTTTTTGTTTAAAGACCCCTTTAAAATAATTCATAAAACCAAAAGAAGCAACGGTTTGGAGAACAAACACATCTGTGTGACAGAATGTTTTTTTCTTCTCATTCATCATCTTGCAACCCCATAACATTTGTGAGAAATGTTCAGCTTACATAAGCCAGGGTCTTTAGGTGGCAAGGACAGCTGAATGTTTACTTTTGAAGAACTTTTGAACTGATCGCAGCATCCTAGGTACGTTTTCCCCCGAGTCCGATGCGAAGGTCCGGACAGAGGATGTCGTACGCTGTACAGATTGTAAAGCCTTCTGATTTGTGATTTTGGGCTGTACAAAATAAATTGTATTGAAATCCCTTAACAACATAACTGACCGCTTAGTTAGGTCATAATCCTACTTAAAAAATACCTGATCCCTATATTAAAGTTTGAACCAAATTTAGAATAAAAACTAATTTATTCCCACCCTTAACCAAAAACTCAATGGATATCTAGAATTCTCAGTTTCTATTCAGTAAGCTGGGCTCACACGGCTGTATATTCACAGCTGAACGTTGAATTCAGTCCTGTGCAAACACAGCCTGAAAGAGTCGTCACTTCACACCTGAACACCCATGATGAACAGAAGAGGGCAAGACAGAACAAACCACTTTGTTCACATCTCGAAGCAGCCAGTGTTTCCGTCTCAACCTGCACCCCCCCCCCCCCCCCCCCCCAACCGGGCCTTCATTAAGCAGACTGAGAAACGTGGAGAGAGAAAAAAAAAAAAAGGCATCGCAAATCTCTCGTTGAGGCATTCTCGAGGTAAATAACGAGGCTGATGAATCCTCAGGTCAGCGGAGGGGTCCGACTTGTTTATGACAAGTCCTATCTCTGAGAGGAAACATTCTCCTGAGGAGCGGAGAGATGAGCGTTAACACATCGAGCACGGTGGATCATTTCAACATTTTTTTTTACCTTCGACCGAGACGGTAAACAAACCTGACAGACTGACATGAGTAATCGAGGAGCACTCATCGCTGTGGTGAGACAGTCATTGCGCTGCAAACCCTTGTCTGCTACAAAATGACACTCCCATACGGCTAAACCGCAATTATGTTATCTTCCAGATTATGGTTGCAGTTTGAAAACACATACAAAACTACTATAATAAGCCTGTTCGTTAAGTTATTTAAGTTAGACGTAAACTAAAATGAGTCAACATTGACCTGTTGGTACTCGAACAGTGGCCTCCTGGGTGAAAGTCCTGTGTTTGTTTCTTTTTGACGTATCACAAAATCTGGATGGATAAATCAAAGAAAGGTAATCCGGGACAAAACATGTTTCCCTCAAAAGCATAATTGGCGATACAGTTTCATCGCCTGGGAAACGTAACTTTCAGGAGACCTTTTTCAGGCTGGTCACAATTACACACTTACACCCAAATTGTTCACCCACCCACAGTTTCTCTTGAGTTACAAATGATTCCCATGACAGCCAGCAACGACAAAGATAGAATTGAAACGGCAAGAAAATACTGACTCGTAGTAACTCGCTTGCATTTGTGAGAAGTAAAACGTCTATTCTGGGTCTGGCTATTTTAGCCCCGGAGTCGAACTAATCCTCAGTGACCGGCTGTGTGTGCAAAACGGAGCTCAGCCTGGTGAGAAAAAAAAAAGGCTGCAAACCAGGCCACATGATTTCTTCAACAATCTGGAAGAAATCTATACTTCTGTGAATAGCTCTGCATACAAACTATCAAATTATAACCAAAATGCATTTTTCATGAGCCACAGGAGGAAATGAGTAACGGTTGTCATATCCGGACAACCACCCCCCCCCCCCCCCCACACACACACACACACACACACACACATTACAGATCTGGGTTTTGCTATTTCTTTAATTCACTTTTTTTTTTCCCCCGAGGGAAATATATCGACCAACGCCTCCTGTGACAGGTTCCGGAAGAAGCGGGATAAAGGGATCTGGATTCTTTTCTTGTCGTACCACTTCCAGTGCGGCGTGAAGAGGAGGCCGGGGCTCAGGGTATCCCCGTTTCAGCTACATGAAAGCCCTGTCATTCTCCATTTATCGCACTGCCGCGGCCTCGTGGAACAAGACCTTTTTTCTTTTTCTTTTTTTCCTTTCAAGACATGATTTTATCTCTAATCTTTCTTTACCTTTTTTCCTGAGCCGGTAATTGAAAACAGAGCTGCGAAGGAGGCCCTGCGAGTGAGCGAGCGAGCGGGTCTCCAATGCTAACCGGGAGAAACGCGCACACAGAGTGCTTACTCGTCACATTGAGCCGCTTTTTGCCGCATGTTTCCCGTCTGATGAACGATGGCATCTTGACGGGCAGCGAGGGAAGCCGCGTATCTGATGCGCAGTGTAAACACCCCACCCACCCCCCCGTTGGATGTTGGTAATGACACTGGAGGGCTATTTCCCGCAGGTTAAAGAACGGCATGCTGGGGCTGTTTAAACATTCTGATAAGCCGGCGTGTCTGTTTGCCGTTGGGTTTCTGAGAGCTCATCTGCTGGGTGGCCGCTGTGCTATCTCTCAACGCGACCACCACCACTCCGGCGGACAACAGCATCCAAAGACTGAAGTTACCGTGCACTGATCAATACCAGTGCAGCTTTTCCCCAAATGTAACAGCTGTAAGCATCATACATCTGCATTAAAACGAATAAATCAATGAATCATTCATCAACTGTGGAACAGCAGAGTTTTTCCACACAGTGTTATTTGTTTTAACTCCAGCTGCTAAAGGCTTCTGTTCGTAGTATGTAGTTATCTTTAGCTCCTTTTTATCAAACATGTTTTTGTTACATGTTCAACAGTTTTTGACATTCACCATTTCAAAACAAAAGCTCCTGAGAGAATGTGTCGAAAATGTCAAAATCTTGTTCTAGAAACAAACTATGGCGTCAAGCTTGACGTTTTTTAATTAAAGGGTAACTTTGGTATTTTTCATCCTATTTCCCCATGTTTTGGTGTTCATAGGAGTCGCTAACGGGGACAAATTTTTGAAATTTGTCCAGCATTGAGGGTGAACTCTGGAGACAAAAGACGTTCTGCAATGTCATCGCTCGGGGGAACTCCTCACCGTCAATGTAAGTCCAATAAAAGTGCTTGGTTTTGCCACATGTCAAATAGACCGGATCAAGCCCAAAAAATGTTGAATTTCTCTGTCGGGTCCTTTCCATAATGTTGCTAGGCACTTCTAATAACGAGCCTCTGTCAAAATACCTAAATTTACCTTTTAAGTTTTAATCAAGGGCATGGACAGAAACATCACTCTCACACCAGGAGATGCTTTTTAACCACATTTAGCTAGAAGCCCAGCAGCTAAATGTGCAGTCCCTGGGCAGGTAGACACAAATGTTCGCTGAATATGAATGCGATTTTAACAGTAGAGGCCAAATACCACCTTCGTATCAAAATGAATTTTGAGTGGCAGTAGCTTTATACATTGTTAACTCTCCGCAGCACATTGACAGAAACGAACAGAAAACTATTTCATGTGACCAATACCGTTATCGGCACCCGAGCTAATGTAACTTTCGGCTTGTTTACAACCTCTATGATTGTGTTTTCTTGCCCCGTAAGACTTCACTGTTGCCATGTTCACCAATCCAAGTAATTACTTTGAGATAAGCGCCGCATAACTGACAAAAACGACGGCCCAAAACTACAAAAATAAGAACCCTGTTCTAATAAACCGGACTCGCCCTTTTAACTCCCGCAAAACACGGTTCATTGTCCATGCTTTTCTCTGAATGTTTCCCAGCACATGTGTTTATCAGCGTGTCCGACTGGGTTTTGGCACCCGGAAATGTTTACAGAAGCAGCAAGGCGGCAAATGAGGCCTCAAAAAAAATCGAATGCCTGTATGACAGGGGGGGGGGGGGCAACTAAGTGCTTCTGCAGCTCTACCCATCGCTGGCAGGGCATTGAGTGACAAGTACAAACACAGCCGTCCCCGGACCAGCATTCCAGTCCCAGCAGCTCACACTGACTGGCTGCCCGCGACTCTCTCCCGTTCCTGGTACCAGACGCTGAAGAGAACACCCTCGATCCGAGATGGGACGATAATAGCGAGTGAGAGGTTCTTTTTGTCGACCGTGCCCTCAGCGACACTCTCATTCTGAGCGGGGGAACATCCACCAAGCGATGACACACGGAGCAGCGTAAACCTGACCAAAATCACTGACGCCTTACTGGCAAACGCTGACGCACAAATATGTTGAAACGCTGCAGAAAAACAACTGCTCCCACTGACTTTGACGGGAGGGCTTAACAGTCCAACGTGTAATTACATTTGTAAGGATGAAGTGTACAAGAGTGACTCCTTGGGGGAGAAAAAGAAAAGGGGCCCATTTACGCAAGTCTGGTCGTCTTCTGGCAGAGATAAAGGCAGACTAATGGTTTGCGCTCGTTGACACTGGCCCTTTAACAAAAACAAAAAAAAAGCTCAGCGGCAGACACAACAGTCGGCTTATTTACGACGCTGAGAAATTAGTCAGTCCTCGGAGAAGCTGGGTTGAGGTTTTTGCAGAGAGGGGAAAAAAGAAGCCTTCCATTCTAGCCAGCTCATCGGCAGGCTACGGAGGCCAGCATCTGTAATTTCCCTTCCAGCGGTCAAGCACTTTGATTCAGTGAGGTGTCGGGGAGGGGGAGGTGGGGGGGGTACAAGCTGCAGTCAGCAATTTTATACGGCGGGAGGAAGACGAGTCGGGGAATGGGAAGAGGTCTTTTAGGGAGTAGCGGGACAAACATAATCAAACGCTCCTGTGACTTTGGTGTCTCAATCACGGCGCGCACACACACACATTCTCTCTCACTGGCCCAGAGAATAAAACAAAGTCTCCTTATCTTTTGCAGACACAAAAACACACACATACACAAAAAAAAGAAGACAAAATAAATTCAGTTTTTCTAAGATCTTGGTTTATTTCTCTCCCTCTCTCTGAGCTTCTTAACATTCTTGAATTGCATCCAGTTCCTCACACGCTTTGGCAGTGTCATGACACTCTGGGGTGAGGGACAGAGAGGGAGGAGGGGAGGGCAATGACTTACTGTGTATGCCACAGCCTGACATATCCCTTCCTGGCCAAAATAGAAAATAATTATTCCCCTTGTCTGGGAGGTGGTAGTTTCTTCTTCAGTTAATCTAGTGCCTTGGCTGGCAGACCGGATCCCAAAATTTGCCCCATTTGTTTCCTGAGTGGCTTTTCCAGCTTTCTATGTATTTGCCGGGGCTGGCTATGATCGAGAGTCAGAACCTCTAAAGTATCGAATCGGACCAAACCAGATCCAGAATGCCGCGTCACATTTGTACTCCCGACTCTTGAACAAGCTTTCTCACTTCGGTTTGTGCTACACTGGACGTGTTCACAGGGTTGCGTGTGATCCATGTGGTCGTGTATATACATATAGTTTTGGGGCTGTATGCGGACGTCTTCAGAAGACTTAACCTTGGGTTTAGCAAAAGTATCAAAAAAGTGTTGCATTAGTGTGGGCATCCAGAAACTGAGCTTCCTCGCTCGCTTCCGACCCACAAATCCAATCAAGGTCGCAACCCTTCCTACGACTGAGCGTGGAGAACTCTATCTGGTCCGAACAGGGCAGCTGGGATATTGAGTTTCTCTCCCCGCATCTGTCTCAATATTTCTGTGGGACGGCGGTGCTGCAGTGTGGGAAGCGTGGGAGATTCCCTTTTGATTTTTAACAGACTGCCAGAGCTGGAGTGCGAAGGACTGGTGTGGGCCCTTCCGTCTCCACGGTACTCGCATGATGAGTCCTGTCAGGGCCCCCGAACCTCCCCCTCCCGTCCGGCCTGATTATGTGTTAAATCCGCCTGTGTGTCGGGGATGGATGTGGAAAGAATGCACCACGGAAAGGGGGAGCCGAGCGGTGCCGCGGAGACCCGGGGAGGGCGGCCTGGAGATAGCGCCCCATTAGAGTGATAAAAGAGGCGGAGGGAGGAGAGCGGCCGACATGCAGTTCCCCCGCCACTGATGAATGCCAGGTGGAGCGGGTCAAGCGTGATAAAGGAAACTGTTTATTTTCTTATTTTTAAAAAAAGCGCTCATAGCTGCTAGGATAGGGAAACGTCTTTATAAATATCAACTCTAAACTCACGCCCGGTACGATCAGGAGCCCGTCGCCTGTGGTCGATAGAAGTATGTTTCCACCCGGTGTCTTTTCCTTTTGTCTGTGTGATTCAGACATCCAATGCTGAGCTGGCCCTTTTCGCATACCTCTGAACGAGTCTGTGTATTCTCTGAAACGTTCCCATATCTGAAAATCCAGCTGCATCGGAGTTATTTCTGACACTGGTATCGGGACATATATAGTTGATGGTGGGAAGGGAGCTCATGTTCTTGCTCCTTAGGAGGGCGACCTGCCAATGCTCAAATGTTAAATGTTGTCTAAACCAGGCGGCAACCTCCGGTTTGATTGACAGGTCAATACCGCTACCAGAGACGTATACGGCATCTGTATGTCACTCGCCCGCAGTCCGAATATGGTCGCATCCATCCACTGCTTACAAAAAGCCAAGATGGCGACCGTCGTAATCCAAGATGGCTACGGCCAAAAACGCCCAACTCGAGGCTTCAAAACAATGGGTGATGTCATGGTGACCACTTCCACTTCCTATATGCAGTCTATGGTCCAAACAGCCAGATGAGACGTCGAAGTCTTTTGAAATGACAAGTACTTCAATGGCGGGTTGTTGTTTTTTTTGCCGCCACAAAAGAAATGCTTGCAACATGTGGAAAAACAGGCGTTCTCTCCCTAAAACTCACTATTACGCTGCGACCTATTGTTAATGCTGTCATAAGCATTCTCTGTCAGCTATTTCAAAATACCCCGTGTCCCGTTGAATGTTCAGACAACCATGAAATGCTGTTTCAAAAAAAAAAAAAAAAACTCCTGCTTCATATTTTTTCCTGTTTCTTTTTACTTCCAGGGCATGCAATTAGAGACCATGACCGTGCGTTGCGACTATAGAGAGGGATGTCAATAGCTCAATGCAGAGCTTATTCCTTATGCATTAATGCAGCCCGGGGCCCGTGTGTGTGTGTGTGTGTGTGTGTTGCTCTGATTAGATGTGACTTATGTTCTTTGCCTCCCAATAAATGGTAGGCCTGGCTGTGGACATTCATCAGGCTTTGTTTACTGGCATTTTATGCATGCTGAACTATGGCTGCATCTCTTTTTTTATGGACTGAGGCCTGTGGTGTTTTCCCCTACAATGTAAGAGGCAGTACATCTTGTGAGTAATTTCAGGGCAACACAGGCAGGCAGACCTGGGAAAGAAAGAACCCCCCCAACGACTCCTAGCAGAGTGTATTTCTCCGACTTGAAAAAGCCAAAGGACAGCTCAATTGATCTCGTCTAGCGGGTGATGTGTGGACTTTTGCAGCTGCAAAGGTTTTGGAGAAATCAAGTGCACCTGGAAGGAAGACGTGCGCTATTAAGTGAGCTTGCCGCAGTGCTGGCTGACATTTTAGTTTGAATGCAGTTTAGACGATCCAAAGCTACAGAGTATTCTAATGTCACGCTTCAGACTTCTTGTGGGTTTTTGTCTTTAGAATGTGTCCGATTCAAACATTGCTTTTAAGTCTGATCACAGGAGCAGCAGGTGAATTTGTTTTTTTTTTCTGTGTCCTCCGAGCACCGTTGCAGCGCTCCAAATCTCAAATTTGTTTTGCCGGCAGACACGCTAATCTCCCACCTCAAACAAAGAAAAAGAAAGGAATAAAGGGTTTCAACAACCCCCGTCAAAAACAAGTTAATTACAAACAAGCAACGCATCCTAAGGGGGCATCGCAGGAAGAAGGAGAAACCTCGGACACGGCGACTAAAAAAGGGCCCAAAAAGTTCGTTGAAGCACTTCAGTAACCTGATGTCATAGTGTGCTGGATCCTCCCTCCGCCCCGCGCATACTTGGAATGACTGTCGGGCTGCCGCTACACTCCACACATACAGACAACCGGCCCATTCATCCGAGGTACCTGTGCTTAGCGGGAGATAAGTAGCTTTCCATGAGAAACAAAGGGAGAAGATTAGCATTCCGTTCAGACTGTGTTGGAGGGCATGCAGCTTTGCCCCTCCGAGCAGGGAACACTGAAGGAAGCGCCTGCTCGGGTTGTTCGCAGAGAAGATCAAAGCCAGACACTTGATTAAGTTGCGCTCCTGTTGTGGTGTAAGTACTGCTGCAGACTCAAAAACTGAATTAGATGGCAACACTTTATCAGGTACAAGTCACTTGTATTCATGTAGAATCCGTTTATATTTGTTTCCGAATACCCGCGCAGTGAGACGAGATACTACGAGGAGTGATACAGTATCTTTGACTCCATGTCAATGCAAGTGGAGGTAGAGTCCCTAAGAAAAGCTGCTTGGTGACATTTTGGTTGGATTGTCCAGAAAACCAAGAACAATGTTTGTGGAGAGAGGTGGTGATATTGATGTCATTCAAATATACACTTTTAACAATACAAATGTTCATTCATCTCAATTGTGTTGGTCTGGAGGCAGACACCTTACCTACCGAAAAGATAATGTGTTTTTTTGTTACTGGGGTGAAGCGACCCAATAAAGAATGAGGCTGGTGATGATCTAGATCAGGGCTCTCAAACTCATTTTCACTCCGGGCCACATCAGCATCATGGTCGCCCACAAAGGGCCGGTTGTAAATGTCACTACTCGTAACATATTGTTAAATAACTCTCTGCATTCACAGTTTAAAGTAGTCTTCAATGTACTCACAATACATTTCCATGTTGAATGTACAGTAACCAGCCAAAGAGCTGCTTCTATGACTGTTTAAGTATCTCATCATTTTGACTTTCAACCTCAGAATTCTGACTTTCAATCTAGATGTTTCTTCCATGGTATTTTATGTCTTCTATTTTGAGGCATTCCCTCATACACCTCGCTGCTGCTGTAAATACTCACGAGAGCAACAAATGTGTGTCAGTCCGCAGCTGGAAATAGTCCCGAACAAAACTTCCATGTGATTTGTTGCCATTTTCATTTTGAGGCTCAATATAAGACCATCAAGCAAAAGGCATCGATGAAGGTGGAAGTCACATGATCTCACACAACACAGCTGCTTCTGCTGCGTTAGAGCCTCTGCTGACAGCAATTCAAGTTGCAAACAACAAACTTCAACACCTGTTTCCTCTCTTTCGGCTCTCCCGCTGATTTACTGCATGGATTTGGAGGTGGACAACGAAGGGCATTTTAAGATTAAACCTGTTACATCAGTGAATTTACGGCCTCTTCCAAAGGTCTGACCGATCCAAAGCCCTGAGCAACTGAGCATTATCTCTGAATTGTGCCAGTGCCTACCAACCCACACTGACCCAGCCCCCGCCCATCACAACCCCCCCCCCCCCCCCCCCGCCCCGGTGACAGAAAGGAATGGAACAATGTTGAACTAGCTGCTCGTCACTGCTGTGGTCAGGCCGGCCTCAGATGCCCACGAGTGCTTGTGCAGATCTGGACTATTGTCATCCAAATTAATATATATATATATATATATATATATTAATATATATATATATATATATATTAATATATATATATATATATATATATATATATATTTATATATATATATATATATATATATTTATATATATATATATATATATATATATTTATATATATATATATATATATATATTAATATATATATATATATATATATATTTATATATATATATATATATATATATATATATATATATATATATAAATATATATATATATATATATATATATATATTAATATATATATATATATATATATATATATATATATATTTATATATATATATATATATATATATATATATTTATATATATATATATATATATATTTATATATATATATATATATATATATATATTATATATTTATATATATATATATATATTTATATATATATATATATATATATATTTATATATATATATATATATATATATATATATTAATATATATATATATATATATATATATATATATTAATATATATATATATATATATATATATATATATATATTAATATATATATATATATATATATATATATATAATATATATATATATATATAATAAAAATTTGTCATTGTGCTTTGGGAACTTTGTTGCTTTATTCTGACATTTTGTAGACCAAACAATGAATCGAATGTTCTAGAAAATCAATGGCCGTTGATTACATGATTAGAATAATAATTGTATGAGCTCTGAAGTTGTATTATTATCCCACTGTGGTTATGCTAACCTTGGATGCCACCTGTCTGAGTCATTTGAGTCCCTGCAAACAGAGCCATCCCCGCAGTACATTTGAAGCCCTGCTTCCTCTGCTCTTGATGTAGGTGGGGGGAAAAAAGTGCGAAGTTACGTAATAAGTTATCGATTCTCCTCTTAATAGGAAGATTGAGGTACAGCGCCAGGGGCTCTGAAGCCTCCCGGAGGAGCCGCTCCGCCGACAACCGGGGGCCCTTCCCCGCTGCCTCTCCGAGGTGGCCGGACCCCAGGCCACATATCGCTTTCACCCTCATGCCGCAGGGACGCAACACGGAACGCCGACGACATTGTCTTCTGACATGGAGTTTGCCTGTCTGATCGCATCCCCCTCGAGCAGTCAGCGGGCAGGTAATTACAAAAAACAGACATCTGTGCCACAGTTTGGGTAGCTTAAAAAATAAAAAAGGGCAAAAGCTTAGAATTGCAAGGAGTATTGAGGCGCGGATCGATGGAGATGTCTGAACCTGTTAGTGCAAGTGGAGATGAGGGCCGGTGCACCGCGGGGAGGGCTCTTTTGTCATGCAGGGAGAGAGGGAAGGAAGGGGGCGGGGGGGCGACTCCTCTGGCGATCAGGGGTCAACTGCTGCGATCATCCATCTTCCGTCTTGACAGTGTCCTGTCAGCCGAGGCGCTCATGTTACTAAACACAACGGGCAGGCCTCCATTGTGGCGCTGCGCTAGTCTGCAGCCATGTGTAAATGAAGTTAATATCCACTGACCTCATGCATTGGCCACATGCGGACCCCCGCGTCACCTTGGAAATAACACTATCTGACGAAAAAGTCACCGGGGTCTCGAACAAAGTCTCTCACCAGCAGCATAGCTGACCATGTGCCTTTTGTTTGCGTGAGAATGAGGACTGTTTGCTTGGATTCTGTCTATTCACGGGATGCAGCATAGGGCCTCAAATTTGGACTGGCAGGTCAGATTCCAAGACCTGGATCCTGATTAGTCATCACTCCTCTGTTTTTTTTTTCGCATGCTGACTTAAAATTGCAGATGGCGCAATTTGCCCCTAAAAAAGAGACGCGGCCTTTCCTTTCAGAGAAATAACGACGTCACACCAGAACGGCACATCATGCACATACTCCAGCTCGAGATGATAGCGTCTCTGCTTTGCATTGAGGGCAACCGTCAATAAATCAGCTTCGGAGTCTCAGTGGAAATGCGCTCTTTCTTGTGTTAGATCTTGCAACAAAATCAATGAATTTAGACTTTTCCCTCGCTGTCCAAAGCAGTCCCATTGATTGTCACTTTTTTGACGAGACTAAGGCATAGCGAGTCCTATCTACGTAGACCTACATTCATATACAGATGTTTGCATTATGTTGAAACCATGTACCAAACTATTTCCAATTGCGTAAACTTTGATTTGAGGAGATCATGTTCCAATTCACCAGGTCAAGTAAAGCACCACTGACATGCCAACTGTTGCTGTTTCTACGTAGACTACAGTAGTCTGACAATAACAATATATGGCATGCCTGGCTACATAGTAACTATGAAATGAGTAGGCCAGTCAGGATAATTACATCATCGACTTATCGTACAATATATATGGAAATGACTTTGATTATTTTAAAGTTATCTACTTATAGTGCGATATATCGTAATGACATGATAGTTTTACGGTATCGACTTATCCTACGATACATAGACATGACCTCGAACGTTTTCACGATACATGTACATGGCCGTGATTATTTCTACGATATGCGGGCATGACCGTAATCATTTTTGCAGACCTCGATATTGCGCGTTGTGTTTACATAAGACGCTAACATGTCAGAATTTAATTATATAATTATATACATTTTTGGGGTTGTGTGGTGTTATTTTATCAGTTTTATTTATTTAGAATATTTTAAAATGTCAGATTTCCAATTTAAGTGTCTCAATATTCTTTAAAATAAAAAGTTCATTGCTCTTTGAAATGATGTACTTGCATTATTATGCTAATATATTATCACTGAAAATGGTCTTAGAATGATAATATGGGTTATCGTGACAGGCTCAGTATTGACCCTTTAAAAAAAATCGACCACAAACAGCACAAGAGTTAAGAGCAACAAACCAAAATGTTTGTTGTATCTGGAAAATATGCCCAGTGAGGCTTGTTTTTAATGCTCCTAATAGGATTTTCCAGTGGTTCTAGTGGAAACCAGTTGGAGCAAATAATTAGTCATGACAAGCCTTTTGTTTTCCTGCCATTGTTTGAGCATACGACTTGGTGCAGTTCATACGAATGTAACTTTGAGATAAATATTTACCCAGCCAAACGACGTTGTGAATGAGCCCTCGCGGTCAAAGTTTCTTCTTTTTCCGCTTCTAAAATGAGCCATTTGTATTTAATTTGACATGTTGACAGGGAGGCCGGATCCCACAGAAAGCACTGCTGGCACCAGCTCAAGCGAGTGTATCCGGGAAACAACTTCTTCTTGCCTTTACCTCTCATTTGGACGTGCATTTTCAAAAAAAAAAAAGAAAAAAGGGGGACACTGGATGTGGAAGTAAAATACATACTGGTTTATTACAGCTCGCCAAATCAGGTTTTTCAAACATTCTGGTTTCTCTCCATGAGGGAGTAGCTGTGGTTTAGTTTCTACTAATGAGAAGGCATTAGAGTAGTGCGCAGGGATACAGAAGTATCTTCTGGTCATGAAGACAAGTCCACATTCTGTTCGGCCTTTTTCTTTTTTGGGGTAATTTGAACAACCCTTGCTGCAGAAACTTGCTTTGAAATCACTATTTCTTTGTCCTGTCCTCTGCGTACAGCATATAGAGCACTGAGACCTTTTTTTCTGGGGCAATGTAGGAAATCAGTACCATGATAAAGACAACTTTTAGGACAGTGGGTGCAGCAAGAAAGTGACTGCTCAGGAGTGATCACAGAATACAAACAAACAATCTGATAGCGCTGTCACAATTATACGATTTTCACTACGTGATGATCGAGGCCAAACGAATTACGGATAACGATGTCGTCACGGTGTCTGTAGAAAAAATCTTTCAAGTCTATCTTGAAATTTTGTTCTGAGTTGTGTCTCTTTTTTTGGAAAACGAATTACATGTGTAAGTGATTTGAGTTCCTGAGTTATTTACATGATATTATCACCTGTATTACTAACATGTTACTAATATTTCATGCTTAAATGTCCCGATCATCATACGCTATGCTTGTATGTAATCCATAAGGAAATTAATTGACCCAAATAATCCTGGAAAGCCAACTTAAACTCATGTATAGATGTATTTAGAGCATAACATTTTTTTTGAACAATTTGATATTTTCGAAGCAAAAAACGGCATTAAAAAAAATCCCCTTGTTCCAACTTTTTTAAATGCGAAAACTTTTTGTAGTTCTTGCAAAGATTTTGCGGGGGATTATGGGAATTTGTAATCTGCCTTTTTTTTTGCTATTTGTTAAACCAAACAAGAATTTATGAATTCACCAAGACAATGGCTGATATACTAATTGACAATGAAAATAATGCTTAAAGAAAAAGTTAATGGTGTTCTTATGATAATTAAGTCTGTGAAATGTCAGAAAATAAGATTCAAATGTCTTTTTCTGTCTGACCAACTGTCCAAAAAACACACTTATTTACATTTACGATGTTATAAAACATCCTCACAATACTTAGAATTATGTTATTTTACATATTACGTGACGAATGATTAAATCTGAACAATCCTCTGAATCTCACGTCTCAAGTCCTCCCCAAAGTGATCCATTTTCGGACACCGCCAACTGTATTGGTGGGAACATCTCGAGCAGAGAATAGCACATCTGTATGCCTGACTGCTACCTGCCAGGCCAAAGACAACAAGGAGGTAAAAGCCCTGGGCTGTGGAAGAATGCTACCATTCACAGGAAGCAGACACTGGCAGTTACAGGATGAGTTTCCATCCATCACCGGTTCATTTCAATCTTGAGTGATTTAGGTCCATTTGGGTCTCTTGTGGATTCGACGCACACCTGTCGTTTGCATAATTAAGCTCTGGAGCGGTTGTCAAAGACAGCCATTTGGTGTATTAAATTCACACCTTATCAATCAGGGGAGCGCCAAGATGCATGAGGACCTCCTGTCTCTTGGCTTCCTGGCTTCATTTGAAATGCTAAATGCAGCTTTTTTCCTCCAGGCCAGGAGCTGGGACTTGTCGCCTGGTGGCTTCCGTACACGTTAGCTGCCGTGGTCAGACCCTTGACGGCTCAGTCCCCCCCCCCCACCGTGTTGTCCCTCGGGGGCTCAAATCATCAATCAGTCTCCAACTAACTTCTGTCCAACTCCCTGGCAGTCAAGATGGATGGTGCCGGCGTCTACAGGATGCTGTATCCTCTCATTAATTCTCTTGTTAGCATGCGCCGATAGCAGAACGATAGAGCCTTGTTTTATCTGGTTTTTCCACCAGATAGAGGCCTCTCTCCATTCTGCGGTCGAGGGTCAACAGTTAATCATTTCCCAAGCCACTGGTTACTTAGTGCCACAATGATGTGATGTGTCAAAATCGGACAACATACATTCCCGGGATTGAGCGGGAACAAAGACGGCAATGTCCCCCCACAAGGGCCCTCTCTCTGTCCCGAACGACTCCGTGGCTCCACGGCCGCCAGTGGCCAGCGCTGAACAAGACCATCGGATGAATGGGGGCTATTTTCCACAACACGCACTGCTTCGCAAAATGAAGAACCCGCGGCAGGCTGCGGGGACACTTCAACTGGCCGTTTTCAACACCCATTACACTGAGACCAGTGAACGCAGCAGGCGGGGGGAAAGAAGAGTGACATTTACTGCCAAAGACTTGCCACACAAAGAGTTAAAGAGAGGCGGAGGGGAGGGGGGGGCACAGGGGCGACAGACAAGGGGTCCCTCATCGCTGACGGTGATGAATGAGTGGATCACAACACGTTTTCGGAGGAGGCCTTTCGCATCCAGGAGGAGGGGGGGGGCTCCTCAAATGACATGACTCACAGCTCAACTTGCCTCGCTCCACGGCATTTTTTTTTTACTGCAGCGGCCATGTTGTAATCACAGCACACGGCCGATACCAGAGTAAGGGGACCGTCTTAAGGCGTCAGCACGCCTCGAAGGAAGTGCCAGTCATGTCATTCTGAGGCTAGGCCCGTCACGTAACTGCTTAGTCGGCCGATATGTCGTCCCAGAATGAATTGCGATACACATTATTGTCGTTATAAGACTATTTTCTGCCACTGTTCTAATCGTGATATAACATGACAATGCACGTAAACCCTTTCAGAGAGCAACGGACCTTTCGTTCTTAAGAATAGTCAGACATAGGAAGTGGAATGTGAAATATTAAATATCCTTAATAAGTAGAACAAATCAAATGAAACCGCACAATCGGCCCAATCGTTAAAAGAGTCTTTGCACTTTGGCACAGGGCTCTAGAACATGCTTTACTTAACAGACAATATCCTGCCCATCCGGTTCTCAATTGTAAGGATAATTGTTAACACAAGGTGCAAAACATCAACATATTAGATATAGATAACGACAACACTCTCACATTTGGATTCAACCAAAACACGACGATTGTGTCAAAAAGTGTGACGCTCGTGTCCACATATTGAACGATAAGTCCGTGCAGTCTTCATTGTGACAGGACTATCAACGGAATCTCAAACCCTCACAACTTTCTAAAGTTATGATTTGGGAGTCCGATAATATCAACGGGATTCCATTAGGGCATGTAGATCAAATCTAGAAAGAGAAAAACATGTTTTAACAGTTAAATGAAAATGCGCTCCAGCACTGAGCCCTAAAGACTCAGTGCCCCCCCCCCCCCCCCCCATATGACAGAATCGGGGGTTTTGGCAATAACGTTCGAAAGCTCCCTTATCTAGTCACGCTCTCTGTACAAACAAGTGTGCACAGTTACACCCCCCCCCTTTTTTTGGACGAGTCATCTTCGTTTGCTCGAAGCATACTGAAAACCTTTTCATACTAAAAGGTGCGGCATCACCCTGAGGCACCGTGATAAAAAGATGTGCTTTTGCGCCGCTAAGACAAGTTGGGTCCGAGGGTCCAAATGTCAGGCTTTCACATTTTTTAACGGTCACGGCCACTTGGACCTCTAGCTCTGCCGCTTCGCCCGACAGCAACGCATTGAATGGCTTTTTTAGACTGTGCTCGGGGAAACGACTGAACGGACGATTTAACGTCAGCGGAGCCGCTGGAAGAAGTGCTGATGGGGCACCGTGATTCTCATTTGATATAGATTAACTACCCCTTAATACAAAAAGGCCTCTCATGCCTCGGCAGACATGAAGCTCATAAAAGGTGCAGTGTCAAGACTGGAATATGATCCACATGCAGACTTTAAACAACCCGGGGGCCGGTCCACCGCATGGCTGTCTCTGTATCTTTGTTTTAGTTGACACGCGAGCAGATTGATGAACAGGGAAATGCAACAGTCCACGCTTCGCGGGGCTTTGCATCAATACACGATAAGGAACGGCGGCTACAATTGCTTTGTAGCCGGAGCTGCTGGTTGTTGTGCTCTCGCTCTCTCCCTGTGGAAATAAACAGTGTGCTTTTCATCGCTTTTCATCACGCAGAGGTCCACGACTGGATCTTCCGTCCGTGCATATTAAAACGACAAGAACAACAGAGGGAGCTCCTCGCGGGTTGAACCAGCGACGGTCCCGCTAACATCAGAGAGGACTCGAGGCGGGCTGCGTTGCTCTAAATGACATGGCCTAATACATTTCATTAACACGCCTCCCTCACTCGGGTCCCTAATGGACGCCAGCGTGGCATAAAAGCTCGTCTGCTAGGGACACTAATTTGTTCTTAGACACATTCCATTCAATTATTGCTGGCTGCTGCTCCTCATAAGCTGCTTAGATTTTGGTTGCCCAGGAAAAAAAAAAAGAAGCTTGGCCGACAGGGCAGGCCACTTAAGTTGTGTTACCTAACTTCCCCCCTCCCCCCCTTTTTTTTAATCCACAGTGATTTTTATCTTTCAAGTCAGGTGCCCGCTGGAAATAATCCTCCCGAGTGACAGAGAGCATGTTATTGTTAATTGTAGCGGCACGATCCGGCACCACAACCAGGCAGGAGGAGCGGGCCGCGGCGAAAGGCTGCGTTTTTTTGCCCTTCCTGTTCGGCGCCTTCATAAATATCCCCGAGGCCCTGAATGCCACGGCGCGGCCGGCTATTTGTTTTGCCTCTCTGTCGTTTGGTTCCAGGGGTGAAACGATACGGAAAAGAAACCGGTCGGACTTCCTCTATAACCTGTGCGATTGTCTTGGTTCCGTGCCAGTGAGGACGACACCGAGGCGTTGGGTCCGATTGGCTAAACTCGAGCTGTTGCTTAAACCCAGTGTCAACACAATCACGGCCATGAGGAGCCTTGTGACCAATTAGCACTTCCGTTATTACACTGTTTGGCCTCAATATTTTATTAATTTTCACTGCTGTCAAATCGGCTGCTTTAATCCCATTTGCCTACACAACTATTCAGCCAGCAATGGCCAAATTGCCATTCACCTGCTTTGCATAATCAAATCACAAATATTCCCCAGTTTATTGTTTTTTTCCTCTCTTGGCACGCTTGTTGTTGTGTGAAATCCAAGGACACCCCTGACTTCATTTCTAAAAGCTAATTCAAGAACAAACAATAATAATGAGCAAATTAAATTACACATGAAAAGAAAGGGGTACTCACGTTCACACGCGTCTCCTTTCTGGTGGAATCCAGCCTTGCATATACATTTCCCGATGGGCACGAGCCACTCCCCTTCGGCGCTGCAGTGCATCTTGGGGGAGTTGTCGGCCTCCTCCTCGGCGTCGCTCACGCACGTGCCCTCCACCTCCACCAGCGAGGAGAACTCCGACCCCGTCACGGTGTCCGCGAACGTGGCCAGGTTCTCGATGATGGACCAGCACTTCTTGTAGTAGACCTTGACCGAGACCAGGGCGATGCACGCCCCCACGTCCTGGAAGGCCAGGTAGAAGCCTCGCCTGGACAGCGGCCCGATGATGCGCACCTCCGTGTTCAGCTTCATCTTCCGCTCGCCCAGGTCGCCCTGGGTGAAGCTCTCGTCGGCGGCGATCGTGTCGATCTTCACGTACTGGTTCTCCCGCAGGCTGCGGCCCACCTCCGAATCCGTCTCCTGGTAATACAGGTTGAACGTCTCCTTGCAAGTGCCCACCACGCCGGGCAGGCTGTTACAATCCCTCAATGTGAACTTCAGTTCCACAAAAATTCTCTGGGCAGTGCCCTTATCTATCCAGTTAGTCCGAAGCCAGTTATTCTGATTGGGCTCCATGACTTGGCACACCTGGTACGTGCGAATGGGCGTGTAGTTCTCGTCCAAGCCGCTGATCTCTTCCCACTGGAAAGCAAGAAGACAAACGTGAATGAGCGCGTCCGTTTGAGGAGATCGCCACGTAGACGAGAAAGACCCGAATGATTGGCAATCGAACTGGAGACGGCTACTCTGTAATGAATGTGACGAAGGTGGAAGAAATACAGTCATTTCAGACTTTACTGTACACAATAAACTGCCGTATATGAAGGGAGATTAGCCGTTTTTTTTTTTTAAATCGCACAAACATCTCTGACGAATGCTCGTGCTGACGTTTATCTGCTCATGCTCGCATTACATATTTAAAAAAAAGTTTCCCTCAGCCTGCTTTTAATCAGACTAGCAGGTTGGACGTGGGTTGCCCGAGGCCCTTTTGTGCTCTGAATGTCAAAGGCCGGGAGAGCATTCTTTATCTTTTTTTGACGTCTCAGATGTAGGACATCAGAGAGGAATAAATGGATAGATACGGAGAGCACCAGTGTGTTGCAGACATTCTGCGGACTTACCCCATTGGGAGGATAGGAGATCCACTCCAGTTCTGTCTGCTGTGCCTTGGAGTCCAGCAGAATCACTAGTGACAGGAAACCGAGAGGCAGGTGGTTAAATCTCACCGGGGACACCGGGACTGCGTATTACTGATTGGCCACACATCGATACCTACAGCGCATATACCCGTGACCTAATTCCTACCAACAGCAGCTAAAGCTATAACATTTATTAATATATATATATATATATATATATGCGCGCGCGCACGCACGCACGCACGCACGCACAGAGAGAGAGAGAGAGAGATATGCACTGCAGCAGACAGGTCATCGTGTCTGCGGGGGGGGGGGGGGGGGAACTTCCTGAGAGACAAATGAAGACACTGACGCGTGCGCATGGAGAGGAAATAAAGAGCCGTAAAAAAACAGACGCGCATTAGAACGTGTCGGGAATCATTAGGCGTAATATTTATGCGCATTTACGCATTTTCTTTTGTTTTTACGCATCCATTTATTACAACACACTGCCGGGAGTGGAAGTTGTTGCGTTAAGGTCAAAGCTGCTGCCGCCTTTCATCCCGACGCACACACGAAAAATGCGCTTCAACTCAAGAACATGTTCAGCTAAAAAGACAAACCACAAAAAAGGAGAGATTTGTCCAATCTGCCTGCTTTATGTTCCGGAAGCGTTTGGGAGAGCGCACAACAGGAGCCACTGCAGCTTTCATTTTTTCCCCCAAAACATGAAGTTGTTTTATTTAATATCAGCAGGCAGCTCCATTGTGAGAGAGGGCAGCAGCCAGGACGCATCACCGTAAAAAAATATATATATCTACATATATATATACATATATGTATATATATATATATATATATATATATATATATATATATATATATATATATATATATATATATATATATATATATATATATATATATATATATGTAATCATGCTCTGATTGTATTTTACAGGAGACTGATATGGAGTTCTGCTAAAATCCCGCATTTTAAACTCCGGGGATCTACAATTCATATCAGCTGTAACGTCCACAATGCGCGCGGTTATAAACGCCGTAGTTCTGCTGGTGACAGAAACCCATACCTGCCCTTGTGATTTTCTGTTTTTACGCACGACATAATTTCACTTAATTCTACAAGAATCCGAGCGACTAAAAGTGCCAATTTTTCAGCCATGTGGAGATATTTTAAACAGCCCCTCTTAGTTGGGTGTTTTATAGCGCTCGACTCTGATGAGTTTGGAGAGTCTTGCTGCAGATTACGGCTCCGCATCAATCCGACTTCCCCCCCCCCCCCCCAACCCACAGACAGTTAAGAGCCGAGGCCACTTTGTGAAGGAAATAAACCTCCAGAAAACTGCGTCCAGACTACAGACAGCTCACTCACTTCCCGGGAAGGCGAGTCTCACTGGGACGATCGATCCGCCGATATTAGCCTCCCTAGTTTTGTCGTGATGGATTGATAATCTATAACGAGTTGCACCGATAACGCTGGAGTAAATCAATAAAAAGCCCCCGCGTCTATAATCCGTGTTCTACGGCGTTTCGTTGCCGTGCGTAAAAACACCGAGAGGTCGCTCGGGCAAAACAGAAGCCCCGGGAGCAGACGGTGCTGTCATCCCCGCACACCGGCCTCGTCTGACGGCGCAGGGTTTACACAAAAAAGCCACATCCAGCGATGTGTTAAAGCATCGCGTGGGTATTCAAAGAGGAGATATAACAACAACATAAACAAAGAAGCCCACTGCTGAATAGTGGACACCTCTCCGCGCATCCCGGAGGTCTTTTCCCAGCGCGATGGGATGAGAAGCGAATCCAAACTTTCGGAACTCACCTTCCTTCGCGTTTTGTGCTTCTCCGCTGTCTACATGACAGCATAAATGAAGGCAAAAAAATGTAATCCACAGACACGGGGTAGACCTGGAGAGCATGGTGCAGCCGCGGATTTCTTTTCCTTTTTCTCTGCTTTTTTTAATGTAGACCGTAACTCTCTGTGCCACCGCCTCGCGTGCTTCCCATTGACGACACTGAAACCGGCTGTATGTACAACAATCCGCTGGTCCCCACTCAAATAGCGTCTGCCGCCGCTGGGAGGAGACTGTGGCTCCGGCGGTGTCTGTCAGGGAGACGGGCGGCGCGGTTCTCCAATCGGCGCGCGGAGACGGAAGCGGTCAGGGGAACTGGGGGCCAATGGGCGCCCGGAGGTAGACGGGGTTTTTTTCTCTCTTTTTTGAGGGGGGTTGCGTTCACAGCGGAAGAAATGTCACAAGTTGGTTCAGATATTTCTGGTTTTGTTCAGGAAATGGGCACGCTCTGGTACGGTTGTTCTCGACACACACACCAGAAGAGGATTCTGGGTAGCTTGAAGTAGCTCATCTGATGCACAATGAGCCCTGCCGGTGTTTAAAGTGTGTTGCATTTTCCTGTTTTCACCTTTGATCGGTCTGTTTTTAAGACAAAAAAACACTTTTACACACTTTTTTAGCATTAAAGGCATTTTCTCTTCTTTTTTCCCCATTGTCTTGTTTCTACGGACATACGACAAACTAGAAGTTCACCGCTTCTTGGCTTATTTGAGTTTTGCATTATTATAATATATTTAGAGATATTTTAGACTTATTTCTTCCTGGCAAGTGAACTATGTAGACTGGCCAGGAGGAGGAGGTAAGGTGCCAACCCGTCACAGGAGCAAACTAGAAGGGCACATCGGAGACCGCAGACCTCCGCCGAGGCCTTATAGCCCATTCTTCCAGAAAAGAACGTGTATATCCACCACGCGATTTTTAACAGTTAACATGCAATAGCTAAACAACCAAAACCCAATATCTGACACAACTCCAAAAGCAACACATGGACTTTCAGGTGAATATTAAAAGTCAGCCAAAACATATTGAAGTTCCGAAAAAAGAAAAAAAGATTTACTTGGTTAGGATTTCTGCATCTGTTAACCCACAGAAGTCAGCCCACAAATGGTACCACTGGATGGGTGCAGGTTCTTCTCAATCAGCACAGAACAAGTGGATATTTTACAAACATGGAGCGGGTGGAAATAGACTGAGACAAAATGACGATATTCAGAAAATAAAGCACAAATATCATTTATTCGGAGACAATCGCTTACATCACTTTCTTTTAGGGAATGCAGCGGGCTCAGTTTTAAAGCTATGAATGAGCTTTGAATGGTTCTAAACTAAACAGTCTTGGAATTGCATACATTGTGTATAAAGCTGAGACTGTTCTGGATCCAATGCGCCCAGTTGTATTTAATGTGTGATTATGTTAGTCCCCATATTAGCCATTTCACAGTCAAACCACTTTTTGAAACTTGACATCACTGTATAAAATGACCTCTTGTGACCTCTAGGGTAATCACAGCCTCATGAAACTTTACAACCACATCACACAGACAGAGGGCAACCGGAGGATGTATGTCTTTCCTCGGTATACAGACAATAAGGGGGTTTCTGTGCAGTTTCCAGAACAGAAGTGCTCGCCATCCAATCACCCAATCATCCATTTTCGCTGTTCACCCCTTCCCAAGGTTGTAGAGGCTTGCGGATGGTACCGTTGGATCGGGCGGCCCCGAATTACGACTGATGGAGCCAACTTCCAAGTCTCTACGACCTTCAGAAAGACAATTATTCAACAATTACCTGTTCGTTACATTTTACGTGCACTGTAAAAAAGGATTTGAACAATAAGTCAAGGTAACTTCTTTCTGTCATTTACTTCAACTTATCATGATGATTTATACAATTTTAACTCAATTGTATGCGTTTTCTGTACTCTAACTCAGGTATTTAAGCCAGTTCAATGGAATGTAAATTTCAAGAAGTCAAATGAATGATTACTGTGAGTTATAAGTATGGCTATGTCTAACAGTCTAAATCAACTGCCAATAACTGCAGTTCCTCAAACGGCCACGTGAGGCTTTAAAAGCGATTCAATTTCCAGAGGACAACCTATGTATTATCTATTGTTGAACCGCTATCTCCCCCTAAACATCCCCTGATCCCCCAAAAGAAAATGAGTCTATTTTGGCCTCTTAGGATGAAGCCGTGTAAAAGTCTTTCCATTCAGCTCCTGGATTCTAATTTGCGACAGCGTCTTTAACGTTTGAGCCAAGTGGCGAGACACTAAATGGTGTTTTTAATCTGTGGAAGGTCACCTTAAGTGAGGGAGAGTCCCACTGAGACGACAGCACCTGATTCATTATTGCGCTGCTGCTTGAGAAGCTTTCACAGAGAAGATGGAGGAACCGCCGGGGGTCTTAAATGACAAATAAAGGTAAACAACAAATAAACACAATTATAAAGTCCAAAGTTAATTTCCAACTTTCGTGGATGACTTGAAATAGCACTTAAAAATGAAAGCATAAAGCGGAGCTCATTATCCCTTTACCCATACAGCATTTGTTGCAGGTCACTAATTAATCTCCATTACCTCCCAACACGAAAAACAGCTGTAATTATGGCCACAAATATTGATTAACAAACTGTGTACATAAAAAATGGACAGAAGCAGACAAGGACTCCCTTCAAGGTTTATTTACCTCTGCTTTTCTGTATTTGTGTGTTTGTTTATTATGCAAATTGCCACTAATCCCTTTTGCCCTTGATACACAGCCGAGTCCTGCATTAAAGTGTATAACAAAAGATTGTTGGATTAATCTGGATTAATGTTACCTTCATCATAAAACGGTCTGTGTGACACCATCACGAAACCAGCATCTGTCAAGTTATTACAACTTGGGTCTTATCTTTGGCGTTTGTCCGTAGCTCCTTTGGTCTCCAATGTCCTCTGTAATGTTTCTGAGAATTTGGGGATTTTAAGGAGCCGGGTACATGTTACACAATTACAAACCAAGTGCACATGGTGATTCTTTGTCAGCCTTGAGGCCATGACACACCGGGGATGTGACGAATAACCATTACAAAAATACTTGCCTTTGAATTTTTGCCACAGTTGCAACACCTGTTTATTCAAAGATTCCCATCGATTTTTGCAAATAGTGCACCAACTGCAGGGTTCCTATTGACCCCAAGTAGCATCTGTCTGAGCTAAGTTGGTGTATAACTTAAGCTGCTGGTCGCAATTTATTGACATGGTCTGAGGGAATTTTAGTCCCCTCTGGTAAACAGTTACGCAGTGTATATAACTAGGTATTTTATTGTGAAAGGTTAAAAAACGGAAGTAGTGGATCTGGTATGCGCAAGCCCCCAGGAAGAGCAGCGTGCTTTGAAGCAAATTTTAAACAGTCGCCAAAACATGGTATTACAGCGTCCGGGTCACGCGATGCCATTGGTCCCAAAAATACTTTTTCCCATGCGTGGACTTAAATTGTCTGTAAATCAACAGACCTGTTGCGAACAGTTGAATAGCACTTAATCAAATCATTAGGGTCAAAAAGTGGTCAAATGTACATTTTGAATATGTCCGTCCCAAGCAACGTGATAAGCTAATGCCTTTTTTCGTGGTGCAAAAGCTCAGAAAAATCAATCTCAATTCGAAAAAAAAATGATGCTGCTTCTCTCAGCTGCATAATATTTGCTTTCCAAGTGAAAGTACTCATGACAAAAACAGTCGTTAAAAAAATTGTATTGACGTGCAAATTATTCACACGAGAAAAA
Organism: Melanostigma gelatinosum; assembly: GCF_949748355.1. NCBI lineage: Eukaryota > Metazoa > Chordata > Actinopteri > Perciformes > Zoarcidae > Melanostigma > Melanostigma gelatinosum. The sequence goes on along the minus strand of NC_136652.1, from coordinate 6,660,335 downwards.
AGGCCGGCCCCGTGGTGTAAAGGTCTTTATTCTGGTTTTCTCGAGTGTCAGTACCTTTTTAATGAGTTTTTTCTCTAACTCGAGTTATCAAAAACACCTTATCATGTAAGAAGTTTTTTTGTTTTAAATGCTCAACTTGTCGGGATTGTGGCCAGTCTTCTTAGTGACGTCTAAAATGGGAAAAACGATGGACGCTTTAAAACAACGACAACATGGTAAATAGAAACCGTGTGCTCTGTGCTGGCATTGGTGGCCAGGAGATTTAAAGGAGAATACAATTGTATTTAGTAGCATTGCTGTAACACACACACATCCTGGGTCCACCAATGGCAGCACTGCTGTTGACCATCTGACGAGTCCATGTTTCCAACAAATTGCATGAGCCTTTTCAGTTACTGACATATCCAAGTTACACAATCAATGGCTAATGCCCCTTCTGAATTAGTTTGCAACGCTGTCACGTTCCTACATTTCATCAGTTTCCTCGTTGATAGCTCTAACTCCTCGACGACATTGGAAGCTGCCTGTTTCACATCATTGTACCTGACCTGAACATGCTCCGTGTTGCCGTCTAATTAAAGCCTTCCTGCTATCCTCGTATGGAAGTGACACTAAGCATTTAGAGCCGTTGTGCTCAGCACCGAGGGTAATGAAGCCGTCGTCGCCTTGCCTTGTTGCTGCCAAATTGATCGGCGAACAGTGGGGAGAGCGTAATTGTGCGACATGTCAAAGGTCGCTGCCGGAGCTGGGATACTTTTCGTGTCAGAGCCGGGGGGCTGTTCAAGCTAATTTAGGTCCAACGGGAGCTCTGTCACACCGGGCAACAACGGGCGAGGGAGTGGCTGTAAGAAGACGCAGCTGTTGTTACTGCACACTGTGGACTGACACTCACCTAATGGACCCAGTGATTTTAGGACTCACTGCTGTGTAGACATCACTGACGATGGACATGACGGCAATGCAAATGTATCGCCTTTTTTTTTTTCGGGGGCTTTTTTTATAATGAAGAGTACTTTTACAATAGACAAATGTGGCTCTTCGCCACCACCATGTTTCTTTATTTTGTGTATGATTAACCAGAGCTGGTTAATTCAGCTCTGTTTAGCAACACAAAGGAAAAACAAAATCTTCTAACATTGAGGACCGACCCTTTCCTTTTATTTTGTTCTGGAGTAAATGGTTCTCATGATTTTTTTGGCCAGTGGAGAATGTCGAAAATATCCCCAGCACTGGTGTCAAGTGGAACGTTTAACTGCCCCACGATGGTCCAAATGTTTTAAAGGCCTTTTAAATCCCAAAAGAAAGTGTGTACTGTATATTCAAAAAAGGCCACACAGACAACCGTTCATAATTTGTTTTCCCTTTCCAGAGAAATCTGTTAAACATTCACCCGGTGTCCTCATCAGCAGGCAGCACTTAACTCCTCGACCAGTGTTTCCTCCCCTCTAGGCTCGAATTACCCGTCTCAGACTGCTGCTGAGATGTGTGAAGAAGTTGGAGCTACTTATGTACACAGTTGTATCTTGTTCCCGTGCACCCTTCTCGGGCTGTGTCAGTAAGTGTCGTCCACAGCCGGTGGGGCTGATCCAGGCGTCCAGGAGGCGGGGGGGGGGCGCAGTCTGAAGTCTGCCTGTCAGCCCCCCCACCCCACCCCCCGGAGGAAAACACCACCCAAAGCATTAATAGCGGCCATGAGAAGCAGCCCAGAGGCCCCTCGTCAAATGGCGGTTTCGGTTGTTGCAGGCAGGCAATTTGCTTCTTTTTATAGATCGGTAATATGGAAAGGCCGTCCCGGAGGAAATCTCAAGTGTTGAAAACTCAACTGGTATTGTTGTGGGGCAGCTCAAAGCCATTTGCACCTGACACCGTTTTTTGTTGATATAATCACATTCCTGCCCGGAGTCGGTCCGCGGACTCCCGGTGAAGTTTTTAGAACGCGAAGCACCGGAGAAAGACTAATCACGCCACACAAAATTTCCCATGTGTTTAAAACTCACATGTGCCTTGAGTCACAATTAGTAAAATGGGTTCCTCGGGAGACGAGGATGTACATCAGAAAGACACGTTTCTCTGTGATCCAATTAGGAGATTCAAAGAGAGAAGTGTGTTGTATTTGTTCAGCACATTTCTGTCTGGAATGTTGCTCCATTTTTTTTTTTTAAGTTATACGGGCGGAGGTTTTTTAGTGTGTTGCGTCTCTGTTAATGGGTCACAGGATGTGTGATATTGCAACTTCAGAGTGAAGAAGATTTCACAGCGAACTCATTTTTGAGCACCGAATTAAAATATGTATTTTTGCTGTAATTACGGGAAGAACTGCGAGCCAGAATGAAAAATGAGACAAACAGAACGAATGGAGCCTCAAATGACTCGACATTCTCGTCATTAATAAAACACAGCGGTACTAATTGTAGCCACAATGTATCCAAATTAAAGACACGACCACATGCAAAGACAAATCCTCTTAATGCCTGTTTGATATTGCCGTGCAAATGGGAGTCAACTGAAGTGCTAATTAATTGGCCTTGCTCTCATCAGACACTGCGGTTACAGTCCAATGTCACGGCTCTCCGTTGGGCTCGTCAGCGGCCTACAATGGCGGGATTGTTGAAATCGTTGTTGACAAATGAAGATAGCCAGACGTCCACACTTATGTGGAACATGTGGTCGGCTTCACTCCACATCACTCGCGTGTGGCGACGCGACTGGCCCTTCCGCCGGGCGCTGTGTCGTTTGTTTATTTAGGACTGATTGAAATGGCTTCCCTTCGGTCGAGACGTCTGAAAGCGAACTCGTGAAACGTGAGGAGGTCGGGAGCTCCTGTTTTAATGCATGTGTGCCAGCCAAATCAAATTGTTTACAGGATAGTCAACCTTTGTTTCTTTATAATGTATTTAATGCTCGAGATATGAGGTTACAGTTCATTACAATCCCTCCATGGCATTGTGGACGTTGGTTTATGGCGTTTTGTCGGTTACCCTCGATATCTTCTTGCCTCCTGTGACGGTTCCCTATCTGGGTTACTTGTATGTTCCTTTAAGCCAGCAGGTAATCACCCTAAGTGGAGGCACCTGGGCCCGGTGCACTCCCACTGTAAGGCTCCGCCTTCCTGGCAACCAGGGGCACTCTCCTATCACCCCATGGAGGAACGAGGACGGCTCGTTCCAACCACCATTTGTAGTTAAACGTCTTGTTTATGTCAAATAAACTCTTTGCTTTTGGTCAACTGTCTGCGTCTCCCTGATTAGGTCATGGCTGTCAGAGCCAGGTCGTGACACCTCACAGTACATACTGTTGGTACGCCTTCAGGCGTTTCGGCGAATAATGCAACAAACAGCCCATTTTAGCATGAAAGCCTTTGCTCTATTAACAAAGCTTAAGTTTCGTGCTCCGCTCATTCCCAGTCCCTGCTGAGCTCCGAGATCAGTCAGTCTATTTTTCCCCGGACCCGCCCATTTCCTGTTTGCGAGTCTCTCTATTGGTGGAGTCATCAGACGCCTGGGGATAAAGTAGAAAAAACAGGCAACTTGTACGTGTATTTCGCAATTCATGGCGCGTTCGCTTGTGCCTGGCATCAGCTACGTTAGCTGCAGCCCATGTGACATTATGCTTCCATGAAGACGGAAAAATGCCATTGTGACATAAACAGGACATTTGAATCAGGTCGCTTTAAAATAACCTAAAATGTATTAAATATAAAATTAAGAATAATGAATGTCCACAATTTTCTGGTTAGTTCATATATGTCGAGGCACAACTGCAAACACAGTGCAGTGACGGGGTTGTACAGCTGCCCATTCAGCTGTAAATCTGGTTTTATGAAGTGCTATAGGATTAACGAGGCTCCACGGGGCTCGTATGGCCCTGCTCAGGTACGAAGCACATCGGACTGTTGCTCTATATCACCCCGGTCCAAATGCAGCAACAGTGTCGACTTACTTGACCGTCTCCTAGAAATGAACTTCCACGGCGCGGAGGGTTCCAGCGGCCTGAAAAAGACGACGGTATAGCCCCCCTCGAATTTGAAGGAGGATCGGCAGAAAAGGTGTTTTATTTCACTGTTTCTCCAGCTGCCCCCGCGCTGCAAATGCTGACAGCATTCAGTTTAGGGCGATGTTCGGTCTGATGTCTCCCACCGGGCAACGGCTGTCCAACGGCTGTCCGCCACCCAGACACAGCCTTCAGCCACGCTGCCTGTCTGGCACTCAAGACCCCTGAGAAAAAGATGTTCTCTTGTTTTTCCCGATTTCTCTTTAATCAGCTGCTTTCACAATGGGCTGACCGTTTTAACACACAGAGGAAGCTGTTGTAGGCCTGGGTATGGGAAAATTAAATTCTGTGTTTGCCGCATTTTGCAACTGGAGAAAAAAAAAAGTTCTCATCTCCGTTTAATCCAACGGGCAAAGGCCCTTTTTTGACTCAATGACTTCGTTGTGGTGAAGCACACACATAATGGCAAGTATACTGATGTCCCTGGAAAAACCCCAAAACATGCAGTAAAGTTCATGCTGTGTGTTCTCTTGACTCTGACACATGAGTATATATTGCTGAGAGGCACACAGAAGTCAGAATATAATCAAAAAGAGTTCGCCCCGCATATCATCTGGACATTCTGCCGAGCAGGACGGTCTTTCCTTTAGTGGCAGTGTTATGGAGGTTTACTTTAAACTGTGCGTTTGCGATCATTTGCACACCGTTTGCAATGTATGTGGAAATTGCTTCCTAAAGAGAGTCTCTGGACTGTGGTGAAGACAACCTAAATCAACTCCAGGCCAAGATCAACCAAGTCCAGTGAATAAGCAGCACAAATATGAGCCATTTCGCACAACAAAGCTGGAACTAAGATTTCTGTTATTAGCATATTACTTCCTACAGATTCACTCAGGAGAATCGGAGGTACGGAGGTGACGATATAACAAAGTCAAATTTCTGATCTTCCTCCCAGTCCATTAAGCAGTGCATGGCTGCTACACGGCAAATTGTAGCAACCTCATTTATTTAACGCGTCAGTTTGCTCCTGGTATCACCTCTGTCAGAACAGATGTCTAAGTAAATGAGTATGTTGAGCAAATATTGATTGTTTTCACTACATTTGGTTAAGTGAGGATGAGTGCAATGCCCCATTGCCTTCAGAAATTCAGCAAAATTAGTCTCTTTTTTTGTGAATTTCCTTTTGTTGATGGGATGTTATGGTGAAAATATTCATTTCTTTAATTTAACCGATTTACTGTCAAATTTGGTGAATCCGACTTCCGAGAGATTAAGGACAAAAATAAATAAATGTTCTTGCATGATGCCCAATGACTTCATCACACCCCTACATTTTTAATTATATGTGGCTGTCAGGATCAGGCTTTGCCTTGTGTGGTCTGTGTGTTCTGTGTGTCTTTGTGTAGCTTCACCCTCCTCACTCTACCTGTCAGTCACTCCCTCCTCATCAGCTCAACTCCCCTCACCTGTTCAAGTCACTTTATAAACCACTGATTCTCAGTCGCTCACTGCCAGATCATTGTTCATGTCTACCCGGCCGTTTGTGCTCGTCCTGTTCCTGGTTTCCCCGGCTGCCTGCCCCGCCCCGTTCCTACTGGATTGTCCCCCTCTTGTCTTGTGCTTGGACTCCCTGTTGTGCGATGGGAAATATTCCTATTTGTGTTCAATAAATACCGGTTTCACGCTATTCTGCCTGGTCTGCGTTTTGAGTCCTCCATCATGCCCCGTGACAGTGGCCATCAACTGTAAAAATAAAAAAAAGAACGAATATAATTATAATAGTTAAGAATCCTTTCAACTTCTTTGATAAAACCAACCAGTTCTCTCTCCCCCAACCCTTCAAATACGATGCTTGGTCAGTACCCCTTGGCGTCTGATACCGATGCACCGTAGCAACCTTTAGCAACTGATGTAGTTTAAAGTCCAACAAACAGATCTTTCAGCCAAGAGACTGTATGCATGTAATGAGCAGGAATTAACAAGTGTTGCTGGCTTTCATTGGAAAACCTACGAAAAACAAACGTTTTGTAAGATATCATACGAACCGATGTGTGAAGATACTTTGGTTGAAAAAAACAAGAATAAAACACTGATGGTTGTGCGCATGAGACCAGGCTTAAGCACTACAGCCCTGCAATCTTATCTCATACATTGAGCCTAAAAGTAAAATATATCTTCATCCTCCTGACGACTCGAAGAAAACATGTAGTAACCCTCAGCAGGTCTCAGTTAGGCCCACAGCTCTGCAGCAGCCTTGGGTGAGACTCTCTATCATTATAACATCAATCGCCACTCGCCTTCCCTGAAACTCCTTCCTCATCACCACTCGCTTCGGCTGCAGTACATCAGCACTGACTGAGGTGGAATACGGGAGCAGGTAGTCATCCTTTAACACCGGCCCCAGCCCGCTCGTGTGTGTGTGTGTGTGTGTATATATTAATGAGACGCCACTGGCTAGCTCCAAACTTTCCGACTCGTCCCTGTCATTAAAACACCCCGCGTGCACTTTTGACTCCAGATGCCGTTCTCTTTGCCCTTTAGGGGAAACAAAGGGATTATGTAAGATTTATAGGGATCGGCCCCACATCTGGCCCTTTTGATCTTCTGATTCAGATCATTATTGGGAGGAGGAGGGAGCTGGGAGGAAACGTTAAGTGGATCATGTCTTTGAAGCATAAACTGGACAGCATTCATACACGGCTCTGACTGTACAGGGAATGGCGATTATGCGTCACTTTCTAAATTCTGCCTCTTCTACATTCATATTCATACTATTCTTCATACTAAACATTACACGTAGGCACTTTAACTGCTTATGAAACAGTCAATTGAATAAATAGTGATGCCTCTCTATGACCAAGCCAAAAAGACTAAACCTGACAACTTCACTCATTTACAACGCAGTAACCGGTGTCAAATCTCGTCTTTTTACTCGACTTCATTTCATATTTTACCACCAAGACATTTATGACCACTATAATCGCTGGTTATTTTGCAGATATACACAAGATATTGTTGGCATAAATCTGGTGCATGTTTTAATTAAACTGCCAAACAGTATATGAAATACCGTACTTTTCGGACTATAAGCCGCTACTTTTTACCCCACGCTTTGAGGCGTTGGCTTATAGTCCGGTGCACTTTAATCTCATAGTATCCCAGCATTTCAGAACCCGTTGGTGATGATGGATTCTTTCACACTGTTCCGCGCTGTTAGGATCCACTGGCAGACTTGAGAAAAATGCTCTTCTCATGCAGCGTGTCTACGTTGCTCATAGCTCTGAATAGCATTTACGGCTAACTGGCTTGGCCAGTTGCTGCTAGCACAACAGCTATTCAGAGCTATGAGCAACAACAGTTATTGCCTCATTGCTTTTCGTTTGGTAGCCGTGAGATACCTTAGTCTGTAATGCAAGTATGTCTGCATGAAAAGATACAAAGATATATTATATATTCGCAAATGCTAATTGGCCGTAATGTTAAAATTAGCTTAGAAGCTAGCAACATGTTATGATGATCATAGAAGAAGACAACTTTAGTACTGTTAAAAGCATCTTGCTGTTCAACGGGGACACCTGCGGCTTATAGACCAGTGCGGCTTATCTATGTACAAATTATTATTTTTCCCTTTTAAAAATTGGCTGGTGCGGCCTATATACCTGTGCGCTCTATAGTCCGGAAAGTACGGTATTTAAATGTTAGTTTTTAGATCTAACTTTTTATGGTGTTTTATTATTATACTTGACAATACACGTAATGTACCAACAGTTACAGTACCTTGTTATTTCGTTTTCTAGCTGTGCTCATGTCTCCCATGAAAATGAGATCTCACTCTTAATGGGATTTGCCTAATTAAAGCTACTACAAGTAATTCTAATTCAGTGTTTTTGCCGGTCCCTGTGGACAAAAGCGGTAGTGTTTCTGAGCAACACATTCCCTTTTAGAAAAGTTCTCATTTTAGTGCAGCAGAGACTGCGTCATACCCAGTTTTAAGTTCCTCAAAGTAACTTTAAATAAATGTTAGATAAGTGAGGAAAACTATTATTTGCAGACTTTGAGCAGTGGCGATCACGTTCTGATACAGCGACCGCTCTGCATGAATTCCTTTCGACAGATATGTAAGATGTGCCCTTAAGCCTCTTTCACAGTTACAGCTTGGATTGACCACGCTGACCTTTGAGACGCTCCACTGCAGACAAACATCCGGCGCCACCAGTACCGTTTTCATTAAAATGTAGAGGATGCCTTTGTAATTTAGCCCTCGACTATGTTTACATCGGCATTAATATGCCGGCGGCATACTTTGACGCAGCGAGAGGTCACTGTTGCGTGCCCACTTCCCAGAGCGGCTGAATTAGCATGCGGAAAATATGCCACTTGTTAACTTGGGTGACTTTGGGATCTGTGTGGCTGTCAGAACCACAGAGGCACGACTTTTGTTTGTTGTTCTGCGATGTAGGGACGAGGAGGGGGGGCAGCGGCACACTGAAAGATACTATGAAGAGTGTGTTTGAGATAAAGTTTGACTGTTTGGTTTCAAAAACAGTATGAGATGCTGTTAAAAAATGGAAAAGGCGTTGATAAAGATAATGGACTGGCACATAAGTCATGTCTGGGGCAACCTAACAATGCTTTAAGATTATTTAGATTTTATTGATATTGTGCAAAGAACTTTTCTATTCATTTTTTTTTTCCGATCACAACTATATCGTCTCATTATGCCGGAGCCACGTTGGAATAAACACCTTCACAAATTTGGACATACAACTGGTAGCGACAGATTCCCACAGTGAAATGAGCAAGGAGTGGGTGAGAGACAGGAACCCCAATGCTCTTTTGAAAAAACTAAATTCAACCAGAGAACAAGAAAGAGCCAAGAAAAGGATCCAAAAAAAAGTTTAATACACAATCGAGCACAATTGAAGGATTACAAGGGGATTAAACAGAGATGCAGACAATTAGGGAAGCGGAAGTGGATGTTATATGCAGTCAATAAAATCATATGGAAGTAATACCATATACAAATATTTAAACAATTCGTTTTCAAATCATAAACAAACTGTGAAAAGATACATTTTTAGATAAATAAGTGAGAAGCGTATACTTGCAGCCCCTCTTTTTAATGTGTTTGATAGAAGGTGAGGCTTGAAATGACACATTTGTGATTATGTGAAATCTTTCTGCGTTCCCGCTAAACCGAGAACGACTGTTCATCTTCCAGGGTCTGCAGCTGGGTCAACCACTCCCCCTGAAAAACAAAAAGCCAGCCAACATGTTTTATTACTTCCCTATAGTAAATCCATAAGGATTTGCACCTTTCAATCCATTACAGCTCGCTGTCAAACATATCCAGTGTGAAATAGTGTGAAGCCCATCATCTTCCATGTTTCCTGCATAAATCCCATCACTATGTATATAAGCGTTTTCCAAGAGGAACCAGTAATGGGTTGTCTGGTAGGGAGAGACTAAGTCGTCACCGCAACAAGATTTATTTATTTATTTATTTCACAATGAGGAATATGCTTCCTTGAAATCTGTTTCCTGAACAGCATGGATAAGTGAAGTTAAACTAGAATGAATCCACCAGCTTCATGTGTTATCGATCGGTTGTCGGTCGTTAGCATCTATTCACGTTGTTGATCGCCGATACGAAAACAAGAAGACGACGCCAACCTCTAGTGGCCGGAGTAGTTATGACGGGAGCTAAGGAGGAAGTCAGGTAATGTGTAAAGAGCGGCGGTAGAGGGCAAACAACCACATGAGACTGCTGTCGTGTGCCATGTCAAACAAAAACTCAACGTTGACTTATTTTTCACAACTTTTACTCAATAACTTCCATAACTCACCGACGCTAAGTTAGTTAGTCCTCAGAGGTGAGCTTGAGGGTTCAGACTTTGTTTTAGTGTCCCAAGTTAGAATTCTTCACCACTTTTTTTTCCCCCCAGTTTGTGTAATCGGGATGAAATTGATTGAAATTGTATGCGTTGGAAGATCCAATCATCACTAAAGCGTACAGACAGACAGCCAAGAAAACAAATGAAATTGTCAAATTTGTCAAAGTGACATTTGGGTGTGTTTGATTCACAATGTCGGGCCTAGTTTTGAGGAACATTTAAGAAAACATTCCACCTTAAAAGTTGCCGGCAGCTGCCGCCAGTCTTTCAACGGCGCCATTGATTTTCTAGTCAATAGCTCGCTAACTGCTTCATTTGCGCAGCACAAGTATGTAAATGAAATCATTGAAAACACAAACTGGTTGAACACGATTACATATTCAGTCTATGCCAATGGGAATGACGCCAGGTGTGAACTGACGCACTTAGAGCTGTCCACTTGTAATCATGAATGCATTAAATACAGCGGCTTGGTCATTGCTCATCGGCGTCTGACGCCGACATCCAGCGAGAAATTACTGGCAGTGTAACTGAGCAGGATAGTCCACACATTCTGAGGGAAGACTGCTTTAATGACTGTATTTTGGCACGCCATCCCTGACGGATCCAAAACTGACTGTAGAGGGGTATGTAGAGCGACATAGTTTGAAGCCACTGACCAGACTGCGTTATTTGACACGTTGTGAGAATGTGTCGGTGTTAAACACAGATATGGTCCGAAGTGGTTTTGTTGCCAAAACCCTAACTTCCTGTGAAGACGGATATTTATTTTGAAAAGACACTGCACACGTGACGAGCGTATATTGACACGCCAGACCTGACGCTAGAGAGGAATGTCGATTGTCATAGTTTGAAGTGTCGGGACACTGACCAAGCTGCCGTATTTGATGCATTGGTGTGAGAATGTGTTGTAAAGTGTTTGTCGCCGGTAGGCCTGTTTTTGACTGAGATCAGACAGTTTTGTCCTATTTCAAAGAAGGACCTGAGGGGAGTCGACAACGTGGAATCAAAAGATAGAAGCAATAAAAAAGTGACAGTATGATTTGTGGCTGAGAGGATGAATAAGAGGAGATAAAGACAACGATACGGTTTGTGATCCAGGAGATGCTCGGAAAAGGCAGAGAAAGCTTGAACACGGTCGGGATCGACAAGACCGGTCGCATCACGAGAATTTCCAGTAATTGGAAAAGCCATACTTCATACAATGCCATCAGATAATTAAATCTCGAAACAATTGTGCCGGACATCGTCTTACATGTCGGATTCAACATTTGAAATCGAAAACTGCCGCTTTATTTCCATTACCGTATCGCAACATCGGAGGACAATAAAGAACAAGAGAAAGCACTTATTCCTCATTTCAAGCTCTTTGCTTAATAATAGCCTCCATATAACAAAGGGAGTGTGAAAAACGCACTTTATGGGGCTGGAGCCGTTGTAAAGTTATATTTGCCGTTAAATTGAAACCCTGTTCCCTTGACATAATAGATAAGGCATCAGAAAACCATAATAAGTCATTTTAACAGCTCATCAACTTTGCGGTCGCCGCCGGGGCGCTGCTCGACACTTTCGTGGCTCGGGGGTTAATGTTGGACCTGTCAAAGCTGCCGAAATTGGAGTGACGCCCTGTGACAGCTATCAAAACACATTGTCTCAGAAGCATCTCTCTCTTCATGCAGGTTTATGAAAATGAGGGGAGGTAGAAAGAAAAAAAGCTTTTTTTTTTAAATGCGCCTTCTTTTCCCTGTGGTGGTTTTGCACAATAATTGTTTTTCCACACCCTTGGGCTAGTCATCAGCATAGCTGCCACATCACCACATGATATTCATGATAATCCCATTAGTCCCTCCGCTGCCGAGACCCAAAACTTTAGTGCAGAACGCGATGCAGTGGATACAGCGGTTTTTAAATGTGTTGATTGCCTCTTCGCTTTCTTGTCAGGCCTTGGTGATCGTTCTAGATTTACAGCTTGTTTTTCCTGCATCGGCTGACTTCAGGCAACAGTGGAGCAAGCTTGAATCCAAGCGCTGTACAGGCACGCCAATTTTCAGGTTCATACTTGTATTCTGAGTTTCTGCTAGAACATGTTAACATGCTTTAATGTTCAAAAAACACATGTATCTGTCTCTTTAAGACCCCCTGCCGAAGAAACCCAGTCTGATCTGAGTGGCATTAGAAAACGATGGTGAACCTTTGCAAAGGTAGCTCTCAAGATGTGGTATATTCTAATGAGCCTGCATGTGACATAAGAAGAGCAGCATATTCTAAACGGCTTTTTGAATCGCATGTTTTCTGATCTAGGCAGCCCGCAAAAAACTGATATGTCTCCTTTTAATTCCAAAGCAAGATGGCAGTGGGAGATTTGAGTTGTAAGGCATGTGAATGGAAGATTAACCAGTATGGTGTGTGTGTGTGATCAACGCAAAGAGCCTCTCTATGAAACTTTCCTCAATACATCAAAATCAAAGTGGTCCTTATGCAAATAAGCCATGTTCAGCATTTTATCCTGTACAATGCTTCAAATGTATGTGTTAGATTTTACCAACAGTATTTTCTTCTTCACCACAATCCGTTTTATTTCATGTAATCCTGGCGTCGTGAATGCTTTCATCAGAATTTCCCCTCAAACCAAACCTGTTGTTTCCGTCTTCTTGTCTCTCTGTCCTGGTTGTTGTCTTCGTTTCTCGTCTTTCACACCCTGACAGATATCTCTCTCGGCATTCTTTTCTTTCATGACCTGTCGCCAACACTCCGGCATGAAAAGTGCGAGCTGTGAGAGTGGGCACGTCAACTTTGTGCGTCCCACCCACAGAATTTCCACACATGGATGAGTCTCCATCCTCTCTTGTCTTTCATTGCAACTCATAATCACTTGTTTAGAATACCACATATCCCATGCTGACATCTGTCACATGCAATCGCTCATCCTTTTGATGTCTCGCAGTACTAAGCAGTTCAGACATCCCATCAGGTTCCTGTCAACTTTATTTTTACCTGCAGTTTGTCATCACAAGAATGCTCGGTAGATGCTGTAACTTCCCTACTTTCCCATTGGATTTGATTGGATCCTGGCAAATACCAAGAATCAAGTCCTCAGCAGATAGGGGCATTTTACAGGCAGGTCATGGGCTTTCATATCCCTTTTCCACCAAAATTAGCACGTACATGGACGCCTTTGCACCAATTGTTTTTGATTGTTGGAACAGTGGAAAGACCAACAAGGTCCATTTACTGTTTCTGGCAATGGAGTCATGTGACCTCGAGGAGAGCGTAGTAACGGTGTATTTTGGTACTTTAATGAATTTGAATAATTTTCCACATGTTTATTTTAATTATATATTCACTTCAACGTACTGTACGTCACATAGCGTCGTGCCAGAAAAGGGCTAAAATTAGCTCGTCCACCTGCACGTCATGTTTCTATCACTGACAATCGGCGCCGGAGCCGATAAATAACCATGAATATTGGAGAGGCATTTGTCCCGGGAATAAATGCTGATTGTAATCTTTCCCACTGAAGGCAAAAGATATATGGTAGTGTTTTTTGTCCAGTGGGAAAGAGACAGGCAGTCAAGAAGGGCAGGGACTAAAATCTCCATAAACGGGCACTACTGAAATGCCCTGGCTCACTCTCTGGCCTGTAAGTACAAATTCAGTGTCAGACATTTGTGGCTCTTTTTCCCCATTTCCCTTTATGTCTCTATGCACTGTGAACTTTCTAATAAAGCACAAATCATCTTTCAAAGGGCTTTGCTCCAGAGGTCACGGAGATTTAATTCCTTCCAAGGGAAGCATCATGACGACTTTTACATGAAACGAGGATGGTGATGGTGGTTGTTCAATAGGTCTGTCCTTCCAAGACTTTGTCCATCAGCAACAATCTCAACAACTACAGGCCAGATTGCTCTGGAATCTGATATGTTTTTTTGAATGGTCCCCAGAGGACGATCCTTGCTGATGTGGGTGACCCTCCATGACCTTTTCTACAGCATCACTATCGGGCTAAAATCTTAAAGTCTAATAGGCAGATTGAAATGACATTACTGTCCACATTAATGCTCCCCAGAAAATGAGCCCAGCAGGATAAGCCCTTTGACTTCAATGACCCCATGGCATTTCCATCATAAATCTCCATGAACATTTTAATCATCAGGATGCTCATTCTTTCCACTTGACAAGATATCTTAATATCTGAACAACAAATACAATTTGTCGCGAGTCAGTGTCTTCCACATTGATCAATTTGACGCAAGTAATTAGACGCCTCGTTTAACACGCGTCAGTAGACAACGCCACAGAACAAGCAGTATTATCGGGAAAGGTTGCTAATGAGACAACATTTTTGTATATTACAGACACCGGTCTGAAGTTCAGACCAGGTGTGAACAGAGGCATTTTCTGCTGTTTCAGTCCGAAAACAGCCGCACACAACACGCGCACATACTCTACAATCCACACTGGATTCATATGTTGCATGACATTTGGAAGGCACAGCTCTGACTTTGGCAACAAAATCAAGCCAGATTGGTTTTCTTGGATGTTTTCCACTTCCTGTTATACCATTTTTTTTTTAATGAAGTGTTCTGTGCTTATTATAGCTCAGGATAAAGGATCTTATGCAGGATGAAGGACATCAATATGCTCAATATTTGGTGAACTATTAAGTATATGGCAGCAGCCAAGCGTTGAATGACAAGATATGACTGGGAAGCCATCATGCAAATGCCACTCATCACTTGTCTCTCTTTAGAAATAATGAAAAAAAAACAACATTCCATGATTACATGTTAATACATTGCTTGTATGCTATGAGTGTACAGCATGCTGAATGTCACATTAAAAAAATAGCGTATAGTTACTGCTTGATATAAGGCAGTACAAAGATAATTCTAAATCAGTGGCAAAATCACATTTCTTTTATTGCTCACTGCTGGAACAAATCATAATTGTACCCATAGTTGGATCCTTTTGCAGATGGTTTTGGAATTAATAAGTGCTCCGGAATATGTAAATTCACATCGTTCAATCAGGAATTCCCTGCTCTTCATACACTTGTGAATGAATTACTTCTACTTATCATTACACCCCACTTTGTTAGAAATGATGGAATCTGGTTGTAGTTATTAAAGCTTGCACACTGTGTTCATGTCAATGTCTGTGAGAATAAGCCTTCTTCCCAAAGCTCTTTGTTTGTTTTGGGCTGATGCAGGTCCACCAATTTTGATCGGATGTTGCGTTTTAGCCCCATGCCTTCCAGACGAGTAAGCAAGCTTTAAACATTGAATTTAAACTGTTGCATGTTAAAATGTCAGAATCAATATCGCAACAGCGAACTCAAGTTCTACAGCATTCGGGCAGCATCCCGACCGTTTCAGAACAAGTGACCGAGTAATTTGGTGACTTTCAGCCAAATGCATAAGAGGTTGCTCGTAGTAACTTAAACCTAACCCGTAAAATGGTTGGAATAGATCACAAACAGAGGAGTGTGTATTTAAAATAATTTGAAGGCTTTTACGAGGACACCGTCGCGTTCTGTTGGTGTTTCCGTAATTATGAGCAACCATGGTGAATTTGGCTGAACACCACCAGTTAACACGGTCACTCGTTAAGCCGAAACAGCTCTATGGCTGCAAGCTATTAAATGTGTTGACTACCGCTGGACTGATCGGAAAATGCTTTTGTTTGTAGCACACATTTTAAAACTGAGTTGACTCTAATTCAAGGTGTTTGAAGTTCTGTTCATTAGCAAATAGAATGTAGTTGTAAGGATCTAGGACGTATGTCATGATTGTTTCCAAACTGGACGGTCCATGGAACTTGGCTGCCCGAAGGACCAGAGCTGTTTATGGACCATTTATCACAGGCCTGCTGCATGGCGGGTAAGGGAGGGGCTCAATACTCTCAGGACAACCCGCCGCCCCCCTGAGTTCTCCCGGCAGGTAGAAATGGACACACTAACAGCCGCAGCTCTGTCCACCTGGGGCTCAAATCCATCGCCACGACTTATTTATTTGCTCTCCCGAGAGGAGCTTTTCTACATGCACTTGAGTGTGCGTTTTAAATAACTGTACTCAGCGGTGCATGGCACAATCTGTCATGAGCAGACTGCCGTGCCCTGTTTATTTCCTAGATCTGAGTAATGCGGAATACATGACGTAAGGTGTGAAACTGCAGAAGGGCTGACTTGGTATTTGACTCCAGTCTGGACCTGCATTCTGACTTTACAGCAAATGATGCATTTAGGATGCGTCTCGTCCGTGAAATCCCTTCCTGACTCACTACGCTCTGACTCAAATCCATCCGTAATGATATGGCTGGCTGTACAGATTGTAACAGGAAAGTGAAGGTGTTTTTTATTTTTTTATTTTATTTGGCTGAATTTTGTGACTCACCGGCTGTCACGTAAGTACAGCAGATCCTGAACAGCTGCGACGAGGCACGCTTCATGGATAGACAACGACGTGTCTCCGCTAAAACAAGTATTGACATGTTTGCAGAGATATTAACACATCGCATCTCTGCCGCAAGGTGGCTACAACACACTGCAGTTAACACCAGTCTCACATGGAAAACCTTGTATCTCTGTTTTGATTCATTTCACTGCAGTTTAAACAATATACACAAACAAAAAAATTTGGTAAAGCCAATGTTTCATTCCATAACCAATGATTCACACCGGTGAGTCACATGATATTGTCGATATTGGGCAAAACAAATGTTAAACTAATCAATTAAATGACCCACTGTTATCTTAGATGCTATGACTGGCTTTTAATATTGGTTATGTGAGAGCACTTTAAACTACTTCACTGCATAGGATTATGTCTGATTTTAGCATTTTACCACTTGCTGTTTTGCTATCATCTCACAGATTTTTATCACCCCAAATTAAAAGGAACAGTCAGCCAATCCACCTGAATTAAATGCTCAAAAGTGCAAGAAAAAATAGCACTTAATCTGTCTGAGTAGGCAATGATTACTTCATTATACACACTGCTGTCAGTGATGTTGAAACCATGCAGCAGCAGAAGACCCGTGATGTTTGTCAGCCCACTCAACATCGGAGTTTCTCTTCGTTCAATCAATCTACTCCAATAAAAAAAATAATGGTGCTAATCAGGTTGAAATAAACATGATCAAATAAGTGGAAGGGTGTGTGGAGAAGACGTTACAATAATGAGCAAGACACTTGGGAGTTACAGTGAATCAGCCGCTGTTCTTCCCTTATCCTAATTTATGCACTTCGGCGGCCCCGGCGACGTCTGCTGGACCGGGCGCTCCGGTCTGAACTCCCATTGGTCACATGGCACTTATCTCAGAAGATTATCATTAACCTCTGCGTACTGGATGAATTCCCCGCCCGGCTCCCTCGTTGTCTCCACATAATTATCCCCAAGTTTAATTGGCTAAATAAATCACTGCTTTGCCGTTAACAACTGTGGTGCGGCCGTGGCGCGCCTCGGACCAAATAAGCAAATAAGGATATCGACTCCCGAGGTCATCGGGACGTATTGGAGAAGCAGCAGAGCTCGCTGAGTTAGGATACTGTAGTTTTTGTATCGTTCCAGCTGGCTATGAATCCCAAGTACCTTGAGTGCTGAGTGCTTGATTGGACCAGTGGAGAATTCACTTCACTGAGGTACAGCGCTGATATGTCGTTAATGGACCTGTAGTGCTGCGATAGGGTTTTATAGATTAATCTGGGTCCCTACATGCAGGTCCAGTAGAAGCAACTACTTTGCGTGGATGCAAAACCAGTAAATGACATCTATTTTACAATTTGACAGACTGCGCTCTTTCACGTTTAACACAGTTTAACACAGGTGATAATCCAACTGGCCACATACCAGTTCCCCTCAACTTGTTGTTATACCCGCTCCTCATTTCCCCGTTTCTATGCAATGGCAGTTTGGGTAGCTGTTTGCCAACCCAACATCTGTCAGCCACTGGACAGGGGCATACACGTCATTATTAATTATTTGTATTTCTCATATTATCACTATCCTCCATTATTGCCACTATTACCATCACTATCAACCCATTCATAAGCAATATCCCTATATTACGTCCATATTTGCATTATTATTAAATAGCTAACGGCCTTTTGAAATTGAAAGACGAGTGAAGAAAGGAAGAAGAGGAGAAATAAATGTATCCAAAGGATTGCTCTGAATTGATGTGAACATATCATAGCTCTGCTGAAAGAACTCTTGGATCCTGCGGATGTAACAGGGGTGAGAAATGAGAGTCTGTTAGAACTCCGTCGCGCACTGAGCACACATCAAGCGGGTAAACACGTTGTCAAGCATGAACCTGAAATTCCAAGGGCAAGTTTGGAGGCACGAATCTCGTTTTCATTTCTCCGCTGCCGCAGTTTAAGCGTCGTGAATGGCCCCGCGCGACTGTGTCAGACGCAACCCCGCGGTGCGTCGCTCTGAAACACCTTTCTAGATCTGTCACAGATGGAACCTGTGTTTAATAAAGGCAGTGTGCTGTCAGCGCATAACCAGAAAGAGGTTGTCACACCATAGCGGCATATCCAGGGGGATTTTCCTGCTTCCATGCATCTGCTTAAGATTCCCTTCAAGATGGGATTCTTTTTTTTCCTCGGGTCTCTTTGTGAGTCAGGAAGTCCAATGCTTAAGCGAGCAGCAGGGGTCCTGTTCCATGTGGGAGTATATGTTAGGGAGTAAATTGCTTTTGACACATACTTTACCAACTGTCTTTGTGATGGAAGCCAATGAATAAAAATCAGAAGCTATTTTGCTGTCCAGAAGAGAACGGTGAAGGACAGAAGAGGCTCTTCTAATCCATGGAATGGGTTGTTGACTTTGACCCCAGGGGGAATATGTTTGCAGACATGGGAGGAGACCTTTTTGTACTTGCAGTCGAGTTCCGTTAATGGCACAATCCAAATGGATCTACAGCTCTGTTTCCTCAACATTACTCTCATTTTGGAGCACCTTCGTAGTCGAGTGGTTACGGCAAAACGCCACAGTACGTCTCGGGTTCGATTCTGTCTGTCAGTCCCACAAAATGTCCATCAGAAATGATGCATGGAAACAGATTCACGTACCATGGCGTAACGCATCAGCTGTTTGTCGTGGACACTTGTGGCAGGCATCGTTGGTCTCAGCAGAGACCTCATTTGTCGATGGTGTGGGTTAGCCCTGCCCCCTATATATTTACACTACGCCCTGCTTGATAACGCATGGACCATGCGTACAGGCGCGGATGCATAAGGGAACGTGGTCGCTATCGCAAATTGGACCTCGTTGAGGAACATATTGGGAAAGTTGCAAAATTGCCATACTGATTATATCACAATACGACAAATTGATGTATAGCATACAATTTTGAGGGATTGATAATCTATTTAATCTTTAATGTATTGCTTTTTATCAGGACTTGTAAATACCAGTAAACTACCAGTTTGGTGATCATATGTACTTTGTTTTTTGTCATGCTGGCCATTTGCCTGATGAAACAATAGACATGATTTTGATATAACATAAACATGTGGAGATTTCTCAGAGAATTGGTATTTTTTTTGGAGACCACTTTTGGTGTGTGTTTGTAACTCCTCATATCACTCATCCATAACTTGGGGTAGAAACAGATGACTGCTCTGTAATATTTTCCATAGTCATCTCTAATGATGGTCAGTTTTATGTGTGTTAAAAGATTCATAACACACATATTAGATTTTAGTGATGTTGTACTGTGTTTAGAAACTATTAGGAAACTACACCGGTGATGGTGGCTTCATATGAGGTGTTTGAATAGTTGATAAATACTTAAATGTGTTTATAGACCTTATGAATGTTAAATGGGGAGATATAAATGAAATGTTACCACACTTGAAAAGCAACAGGATCTAAACAGCACTTCAGCTCTTGTTTATCGCCGCAATGTATGTGTAAACGAAGATGGATTGGCGGCGTCTTTGAGCAGAAGGCGTGCAATTCTATATGTAACATGCAAACGATGAGTGGAACCCTCTTTTGTGTGGATTCTAAAAATACACCATTCGCTCTGAAGTCTCCACGATGCATACGTGCAAGTCCACAGGAATCTAGTTTGGTATTTGCCGCCCTCCTGGCTGAAAGAGAGAATGTCCATATGAAAATAAATCACCTGTGAGCTGGCTGCTTCCCCGAAGTTGAATGGCATTTATGATTCTATTAATTGCCTCAGTCAAAAATCCCATGTCAAAGTTTGTTTTAATTGTACAAAACAGGTGTTGCAGAGCAAGATACAGATAACGGAAAACCCTCAACTGCATTTGCAAAACAATGCACATAATGCGGCACATTTGTCCGTCATTTAAAAGACTTTGCATAATTATGCCTCCGTTGAATAATTCTCCATAATTACTCGTGCACTGATGCCCACCAAAGAATGGAGCAGTGTGCAGTAAAGCCGTCAGCGAGGAAGTATATCTGCTGCAATTGCCGGCCAGTCTTTTTAACCTCCAATTCGAGAGGCCAAATGTATTTGAGTCCGCATTGTGTTTTTGAATCCTCATTTGGACGTCACATTGTTGGACAAAAATGCGGGAAATTATATCAAATCAAGCTAATGAATAAGAGTCCATTCACACCGAGGCGAGGTGAAAGAGGTGGCGGGTCGGTGCTGCCCACATGGGCGTTTACTCAGCCTGAGCTCACGTACGGGGTCGCCGACTTAGCTGGCGTCACCCCTTTTCTTTTCATTCTGGCAGTAATTGAAGGTTTGGTTGGAGTTATTCAAATGGCGCATGACCTGAAAGCCAATTCATTATATCCTTGACAAAAAAGAATCATTAAGACAAACTTAGGTTTGTATAAAAGTGTCTTTTATTCCCCTTAAAGCAGCAACAGAGAAACTTGTGATTAAACTGTTCTTTTTCTTGTAAAGGAAAAAAAGAAAGAAGATGAATTCAGGTCCATTTGACCTGGAGAACCTGCTTAAGCCATGGTCAAGGTCCAGTCAGTTCTAGGCAGCCCCACAAGGTCTGGCTGAGGTGTTTTAGCTCCGGCATTGTCAATTTCTGATTCCTGTCTGGGAGAGGTAGAAGCAGACATCCCTAGTAGTTTTGTTTTTTTTCCCCTTCCCCTCCTCTCTTTGAGCAGGTGCCAACACCTGAAGGTAAACAACATACAGGAGGGCAGCGGGGTCAGAGCAGCGTCTGGACTCAGACTCTCCCCACAGACTGAGCCTGTCAAAGCCCGGATCTGGCCTGTCTGGAGCGCTGAGAGGAGCTGAGCCTCCGCGGCACCTGGGCTTGACACCGCGTCAAGCGGTGGGGCAGGGACTGTCGCGGAGGAGGGGGGCCGCCCTCCTGAATCTCTGTCTACGATTTAGCATGCAGACCCCATGCGGCAGGGCTCATGTTGTGGAGGCCCCTCCAGTCAAAGGCCGACGGCGGCTTCGCGGGGCTAAACGGCCAGGCAAATTAACCCATAATCCCTCGCTCAAAATTTATGGGCAAAGGGAGAGGACAGGGGTCTTTGTAGGGGGAGGGGGGGTTGCCCGGGACGTACCAAGGTTGGGAAAAAACCGGAACCACCGTATCAGCAGTCTCATCTGCGGCCCTGCAGGGGCCTTCCCACACTGCAAACTGCTATGGAGGCATGCAGGGCTGAAAATAACAGGGGCAGTGTTGCTGCTGCAGAGCGGAGAGGAACAAAATACACTGTCGAAACAGTCAGTATCAGTGTCGGAGTTATGGCAATCCATAAAACATATGAAGAGTGAACTGAGCTGCCACACAGCAACCTCCTCTGAATAGGCGGGGACACAATAGAGCCATTCACTCTATCACCTGCACATCTTTTCCTCCTCGTATTTCTCACAGCTTCACTCAGACACATACATTCTGCTCTGCTTGAAGATGCTATTTATCACAACGTGCCCTTTTCTCACACTGCTCGTAGATATTTTATACTGTGTTCAAAACTATTTTGTCTCTCAAAATATTATATTCCACATGCCGAGTCAGTTTATGTCACTTAAGGGGATCTGAAACATCTACCCCCAAAAATAATTAAGCCTACTTGACAGCAGCGTTACATTATTATAACCATGGCAACAATACTGTAAACAACTGAAGGAAGTGCAGGGGTGTATCCATGGAGTTGCCTGGGCTGGCATGGGCCACCCCTGGAATCTGATAGGCCACCACAGGTGCCAACCTATTGTCTTTAATTATGATTGGCTATCTGCCCCGTCGGTCAGACATTAGTTTGAGCCAAAACATTCTCACTACCAATATGTTTGGTCCGTGGCCCTATGCCTTAAACTGTCACTTTAGGTACCCCCCTTAAGCGCCATTTTCCGCCAGTTAATAAATGCGTAAAGTCTCTTTTCAAAGTAAACTTCAAACGTGGGTTTACTTGCGCAACAAAACTACTTGATTAGGTTAAGGCAAGAAAAGTACTTAGTAAAGCTTTGGAAAAGATTGTAGTTTCATTTTTTTTTTTTAACTACATTCCCCACGTAACAGGACACAAACGGCAGTATCCTGTGTGAAAGTCCATCTAATATTGTCGCCGATGGGTTTACATTGGAGTGAGTTGAAAGCCTGGTGCGTCCAATACAGATACTAAAGGTTGCCTTGTTGTGTCGGTATCAGAACCTGAGGGGCACTGACCCAAGTGTCATTTGAGAGGTTACTGATTAGTTTGATGAGTAATCCGGACTTTCGTTTATAGGTGTAAGGAGGTGCAGGAAACTGAAAGACACTGCAATTTAAGTATATGATGGTAGTGTATGGTACGTGTATGCTTCCTTGAGCGCCACCATCAGCCAAAAAAACTGTAGAACCAATGACATTCCCATCAGCTTCATTTGTACAGTGTTTAACTCCAATTAGCTAATGTTAGCATGCTCACAAGCTAAGCTAAGATGGTGAACATGGTAAACCTTATACCTGCTAAACATCAGCTTGTTAGCACCGTGATGTTTCCATTTTGCTCAAATTGCAGCTGCTTACAGCCTCACACAGCTGCTAGCATGGCTTTGTTGTATCCTAATTTGTGCCAGATGCTGTAAAATATTTTGGTTTCTAACCGCTGACTACAGCACTGAATGGCCTTATTTCCAATAATGAGGGTCTGAAACATCTTGGTTTGACCAACAATCTTTCTCCTTTGTTCTCTTATAAAGCATAGTTTGTACCGGTTGATACAAACAGAGCAGTGAAATGGCCGTTACAGAGGTCGTTTGTGATGTGAAGACATGGCTGATCTTCTTGATTGGTCAGTCGTCAGCACTGATATTACCAGCAACCAGTATTACCGCCTATCTGTGCGGTGCAACAGCAGAACCTGGGACAATGCTACATTATGTTTTAAATTCCTGCGGTGGAAAAGGACTTAAAGTCAAGCAGTCATACATTTAGGTAGTAATCAGGTCTTGTAACCCAAGATCGTTGAAATCTGGTCTCAATGCACAGGCTGTTCTCATGCAATGTTCGTAGCTATACCTACGAAAAGTAATTGCACTATAATCCATTTATAGCCCACGTAATCCAAGTAATCTTGAGCCATGGCGTAGTATAAAAAAAACTAGAAAGTCAGGACAAGGAGGAGGTCGGAGTGGCTGGGTGGCACTAAAAACACTGGACTTTCAGCCAGGAGACTTAGTGTCCAGTGTGAAACTGGAAGTCAGTGTTGACTTTTTTATTGAAATAACACAACTAACCAAGTATTTCAAACAAACTTATTTTAAGCCAAACTAGGATCTTTTCCTAAACCTAACCAAGTACTTTTGATGCCTAAACACTGCAGAGGCTTGCTGAAAATGACAAAATGACTAACATATGTACCGTTGTATGAGGATACGTTGCAATGTAAAGTGTGTGTGGATTCCTGAAGCAGAATTCTGTCACCATTTGGCAATTTCAGCCAATGAATTAAGAACAATCCATCCTACCTCCACCACACGATACCGTATCTACAGTTAACGGCAGATGCATGTAAAATTCTTCACACAAATCACCATATCTCAAGTACATTCCATGGCCTTGCTGCAATAGAGTTTAATCCTACTTGGCCTGATGAGACAGAATAAGCTCCTGGATCAGGTCTCAAGTACTCGTAATCAAGTGGACCTGTGAAAACCTCTGCTGTGGGTCCCTAGGCAGAAGCTGAACATGCCATTTTCCTATGCAGCTACAATAAAAAATGAATACATTAAACTATTGTCACAATTGTTGTGATTTACATATAAAAACGTAACCTTGATTCAGAGACTTTTGAGGAGACAGACAGGTAAAAACGTGCATGTCGTCATACTGACCCGAAGCCAGCTGGAGCTCAGCCGAGCCTCCTGGCTGCGAGTGAGCTTCTCTATTATGAAATGGGACAAATCGTTTCAAATTGTTCATCATCCTGTTATTCTGGTAAACAGCTCTCGACTTGCTCCTCCATGTCCCGCTCAGACGAGAATAAAATGCAAAACAGAAGGGCCACACGCAGTTTCTCTTCAGGGCAGCAACGATGCAACCCCGTCCAACAGGAAGAGGATGAATTAACATCCACTTACTCTGAGACCTGCAAACAGTGCTGCAACAACATATTAATTTAAGCTGAATCTTTTATTTTTTCCTTGAAGAACCAGAGATATGTGCAGACAAACATGTTGCACATCATAAAAAGTACCAGTTACTGGCAGCAGCAACAGATAAATGTTTGGCATCAAAGGAGTAGAAGACCTAAGAATGAATATAGCCGATGAGAGTCAACCCTTAACAACAGTAAATCCAAAGAAAAACTATTTGACAAGAGATCCCTGAATCTGTAATGCAGTTGTAAGGATTACAGATACTAGAACCCAAAAGCACAACTCAAAGACAAGATACAAGTTCAGTTCTTTTACGAGCGTTCAGGCAGGGTTAAAACAGGGAGGTCAGTCAAACAGGCGAAAAAATCCAATAAGGGGCTGGAAAAAATCCAGGGTTGGAACAGGCAGATCAAGAACAATATAAAGATACGCTGGAGAACTTGGCAATAACACACAAGACAATCTGGCAGGGAACAAGTCCGTACAATAAAATGATGATATGGCATGTGGTAAATTACAACAGATGCCAATCTGTCAATCGTCAATCGGCAGTATTGTGGTAACAATCTGACAATGATAGCCAATCCCTACTATTTGAACCACTCCCACGTACAAATGACCCACCACTTACCAACAAAATAAATAAATACAATAAAATATGGGTTGCCTGAATCACTTCTTTTTTTTTTTTAATAGAAATAAATAAATATTTTCACAAGACTACGAGTCGACAGCGGTGCGCTAGCAGCTCTTTGATGCTGTAGTTTGGCACAAAGGTTCGATTACACTTTAACGTCAGCATGCTAAACATGCTGACAATGGTAACAAGCTGATGTTAAGCAGGTTCAACAGTGTTTTTGCGATGTACATTATGATGTTTTTCTTTTGTCTTACAACTGTATTTTTCATTTAAATATATGTTTTCTTTGTAATCCTACTATTGAGGATTCATGTACTTTTAATTTAATTAAATTTAGGTTATTGAATTGCGATTCATCATTTTGAGCGGGTCTATCAGTATAACTATAGTGGTGTGGTTACAGATATTTTGACCTGATCGAAACATTGCCTATTTAAATACATTCTGGTTTCATTCTGTAAGCATTTGTCTTTTCATCGCAGCAGTTACTGTTTCAGCATGCTACAAACGAATTTGCATGCTACTCAGGACAGCTCAGGCTGATGGGAATATCATTACACAAGTGAAGTTTTGACTTGATGGTGGAGCTAGAGGATAAGTCTTGGAACCACCAACGTCAACGGGATGCTTCCTCTTGGGAAAACGAATGTCTGTTTCGTATTTCATGGCAATGCATCCGATAGTTGTAGAGATATTATAGTATGGACCAAAGAGGTGGATCTACCGCCAAGTGAAAAAGTACAAATTCACTTTGTACATCTATGAAGTGTAATCATGATTGATTTTCTGGTGACTTAAAACCTAAACTGACATGAATGACTAGTGTTAGCCAGACAGACTGCAGGTTTGCAGCTCGCCCTTATTGAACCCAGTCCAGAGCCTGAGGTTTCACATGTCCTCCAGGAGAAAGTGAAGCAGCAGAGTTTATAATCCCTAGCTAGGTGGCCAGTGGCATAGTCTGAGAGAGATTAGGGCTGCTTGTGTATCAGCTTTAACATAGTGGACCGGACAAGCGCCTCTGCCTGACCTTTTTCACATCCCTAGTGGGGCAATTGTCCTGAAAATCACTAACATGGCAAGGATCATGTTTGAACAAGAGCTTAACAGCTCAGGGGCCTGCAGGACGCTACTTGATGACTTATTAGAAATAGAACGAGGCGTAGTGAATAGAATAGCTTTGCGCAGTCCCACCCTCCATACGGCTGCAGATGCCTCCCAGGCTCACCCCGTTCCCATGGCGCTTGATTAGTTTGCCATGTCGTAATACAGACGTGTGGGAATGCTGACAGCTAAAGTGTGTAAATGAGACGACTGGCTGTATCAAATTGTGTTTGGTTATCTTTTCAGTAAGAGTATGTTTGCCCCGAGCTTTGGTTCGTTCAAACTCTGGAACCTTTTTCTCATCCAGGTTCATTTGGACGGATTAGAAGAGTGCAGTTTGTTAGCTGAGGTAATTGGCTGATACTAAAGCTTTTTCACTCCTTTTGCTTTTCCTCTGGACTGGAACATTTCGACAAAAGATCCTGCTTAGCACTTCGTGGTCTTAAAAAAAAGCACTACATTTGCTTGGTTGAGGGGTAGCCTTTCGTCAAGAGGTGTAAACTAAAATAATAGCTTTGGCTCAACCAAAACAAATGAAAGATGAAGTGTTCTCCTATACTGAAAGGTTAAGATAATATTAAGGTGCACCAGTCAAAGTATGACCCAAGCTGTCTGTTGTAAACATTCACATTTACAATTTGACTTCTTGGTTACACTTTGACCTACCATCGGGTTTTGTTGCCCAATGATGGACTCTTAGCAACATTACAGGTATGGTGACTTTCGGTTTTCCCTCCAAATTAAGTGATGGCTAATCTGGCTAAACTGTCAGCTGGTTGGGCCTGGACATGTTGGTTGGTTCAAGCATTCTCTGCTGTTATTCCTTTGTTCAATTTCTGAATGTCCTAGTTGATGAAAGCTTGCTGTTGTTGTGCTTGTCTTGTTTCATCTGACACGACAGACAACCTGTGAGACCTATTGAACACGTAGCGCCCATATTTGGTTCCAGGAACTCATTCCCTCCGTAGTCCAAACCAAGACAGCAAACTTTGTTCCTCCTTTCAACCTTGACAAAGGCAGCGCATATCAGATCCACTCCTTCCTTTCTTACCTTTCACAATAAAAGCCCTAGACATATGATATTTGCAGGAGAGTATTTTGCATGTTGGTGTCATTTATTAGTCATGCCCTCGGTGCGTAAGGGCCGTAAGAAAGTACACTAAGGGCAGTTGTAATTTATTTATGCTAGTTACCTTGTTACGTGAAGTGGCTTTTTCTGACCATAACCAACTACTTTTGTTGACTAATCCTTACCAACTTTTATGTCAACCCCTTGTTATATTTGAATGTATAATCATTTGTAATGAATTGCAATCATCATTTGTTTTTTCCGGACCTGCATGTTTTCCACACTAATATCCTGTCGTGACAATTGGCCTCATAAGATGCAGGCCAGCTTTGTGAGAAGGTTACTTAGTGAGGAAATGTTGAAAGATAGTTTGGAAAGAGGAGTCATTTTCAGTTTTGGGATCAACCTAAACTAATGGAATCTTACCCCAAAATACAAGGTGTCATGGGCATAAAAGGGCAAAAATTGTCATCTGATAGCTCGGAGTTGATTTCTGAAAGGCTTAGCATAACAAAGGCAGTGTAATTCCCAGTCTTCACTGATGCTTATAGTCAGCGATTTCTTCAAGCATGTTTAACGGGTATGAACACCAGAGAGGGTAAACGGCCTGAAGTAAGTCCATTATGCTTGGCTAAGGTTACAGACTGTCATCAGATTTGTTTTGACGTCTCTTCAATGGCCAGACGGAGCGAGGGGAGACGAGCGTGCAGGTATTCTGCCTCTTCAGCTCCATCACATGAAAGATGCTTTCCTCTGCAGAGCAGCTGTCATGATTCTCCGGCTGTGTAGTTTTCACGGCCCCAAGCACAGCCTGCAGATCATCACCATTACCCTGATCTAGCAGCAAACCGCAGACAAATGTGGCTTTTTAATGGGTCAACAAGGTGATGTGATCTTGCTTATTGCCAAGGGTTGATCTCCACTTAAATATTAGATAAAGTTCTGTGATTTGGCTGAATAGCATGAGTTGAACTGACTGACACACTGGCAGTGAGGTTTTAAGGGGTTACGTTTCAGTGACCCCCTCCTCACAGGGAGATGGAATATAAGGCATGTTAACGATATATATGTGTGTGTGTGTGTGTGTGTGTGTGTGTGTGTATATAAGATTTGGTCCACACTGATTGAACAATTATATGGATTTCTGTGAAACTTGCTTCAGATATTCATGCTCTTAAGACCAAACTTTTTCTTAAGAACTGACATTAGTCTTTGACATGTTTGGCTTTTAGTGACATGTCTTTATAACTATTGGTTGGATTGCCATGCAATGCGGCGCAGTGCTTTAGTTTATGACGAAATGCCTGTAAAACTAATGACATTCCATCAGCCTCGGCTGTAGGCTACTCTGTGTTTTGTGCTAATAGGCAAATATCTGCATGCTGACACGCTAAAGATGTGTTAGCATTTATCTCAATGCAGCCTCACAGAGCTGGCTAGCATGGCCCCAGACGCCGCATTCCAGTTCGTTAAACATTAGACTGGTTATTTTCACCTTCAAGTAGGAAACGTTGAGGATAGTAGGTACCTGGAATTCTTTTTTTAATCACCTCAGTCGAGGTGCCAAGGAAGCTGAGCTGATACTAGCAGATAGAGTTAAAACCACTGATTGGTCACTAGCACGACATGGGACAGCCTTCCCAAACACGCCCTTTTTGAATAACCAAGCTACTGCAATAGTGACTAAAATTTTTGCATCCACTCGATCCTGAATTTTTGTTTTAATGGATATGGCGTACAACTGACCAAGTGCAGAAGATCCTCTGCTTTGTTGCTCGTGAGTGTTCAGTTAAAGATGATGTCACGGCAAGCTTTACACGGAGTCGCTACGGTGATCCGTTAAAAATCCTGCCTACACCGAGGGGGTACCTTCTGAAAAATGACCCACAAGTGTAGTAAATAGAAATGAATCAAATGATTCCATCTGACGGCTTGAGAAGCTCCGTAGTAGAACATAATCAGTTGCTTGAAAATCCGAAAGTCATACCACATTGTTCACTCTTTATGACATTAAATATGGCAGCATTGGTGTGACTACATGGTTCATAGCACTGATGTGAATGGAAGTACACTGACCTGGGTCTGAACCGTGTCCACAAGGATTTACCTGTGACCATCCGTGTTAATTGCATGCTGACTCGTGTTCATAATGCAGTGCAGACGTTGTTCCGCTGCTGTAGGTGGTCTGTCACTTGGCAGCAGATCATTTTTCTTTTTTTTTACTACCCCTGCAGTCTGAGATTAAAATGCATGTAAACTGGGCCTGTTTCCCTTCATAATTTATCCATAACCCAAGACACTAAATTAGAATAATAATCATGCTGTGAAAAGTTCAAGATAGATTCACTGTTTGTGTCTTATTTCAATGCCCAAGGCGCTGCTGTGCACTTTGGCCGAACCCAACATTTCCTGACAATGAGACTTAATTTCAGCCTCTGTATTGGCACCCGTTATGTGCGTGTGCAAATGTGGATATGCTGGATGCGCGTGGGTGGGGGTGTTGTTTGAAGTCGGGATCGACCTCACAATTAAAACAACCTCCACATGGGGGATGTGCTGATGAAAAAGAAAAAACACGAAAGTTGTATTTAATAAAGTCAGGATCTTCAGATCTTTTGGTTGTGTGTAATGACTGCGGCGAGTTAAAATGATGGAAGAAAGGCCTTCAGAATGCTCGAGTTTTAAACAGTGACATCACAATCTCTCCACACTCCTCTGCAGTCAGTTGAGATTACAGCCACCGCGGCCCACAGTGCACAAACAGCTTAGCTTTAATGTGTGGATAAGCTTCTGACAATAGTCCCTTTGTGGAGATCAATACGAGCTGCATATTCACAATAGCCTTTTGCCCATGACCGAGAATACAATCATATGAAGCTCCGGAGCTGCATGTGACGGAGGCAGCGGCTTACCACGGACAAATAAAAGAAAGTGACCCGGTTGTGATAGTGAGCGCTAAGGGCACAGAGTCTTTGCTGCAGTAGCTGCAAGTCTCAGCACTTTCGAGTCGATGTAGCAGCAGAGGATTGACGGGGAGGCTGCACGAGCCCCGGTGGGCTGTTTGTTAGTGCAAGGCATCTGCTCTGTTTGTCAGAGAGATGCCCCTGGCACTGCAGCCGCCTTCTCCACCAACACAACACTGTGCGACGTGGCAGCAGGTCACCTCTGCAGGGCCTATACAGCATCCAACTACAGAGAGAGAGAGAGGAAATGTTCACACAACAGCTGAAAGTGTCTTTTTCTACACCGATACAACTGTGTTGAACGTCTCCTCATTTAAAGGGGCCTTTACATTATTCCAACGATTTATTTTTACACATTGTTGTATAATTCTGGAGCTTCTCAGTGGTGTTCCTTATGCATTTAAATCCTGACATCAGAATGTCCCTTCGGCAAACGTTTTGTAGATGATATTCTACATTAATATCATGATCAATAGTCATTGTGTATTACAGTTGCTTCGATGGCGGTCGGCATGCTTCCAGTTTGATGAAGCAGACAGGAGTACCGGTTCGGAACGAAGCAATGTACTGCTGTTAACGGCACGTATATATTCTTGGTATGGCCTACACTTAAACTGATTGTTTTAAGTGGCTAAAATACATTTTTCCGACACTCCTGTTCAGTCGCATTATCCTTCAAATCAGATAGCCCTTTCCGATGCGGAAATGAAAACGATATAGAGCTCTCATCAAAGCCACAGGAGTCCATTTACAAAAAAAATAATAATTTTACAACACGGAACACGTGAAACAAAACCATTTAAAAAAAAAAAAATCTGAACTAACTCTTTCAGTTATTTCCAAACTTCACCTCAGCACCAACGGGAGCTAAAAACCACAGTATACTACGAACAAAATGTGTTCAAAAAGCCTGATATGTTTGAACATGGGGTTAAAAACAAACTCCAAATATCAGATGTGTTTGGTCAACATGTCAAATATGAATAAAATAAATTCAAACAGTTTTTCAGGGAAGCAAAACAACAAATCAAATGACTTGCTGTAATTAGAAGGGTGTCACTTAATTATTCTGCATGTCCGCAGAGAGGATGCTGTAAGAGCTGAGGCCTCGCAAGACTCACACATTGTAGACAAACATTTTAACCAGTTTATCAAAATGCATTTGATGATTTATATTTATTTGGGTGTATAACTGAACGCGAGCACATTTGAGGTTTCAGTGGACAAGAACACACGAGTACTGTAGTACTGCACAGGTCAAAGTTGAAGCAGAGAGTGGTTGTGTAAAGTGACAGTTTGGGTAATACTTTTACAATTCACCTTGGATTTCTCTTCCAAATAATCCTTCTATTGAGTCACAGGCTCTCGTGTACAATGTGAATGTCATGGAGGCTATTTTCTCCACTCTCAATATGTAATTTCCTTAAGTGCGTATGCTGAGAGAATGGTGCACTTTCATCAACTGTTCAACATGTAAATGAGCCGTGAACTGCTTGTTCCCTTGTATTCAATCATTTTGTTCACACAACAGGACTTTAATTCCTGGAGAGAGTATGCTTCCCCTTTAAAATGTCTTTGTTCCTGCTGTAATGTTAGTCAGCTCCAAAAAAGTTGGATGTTTACTTGTTTCTCTCCTTCACTAACTAATTAACTTGAGAGGATACATACATTTACTATCTTTTCTCAAACCACTTGGCTCCAAACGAGGGGAGAGTGACGGCACCTGGTTAAGAACTGATTCCAGAGCTCCTCCCTAATTGGCCGCAGACAGCAGGTGACATGAAAGGTCATGGAAGACAGCAAACTGGTTGGTCTAACTGTCTTTTTCCACTCTCCAGGAAAGATTGGGGAAGGCCATGTGTTTTATGTACTTGACGTTTTTTACTTAATAACTGTCTGCAGACAAACCAGTTGCCAGAAGAAAAAAACCAGGTTTGTGGTATCTTCTTTTTACTTTATAAGGGAGATGGGTAGCGTGTTACGACGATACCGTTAGCTGTCCATGAGTTTGCATGTAGCTTTAGCCACGCCTAGCATGGCAACCATAAAAGCGGTTTACATAGTTTCACAATGAAAAAAACTATTTTCTATTCCTGTACTTAAAAGGGATGTTTTATCGTATTGATGTTTTTATTTTCTCAGGTGTTTGTGATTTGACTCCTCTTGTGGTCGGTTATAGCAGCACATGGTTCCAGTATGACGAGGTTGCTGTTACATATTATGAATTTGATGCCTGGCGACAGTCCACAACTTGAACTGTTGCATTTTTAATAAACTTAGTGCTGACAGCCAACTCTTTCTTAAACAGGCAGGA
Source organism: Melanostigma gelatinosum (assembly GCF_949748355.1). Classification (NCBI taxonomy): domain Eukaryota; kingdom Metazoa; phylum Chordata; class Actinopteri; order Perciformes; family Zoarcidae; genus Melanostigma; species Melanostigma gelatinosum. Next base: position 6,627,817 of record NC_136652.1, on the reverse strand, counting down.
GACCAAAGCAGATGTTCCTCTTTTTTTACTTTGAGCATGACAAGATTGCTGTCCGTTTATAGGCCAATGGTATCAAGTATGTGTACAACGCTATCAACAGTCTTAGTTAAAAAAAAAAAAATCACATACACGTAATTTATATTGGAGCTTGAAGGCCTGTAGTGTGAACACAGGTTGGTGTGTGTTGCGTAACTGAGGAAGAGACGTGGGAGTGAAACCCAAAGTGAAACGATGCACTGGGGGATTATATTGATCGGAGGCTGATTGCGTTCCAGATTGGCCGATCTGATTTATCGACCGGGCACATCATCGGCGGGAGCGATTACGGGCCGACCTCCACGCGGTCTGATGCCACGTCTCGCTTTGGACTTCTGCTGGTTGAACATTCACAGGATGGGAATTGTGAGGCGGCATGTCAGGGGAACAAAAAAAAAGCAGGACGTCCATCTGGCATCCCGGGAACGCGCGGGGCATACCAAAGCCTGAACCTGAGGCCTCTCGCTGGAGGATTGAGGGAAAACCGTCAACGTCGTTCACGCGCCGCCGACTTTTTGTCTGCTTTCTCAAGAGTTGCTCTGTGATTGAGCGCGGCTTGAGGGGGAGGGAAGTGCGGAGTGCGTGCATGTCCAGGCCACAGGAAACACGGAAAAAATCTCAGTTTGCGCCGAGAGCCGTGTTCATGTTTCTCACCCGATACTCTTGATCTGCTGCACGGTGACTCAGGCCATTCCCTCGCCCCTGTCTGCCCGGCCCCTCCTCACTTACACATACCTGCTCACACATGAGAAAAACTCTTCGACTTCGGAAGTCCCTCCATCCAAACTAAAAAGAATCTGGATCAGCTTTGGCTGCCCCTCCACCAGTTTTGTCTTACACTAACTAAATACGCAGTGGGTTTTCAAAACAAACAGCCCCCCCCCCTGCGGATACAATTGCAAATCCTTGCTAATTGTCGTCACAAGGTAAACACCAAAATGATGCTGAAATAAGCACGGTGCGACAGCGAGGGGATTTAATCTGCGCCGTTGTGGGAATCTGTGGGGTTTCAAAAATAAAATCAATGCTTGAGGCAGTGGTGGACGGATTCATTCCTGTCGGACACACACACACACACACACACACACACAAGCTGTATGACACGACATGAGACGACTTGGTTTTATTTGCAAAGATCACACTTTGATTCCCTCAGTGGTGTACACAGGACAACCAATTAACAGGTCTGCATGGCCCTGTCCGCGACAGCGGGGTGGCTTGGTGAGAACAATTACACCCGGCTGTCTCGCATCTAACACCGCCGTGAAGTGAGCTGATTTGCTCAGAGGAGTCTTCCTCCTCCAGCTTTGTCACTGTTTTTATTAATATTCACTTCATTACAATTTGCCACATCAAAGTAATTGCTATGATCTGGGAACTGTCGCTAAAAAAAAAGTAAGACGATCAGGCGAGCTTACTACAATATGATAGTGTTACAAATGAGGGGCAACCTCTGGCTCTTGCAAAAATAAGTCTGATTATATAGAAGTCTATGAGAAACTTCTCACTTGATTTATTACTTTAGTAAACATTGTAAACATGAGTTTATCGTCTCAATCGCTAAGTTTAAAGTCTTCAATCCAGCATGATGTTCATTTACTAAATTATGTGAATTTAAATGAAAATAGATGCTAAAGCAAGGTATGATTTAGGGCGTGGCTACCTCGTCATTCAGGTACCGATGATCTCCTGCTTCAACCCGCACTGGCATGGCCAGTGTACATGAATGGCCATGTGATATGCGTATTCAGGCGTACTGAAAAAATGGATGGAGATTATTTCTTAAACGCATTGAAGAATAGATAGTGTTGTGGGTTTGACGTGCTGACGATCCGGTGTATTCCTTGCGAGCGGTTTCCTTGAAGGACAGGTTTGACTCAGGTTTGTCAACAACCTGTCCAATTGACTTGGTGAGAACAAAGTCATCGGCAGGAATGTTATCAATGCTACAGAATGCGTGACTTTCTAATGTCGTTCCAACTTTCACAGAACCATGAAATCAAATGATCAAGATTAGAAAGAGGAAACACAAGTGTGGGAAAACCTGGGTATCACAGTGCGTCATACCAGTCCACGAGCATCTTGCTAACGTTTTGCATCAGTGAGAGCTCTTGTTTGTTTGAACTGCTTCCCTCTGAACTCTCCCTTCATCCATTTCATCACCTCTCTCAGAGCCGGCACATTAAAAGAATTGCGCAGCCACTAACCCTTTGTGTTAAACTACACTGAAGCAGAGCGGCCTGTCTCGGCACGCAGACGACTCAATCAGCACCGAGACGGGACGTCAATAGACGCGCACACTTTTCATTCCGTTCGTGTGTTCAGAGTTAACAAAAAACAAAACAGTGGTAACAGTGTAAGCTGCTGCTTTGCCGCCGCGAAGCCGACCCTGACCTTTGACCTCCCCCATGGGAAGAGAGTTTCCCCACAGCGATCAATAAATGATCACATCACTCTGCATCCAACACGCTCACAGGCAAATGCCTTGACTTTATCCGCCTGTACGCCTCCTGACCTTGTGCCAATTACGCTTTGTTTTCACTGCAGTTGACAGCTGGTCTCCTTCCAGCAGCATCTCTGTCATTACCAGCAGACCCAAGACATACCACAAAGGAAGATAAATTAAAAGCATCGTTCTGGTTTACTCACCAAGGTAGTTTCTAAGACCTGGGGACACAATGGCACCACTAAAAAGAGAACAGACAGGACCAAACACACAGGCAGTCAAATGATCCGACAAATTAAAAAAGGTATAACCAAACTTTTTTTTTTTAAGTTATTTTACATCCCCAATTTACAGACCAACATTCCACTTTCACTTTGACCCATTGTACTGCAAAGCCTCCCCGTACAATGAGGGATTATTACATTTCGGTTAAGCTTATTAGTTTTTGCACAAAATAAGAGTTGTTCGCTCAATTGTAAAAAAGAGCAACACCATTGTGTGTCTGTCGGGATTGAAAGCGGATGTAGCGATACTTCTTACAGAACTTTGGAAGGAGGAGGTCAGGGTAGATGGGTGGGTTGACAATGTTTTACTATCACAAGAAACTGGTGTGAGCTTCCATTTTCCTGAAACCAGTCAGCATTGGTTTCTTTTAACCTGGTCTGCTGGTTGTCAGCGTAGTTCTTGGTTCAGCCATGAGGACAAACCATCACGGAAGATCGAGAAATGCTCATATGAATTTTGTCGTGATGGAGATCTGAAACAGTTTGAGAGGACATCAACAAATTGTCATCCAGCAAACACACATATGGGTGCTTATGAATCACGTATTTTGTTGCATGTAAAAGTTAATCCTCTTATCTAAACTAAATCAATTTCTACTCGTTTTTTATCCCGAGCTTGCATCGGTTGTCATGATAATCAAGTGTTGACCGTTTATGGTTATACAGTTAGATTAGGCGTGAAGGCCTTGCTGTCTGAGGGAGCTCTCAATGGATCTGAGCAGCGACAAGGAAACACATACGAAGATTAAATCTTGAGTTAATTCAACAAAACAAAATGCCCAAAACAATCTCACTCCAAACTCATCAAATACAGATGCTTGGGTAGTGTCCCTATGCGTCACACTATGAGGCTCTAGGTACCCGTCTAAGGTGGAATAAGGTGGAATAAGTCAACATTTGCTATGGGACATGAACAGTGGTCTCCTGGTTGAAAGTCCTGTGTTTGTTTAACCCATCCATCATGCCATCAACCTCACCTTTGTTAGCCATATCATCTAAACCCCAACCTGAGAGTTGTGACCTAGCATGACCGGAACCCGGCAGGCATTCTGGGTTGTTTTTTACGTCCGAGCCGACCTGAGCCCAACACAGTTATTGCAAGCTGAAGCACTGAGTTTGCGTTACCGGGGGTGTGTTCCAAAACAGTCATTTGGAGCGCCAGATTGCACCCTGGCACAAACTGGACTTTTCATGAATTCGGAGCGCTGTTGGAATATCAGCAAACTATAGCGGCAGAGTGCCAAGCGCAATGACTGTGTGATAAACGCCTGGAATCACACATTCACACAGACAATGTGATCTTGACCCCATATTTTCATTACAAAGAACTTCAAGCACCAATTAAAGTCGGGCAAACTTCACCTGAACCCGAACATCATTTGTAAATAAATGTCTGGTCCGACCCACCGGATCCCAACGGGTTTGCCGGGCTTTGGTTAGGTATCCACACTCTAATATCCACTCTATACATCTGTAGCTACACTTGCATGAGTGATTGGATGTTCCAAGCCACAAAACTGTGAATGAGCCAATCATTGTGAAGCATATCTAAACTGATACCAATCAGCCATTGCAATGTAACGGCAGGGCTCTGCCTGAACCAGCGTTATGCTTTGTTTCAGTCAGAGACACTTGCGTGAAGGAATTGACCATTCGTAGGAAATGGTTAGAGTTGGCGGAAAAGGCTCTGCTGCTTTTAAAAGAATCCTCAATAATCCAAGCAGCGAGGAGGATTCTGCTGAGCGAGCTAATCCCCGCCAAAACAAAATGATTGCTAAAACCACCACCATGAATCTATGCAACAAGCATGTTGCAATTTCCCTCCAATGCAAGCAAAGCCCTTCTCATCTGAAACGAAGCTCAGACAACATCCTGCCCTGAAGTTAACATGTGGCAGGACACTAACGGCAGCCTGATTCTGAGCTGTAACTTCTCATCTCTTCTCATACTAATAGTATTTTAAGATGGAAATACTCTACCACTAAAATGTACCCAGATTATGGAGAGAAACCCGTATGCTTTTATGCAAGCCAGGATTCCTCTCCTCTCTTAAAGATAACCAAATTAGCAAGAAGCTAACAAAATCAGGAGTGGATGAGGGAAAAATAGCTTCAAACCACAAGGAGAAACGAGGCTCGAGATCATTATGGGTGAGTCCGAGCTGAGCCTAAATAAGCGATCGAGGCAGCAGTAGACCAGCGACTCCCGTGTGCTGCGTGGTAAAATGACTCTTTTGGACAAAGGAGTCGTGTGGCTTTGAAGAGAGCATAGATAATGGCTTTAGTTCCCCGTCGGAAAGGGCTTTCTGAAAACATTCTAAATAGAACCGCTGTCTGTTTCTCCAAGCTGGGGACGTGCCGACCACCATCTACTGTAGGTAGCACACAGACTATGGGTAAGTACCTCAAAAAAATCACTTCAAAAGATCCAAACTTTCCCCTTCAGCAGACCTTGAGTCAAGATTATTTTGTCAAAGTACCTTTTCCAAGGTCACGGATGAGCTTCCATACTCAACAAAACATGTATAAACAAACCCTATGAATGCTTCCTATGAATGCTTTCTTATGCCTATCATCAGCACGACTTCATTTGACCTTAAATTCAGATTATATTGTCAGATGTAGTTTCTTCATTTTTAGTTTTAAAAATTCCGTCTTGAGCAGCCGACTGCTTGAGCTTCTTTCTGTTGGACTTTGCTCTGGCGACGTCCCGAAGTTGCTGAGTGCAATCATAATTGACAGAAATGATAAAGTCCAAAAGCAAGACCCAATTTTGGAAAAATATTAAAGAAATATATGGGCGTATTTTTGGAGTTTATTATGCGTGTGAGCATGCTTCTATCTTCCCCACTCACTTGTGTGTGTGTGTGTGTGTGTGTGTGTGTGTGTGTGTGTGTGTGTGTGTGTGAGCGTGTGTTTCCCAGGCCACCCTGGGAAGAGAGATTTCATTAGGCACATTTCATCCCAGTGATATCACAAACTCCTTGACCTCCTTGACCCTGCAATCTCCCACACAGGCTGAAAGCAAACACCCAGCACCCCCCAACACACACACACACACACACACACACACACAAAAGTTCCAAGACTGAAATGAATAAAGTTCAAAGCTGGTTTACTGAAGATCCCAAAACTTTTGGATGTGATTCTATGAATGCAATTGTTACAATTTCTTTTTCTTTCTACTTGGCTTGACTCTGATTTCTTTCGCTGTTCCAAACCAGAGGAAATCATAAGAGTCACAGAATGCCCATCAGGTCCTCTTCTCTCCAGTTAAAGTCTTGTCTGTGGTGCGGTGGACATTTATTTTTGGAATTTCAGCCCCGGGACAAAACCTCCTCCTCATGTCCTTCCACACGAATACGTGACTCACAGAGCGGTGTTAAAACGATTGGAGGAAAACAATAGGCGCGGAGAAAAGGCAACGTTTTTTTCTGTTGTCACCAAAGGGGACTCACTGCAGTGTTTGATTTCAGCCTGATAGGCACAATTAATATTTAACTTGATAGGCCAGAGAGGCAAGCTTTGAGCAAAGGGAGGACACACAACAATAGAAGCAATTTAAACGTGCGAAACGATTGAAAAGTGCGGATCATAAGTCATACGGGTGATTGAAAGGGGGCCTGTGTGCCAGGCTGTGGACTCCACATTCAATTAAAAATGTGCCATTTCATCCCCTCTCCCGTATCCTTTGCTCTTTGTGAAGCAGCCATGTTCATATCCATTACTCATACGTGAAGTGAGGCTGCGTTCCGCCTCAGAACAGGCCATTCTCCGGCTGCCAGATTCAATCGGGGAAGTTATATTGTTTGCAAATAAGTGTAACGCCTGTAATTCCTTTGTAATTGATTATTCATCGCTGACCTCCGACCCCCTTCCTTTCCTTTCAACTTCTCCTGAGTGAAATCCAACCATCTCCTCCAAATTATTCTTGGAAGCTCCCCCGGAGAGTCTGACATTTTGCCCTTTCCATGCCCAGTCATATTGGGAAGTAAACATTCCAGTGAATGAGGGACACTGCATTCCAGCGTTCAGGTTTCACCCAAACAGAGCTGCAGGGAAATGTGCACGTATGTACACAAAGAATGCCCACCATCGTGTTTGAGCACGTTTTTATGCATCACTTTGACTTTTTTGTACTGATATCTCGTTGGTTTTCCACAAACCTCTCGAGTGTCAATAATACTTTAATAATAATAATTTAATTATTTAATTTAATAATTTTTTGGAGTCAGTTCATTAAAAGCATATGAAAAAACCCATATTTTAAGCATTTTTCAGCTTACCTCTACTGTTTTTTTATTGATCCAAAAGGTTTTTGTTTGATTTGCCCAGGTTTCATGATATCTGTCCACCCAATGCAATAGAAGTAAATATAATTTAAGTGAATGACCATCGGGGGGGGGGGCGACTCCTCTGGTTGTAAAAATAAGTCAGAATGTTTTGAAGTCAATTAGAAAATAACCCCATTGGTTTATTACCTTAATCATTCATTGAGCAATTTATTGTCTTAATAACTTCGCGGTACCTGGCCCCACTCGCTTCTTTGGTCGGTGGTTCCAATGAAATCCCTTGTGACTGTTCCCTGGAAAGAGATGTAGACTTTTAGAAATGTGATTTTTCAATGCTGTGAGCCCCATAATCACTCCATCCTCGATTGTATTGAGGCGAAGGCAGAAATCTCAGGCAGAGGTCTTTAAACCCGGACAGCTAAACCAAAACTAGGTGTATGGTTTTAGTAATACAGGTAAATTAGATTTCTTTTTAAAATAGGACAACCAAAAGTGCAAGATGTAATCGGGTAAAAGAAAGTGCCTCAAAATTCAAATTATTTGCCACCTGTGTCAGATTTTAGTTTTCCTTTCCAAACACCAGCAAATCTTTGAGGACTGTAATCGGCACTAAGCAGTAAAGTGACTGTAGGTTTAGTATGCAGAGAAAGAAACAGCCTATTGACTGGTTCAATCTGTATAATGAAAAAGCCATTACACACAGCAGATGTGTGTTTTTTCCTCCCCAGAAGAATTTCATCTGCCGAAATGAGCAGATTAGCCGTCACTCCATCTGAGATATTTGCAACCAATTAGCAATGGTGGTACCCGGTCAATATTTGCATTGGCTGATATATTCTTTTCTCCTCTCGTCCCCTCTTTGTTAAACTGTCAGAAGCTGACGTCTTTGTCAGGGACTTTTCTGAATAGGGCCCCCCCCCCCCCCCCCCCCCCCCCCCCGCTTTAAAGGTGATCTGAGATATAATTATGGGAACCTTTTTAAAGTTGTCATCGGCTTCAGTGGCGATAATTGATGCAGGCCATTCCAAAGAAGCATTATCTTGTCATTGGTGCGGAATAGTGTTCCCTTTTTAGTTCTCCAAAATGCTTGCATGGGTGTATTCACGCTACAAGGAAAGTCCATTTCACCACCTTTCTTATGAATTATTTCTTCCCCCAGGAGAGCGATATATATATTCCCAACAATTCCTTTTTTGAAATTCATAGGCTTTTACTGCAGAGGGATTATGGCTTTGTGATGGATTCCTCCTTTATCTATTGTGACTTTCTTCGTGTCCAAGACCATAAACATTTTTGCAGCCTCTCCGTGCATTTGAACTGTCAGCCAACCAACCTTTCTCGCTCATGCCATCCCCGCTATATTTCTATTCCTGTGGCTCTAAAAATATCTAGGGGCCATCAGATCCTCAGCCCCCTCCCCTCCCCCCTCCAGGACCGTGAAACACGGCATTAGATAGTGTGTGTGTGTGTGTGTGTGTGTGTGTGTTAACACAGTTCATTCCATTCTTTACATGAAAGTGTCATCCAAACACACAGTGTAAGTACGTGACTTGCATCTTGGCTCGCTCCACCCAAAACCAACATTTCCACAGACAGCATATTTCAAACAACAGATGCTTCTTTCCAATTGTACATGGAGAGTGTTGTGGCGCTTCTCTTGACTTTGGTGGGGAACAACGGGAACAAAAAAAAAAACTGACGTAAAAAATATTGTTAGAGATAGCGGGCTTTCACTGTCAGACACTGAGAATAAATATTTACCGAGGCTTTTGGCTGACTTTATGGATTATAATCAAGCGGTCGAGTTGGATACTCCATTTGAAAGCTTCACCGAATTTTACTTTTTGGTCCTGGCTGGGCGGAGTACATCTAATATTGATGTACAAAGCAATAAAATATTATTGCATCACCTGCAGCTTTGCATGTGTTTCTCAGCTGTAAAATCTCAAAAAAACCACATATTCCATGAAAACTATTTCTGTATTTCAAGTAGAAATAACCAAAACAAAAAAGAATAAAACGCAACAATGTGAGGTGAACCCCGAGGGAGCTCACAGCACCAAAGAAAATAAAAGTTAGACCCCCGAGTCACGGTGCGGAAGTCTTTTCTCTTCCTTTTATTTCTCCTGCTGTATCTGGGGTGAGAGGGGGTCAGCGCTTGTTATTACCTCATCTTGTCCCTGTCCCCCCACCCTCCTCCGCCAACCTGCCTCCCCCCCGCCTAGCACTGGCCCTCACTTCTGAAGGCCTTTGTGTAAACACAGCTGCGTTGTTGACTTTAAAGCCTGATGCTCCTTTGAAACCCCCCCACCCCCACCCGTCCCCTCTGAGATGTTGGGAGGGTATGCACCCCCCCCCCCCCAACTCCTGTTCTGCTCAGTAACAGCACACATGACTGCTCCGCCAAACAAAAGCCTAGCCTTGTATCAGCCCCCCCCATCCCCGAAAGGTAACAGGATCTCCTTGAAGCTCAGGTGCAACAAGTCGCACTGTGATTTAGCGTCGACAAACACGGGCGAAACGAGACAGCCGGAGCAATTTATGCACTGTGTACATTACTGATGGCAAACTGCAACGAGTCCTCCACGGTGTCGACTATTTGGTGACACTTTCGCTCAGAGCAGAAGCTCATAAAGAACACTTCTTTTATTTTTTTTTTATGAACAGATACCTGCTTTAAGAACCAGTCCTTCATGGGCGTCTGATTGGCTCTGTGCGGAACAGACAAGTGCCTCCACACACGACGGAAAGTGGAAGCCCACTGTCGTGTTTGCTGTGGCATTAAATGTCCTGAACTGTTCAAAGTCAGCCCCAGACCCAGGGTCAAACCAAAGTGTCATCAAACTCTACTGACCAGCAGGGGGCGACTCCTCCGGTTGCAAAAAGAAGGCAGATTGTATGGAAGTCTATGAGAAAATGACTCTACTTCTCACTTGATTTATTACCTCAGTAAACGTTGTTAACATGAGTTTATGGTCTCGTCTCTATTTCATAGATGGTGTTCCGTGCCCCAGTACCAGTCTGCATCTGGGAGCCACTGCCCTCTGGCCTGATGGTGTGTGGCCCCACACTTACAGTGTGTGAAGAGTGGCGTGGGATCACTCTCTGTACTGATTAAAGACATTAAAGATAACGTATCGTTGTTAGAATATTTCAGTGCTGGATGTCCCAAAAAAAAAAAGTTCCGAAAAAATCATTGGCGGAAATCTGTGAGAGATCATCCAACGAAACCAGCGCTACTCGCGGTACGAGGGCGACAGGCCGTGCTGGGGGAAACTGGTGCGGAGAGGCAGAAGTGTGCAAGCCAGCCACAGAAATCAGCTCTGATTGTAAGTCTTATTAATTAATAACATCCCGGGGAAGCCAAAGGCATTAAGTGGATTACGGGCATGCGTGTAACCCGACACACCCAAACCGGATCCGAGAGCTCTCGTCAGGCTGCAGAAACGAGGATGTATGTGCTCAGTTGAGTTCAAACCCCCCCCCCCCCCCCCCCCCCTAATTTGATGGGTCTCTGGATTCTCATATTTGGTTTGGCCAGAGCACACGGTGATTGATGTGGCAGCAAACCTGACTGAGAGAGGCTGCGTGTCGTGTTGATGGTCCACTTCACTCCATAATCAGGTGTGTGTGTGTGTGTGATTGTCCCAGTTGCATGTTTTTTTTTGAAGCTCTTGCCACTGTGTCGGATTACCTGGCTGGTTGTATCTTCCCTTCCTGCGCTGAAAATACAGACCGCTCCATCTTTAATATTCAAACAAGTTCTAGAAGACAAAAAAAAAAAAATGCAGCTGTGGGAAACTGTAAGGGAAGAAAACATCTATTTGATTTGGAATTGGGCCTGCAGCGCTGTGTGCACGCCGCAGACAACACTTCCTTTTGCGGACTGATATTTTATTCAGAGCCACCGACACATCGCAGGCACATTTGGGAGAAGTGATACATGTCTTTTTCCCCGCAGTAGGTATGAATCTGTTGTGCAGGCTGCCTTGTAAATCGTGACTCCTCTCCCGAGTGAAGGGAGCTTTCCCATTGCCATCAGGAAGTGCCATCATCTTTTATTGTTGTTTTTTATTATTTCCCAGCTTCATTTTTGGGGTACACGAATGGAAAGAAACGTTTTTTAGCTGCTGCTGCATGATTGGCGGTATTCCAAATGATTGCTGCCACTTTGTTTTAGTTTTTTTAAAGATGTGCAGGAGTGGAAATGTGAAATAAAGTCCAAGTAGTTCAAGCGAATGCCATCTGTCACGCTCAGGGGGACGCGCTAAAAAGGTTTTTTTTTGGCGATGAAGCCGCACTGACAGCGAGAGCAAACGGCGTTCGTGCCGTTACAGTAGGTGAGGCAGAAAGATGGCCCCGCTGAGATAGAGCGTGTCGGGCGTCAAAGCGCACGGCGTCTTGTGTTCACCCTCCATCCGTCATCAATGACGGCGCGGCGACGCCGACAGCTGCCAGAGCAAGAATTCTCTCTCAATCAACCGGTTGAGGTACTTTGTAGAATTCAGTGTTTGTTCTGTCAGTAAGAAAAACAAAAAACAGGTGAAAAGCTGGTGGAAATGCTGCTAACTTGGATCATATTGGGCGTTTGAGGCTACCAGTCCTACCACGACACATACCATTGTAGTGCTGAAATCTTAGAACACTCTGCAAATAAGTCATAAAGAAGAACAAACTCCCAGGTTTGCTAAACATACTTGGAAGAGATAACACAAGTGAAGTAGTTATTACCAAAGCTTTCATCAGTGCTGCTTTGACCTACTTTGCTTCCCACAGTTGTGTGTGTGTATGCATGCCCTGTGCAGTGAGTTATTACCGATATTTGGTTTCTTGCTTGCGTTTCTTGCCTCATACGTTTCTAGTGACGTGGCCATGCTTTGTACGACGTCATCATAACTGAAGGAAATGATGGCTAGTGAGGCCGAAGTGATGCTACAATTACCCTTCGTATTTATGCACGTGTAGCACACCAATAGCTGGACTTTCAACATCAACGTGGTCTAATTAACCTTGACTTATCACAGCGGTTGCTCATCCCTAGTTTTTGATAAAGGAGGGAGATCAACATATCGTAAAAGAGTAATTGGATGAGATAAACCTTTACCAAATCTCAGTATCATTCACAAAATGTTCTTTCTTTCTTTATGCTCTTTCTTTGGGACAAAGAAGCCATTGCTTGAATGTATGTTATGCTAAGCTAGGCTAACCGTGTCCTGAGTGTCCTAGATATGCACTCAATGCACATACATGGGATTGATACCCTTTTATCTCACCATTGGAAAGAAAGTATTTCTCAAAATGTTGAACTGTAGACTTCAGACGTGTAAATATAATTGGCAGCGTGACCCAATATGACCAAAATCATATACTACACTATCACACACTGTTTACTAACATTTTACTAATGACAAAATAAAAATGCTGTTTTTATTTTCAGTTTTATTTTCACTTTCCCCAAATTGCTGCTGGAGCATCACTCCCGCCAACATTCAGTCACCTTTTCCCAGGTGTGAGGCGCTCTTCCATTTCCATTATGTGATCAAGGTGTTTTGGTGTCTGCTTCATTTTGTGAATTTTGAAGAGTTTAAAAAACGAAAAATAGAAAGAAGTAGATCAAATACTATGTTTTTTGTGTTTTCATGAGGACAGGAAAACAAAACTATAGAAATGAAACCGAGGGGGTCACACGTTTGCGGCCCCTGTAGGTGTATCGTTCTCTTCGGAGGCCAACAAGAATCCACAGGTATCAGCTTCCATAGCGGGCTGCTTCCGTATCGGGTGTGATATCGCAGTCAGCAGCGTTTCAACTCGGATGGAATATTTAACGAGTTTGATGTATGGTGGGCACCCATACCCGTGCGTGTTTCCCCCCCCAGCACGAATGAATCTTGGGACGGTTGATCTCGTGTGTGTGTGGAGGGGGGGGGATACGGAGATCTGCTCCTGAGATCATCAGAGAGAGGGGTCTCCCGGGTCCAGCCGCGACAGCCTGCAGGAAGGAGGCCTGGCGAGAGGCGGCCGTGATGACCAAACGGCGGCGCTGATTGGACATCTTGCATGCATTACGGCGGGTTAGATGATGCACTGTGTCCTTCAGCCCAGGAGATCCGATAACAAAGCCGAGCTGTATGGGGTAAGGCGATCCCGGCCTGGGGCCGCGGCGGCAGGCCGCTGCCTCCGCTCCCGAAGAAACACCTCTCTGTTCCACCGCCGTGAAAGTGGAGACCTTGGGATGCACACAATGCAGAGTCGCATGTGGACGGGGACATGTGGAGAGCAGGTATGGGGGACAGAGGAAGAGCTGTTTTATGAGGGTCCTTGGATGGGACCCAAAAAAGGAGGCCAGAAAAGATAAACAAATAAATGCCATTTTAACAGAATATTTAGAATTTTCCCTACGGGGATCAATAAAAACTTTATCTTCTCTCATTTCATCATCTCATCCTATCGTATCTTAATTCATCTCGTCTCATTGTATTACAATTGATCTTCTCTTTATCCATCTCATCTTATTCTAATTCATCTCAATTTATCCATCTCATCCCATGTTAATTCATCCCATTTCATTTCACCTCATATTACCGTATCTCAATTAATATTACCTTTATTCGTGTCATTTGATCTTATTTTATTGAATTTAATTTAATCTCATATTAATTCCTCTTAACTTAATCTTATTTCATCTCATCTAATCTTTCTTCATTTCATGTTGTTGCATCTTAATTCATATCACGGCTGCTTCGCTGTTGTTCACGTCATTGCAGAACTTGAAACTTTAAAGAACTTAAAAATCATATTTCATCTTTTCTTCTCTTACCTTACCGTGATTCAGCTTGTCTTGGGTGTCATTTATTTTGTCTTTGTAAAAATGGAGACCAAATGGCCAGCAGACCAAAATGGACCTCGTTGAAGAGCTACCCTTGTTACCAACATGTTTGAAACATCAGTTCCCAGAAGCAACATAACATCAGTAAAAGACACCGAGCATCCTGCCTATCACCGTGTCCGCTTTGGGATTGCTCGATACCAGATGACAGAACAAAAAGTAGCTGACCAAGTCAACACGGACGAGGAAATTGGATGAGAATTGGATAAATTCCGAAGGAAGGTCCAATGATCCAGAGCAGATTTAGATGTTGTGATTGAAAGCTTTGGAAACAGCAGTTGACAAAACTATCTCTTCTTCTTCTCATCTTATTTTGTCATGATGATAAACAGTGTTATCTGAAACATATTTAAAACAACTTTAAAAGTGTGAGAACCTGGAATAATTAAATATGAATAATTATGAATTTAAAGAGCAAGCACAGTGTGCAGGTGTGTCTCTTTATTTATTTACTTGTTCTTCAAGTGACAAACGGACTTATATCTTGCTTCACGTCAGACCTTCATGGCCCTTCACACCCACAGCGAGGAAATGAAAGCAGCACAGACACCAAACCGTGCCGTTAATTAGCTTACTTCCTGTACAGCTTGCACACCTATAACTGATGCTTCCTGTATCATATCCATGCAGAGGCGTGACTAGCAAGACATACGGTGCATATGCTCCCTGCTCACTGTCGCACTTGGGATGGCGCTTCCCACATTTTATTCTGAAATGACCTTTAACAGCATTGATAAACAGAAGCTCAACCTGACACCCCCTGTCTTGTACACATTGAAATGTGATCAAATGTAGAACGTAAGTCTGTTTCCTCCAACGCCACCGTTTCATTCTAAGGAAGAAATGTGCGTTTATAATTGTAATGTCCTGAATGCTATGCTGACTGTAATCCTATCTGCCTATTTCCCCCCGTGTGTGTGTGTGTGTGTGTGTGTGTGCAAAGGCCCTGAAACCAGTCAGGCCAACAACATTCAGATAGGTTTTTTTTTTTTTCAGCCCTCATGTCTGCACAGATGGATGGTGGTTGTATTGCTGACGGAGAAAACCAAAGCTCCATCTTCCTTTGGCTGTAATCAGCCGGCGGCACTTTGGGTTGTATGTGTCGACATTTTTACACTCGACACGATCACTTCTTGCAGTAACAACAACAGCGTGAGTTACGAGGGTGTACTTTGTATGGAGCCTGTCTTGTGGTGACGTGCGTGGGAAAGACAAATGGCGGCCGTACAGTTCCCATTCTGCTCCCCGAGACGAAAAGAGAAACGCACGTCTGGCCGCTGATTATGTGGCGCGGAGCAACAGATTTGGATCGAGGGGAAACAAAAGGTTGTGTTTACGTGAAGATGTGTCTCTTGGCTCTGAGCTGACTACTTTGCAAGGTTCTATTGTCCTGCTGCAAAGACACAAGTGGCTCCCTGAGACCAACAGACCCCCCCCCCCCACCTCCCTCCCTCAAAGAGCTGCATGATAAGTAAGTGGTCTCCTGCATGCCCACCAGTTGACTCAATTCAAAGCATCATTTGTGTTTCTTTCATTTATTTCCAGGAGCAAGTGCTGCGGTGATGTTAGTCACATTATGCAACTGCATTCTACACAATACTGTAAAAGGGAAGTTTTATCTACTTGTGTCTTACTCTGTACAATAAAGGGCCACTCCAGTGATTTAGTATCACACAGCGACTGATTTGAAAAAGAAAGAATGGTGGAAATGGAAGCAGCAGGGGCCGAGATATCCTGACTTTTAGTCCCTGGAATGAGTCGACCTCCAAAAGCAAGGGATGCTACATTTCCAGAGGTGACTGGGTCATTTAGGGCGGGGCTTCTCAACCTTTTGTAGCTGAAGGGCCAACTTTTTTGATTGTTGAGAGAGAAGAAAATACATCACATGACAAAAAAAGGCAAAACAACATACATGACTGTAGATGTGTGAAATGCCTCTGTCAGCTATAATGACGAAGATAATTGCAATAGAAAACATGCAATGAAATGATAGAAAAATATAAATTCAAACAGTGTAAATAAAGACAGTTTTGTATGACATGCACACATGCTGCCTAAGTGCTATTTAAGAAATGAGACTTTTAAAACAAAAACAATGATTGAATGTTGATTTGGTAGTCTCAGATTTAGGCTACATCCTCACCAATACGTTTTCGTTTTAAAACGGCGCCGTTTCAGAAATAATCCATGGTAAACGCATATCACCTAAAAACGCATATCACATGATCAGGGCTGATAACGACGCTGGACACGGGAATTGACGCAAAGGGCTCAAATATCCTGCCTCCTGCGCATGTAGGTAGTAGTAGCATTATTGAATGCAGAATTAATCCCGTAACAGCTGCTAGTATAGACAACAAGTTAAAAAAAAAAAGTGAACCACTGTGTAGTCAAGCTTGAGGTAATTTGTGTTCTTCCGGGAAATGATTAAGTGATAAGGGACTGACGAATCATTGGTGGACAGGTCATGACTTATAAGAAGTGATCAATCAGTTTGCAGAATCATGGTCGAGGTACTCTGTTTCTGCCCGTCCAGACTGAAACGCAACCCCGGAGGTTTCAAACTAAAACGGCTCCAGCAGTGTTGTCAAACTAATCTGTTTTTGGGGTTCTAAAACTCTATTTCCTTTTTTGCACGGATTTCTTCAATTCCACTTATTTTTTTGCTCCTCTCCACTGCCAGGTGTTTGGTGGGAGTCTAGATCCAGGAGCTGATAAATAAATCCTTAATGTCTTTTCATTTTTTGGAACGCTAGGGTTGGTAATCTTGAGAAACTCGCCAGAATACGCTTGATTCTACAAATGATCCAGCAGAAAAACCCAGCCCAGTGCTGCCAACTCATTTCCAATGAAAGCAGCTAGCAGAGCTATAGCTATAAAAGTCAACACGACAACACTGACCCTTCCCTTCAGGACCCCCTCCGAAAGCCACTTCCCCAAAAATGATCATAACGAATGTAAAGAATGAAAAAGGTCATTGTTGGTACCCATAGCTGTCAAGCTAGCAGCTTGCAGCAGACTGGTGGCGAGCAATGAGCAATTTTGTCATCTGTATCCATTGATTGCCGTCAGGATGAAAATTTCAACAAATACCACGAAAAAAATGTGTCTGAAGAAGAGTACCGACCCTGCCTTTAATCAATGTGGTATTTTCTCACAGACTACTGCTGCCCTTGGAGTGTCGTGTTTCTAATGACGGTGCATTCTGCAGCAGAATTGGGGAACTGGCGAATGCGTTTTGTCATGGCGTTTTCATGTTTCTGCTGAAGTGGGTTCGGTGCTGCGACCCACCCCTTCTGTCCCTCAGACTCTTCATCCAGGACCCCCCCCCCCCACCACTCCTCCCACCCTTCCCAGCCAGCTCTGGGGCTGAATGAAAGAGAAAATAAAGAGATCTAAATGTCAGCGGGGAGCATTCCTCTCGCCGTGTCCCGAGACCAGTCACCCAGAACAACTTGTGATCCCGGGACAAAGCTGACGACAGCAGGTGGCCATATAAAGAAATTTCCCTCCCAGACTTAGATCTTATCCCAGGGAAGTGCCATTGAGTCATAGATAATACCCCCCCCCCCCCCCACACACACACACACACACACACACCCATCCTGCTGGGTCCAGAAGGACTTTCATTTCAATTTCTTTACACAACGATGCTTTTCATCTTGACCAGGGTGAGATGACAGTGCTGCGGCTATGAAATAAATGGGAAGCAGTTGAAAGGCAGAATTATCCGCTGGACCTGCAACATTGCTTGGAATGCCTCACTGTTTCCATTCATGGACATTTGTGGCATTCTCAGATGCACCAGAAAACAATTCTCTCACACACATACACATAGATATACACATATGCAGTCACGTACACATAGAGACAAATAAAATCAGACAGGAGTGGTACCTATCTTCACACACACGCACACATACACACACGCTTTAATCCAAACCGGGCTGGTATTTTATAATTTCATCTCCTCTGTCTCCTTTTATTTCCCCATCCTGTTTTCAGGGGGCATATAAATGATGCATGAGGATGAAAATGTCACCCTCAGAATAAAGAGAAAGCAATTTTGTAGATTTCAACTTTCGCTTCAGTGTTTGCTGCTTTGCCGTAGTGAAATGCCAGCTGGAAAAGCCAAACGCTTCAAAGTGATAAGCGCAGGCGAGACATAATTCACACTGTGTGATCTAAACTGAGTTATGTCGAAGTGACAAATGACTTATCAGTCGCAATTGCAGCTAATTCAGGAAGTCAACCTGCAACAGGCGTCGCAGACATAACTGTCAGTCGTTAGCGAAGCTTCAACATGGTCTGACGTTTGCATTAAAGCAATCACTTCCATTTAGTTTGTTGCAGCCGGAGCCTCATTTTCAGCAATGATAAAGTTGTGCACAGTGGTTGCTGAAATCTGGAGAAAAGGCAACATGCAGCGAGAAACAGTTGAATGTTCAAACTGAATGTGAACAAGCCAACAGTTGATGATCCAAAGTAAGGGAAGGTACCCCGACGGGGCCCAAGATAGATCTGAGGGCTCATGATGATTAAAGCCTGTACCTATGTGTATATATAATTCTATAAAATTAAAAAAGAACTCTAAGCTAATATGGGTTACACAAAGTCATATTTACTTTTCACAAGTTTTCCTGACTTTTTCTCAGCAGGATTATGGAAAAACTGTTGGCCTGGTCTTCAAACTTGGAAGGTTGCGGCATGGACCAATGAAGAAGTCATTGACACATGCACACACAACGCACATTATTTTAGCAATAGAGGGCATTGGCGGAGGCCTTGGCGGAGGTCTGCGCTCTCTCAGTACACTTCTAGTTTTTACTTTGTTTTAATACGGCAAAGAGCTTTGGATCCAGTGATTAAAACCACTCTATTAGCCAGGTAATGTAGCATATGTCGAGTTCTCTACATTGTACAGGAGAATAGTGCGCACAACTACAGTAAGAGCAGCAGGTCAAAGTTGAACGAGTCTATGAATTTATTTTAAAGTTACTTCGAGGCGGTTCAACTGGTTGTGAAACAGTCTCAATTTAATACTGATGCCTCTACAGAAGTAAACGAGACCATCGTCGAGGAGATTGTCCACTTCTATATAGGTGTTCTTAATGCTCCTCATCGGTGTCACCGGGGACGAAATCACATGCGGGCCGACTGTCAGACCCTGAAACGGTAAAATGAGAGGTTTTCTAAACGGAGTCTAGTGCTGGGAAACACGACTGCTTTTATCCACAGGACTGCCAAAATCAGCACAACATAAAAGTTCCGGGTAGGTACTCATGGCTAGATTAACAGTACAAGTAGCCCCAGGGCAAGAATTCTGCCCGAGGCCTCTGCTGACCCCCCACCTTCCACCTTCTCTGCATTGTTTCTATGACCCTGCTGCCCCCCTTCAAGTTCAGTGTACACAGCAGGAGCCTAGAAACCAACCTGTATGCCGATGCTGCAATAATACTACCTCGTCCCAGTTTATTCTGCACGTCAGTTATTAATTTGATGAAACAACTTTATTTATATCTGTCATGTGAGCATAATAACAATACAATTCTAACAGTCCTAATACCAGATTATAGGGTGCTAACTAGAACCATATTGGGTTCTTTAGCTTGGAGATCCATTTTTGGTTCCTGGTAGAACCTTTTTTATACAGTTTCCACCTGGAACCCTTTCAGAGGGTTCTACAAACTACAAACCCAACACACAAGATTATATTAAAACCATGTGTGAAAGATAACACCCCCAACCCCCAATGAGAGCTTCTACAGAAAACTCTTTTATATTTCAAGTGTTTCATCCAGAGTTCCTCATCAGGCTACTAAAGGGCTGCAGCGCAACACACAACAATCATGGTTCTCAATTAGTGTTTGGGTTGTATGTGGGCAGAGAGGATCTATTAACCATCCATGCTTTCAACAACTCTTTCTTTCAAAAAGGGTTCTTTTGATGAAAGCAGTTCTTAATGGGACCTTTAGTCTTAAATGTTTTTTTTTAATTCTTCAAAAGCAAATGGTTCGGAGTAGAATCTCAGCCTTTCAAGAAGAACCCTTTTGGAACCTCTTTGGGTTCTTATTTCTATGAGTGGGGGTCTGATCCTCTGACTGCTGGTGTCTCTTGTCCAATCAGACTTCTTTTAAGCAATGTCACCGTGTTCCCAGATCATTACCAATAAAAATGATGGCCAAAACTACGCACATGCAATCCAAGTTATAATAAAAGACAACAAACCGGATTTTCCCTTTTAAAAACAGTCTGTGTGTATATAAGTGTTTGGCAGAATAATACGCCTGACTTGAATAACAACGTCTGGGTTCTATATTACTGCTATGAAGTTTCTTCACGTTCAAAAATGAAAACAAGCACTGTGGAAAAAAAGATCCGACAAAACTCCTTCATGGGCTCATCAATATAATGTTTCATGGTCGGCAGCACACAGGGCTTTTCGGACTGTTTTGACGTCCCTTGATTCCGCTGAGTAGCCATTCTATTTTTTGATCCATGTCCATTTTCCACTGTGTCTCCCCAATGTATACAACATAAGACAACTTGTGACTTCATCCTGCAGACCAAAGTGAAGATCTGAAAAGCATGAACTAGTTTCATTTTTCTGATGGATAGCTTTGCTATTGGAACTGTAAACTGTGGTTTTAAGCCCTATTATGCGCAGAAGGCAAAGTTTGATCTCTAGACTGTGGATGACTCATAAACCTAAAAGGCATGTTTAGGAGACTATAAAAGCTTTGAGCGTGTTTCTTCCGAGGGCCTTGTTTACAGATAGAACCGCGCAGTTGTGTGTTTGGCTCGGACTCTGTCATCAGGGTTCATTTAATCCGAGAACAGGCTCTCAGCCTCAGCTGAAGACTCATGGAATATATTATCATGTTTCACTCAAAATTGGGTTTACCTCTAATGCAACACCAGCCAGCCAACTTTAGATCCACATGCATGTGTATGATATTATGTGGGTTCAGCGCAGCTTCGCCTTAAAATACACGTAACCACGATATGAAGAAGAAAAAAAGTGCGTCGCTACTGTATGTGATTTAAATCATTCTACATCAATGGTGTTGTCTCCAGGATCCCAGACTTGGAAGCTAAACTCAGGGGCGTTTCCAGGGACCGGCCTGGAGTTTGATTGGCCACTCCAGATTACATTACGATTGGCTACCTGCCTCAGTCAGAGGCGGGGACTAAGTTTGAACTGTTTGACGAGTAAACCTCGAATGATGAAGAGGGCGAATGGAATGTGCAGTGAGAGCACTTGCACATAAGTGGGATTTACACGGACTACTTCATTCTTAGACTGGGAAACTTTCTTAGCCGGAGTTGTCAAGTTGATTCTTGACAGTTGATTCTCTCTGAACTGATTAAATAGAAAATAAGAAAGCCACTTAACATGTGCGTGACATGTTTGTTGGTTGTATTCCTTTTAATAGCATCCTTTAAAGAGACTGACCACGGTATCTGCCTACCATGCTGAATTCAAAATGTTTGTACCTTCAAAAGGTATGAATTAGTAATTGATTATATTTTTCAACTGACTTGCCCAACACTGTCAGTTAAAAAAAGAAAAGTACTGTAATAAGTGCTATATTTGAGTGTAGCATTGATATAGTGTGTGTCTAAAGAGCAGTGTGTCATGCGTGGTTACCCTCCTCTCCTCTCTGGCTGGCTCTGTTTGCAGACAATCTGCTATCCAAGCCTCACCTTTCCTGGATCATTTGCTGGCTAACACCTGATACTTTCATGTCACTAACTCGCAGGCTGCCCACAATTGCCTCGCCAAATGGCCTGAGACCACCTATTCTGCAGGTCCCCATTGTGGATCAGTTGAACCCCATCCAGGAGCAAACTCTGCCTAATTGACCCCATATGTTCTCCCACAGTTCGGATCCACCCGCTGGCAGTATCCACGGTTCAGTACCGGAATGGCTTGCAGTAACTTCATGCCTGTGTAGGCTCAGCGATCAAAGACAGAAATATGGTATTGATCAGGAGGCAACAAGTCACAGATAAAAGCGGCTTTGTTTTTGTGGCCAAAACAGAAATTTCGGTTGAATGAGCTGAAATCCTGTAGCGTACAAAAATGCCATGAATAACATTACACGCATGGAATTAACCGAGTCATTTAGAAAGATGAAAAAGACGTGCATTATTTCGATTTGTGACAATTTAATGTGTGTTGTGTTTATCTTGTCAGGACAGTGTGTCCTGCAGCCTGTGCTGTGTTCAAAGGCAGCAGTGGCGAGGGGCCTTAAAGAAGACATGTCTGCCCGGGAGAGGGGACAAGCAGCAGTTGGCAGGACTGCTGGGAGTCGGCGACTTTTGGCAGCTGCACAGTGTGGAGGAGCTGCTGCTCTGTATGGCCTTCACTTCCACTTGTAATTTATTTACAGGTTGCTAAGGGACTTTGTAGAAACAGTCTGGAGCATTTGCTAATAAACACGTTTCCACTTTGTTACTTTTTATGGGACAAAAATGATGTAGCTGTTTGTGGAAACTAAAGTCGCTGCTCTGAGCATTTGGTAATGTTGAGACAAACAAAACATATGACAGGATATTATGTGTTTACAGTGCGGTTGCAGTTTTAATTCCGTGATTAATGAAACGTTTGGGTTAAAATTAGGAAGTTTGTTACGTTACGATAAGTACGTTAAGTACATCAACGCAAGTTTACATACACAAGTTAATAAGTTGACGAGACAACAACGGGACACGAACAGCGGTCTACTGGGTGAAAGTAGTGTTTGTTTGCAACCCCTGTCACTGTGTTATTACATGAGCTGACTATCTTTGCTCGGTCATAATTACTATGGCCACTAGAGGCCGCTGCCTAACAAAATGCTTAAACATGGGTCCTAATGAGCTTCTTGCACAGATGACCTACAAAACCTCAACATTCATTTTTACTGAATAGAGCTTGAACGCATCATAATGTAACAGTGAGCTGATGCAACCTCCGTACGCTAGCTGTTAGTTTGGTTGTTTAGCCGAGCAGGACTGGGCTGCTAATAGCTAATGTTACCAACTATCCTGCCGATTTCAACACAGATTTGTTGTTCACAATGTAGCATTATCAGGGAAATTTCAAATAAATCCCCCGGACGACAGAGGGCTTTTAATCACAAGCCCTGATCCTGGGTAATGTTGAACAAACAAGTTCCCTCACATTTTCCACATTTTGGCATGGATTTGGTGCTGAGATATCGGTTCTCGTGACATCCCTAGTTACTGTTTGCACTGATACTCAACATGGCAGAGCATGGAAAGCAATTCTTCACTAGCAGAAAGCCATGATCATAAAACCACCCAAATCTGAAGAAAACCCATCATCATATCGGCTTTTTATTTGTTTTAACGTGACCACGTAAAAGTGTGTTTTGTGTGTGTGAGCAAGAGACAGAAATTCAAAAGGACCCATGAGTGCATACAAACAGCTCGGCCTCTGTGGCAAACCTCCCATAGTGCTGGAGGAGAGAACCAAGGTTTTGCAAAATAGCTGCCTCGAACTGTTCCTCCAACAAACCGCCGCACAGACAATCTGGAACAAATTGCTGGAATTTGAAGGCGCTGCCGTTGAAAATATCAGCAATTTAAAGGGAACTGAATACAAGGCAAAGCCTCTGAGCCATAGTGGCATCAGTCATTAAATCAGACTTGATAATTAGTGTCGATTAAGTTTATTAGGACGCAGAACTTTTTTTTTTTGGTCCCATCTGATTAATAGGTGCTCATCATAACACAGCAAAATGGTCGACATGTATTTATCACGATAGTTTTCCAGCTTTATCTTTATTTACCTCATTACCTGGTCCAAATCATCAGTCACTCAAAGTGTGTCAAGTGGATGTAACGGCTTCCTTTTGGGGACATATGGGGGGGGGGGGCTCCAGAGTTTTTTGACTGCCACATGACAATCATGAGAATGTGTTTGATCGCTGTATCCATCAAGTCTAATGTCATTCTGGTCGCCCTGAGCAGCACAGCGTGCACGGAGATATAATTGCATTACCACATCCCACACGAGTAATGGTCCAAAATGTCTCCCAAATGAGTTGCAACGTGAAGCGTCACCAATTTCTAACTCTCAGGGGCGAGATTAGAGGGAAGGTGTTAACCAAATGGTTTCTGGAGAAATGATGTCTCCCTGGGACTCTTGATGGATTCAGAACTCTGTTTTTCAACATGTAGCAAAAGTGATGCTACCCTGGATGCCTCATAACCACATGTGACTTCATATGGGGAGCAAAGAAAATTACCTTTTGGAGTTATTTTGGGATGTTTTCTTATTAACTTTTTTTCTAAAAGTAAGATGAGAGGATCAATGTCAATCTTGTGTCCATGCGGTTGATACAGATCTGGAGTAATGACTTGTTTAGCCAAACTTCGCATAAAGATTGGAAGCAGTTAACACAAATATGGCTGCCAACACTTCTAAAGCTTACTAATGTGCAACAATACCAATTTCATGGTTTCATGGTTTCACGGTTTCATGCCTTGGTTCTAATTCTTGGTGAACAACAGCCAGTGACTCGACTATCCAGAGATCCAGACCTATATCTGGCGACCCGCGCCGTAGTCAGAGTTACAGCTCAGAAGTGCTGGGCGGATGACTGCAGTGTTGTTTTCATTGCTCTTAAAACCATAAAGTTTCATTTCATTGTATTATAGTGGTTAGGGGACGTTTTACAGACATGTATTCAATATAATATATGGGCAAATGAAACCATAAATACCACTTTTATCTCTTTTATTCATGGTAATTGAGGAATCGCCCCTTTTTAAAGCACAATACTGCATCTTGTTATTCCTTTAATTCGAGGTCACCCATGTTGATCTTTCCATTTGTTTGTTATTTCCTGCTATTATCATGGAATCTGTGCTGTATGAGTCATGCTGGCTGTGCTTGCTCACAGACCTGCGGTGTAAAAGAGACTGATGGAGGCCTCATTTCCCGTCTCAGGCCAGTGCACTCAAACAGTGAGCAGCTCTGTCCCATTGACAGGCCGTGATGAAGTGGCCTTTAGGACGACTGACCAGAGCACACGATGGATGGGACAGCATACCCACGCATGCGGCCGGGGCACCTGTGCTTCGTCAGCCACGTGACAGTCCCCCGCTGAGGCGTTTCCTGGCCACTGAGCCATCCCTCTTCTTAACATTGTCAAGCATTTTCTAAAGGTTTCATCCACACAACTGGTCAAATGAATATCTGTTCTGCTACTCTTCCTTGTAAGTTGACAGAAATTCTTCCGCACACAGGAATTAATATTCTGTAGTGGTTTCTTTGAAATGAAATAAGAAGAGCTGGATTGTTAGCAGGATAGCATGACAGACGTTTTCACAGAAAATGGGATGTGTGATTGCCACTCATCTCTGGAAAATGCTTCCCCAAAAATACTACTGTGGAGTTGTTTCTGTATGTCTAGTGATCCGTCATCCACAGATAATGTCCATCTGGAGCTACCTGGATTTGTCTCTGGGACGTCTGCCTCACCTCATAATGTCTTCGACAGAACGAACAAAGTGAAACCACTTTCAACTTTTGACCACTTCTTACAATTGACAGTGTCCAGATACCGTTGCAAATTTCTCAGTTGATGGCATGCTTCTTTAGTGGTTTTCAAACTTTATCACTCAATAATAGTCTCAAAAGTCATGGAAATTGTGCACAAAGGTATGGGACTTGTGAAAGACAATTTTTTTTGGCTGAAATAACCTGAATTGTAATCCATAGTTTGGAGAAAGTTCCAAAAACACTGGATCCACTTCCCATGAAAAAACACTCTCAATCCCCAACTCGTTTAATCCTGCTGCTCGGTCGATGTCAACGCACCGAGGTGCCCTTTAGCTTCAGCTTTTAGCTTCTTGAGTCAATCAAACCGCAAGACTTTCACGCAGGAGACCACTATAGCCAGAATATACTTATTTTGCCCCGAACCATGATCTTTTCCTCGGCATAACCAAGTAGTTGTGTCGTCTAAAAATAACCAAGTAAACCTAAAAACTAAGTAAACCTACTTTGGAAGTTTATTTTGAAAACACACGGTATGCAAGTATGGAACGGAAAGTATTTTTCTTCTGTGAACACTGAAGTTTATTTAAAAAAAGACTGACATGTCCAAACCTGCGGGGTAGTTGTGAGGGAGAACGTTTGGCCCATGATGCAGTTCAATAGTGACTTTCATTGGATCGCCTGGTAAACGACAACATCTTTCATGGTGACTCATACTTTCTGTTAAAATCTTAAAAATGTTAAAGCCTAAGAAGACATCCTGGAGACATTATCGGGGGTTATTTTGTCAGCCACAGGAGACATACAGCTGTTGTGTTATGCCTCAGGAAGAGTTAACTGATATCCATTGTTTAAAATCAGGGATTTTACTATTTTTGGTCATTTTGCATCTCCACACCAAATCTCTGAATATTTAAAAGGTTTATTTATCTGTATGTTTAATACTGCATATTGTGGTTCTTGTCTTTTGTACAGAAGAAATAAGTATTCAACTGCATTATTACTTCATGGTTTGATAACCGATAAAACTTAACATGATGACAAAAATAAGCAGTACGCAATCACCATAAATGTTAATAACAATTCCATTAGTGAGGAACACATTACCAACAGAATAAGTAGCCCATTCTCTGTGCTAATCTATATCTCGTGCAATTGCCAGGGGGGACTTAAGAACAGCATGAAGACAAGCAACTGTCAGCATTTGGACAACTTCCAGGAACATGCAGCTTTTCAAACTGTGACTTTAGAACAGAACTATCAATAGTTATTCATTACAACAAGCTCTAAACTCACGGCACATGAGTGGCAAAGCCGCTGTAATGCCGCCTCTGCTCCTCACGGGTTATTATTATTTTAATCAGTATTGAAACAACCAAGTAAACAAACACTTCATCCGTTTAGTTGGAAACAGTAACTGCTCAGAATTCAAATCTGTGAAATGGTAATCTCTTTTCATGGTCCAGGCCTCCTTGCTTTTGTCCTCAGAGGGACTCCCCCCGAGACGTGTGACTTGAATAAGAGGCACAGAGCTGGCACAGAGCTGCAGAGGGAGCACTCTGAAGATAGAGTTAGAACAGACAGATCGGGAGAGACCTTCAGTGTGTCATGGCAAGGTTTTCGACTTCAAAAAATGGCGGCTCTCTGGGGACAGATAGTCACTTTATTCAAGTGGATTCTGGCAACTTTGCATAGCAGCTGCTTCAGATGGCAAGGCGAGGTAATATTTGAATGGTTTGATCTCCAGAAATAGTGAAATCAGAAACTGCATTCAAGTCTGTGATTTCTTTATACCAAAGAGGAGATAAGAACGACTAAACATTTACACATTTTCTCTGAATCGAGTGCCCACTCACTGCTCAGAGACAGTTTGTCCAGAATGTTGCTTGATAAATTGAGTTGGTCATTTTTTAGTTGTCATCTGCCTGCATCCAAAGATTTTTACTTCATCAAAGGCTAAACTTGGTTAAACATTAGCAAACATTAAAGACCAAGTAGCCCATCGTAGCAAAAACCCTGTATTGCAATAGCGTGTTTTATCACTAAAAATAATCAAGATTGTGTAATTTCCTATTTCATAGTTGTACAATTCCCGGTATTCAGACGCAAGCATTATCAGATCATCTATTGCTCTTCTTTTATTCTTTCTTCTTCCGCCCCCTTCTATTTGATTGGCCAAAGCCAGGCGGTCACCACCAGAAGTTAAGCCTGGTGAACTCTGGGTAGCAGAGCAAAGTCTCTGCACATTCACGTGAGCGGAAACCTCTCTATACCCCTACCACCATGACCGCTTACCCTCTGCCGGCCTTTCCTCATTGAAATGACCGGATGTGGGGAGTTACCGCACGGCGTGCCCCTTTAACAGCTACATGAAGGGACTTTTGGGGAGGACGGTGATGGCAATGGAAAAGGAGCACTTGGGGATAATGGAACAAGCTCTAAACACAACACTGATGTTCTGTGTTCTGATGAAGTTGTTGGCTATTGTGCAAATAATTATGCAAATGCCAAATGACTTTTTTAAAGCCTGAATAAGAAGCAGGAACGATTGAATTGGGGACCTGTTATTGAATGGCGCAGTCAGTCTGTTCTATCTGTTGCATGTCTGTGTGTTTTCGGGGCACACTCCAGGAGGAGGAGGGCCGTTACAGTCCCTCCAAGCTGGCTGTCAGCCTGCCTTATTGATGCCCATGCCACCACCGGCTCACTGACTGATTGCTGGATGAACATCCCCCTGATTGATGTGACAGACAATTGGCCTGAATGTTACACCCGCCGCCCTCCCCTCCCCCGCCCCCACTGCTTCCACAAAGCAGAGCTCAGGGTAGACGGTGAGTGTGAGTGGCGTGGTGCTTTTTCACACAAAACTTTTAGGGGTTGAGGTTGATCCAACAGGCCGGCTGGCATCAGCAGCAGATTGATGCAATTGGTCCAGTGATGAAAAGGGACTTTTTCTCTCTTTTTTTTTCTAGCAACAGAGCCTTCAGGGAATGGAATCAATGAGCAGTTGTCAGCACACTTCAAGGTCCATGTCTGCTGTTGTGTTTGAACTCCGACCAAGCAACCTTATTTTGTCGGGTCTAATACCGTTGAAGACACTCAAATCGTCCTCGGTGTCAGTGGGCTGATGAATAGTTACAAGAGTGTGCGTTATTTCGTATCCAGGGGACCACTGCATAATTCCCTGTTGGAGCTGTTGCTTGCTTGTCAAAACCATTGTGTTCGCATTCATGTTGCCATGTCAAGTTCTTTCATTCTGTGTCATCAGGGTGTCAGTGGGCTTCTGTGATCCACTGTTAAAAGTTGTGTTATCTGGTGGAACCGGGCCATGAACATGACAGTTTTCACAGCCTCTTCAGTCAGTCGGCCAGACGGGCGGGGAGGTGGGCTGCTGTTGTCACCAAGGAGGAAGACGGGACCAAAGGCTGTGTTAAATGCCAGTTCCTGATTCCACCCAGTTTGCACTGTGGAATTCTATTGAAAGGCCTCGATATGCTTCAAACCAGGTTGTTCGATTGTCTGAATACAACTAACACTGCCTCACACTGTACGGATGGAGATTCTTGGGCACACAAGTTCATGGTGTTGCTCTCTGTTGTACAAACTTTTGTTTTGTGAAGAATGAAAAATAGAGTTTGAGAGAGCAGGTATTATACGTCTCCATACATGTAAATGTCTCTGCGAACCAATTGTCTTTTGCGAGGTCTCTGACGCACGTACTTTCGAATTCTCAACAGTGTGTCTGTCACACAGACCTGCACGTCAAGCCAGCTAATTGGTTGATGCACTCTCTGTCATGAGGCAGGTTCAGAGTGATGGAAATATTGCAGAGGGAAAAAAACATAAACGTTGTACATCCAAGAATAAAAGAAACAGCAATGTGAATTTCGAACAAACTTCATTGCACCTTTTATATATAACCTCAATGGATTGTCCATTGACGAGAGTTGCCATTTAAAAAGGGAGTTCAGACTCATTGGTCAATCCAACAAGCAATTCATCCGAAGCATACCGAGGCCTTTAGTGCAAGGTTTGAACAGTTGAAATAGTCTTGATTGGGTGATGGGTGCATTACAAAAATTCAAAGGTGAACAGGCGCAAACAAACTTGTGACTTTATTGTTGTTTCTCAGACGACTGAAGACAAAACCTTGAACATATAAGATCAAAAAATATGTCGTCACCCAAACATTACACCTACATTATATCCACACTGAACGGGTCAACGAGCAACAGTCGACTTCTTCCCACCAGGATGAGACATGGTGGACGGCTTTGGTCAACTTGCTTTGCGACCAGAAACCAATATTGAATCTGTGATACTGACGTTTAAACATCATTTAACCAACTGTCAGTAAAAAGAGAGAGAAGAGAGTAGAGGAGAAAGCGAGAGGAAGAAGAAAAAGGAAAGCGGCGCATGCATGGGCGATCAAGAGTAAGGGAGTGTGCATATGGACAGCCAGAGAAGTGAAGCTGAACTTTTATCTGGTAATTATTGGATGTAATTCAGCGTCTGTCTCTGGGTTATCAGTGGAGTGTATGCACTACACTGCAGACTGGAGTCTCTGCTAATGCGGCAAGCAGGGGGGACAGCTTTCTCAATGGAATGGGTCCAGCGCGGGTCAAACGTGGGTTGAGCAGACCCGTGTCATACAGCAACTGTTGTCGCAAAAGAGTGTTTGTGTTCCAGTTCATTCAGAGTTCCAGTTCATTCCAAAGGTGCTGGAGGTTAAGATCAGGGTTATGTGCAGGACGATCAAGTTCTTTCACACCAAACTTGGATTTGTTTTTTTGTTTTTAGTGCGCTTTGTGCACAGGGGTGTTAACCACAATGTTGAAAAAACATTGTGGTATCACTGTATATAATATCGCGTATGATAGCATTATTTCACTTCGTTGGGGCCGGATCAAAAGTGTGTGGACGAAAGGAAGCGTTCATCTACCAATGACGAGAGGCTCCTGACAGTGCGAGATGTGAACGTTTAGTGGCATCCTAGGTGAGCTAGCAGTATCGGTTAGCTATGAGCCTCTTGTCCATGAGTACATGCACCCTTCCTTCTGAAATGTAGTAGTTTGGGTAGAGAGAAAATAGTTCCAACATGAAACTTCTCACAACAAGGTGTGTGGATGATCTTGAGTTCTGTTTTTCAAATGCATTGTTTTGGGTGCGCTTTGAGCACCAAAAGTCGAGTGCCATCTACTTCCATTATATTCGATAGAAGGCAGACATCTCTACAGTTATCTCCAACACTCTGCAACTCACACCAAAAAAAATCTATATAAATAGCACTGTAAATAGCAAAATATGTCATTTTTGACAATAAACTTTTTTGATATGTATTTTGATGTTTAGGTGAACTGTCCCTTTTAGAGGATCATTGTGAAAACCCTGACTCCGTCTGAACATGGTGGCTGTTTAACTTCCTGTAGGCATGCATTAAATGCAAAGCAACTAAATACAACAATGAAGATATTTTAACACTGCAAAAGCGAGACTGTTGGTCTTTGCATTGGTGCATCACTGCTACAGGCCGTCACCAGCTGGTTGCTGTGTAATCAGACCAGAGGCTGAACTCTTTGCCCACTTTTGGGCAGATGGAGCCCTGGGATCGGACCCATCCACATAACTAACGCCTTGCTCCTGGACTTGCCTGTCGATTGCTACGGGAGAAAACGAAGCTATAAAAAGTAAAAAGTATCTGTTGGCTGTGACGGAAGACGGGGCAGCTCAGCTTCAGTGTGAGGGAAGGTCTTCCAAAATGTCTCTGTCTCAGCTGTTTGATCGGTGCCTCGCTATGGCAGCCATCTGCAGTACTGGGGATGCAGTTTTAATGTTTGTCCTTTGTTTTGTGTCTTTTGTAAAAGACACTTCGAAACTATTATTTGTTTTGACAGTTAAAGGGAGAGTCCACTTATTAAAAACAGTTGTATAATGTATTCTGTGGCTCGAGTGACATCACACAGGTACCCTCGGCTTGACCCCTTCACATTTTCTGCATTACAAACTGGCAGCAAACAGTTTGAAAGTCATGCGTGTTTATGAGGCAGAGTTATATTATTTGTGTCTGGAGCTTGGCCCCATTCTATGTAGCCTTTAGCGGCTTCCATTTGGAACACATGTTTCACGCTCGTCACATCAGTTGTGTATCATTTGCTTGCTAACCTACTTCATCACAGTTTTGTAGCTCCACTACAACTGCTGGAAAAAATGTGTTAGAGAAAATCTGTGTAGTTTTTTTTCTACAACAACAATAAATACTTTGTGGACAGTCAGTCACAAAACATTTCTTAAGTTTTAACTGAGCTGTAGCAGTTATTTTATAGGTGTAGTTTTTTTTAGTTTTTTTTATTAATTATTAAAACCATTATTTACTTTGCCCACAGCAGACCAATTAAAGAGCTGCTAAAATGCTACAATACTGACTAATTACAGTATCTCTACAAGTCAAACCATATCAGTGTTGTTGTTGAGCTCCAGTGTAAAAAAAATGCAAGAAATTAAGCTACAAATTTGAAACTTTATTTGTAGGCAAATGTGTGTTTTATTTTGAAAAGAAAATATGCATGTAACGAGCAGAAACTGACACTTCCTCCCTGACATGTAGAGCGACATAGTTTTAAAGCATTGGGCCACTGACCGAGCACCAGTATTTGGCGAGCTGAGAGGGATGATGTGTTGGCTTTACATACTGCCATGGATTAAAACAATGTATTTATATCGTGTCAGTATTATAATGTAACAGGTCTAATGGCCTATGGTGTCATAAACCTAGTGAGACAACTTAAGGTTAGAAAGCTGAGGGACATGGGTTGTGGTGCGTTGAGATCAATCAAAAAAGAAAAAGGAAAAATTGACTGACACACCATGAATGCCAATATTTTCTCAACAAGTAGGAATTGGTATTGATGTGGAACAACAACAGTTGTCGAAGATTACGAGTCACAGAGGAAGATAGCCGTCCACAAAATCCATGAAAGATGATTCAAGGTCCCAAAAGGAATTTGTCTCGGTGTCTTCTTTTATTTCCCCCCTTTGCAAAAACGAGGGAGGAAAATACATCAAACGGAGAAATGAGGACAAATGTGGGCCATGAGTGGAGGAGATGCTTAATCAAACTGCTGATGTCAGTTGCTCGAGTGCAGATAGCGGTGATCCTGATTACCGTTATTGTCTTTTTCGCCAGGGAAACAAAAACAGACAGACTTTTGTACAAGTCTAATCCTTAAGATGTCCGTTATTCGCCCGGCTTTATGACACGGAAAAAACCCTAACCCACACAGCAATATTCTCCCATGTTTATTTCCATCTAACGCAGAATCCAGCAGCAGGAGGTGTCACTGGGATCCTCAGACTGTCCTTTGACACCAGCCTCGTCCCCTGAAGTCCATTCAGCCATCCTGTCGCGTGGTGTGCCAGAGACGGGAACCAAACAATAGACAGAGGCAGCCCTATGGCAATTCTACAGCGGCGGCTTCAAGAGCTTTCCCGCCAGTTTCATCAGCAAACAGCCAATGAATATGCTGTTAAACAAACAGCCATCTAAACAGGACCACCGTGTCTAACATCATTACGCCTGTGTCCTCGGCTCGTCAACGGGAAGAAAGCGCCAGCCTCGTCTCAGGAACCCATATGGGGATTTAACCGTACCAGAATTCTGATCTGACTTGGACAACATCTCAGAAAGCAGCAGAGTTAATAGCCTTTCTCGCTGTTGAATAATGCTTTGAATCTGTAATGTAAGGTATACACAGGAGTGCAGTTTAATGTTCCTTCGAGGGCACTTCATTTCCTCTGCTGCAGAACGCTGAAAAAGTTAGCTTATTTTTTCAAATTAAGGGGAGCTCTAGTTGAAGACAGTAATATATATCCAGGCATCATCATGACCGCCTCGGCGCTGCTCAGCATTATAATCCAGAAAATTGGGTGTTTTTAGCTTTCCTGACTTTCAAACCAAATGCTTTTTTACATAAAAGGGGAGAGGGAAGAAAAACACTCTCCTTCCGAATCTGCAGTGGTCTGAGAAGGTGCAAAAATGCCTCAAGACATATATATCCACACAAGGATATTGTGCAATCAATAAAATATTGTCCTGCATCTCGCAGGGGGACTGAAGGAATGAATAAATTAATATGAAAAAGGGATAAAAAGATTTCATTCAAAGAATTCATAGCAAGAGAGAAAATGTCTTGACGGCAGCATTCATCACATGCAAGCGCTGACACTTTAATACGTTATATACGAGACATGGATGTAAACATAGATGTCTGTTGATAAAAAAATCTAAAATAAATGAATCAACTAGCAGAAGTGGGGTAACACTATTTGATAGTTATCAGACACATTTAGTCTCTAAAACCCTCACATTTCTGAGATAATAATGAGGACATGACCCTGGTGTCCTCAATGGTTTGCTGGGGCTCTGATTCTTTACATGTGGTTCATTGCAATGAGCCGTGCTGAAAATACTAAATACAGAAGATCTTTCACCATTTTCGAAAAAGGACACCAGGCAATGTCATTCGTCACAATTGTGTTCCTTTGTCGAGTCAAACTTTATTTTGTATAGCACATTTAAAAACAGCCACAGTTGACCAAAGTGCTGAACAGGCACAAAATGCAAATGAATACAAACTGTTGCAGAAAAGAAGAAAACAAAAAAAGATGGTAGTAAATGAATAGCAGCACAACAGAAGATGAAGTCAAGGTGTCAAGCTCAACTCAATTGAGTGCCAACAAAAAGAGGTGGGTCTTCAGCAGCGACTTAAATGTTTCTGTTGGCAGTTTTTAAATGAATAAAAGAGATTAGGGGATGCCAACGCAATGGCTAGGGACATCGGGAGCATCTGATTAGTCGACCACTGTGCTTTAACTGGAATATGAAGATGCAAGAGGTCTTCCATAAAAGTTGGCGCCAGCCCATTTAAAACCTTGGAAACAATAAAATCTTAACATCAATCCTGAAACTGACAGGAAGCCCGTGGAGGGAGGCCAATACTGGTGATATGTGATCCTGTTTTCTTTTCCCAGTGAGAAGAAGAGAAACTGCATTTTGTACTAAATGCAAACAATGAAAAGACGAGTGTCCTACACCCATATGAATAGAATTACAGTAGTTTAGCTGAGAGGTAATAAAAGCATGAATACGTCCCTCGAGATCTTCGGGAGAGAGTTAGGCCATTACCTTGGATATAAGTCTTGCCTGGAAAAGCTTTTAGACAACTTTACTAAATTGTTCATCGAATTTGAAGGAGCTGTCAAAAATCATGTCAAGATTCTTTATTGCGAGAACATAAAGGGCCAAGAACACCAACAGAGTCATCCAATGTGTCAGGTCGTCAAAACATAATGATCTCGGTCTTGTTTAAATTAAGATTGAGAAAGTTGAAATCCTTCCAGGTTTTGATATAATTTAGACAGTTCAGCAAAGGCTGCAATGAGTCTTTACTATCAATTTGTACATCATCAGAAAAACAATGATGATGTTTCTTAAAATGGACCCCAAGGGCAGCTAATACAACAAGAAGAGGATAGGGCCCCAAAAAGGAGCTTCGGGGAACCGTACAAGTAAATGGGGCCGCAGCTGAAGAATACCTAATAATTAAAAAACTTCAGTTGGGTATGACTGAAACCATTTGAAGGAAGTACCTTTTAATGCCCACTCAATGTTCAAGACTTGATAAAAGGACTCTGTGATCCAGTATCATCGGAAGCGGTCAGGTCTAAAAGCACCTGTATCGCAGAGTTATCTGAGTCAACAGCTGAGAGCAGATCATTAAAATAAAGGCAATTTAACAATGAACTAAAATAATCTTTCCTCAGTACAACTCTACCAAATAGTTGTAGCTGATCTAAGAATACACAGTTACATTAGTTGGAGACTGAGCTCAGAAAAAGCCGACATTATTCCACTTGTTTTGTTTCCACTCGGGCTCTGACAGTACAGTATGTGGTTCGTTCAGACTGCATAGCCTCTGCCTGAGCCTGTCCACATGCCACGCATGACTGTCGGGCCACCTGTTGAAATTGTGGGTGGCTAATTCTAGTGGTGACTTCGGACTCCCTCTCCATTACCCTCCATCTGACAGACCACCAGCTACACCAACCAACCACTAATAGCATTCCACCCTCCTTCCACAGCCCCCCTCTCTCCTGCAGGCACCCTGTAAGGCAGCCCCCCTTGATTGATGGAGTATCCCTACTCAGGGTTAATTTACACTCGTGAATAATGCATGGGATGATGCCACCACCCCATTATGCAGCTCACCATGGTGTGAGGCTTCTGTGTTGGAGGAATCAAGATGTTTTCCTTCTCTTTGCCACTCGTCCGCTCACAGATAACGCTGCAGGATGGGGAGCTTTTTTAGGAAATGACTATTGGAGTGGCCAAAATGTTCTTTTGCTATATATTATTGAGCTTGTGAGAATGGGGAAACTCTATGAATTAGTAACATGTAGGACATTTTACTCCACTTCCCTTTCAGCTCCTTTCTTTACAATCACAATTTCACTTAAAATTCGTAGGTTTATCGATAACATCACAACATGTTCTCACTCCCAACTCGGCAAAAAAAACGGCAGCTTGGTCTTTTAGAATGACCTTCCATTTTTGTTACCAAGCGTAGTTAAGTAGCCTATATTATGTGACATTGTAGCATAGTTAAGCAGGCTACATTATGTGAGATTGTAGCGTGGTTAAGTAGGCTACATTATGTGACATTGTAGCGTGGTTCAGTAGGCTACATTATGTGACATTGTAGCGTAGTTAAGCAGGCTACATTATGTGAGATTGTAGTGTGGTTAAGTCGGCTACATTATGTGACATTGTAGCGTGGTTCAGCAGGCTACATTATGTGAGATTTTAGCGTGGTTAAGTAGGCTACATTATGTACCGTTGTAGAATAGTTAAGTAGGCTACATTACGTTATTTTTTAGCACAGTTAAGTAGACTATTATTTGACATTGTGGTTTAGTTAAGTAGGCTACATTATGTTACCTTGTAGCGTCATTAAGTACGCTACATTACGTAAGCTATTACATACTGTAGCTTTGTCACCGTTAACTTTAGGGTTCACACAGTACAATAACAGCGGTCTCCTGGGTGAAAATAGTGTTTTTGTACCACACCAATCACCTTGACCACTCACCTATTACTATGAAACTTGACTTGTTCCTTTATTCCCGCCATTACTACATCCGTGTAGAATGTAATAGTATGAAGCTTAGGGCCACTGACCAAGCTGCCGTATTGAACAAGTACGGGCTAAATATCAAGCTAGTAGCCCTCGTCTGTAACTTTTGTATTTTACATAGTTTACTTGGTGCAACTAACTTGAGGATTCTGGGAATACCTTCAGAACAGTGGAAGAGTTGTTGTACAATCTTCTGTGTTTTTCAAACATCACCGGGGATTATATTTTTAAACAGCAGACTCGAACACAATGGTAATACATGAGTCACAAACTGGAGCTATAGTACACAGTTTTTGACCTCCGTCACACTTACAGCAAGCCCATGTACTCTATAGCATAACCTCAATAAGAAATACACTGCACCCCTGGAGTGTTGCTCAGAAATGGCTAGAACCTCTGGCCTCCACTCCCCTGCACCTCCTGCCTGCCTCTGGTGTCTCAGGCCCAGGGGGGTTGGGT
Organism: Melanostigma gelatinosum; assembly: GCF_949748355.1. Classification (NCBI taxonomy): domain Eukaryota; kingdom Metazoa; phylum Chordata; class Actinopteri; order Perciformes; family Zoarcidae; genus Melanostigma; species Melanostigma gelatinosum. The sequence goes on along the minus strand of NC_136652.1, from coordinate 6,590,711 downwards.
CTGTGTGTGTGAAGACAAACCTTGACAAAAAGGACACGCTGATGATTGATGATGGCTCGACCAAACAGAGATGCAGGAACACCCCTGAAAGCCAACATGTGCCACTCTTTTTCACTATGTGCGAGCCCCCCTGCTATTTCTGTCCCCCTCTACTAGGTGTCTCCATTTTTCATCAATGACAATTGTGCTCCTCAGCACTTTCTCAGTCCAGACTTCAGTCTGTCCCTATGGGGTAAGGGTGTATCCCAGTGTCCAGACAATGTAACACGGCTCCAAAATAAATGGGCTGATGCTCGACAGAAAAGTCAGTAATTTTGTCCACAAAGACATTTATTTTAGTGCAGATATTTATTACGTCAAACTACAAGAAATTATCCGGGTCGTTGCGGTATATTTTTTAAACAGATAAAGAGTCTTCGACAGTTATCAGCCGATTAAATGGCTGTTATCAGTTTTCTTCAGGAGCATATGTTTGAGATGGTAAGACCCTATTTCACTTCCCAATTGGCTCAGTAGGCCGTTATCATCTGATGGTAAGATGGATCATCGCAGGGAGGTTAGAAACGGTTAGGCGGCAGCCTCTAGTGGTTGTAGCAATTATGACGGGGGCAAAGGTGGAAGACAGGTGACGTAATGTTAAGAGACAAAGTCTGCACATAACGGAGGTCGGGATGGATTAATGGAACAAACAAACAGGACTTTCACTCAGGGAATTGGCGTTGGTGGCCCATGTGAGACCAAAAAATGTTTCTTACCGACGACGGCATAACTGAATCGCATGACGTTACGACTCATAGTTTACGTAAAGGATGGATTTTTTGTTTTGGTTGCTTAAACCTACCTGTTAACAAAGTGTTACAACGTTAACCACCATCGTTTCACATCGTTAATCACGCCTTACAGTAACATATCCACTCACATACCTTCTACCCCAACATACAAAATAAGTCTTTTTTGACAAGTCTGGATGAGATCACGTTTATATAAATGTCAGAACTGTGAAAACATCAAATACTAATTTGTAAAAATTTCAGGCACACATTAAAGCTAAAAGACAGTCATCACCTTTTTCAAAAATGTATGTTTTTCGAAAAGTTTGGTTCAGAAATGTTCACTCTCCCGAGAGACAGAAAAGAAGGCATACAAAATAACAAAAGAACAGGAAAGTTGAGAGTTATTGCGATTGGTAATTGAGTCATTTTACAGCTGAGGTGATGGGCTTATGGCGCTGGGTGAAGTGTCAATCCTACAGCAAGGCTGTGCTTATTGTCAAACGGAGAGACCACCAATCATCTGTCTGGCCGATGCATTGTTACAGTCTGGGTATTGACATGCTTCATAAATCAGAGCTATTGGATTGCCAGGCGCTATTTTTACAGCCAGCGACATGACCTGCCTGCCAGGGGCCTCACGTCCTGGCGGGCGTGTATTGACCTGATGCTCTGAGGCAGGGAACAGTCAGGAGAGCCCACCATTATTTCTCCTAGACATACACACACACACACACACACCTGGTCGTACATTATTCACACCTACGCGCATTCCAATATTCTGGCATGGTTTATCCTATCTCTTGTACATTCTTTGAGGGCTGGATACTAAGCAGTGACACACCGCTCTTTCCTGTTATTTTCCCCGAACCCTTATGTGTCAACAAGCCCTGCCTTCATTACCGAGCAGGGGAATACGGGCTAAAGCGAGATGTCTTCCATCTGTCCACAACCATTATGCTTCCCATTAGTTGAGACATCTTCATTTCCACTGGGTACGATGTGCGACCGGATTGAGCTGACTCCTGTGCACTGATGGAGAGAGACAATAGACTGGCAGGTGTCCGGTCCCATTCATGCTTCCCAGACATCCATTTTCATTATGCGTGTCAAGAAGCGGACGGCATATTTTCCATTGGACTTCCACACATAATTTGTTCCAAATACCAGGGGCTGCAGTCAAAATGTGACAGGTCACGTCGGGCAGAAAAAAAGAAAAAAAGGGCCGCAAGCAGGAGATTGAGTGGCTGCATGGTCGCCTTTTTGGAAGAAGAAAAAAAAACTCGACAACAAACGGCAGTCGATGATACCGTTGAGCAATTTTTCATCTCGTGAGATTCATCGTTGGCCCAGAAGTGTCACTTTGCAACGTTACATGCATTTGTCATCTATTTTAGCAGGAGGAGGAAGAGCAAATACAATTTATGAATCCGCGGTAATGTAAATTAAAACAAAGTTGCGGGGGCGGCGCGGCGGTGGCACGACCCACCAGTTTCAAAATAAATTAAATATTTCACCGACTTCAGCTCCGAAAGTGGAAAATGATTTCTTAGCATTTGTCCCTCCTTCGCAATAATACCAACGGTGCGAACAATTACAACAAATTATGAAACGCCAAAATCTCATGAACAGGTTCTCTCTTATCACCCAGTCATGTAACCATGAAAACCGTGCTTGTCTAATGCAGTTTTGCTACCACAGTGAATCCATCAACCCTCACAACCTTGTGCAATAACTCCCACATGGCATAGTCACTACATGTTATATATTGTTGTTACTTTCAGTATAATTGCTGTTGCTACTGATGACGTGTCATCAATTGGCACGACAGTGGTACTATACATGTTCTAGGCATAGACTGTATATAACAAGTGGACGGAGTCAATGTCTTCCATTGGTTCGGCATTTTGTGCGTTGCCATCTTGGTTTTTTTTCAACCAGTGAACAGAAGTGACCATGTTTGGACTGCGGAGGAGTGACGTAGTGATGTTGAATACGCCTCTCACCAGGTAGCCACGCATTAAAGCATCCTCCGCTTTATCGTCTATTTTATTCTAAATGGGACCATCATTTACGAATTGAACGCCATGCTATTTGGAAGAAGACTTGAATCTAGCGATTGAGACCATAAGCTCATGTTTATAATGTTTACTGAGGTTATTATCGGTACTCACTTCATAGACTTCTATACAAGCAGACTTAAATTCAGGAGTTGGGCCCTGCTGGCATCATCAGTGGTTGTAACTACCATTACAATGCTTCTGGCTAAATTGCCCGGCCGTTGTCATTCCCATGTCAGCAACTTCCGACGAACAACCTTTAGCCTCTGTATGAGACTCACCGTGCTCTCCAGTAGATAAAATGTAAACCCATCAGACGATCAGAGGAAATGCTCCAAGAATGTGAAGACAGAACAGAAAGACACAAAAACTTAACAAAAAAGCTCAGACGGGCCGAGGCGAACTGCAGAGTTGGTGTTAATTATCTGCCTGTTTGTTATTACGAGCAATACCTATTACACATTTGGTTTGGTTTGATGTTAATGTAAAAAAAAAGAGATGAGTGCAGCTTGAAAGCGAACAAAATTCACACCTGAAAAGCCCTCAATCAACAATATCAATACTAGAGGTTTTTGCATGTGAGCTGCCGTGGCAATCATCATCCAATCGATGGATTGATCATTAAAATAGTGTGTCAGTGCCACTCGCTGCAGCTCAGATCGTGCTGCGTGTCTGCAGGGCCACATTATCCACACACACTTAGCGGACAGCTCTCCATCTAATGACTCTCTGTGCACTCGCTCAAAGTCATCTTGCTGACACGTATGCACTCAACCCAATTAATATGCCACCTCGACTTCACATGGCTGCATCTGACTGGAAATCAGATATGGGGCTAATTTGGACAATGTACAGAGCAATGCTGCACGGCAGCCGCGTCCAGTTGTCACAGATTTATCGACGGGCATTCGAGCACGAATACAAAATAGCTTGACACTAAGTGTTGTGTGTGGAGTTTCTGAAGCACTTCACTGACTTGTCGTGGTTAATTCTTAGTTGTTGTTTTTTTTGATTTTTTTTTGGTGACATTTGTGCTCCGCTGGGCAGCGGCAGCGGGGACTGACAGCAGAGACGGCACAGAGCGATGGGATGACATGCAACAAAGGTCGCGAGGAGGAGGACATGTCACACATCTCGAAAAACTGTCAGGGCGCCCCATTCAGGCTCGTTTCAATGCTTGAACTTGCAGACATTCCGCATCGCTATTCTGTATTCAATTCAATTGTGTATTTTCTTCTCAACGAGCCCGTCGCTTCCTCTAACCTGTAATTTACTTTGCCTCTCAGCAGACTAATTGCAATGGGGTACCAGAGATGGGGCCTTTACCTTTTGCCGGTGTGACGATGATAATTGTAAAAGCAAATGAAATCCAATAAACAGAGATATTTCAGAGTGTAGCTCTGTTCAGAAACTCCTTTGAAATAACAGAACAACCATATACCAACACATACTCAGAATGATTAGCCATAGCTCCTCACCAACCTTGGAAATCATCTGTTATCTGTCTGATGACAGCCGCTGGGCGCAAGGGGCTATATTTCTGGAGCTCCGGTGTAGCCGGCAAATATTCGGCACAAGACTTCCTCCGTGCGCGGGTCACCATTTACAGTCCGATAAGCAACTTTTTACGTAACAATGGAGTTGGAGTTGAGACGACATGTACGGCAGCATTGTTTCACAACTAGCCAGTTTACGAGCACATTTTAAAATCTCTAAAAAACGACAGCCGGTGGGTTTCCAGATTGCATTTTGGCCGTATGTGTCCCGCCTCTTTTGCTCTGCACAAGGTCTGTATAACTGCGTTCAAAGCAGATTGGAAATAAATAAGGACTGAACAATGGACAAATGTAAACTGGTATTTCACGAGTTTGTATATTCAACTATTGCCAAATCCTGTCGGAAGTACGGCAAACACATCTTTCCTCTCACAAAAGCTTGAAAAGTGCAGTTGATTGCTCTCATCTTCATGAAAATATACCAGTTCGTCAAATATTTATGCGATTGTCAGTATTCTATGATAAAGGGACCACAAATTTAGTTGTGCAACTCTATGTTGTAGAATGACAATAGACGGACCTTGTAACCCTTACATTACTGTATTAAAGTGGTGGTGTCTGACTCTTGCCTAATTGTGCTGCTGTTACATCATGTTATAGAATCTTACATCAACTCATAAATGCCACTGGTGGCCACAGGGGCCGCTGTTTTGCAAACAAAGCATTTTATTGTAATTAAACTCATGACTGTACAAACGAACCTTGTAACTTTAACCTCGTCATTAGTTTTGTCCATGAATGAAATATATCACCAAAGTTATTACAATTTATCTTGAGGTAAATGTGAATATTTCATAGAAAATTCAACCTATAGTTGTTTCATTTTACTCAAAACCTTAAAATGTTAACCTCACGGTGGTACTGGTGCCAAATCACTTGAATTGCGTCTCTGGGGACCATGAATACTGGTACAAAATGCCATGGCATTACATAATCTGTTAAATCTGTTTAACAGGTGTTGAGATATTTCAGTCTGGAGCAAAGTGTCGGGCTGTCGCACAGACAGACTGACATTGCTATCCGCAGAGCCACATTGTTAGCATGACTTAAAATTAGTATAATTTTCTTTGCGTGCCACTTTGCTCAGGGAAAGAATAGAATAGAAAATAGAAAGTTTCATGGTGGGGGGGAGGTGGGGTAGTGTGTCGGAACTAGTGGCAAATTATTATATGCAAAAACTTAGTCACGGGCTTTTCTGTTTTGATGAGTTGTATGCAATCCATCCTGACCTGCTGTGGATACCTGGAGAAATTACTTTGCTCCGTCTTTCAACTATAATGCGGACATGGAAACCACTATTAAGTTCACAATGCATGACGCAGAGTTTTGTAACAAACGTGGTAGCATAATTTCTTTTCCGTTTATTTCACTATGATCTATCATTGTACAGTAACATTCAGAAACACTCCTTATTAATTCCTCCTCCATCTGTAATCACAGCACAAGCAGTGGCCTTCAGCTATTGTCTGCACTCCCATAGATCAGTGCAGTTCAACAAACATGCAGCTCAGTGCAGCTCAACACAGATATTTTCTAACCTTTCCCGAACCGTAACCAAGTTCAATATTTGCCAAACCTTAACCACAGCATAACCACACTCTAGTGCACGGATAGTGAAGAAGTACAATTTAATTCAAAAGCATTTTCATCCAACCTAATCGTATCGAACCCATAATGTTCACTGTGATTCATGCAGTTTGCTGAACGCGATGAGGAAAACTAAAGGTCATGCTGAGCAATTTGCTGCAAACAGGTTAGTAGTCACTCCAACAAACAACTCTCTCTCTCTCTCTCTGTCTAATCTGTCAAGGTTGGACTCCCAAGGTGATCTACCGTCAGGTTCATTTGGGAATGTGAGCCAGACAAGAGACCCTTCAAGGAGACAGTGATGACAGACTGCATGTTATGCACCACAATAAACTATGGATGATATGGATTTAAAGCCGCTGTTAGCCCCATCAAGAAAATGTAGGATCATTTAGTTTAGTCTGAGATTTGTTAGCAAGAAGAACATAACTCATATTGTTGAACTGACTTTTTTGCTGTAGACTATGCTGACACATTGACGAGTGACTGTTGGTCTACTCAGTAACCTGAAAGGTACTGCTTAAGAAAGTCTTCAGCTAATATGCTCTGCGAATGACTTTTATCTTCACCAGGATCATGTCTCGATCATAAAAAGGGAAAGTAAAGGGAACGTCTTTAGAAAATGTCATAATTCTAAGAATTTTCTCTGAATGTTGTCACTAGGAGCAACTCTTTGTACTAGGAAGCGTCACGAACACACACTCCTCAATAAATACTGAACGCCGACAATTTGCTTTCAATGTCAGGCATCGATTTCGATTCAGAACCTCTGCCTGCCAAAATTTCACTCCTCCTGATGCGATCATATTTTGCTATCTGGATGGTTTGGTCACAGAAACCAAGATAAGCTCCGATCATATTATGTTCACTGGGTCTTTTCTAAGGAAATCCGACCCACGTGAACAGCTGATTCGGGCTTCATATTGCTGTGTATTTGCACGGGACTGTCTTGAACTGCAATATCATGATAAATGATAAAACGATGATGTATAGTTTGTACGCCAGACATGGTGGATATGCTACGTGAAAGTAAGTGTATCGTCTTAGTCGTGATAAGACCGATAAGGCAACCACACACACACAAAAGACAGTGACCAGAAACCTGGCCTCAGCATCATATCCCAAATATGATTAAAAAGAGGATATGATGCACAACCTGCAAAGTAGCATGCATGTAAATAGACTCGGGGGGGGGGGGTCACGCAGTGTAGCGTGCCATTTAGTAATTTCATGGTCAGGGCTGTGCATAAAAACTGCTGTGTCATGAATACAGATCCCCAGGTGTTGGGAGCCGCCCATATAAAAGCCTTCGTGTTCAGAACGTAGGCTGTGTCGCTGTTGTGAAGCATCAATGTTAGACATGTCACAAACGTAACACTTTCCGTCAAAGAGCTTGTCATCGTGTTTCCTTGATCTTCCCCCGAAAAGCTTAAAAACAGGCCACAGTTTCTCACAGCGTCTGCGAAGACATTCCCCAGATGGCCAGCGGTGGCTGAGACAAGCTCCCCTCCATGTGAGCTGGCCCCCCAGATGCCGAAGGAAAAACAGAGCAGACAGCGAAATAGCCAACAGCAACAACCGGACGCAGGCAGGTGCATCATTTCTGTTTGGCGTTCTATGTTTTGGGGGTTCAGGCTTCGCTAGAGGACGATGGCGCGTCTGTATGTTTGCACACAAGCATGAAAGGCTACTGCAACACGGACGATAAATGTCAGTCACAGGGACAGCAAAGTGTTGGAATGGCTTGGTAGGGGAGGTTTAACTGCGAGCCTTTACCTAAGCATGACTTCAGCCTGTGGACTTTGAATTCATTTCTTTTCTCATCCGCCGTATAAGGGGGCTTTCCTGGAAAACATCTGCAGCGTGTTAGGCAGTGCAAACTATAGCAGTATTTACACAGCTGGATCAATAGAATTCAGCAGGGAATACCTCTCTGCTGGAGCTCTGTCACAAGGTCAGTGCCGGTTGGTCAACATAGCACAGATCAATCCACTAATTAGACTGTAGGGCTGTATTTGGGCTGTATGTGCAACTAGCATAGTCATGCTAACAGGATGCTCATTATTCCCCGTGTCACGCTTCTGATGGCCATTTAGATCATGACATGACTGCAGAGGGTGCTGAAGCGGTTTGATGTGGTGTCACTTGAGGACAGGAACCTGAGGGTGAAATCTCTCAATATGAGTTTCATTCCAAAATAAGCAGTCCGTTATATCCTTAACGAAATGTATTACAGCTTGAAATCATTGCTGCCATCAATTCAGCGCCAGTGGTTCCGAAGCAGTGAGTCAACTTAAAGACCTCTGCTTGGGGAGAAAAAAAAGGTGTACTTTTCAAAATAAAATTGGTGATTTAAACAGGATGTGTTTTCGTAATTAGAGCAAGTATATTTTAGTTTTTTCAATGATGAAAGAACTAAATGATCCTCTTAAAAATAAGAAGTGTTCATAAGCAACAATAGCTAAATGCATCACTGTATAAAAGTATTGGTGTATGACTCTTGTCTAATTGTGCTACTGTTACATCATATTATAGAATCTTACGACAGGGGCCGCTGTTTGCAAACATTAAGCATCATCTCACGTAATTAAACTTAAAAACAACTTTGCATACAGTATTTGCATTTAACGGTCCTAAATCAAGGTGCAGTTTCGATCGTTTTCCGGGGCTTTCAACCACATCTAATGTTCTTTTTCAGTGAATGCAGCTGTTCTCACGTACAACACGCTTTATTCACAAACGTTTTCAGCTGTTTTGCCGTTGTGAGGGTTGTTTTCAGTTTCCTTATATTGTTTACTATCATGTTTCTGCTCCATATTTCAGTCACGTGATGACAAACAGAGCCGATGACTCATATTCACACATTTTGTCAAACCTGTTTCCAAAGTTATTATTATCTCATTGTCTTTCTTTTAGCATATTATATTATGGTCTTGGTATTCTCTTTACTTTCATATCTTCTACATTTCATTTTGTGCCTCTACCAACTGAAAAGAGAAAAATGAAATGCAAGTGTTGGCTCCACTGAATCCTGTATCATGTCTCTTATCCACAGACACAAACAGATGTGTTTCTACCTGGGTCAAGGCAAAGGGCTAATTAAAAAACAAGACATGAATAGTATCTCTACAAATGAATCCTTTCAGGCAGCTCAGCGGCGGACACTCACAGGAGAAACTGCTCCGTGTGTGAGAAGCACTGAAACAAGGCTACGTTGCTCATAGGTCATGCCATTTCCAAAAGTCACGACACACTTGTCACAATATTCATCTCGCCCTGTGAAATGCATGTCCACTCGCATTTGAGATACGGAGACGGGCGGGCGGACAAAGACGCGAGCGTGTAGCACATGAAATCGTTTTCACGGACCAGAATCATGGAGATTTTTTATTCCCCCCCCCCCTTATCATGAGCTCAGACAATATCTTCCAGTTACTCAGTGGCTGTCATGCTGAGAGATAGCAGGGCGAGGAATGTGAGTGGTGAACAGCTTCTTCATGACTGTGTATTGAGATAGCACACCCACACCAGTGTTCCTCCTGGTTAGAGGAAAGCAGCTTGCAGCAGCCTGGTAAACAATACATTTTGCAGTGCTGCAACGACAGTAAAGGCATGCAATGAGCCGCTGACAAACAAACAAAGAGCATTAAAGATGCTTTGAGGCCCAAAGTCTCCGTGCATTTCAGATAAACAGCCTTGAATAAAAGAAAATAAAGTCCGTGCCCTTGGTTGGTACTTCTCTACTCGGCAAGCGAATCGCTAACAGGCGAGCTGCTGAAACGGATGTTGAGAAGAAGAAAAACAAATCCCCAGGACTCGACTTTTATTCATGCAATATGAGCTCCGGGGCAACAATGTTATTTCGGTAAGTTACAATTCGAGATTTTTATTATAGATAAACACCTCGGACTGGCGCAGTTCATAAAAAAAGTATTAAGAATTTATGTTGCGGTATTGAGTGTTGAGCGGGCCACATGTCAGGATTTTTTAGCACATCGTTAAAAGTCGAGCACAACATGAATTATCCATGGTGAAATATTGTTCCCCTGCCCTCGCTGTGTTTCCGGTGGGGAGAGGGGGGACAAATCTAAGAGCCACTTCAGCTGTTCCACTTAGGGGCAGTTAACATATATAAGGAGGGTTATGGGCGAATTAGGTTCACACACATGCATAACATAGGAGAGGTGTAAAGTATTTGTCTTCAGCATTGGGGTTGAGGAGTGACTGCTTGGAAACGTCTGCGGTTTGCTGATAGGAAACGGAGCAAAGCCTGCAGTAAACTTCAACGGCTCAGAGTCCGATATGAGATCTCGCCTCACTCTGTAAATCACATCGCTGGGAACCGCTTGGATCTAGCACTCAGTAAATCACCAGCCGCCCCCCACGCCTCTAGGTTAAGCAGCAGACACGGTCCCATCCTCAGGGTCACTTTTCAGCTTAAGGGAAAGACAAGCGAGCCCCGAAAGGTTTTCAGTGAGGCCTTTGGAGGAGGACTCGCCGAAATTTCATTTCAATTCTCTTGAGTCCTCAGATATAAAATGGATTATTTGGGATAATTTAGGCGAAGTAATGTGGCCAAAAGAGGGATTGAAGTCTTCACTCACAGCCACAGAACATCACTTTACAAAAGATCTATCCATGTGACTTCGAAACCCATCTGTTTTTGACTACCATTAACATAAAACCAGCTTTTTTCCGCCCATGTAGCTTCAGTGGATATATCTCAAAATGCTGGTCGTGGGTGGCTTACTTTACGCAATATGGGTTTTAATCATAGGTGAAATGTAACTAAATGCATTTCCGCAAGCACTGTACTCACATGTAAGTACAATTTTAGGTACTTGCACTTTTAAACAGGTTTATGTTGATGTAACAATGATCCCTCTATAATGTGGACATTGCCTCTGTTTGGTGATGAGACTGAGGAATGTGACGACGAGACAGACTGGACTCATCACTGACACCCGCAGCATGTGCCATCCTATCGTTTCACTCTGAGAGGTTATGCGCGTGTCTTTGAAGTGTGATGTTAGTTATCTGCCGGATACTCTATCTGGTGTGTTTGACATGGGATTACAAGCTTGTAATACCGCATTCAAAGATGTGAAGAAAAACACCAGTGGATGCAGCAGCAGTGAGATTCAATTTTTTGTCGATTTACATACATGCTTGTGAATTCTATGAGTTCTTCATACATTGTGTTGTTACAGGTTATCCAGACATATTATTCAACCCAGTTGCCAGCAGAATTCGGGGTCGGAGTTGGGGTTGCATGTTTCTGGAAACCGCTACGTTGAATGTGGACGTGTCTGAACCAAAACAAAATCTCATGAATATCTTACATATAGCTTTGTACCGTGCTTGCAGAAATGCAAGATGCAGCGTGGTTAACATTGTTAAAATATCGTAATAATGTTCCAACTCAACGAAATAACGTAACCTAACAACGACACGAAACCAGAAAACGAAACAATGCAACAAAACAGCGTGACGAAACAGCGTGACGAAACAGCGTGACGAAACAGCGTGGCGAACCAACGTAGCGAACCAACGTAGCGAACCAACGTAGCGAACCAACGTAGCGAACCAACGTAGCGAACCAACGAAGCGAACCAACGAAGCGAACCAACGAAGCGAACCAACGAAGCGAACCAACGTAGCGTAAACAACGTAGCGTAAACAACGTAGCGTAAACAACGTAGCGTAAACAACGTAGCATAAACACCGCCCTTGGCAGACATTTTTACAGAGCATTATGTAACAAGTGTAAAGTCAGCGTTTACTTTTGGTTTCCTGAGTGAAAGTTCTAAGTTTGTTTGACCCATCCACCAGCACTGCCACCCACCCCATGTAGTCTTACTTGATTCGTTTGATATAATACGTCACTTTCTATGCAAAAATATCAACATTTAACTTATCCGTGGTTTGCAGAAACATACATGGCCAACTAGACTTCAGCTACAGCATTGACTGCATCCAGCCTGTGGTCATACACAGAACTGATGTAAAAGAAAAGAAACCTTTTGATCCCAGGAAAAGGAGTCATTTCATGTGGAAAAATGGTTATATGAATATTAAATGAATTGCAGCATCAAGTTAGTGAATTGCATTGACCCTCACCTCACAAGTCACAAGTGCATCACGCTTATTATTGTTATTTTCTTATTTATTTTTTTCTGTGGATGGATGCTGATTGAAAAAGACACTCACTCCTGGATGCCTGTGTGTGGCACATGTTTGGTCATGTGCTCATATACTAGAAAATCACAGCGCAAAACCCTGCTTTGCATTGCAAAACAAAAAAACACTGCTTGTCAGTTTAGATGTGTGGTGGGAAAGTTGGGGGGGGGGGGGGTTCAGGGTGCCGGAGGGCTTTGCAACTTGTCAGCTGTGTAGAGCCCATCTCGACAAATCGTTTGTGTCAGCTGAGGGATGGAACGTGGGGCTCTGTTGTGGTTTTGAAGTACAGATCAATGTCAGGCGTGAAGTACCAGCTTGGTGCCGCGAAGGGAAGGGTGGTGGTGGTGGTGATGGTGGTGGTGGTGTGGGGTAGGTTGAAGGACTGGCGAACCTGGAATTGAAATGACGTCGACTTCCCCTGGTTGTCCCCCAGCAGACCCTGCATGCCTGAGACCAGTGCGAGCAGCAGCGGCGATGCTCGACGGGGTGGAGAGGTGTCTGATTTCTGCCCTCGGCCCTGTTGTTTGGGAGCCTCGGAGCGCATGATTTCAGGGTCACGGGCTCACGTCTCAGGAGGGCTGCAGCTGCCTCCCTGCTGGCTGTGATCGCCCCCCGACTCACACACAAGATTAAAGTGCTGCAGTGTTAACACAACAGGTTATATAATCTTCCTACAGTATTGGATTTTTTGTAATAATTTCAAGCCCTGTTACCATACTTAACTCAATGTTCCAGAATTACCTGTGATATGGATAAAAGTGTGGTATTTATCCGCTTACCGGCTTCATTTTCAATGCAATCAGCTGTCAAAATTATGTTTTCCTCTCCACTATGTCCACGTTTGTTTATTCTGTGACGCCATGGGTTTGATTCTCATACAACAGTCTAGTCAATGCAGCGCTGTACGGCAGCCAACTCCAACACCGCTCAGATTTCAGAAACTTTTAAGGAAGACCATGAGTGTTGCTTGCCTGAATTTAGAATTTATTTCATCGTTTTCTCTCTTGAATACTTTTTGCACTTTTTACACACAATACATACATATTCGTGACACCCAACGTTTGTTGCTATAGATACCATCCCATGCTAATATATACTAATAGCTACCTGGACTTAGAGCAGGTGGTGACTGTGCGTGGCATTTCTTTATGTGGGTTGCAGAGGGAAAATGGTGAGTAGGCAGATACTGTACAGTTAAATGCTCTTTATTTAGCAAATCATTATCAGTCATTATCTCCCTCAGCTCATTCCTCTTGCATAACTGACATTACCATTCATTGCAGTGCTCCACTTCCATGTCAGTCTTTTACTGTATATTCAATTAGAATGAACTGTTTTATTTGTATTTAGAAGATTAGAGGGAGAACCATTCTCTAGTTCTTTATTTCTATTGTGTTAGGTTTTAATGATGCGACTCTGAATCAATAGCTTGACACAAACTACAGTGGAAACCTCTTATATGGATGTCCGTCTGGATGAACATCAACTTGTCCATTTTATGACTTTATATCTATGTCATAAATGTCAACACGTAGAACATTCCCAGTCAGATCAGTGCAGATATAAAGAGGACTGTCTGCTGCTTAATGATGACAGTATGTCATCGCTCACCTCAAAGCACGGGGACACGCAAAGTTGTTGATCTCCTTTTAGTGCATTTTCCAGTTCATGAGCTCTCAGCGTGTCCCTGCTGCTGCCACTGCTGACTTGTGCTGTCTCAAATCCTGCGTGACGCTCCTAAAGAAGCCGAACCGCGCAGAGCCGATGGACCCTTTGACCTTTAGCGTTGACGCAGCGCTGCTGTGCAGCTGCCAAGAAAGACATTTGGGATTCTCTCGCTCTCAGACGAGTCACCCTTTTGTCAAAAAAAAACTGCAATTTCCTGACGCTGTAGCTGCCTGTCACTCTCAACGTGCTGAATTACAGTACGGATGCATGAATGAAAAGAGACCAGAGAACAGGGTTTGCTGTCTGCTTACAGAGTGGATTCCGCTGCGTTCAACAGCTAGCCTCTTACTGTGTATGCCTGCTGTCTGCTGGTGAGCAGCTAGTGGAGCTACAGTGGCTTTTTAGATCCGCCGCCGAAAGTGCTGAGAGAGAATGAAAAGCTACACAATGAGCAGAAACTCCAAAGTTATAATCGATTACTGCTTGATTTGGAGCTTTAAAGAAACAACGCTGAAGCACAGAATGTATCCTATTTATTTTTAAATACTAATATAATAAGTATATTCTGCATTTGGAGGGTCATGTTATAGCAGTGTTTAATTAAAGGTGGCATCTGTGGTGTTGATCCAACCTTGCAACGTGGAGCTATGTGGTTCCCTGGGAAATAAATAGATAAATAAATGCATTTTTTTCTCATGGATTTATTACTTAATTAATAATCTCAGAGAATATTCGATTTCGATTTTTCTTGTAAATTTCAGATTTGTTATCTTCTCAGAATACAGCGCACATCATTCAGCTCCTTAACTTGGCTAATGGCTTATTTATTTAACCAGGAGACCCTCTTTTAAAGGGAGATCTGGCCAACACGGCACACCAGTAACAGTTTTGATCGAAGAGACTGAATCCAGCTCAGAGACAGCAGCTACATTTCTCAGCCAAAATCACACTAATATGTTCGAAGGTTGCTGTTGAGAGGTTTTTTCATTTTCTGGCCTACACAGTGGATTCCATATGCAAAACGCCTCGCCCCTCTCTCTGAATCACCGTGTTTGTTCTCAACCCGCAAACGACAAGGCAGTGGAGTTTTTGCATCGTGATGTACAACCCTCCTCCGTTGTGTTGGATTTCTACACTAATTAGCTAACGCACTCGTCCCATTATCAAAATGTGAAATTAAATCCTTGTAAGCAGTGCAAGAAAGCTGTAATTGTTCTCACAGCTCATTGGATGCCAATGAGGAAATCATAAATTAACATCCATTAAGCATGCAGTTTATAGATTCAAAGGGGAAATGAACAAAAGGCAACTTTAATGGTGCAAATGTGGCTATAAAACGTGTTGCATAGTTGCCTGGGCTCTCGAATGGCGTCCAAATGTTCAATAATATCCTTATAAATATGGCACAAAACAGCAATAGTTATGCAGTTCAGTGGCAACGTGATGTCTTCATTAGACCCTGGGAAGTCATAATGCTGTAGCTCATAACTCCTCTTCCTCCCCTCGCAGCGACTGAGTATATCATTTCACCATCATAAATGATGTGGGGGTCCCCGCTGCTCATCTGCAGCAAATGGATGGTTGCCTGGATGAGGACGCGCAGCAATGAATATGCTGGAGCCATTATTCTGTCTCGCAGTGACCTTTACACAGGGGAAGCAAGCGAAACATATGTTCCCTAACAAGAATGCCTCTTTTTTTCCTGCGGCTCCTATTTATCTCTTGGGTCTAATAAAGTCCTCGCCTTTGTTGTTTATGGTGACCCTTAGCTTCTCAAGCCGGCTCCAATGACAGCGAACTCTGTTGCCTCATTATGGTGATAAAATAAAAAAAAGTGAAGCCAGAACTTCATGTCCTTGCTGAACTCACGTGGTATTAGTATTCCGACGCCGCCTCGACTCGCGCATACTGTAGGAAGCGCGCTCAAAAATTGAGGCCAGTAGTTAGCGGCGCTGTACATAAATAATTCAGCGTGCTGATGGTACTCACACTGCGACGTCCAGGTTCAACATAAATAACAAGATGAAGACTGCAGCCCGCTGACTATCCGCTGCCGCCATGTGAAGACGCTATTTGAGTGTTTTTGCTGGTTCGTACCGGATATGGAGGTTTAAATCATCCGCAATGGGCTGAATGTACTGAATCTTTCACCTCTTGTGGAGATAGAACTGAGACAGTAAACAATTCTTTGCTCAAAACTATATTTGTTTTACATTTTATTACTGTAAATGAGTGGGTTTATGTGTTTAGCAGCCGAATAAGTTTGGGAAAGTACTTTTACTACAATTGAATCAATCCCTCATCACTTATTACTTATTTAAAAGGTGGGTGCATTACTTCATGTAAGTTGCCCTCAAACAACTGTCCTTGTCTCTGGGAATTTCAAAACTGTAATCACCTGAGAAGGATTGTGTACATTATACAATTGCACATGGAGCGCTTTTTTTTAACGGTCAATTGTTTTATATTTACTTGTTTTCAAGCCAAAAAATACAGAACATAAAGGCAAAAAAATGTCTTTATTGATCGATTTGTTTTGTTTTTTAAAGGCTTCGGATCTAAACAAATAACGTTTTGATTCTTTAATCCAAAAATAGAGCACATTGATGTGAATTGCACTGTTTATGGGTATTTCTATGTTGAGATTGTGCAATTATTTTAATACATGTCCAATATCTTTCTAATATCAATTGTCTTTTGGGTTGTTCTGTCACATAACTACGATTAGACACATGAAAATAAAAGAATGCTGCAGGGACGAGTCCCAGGTTTGTGGTTAGACGCCTGAAATAAGGTCTGTGGTTAACACAAGCTTAAGAGATTTAAAAATGTTTTGAAATAAGTCCAAAAATATGACTTCAATAATCCAACGGAAAATCACATTGGCTTTTTGTCGAGGGAGCCAGTACAATGCCAACTTTCGGGTTTTCCTACAAAAAAAAAAAAGTGTTGTACACGAATGAGTTACAGTCGCAACACTGTGCTGTGCTGAGGTGCATTTTCCATTACCCTCCTCTGCTTGACTGACATGAAAATCAGTGTGTTATTATGTTATATTATAGTAATTTCATTGAATAAAGCCCACTCCAAACTCTTCCTTCCCTCTTTGATAGCGAGCATGATAATCTAGAGGAAACTGCTGCAACTGCTGGCAGCCTCTTTGGAAGTCTGTGGGTTATCAGAGAGAAGAGACCACATTTCAAAGGGCGGCTGTATCGAACAGTTGAGTGGGAGCATCAGAGGCCTCGGAAAATAGCTTTCTGGAAATGTGCACGCTGTGAGCGTCTACGGGCAAAGGTCACATGAATAACTGACATTATTTCCACTGACCGGATAGATTTTGTATCAGAATAAAAGTGGACTATCAAGCTATGAAAAAAAACCAACTGGGTGACACATTTACTTACAGACATTCAAGGGCATGATTTGTATGCATACCCCAATCGGAAAGAATTAAAGTGATGACTTTTGCTCCTCTCAAGTCAACCTTAAAAAAAAAGAAATCGAATATTTTCTCCGCTCCCTTTATCCTGTGATAGGAAGAGCTCTTCGAGGTGCTGTATTCCCGTTTGACGTCTTCATTTGTAGTTAACAGTGTACTGGCATATAATCGGGCTGTTCACAGTCCTTGTTTTATTTGATGCAGACAAGACCTCTGAAAGCGCTCCAAATTTCACAAATGAACTATTTGAGGAACATGCAAAATAGATGAACATAGAACGCACAAGACATGGAGCAATACGAGTGTATAAATCCCTGGTGAGGTTTTATTTGAAAGAAAATAAAGCCCTCTTTGATTTTCTTTTTAGACATAATTGGTAAATGAGGTTTGTATAGGCTTGAAAGAGTCTCGTTCTCAAGCCTGATAAGACGTCCTGACACATCAGATATCCTTGTAATAGAGTAGTGACACAGCAGCTTTCGTTGTCTTTAACAAATGAAACAAGCTAATTACAGTGCATCAGATCAAAAGGACTTACGAGTGGCATGGTCTTAGAAGAGAAAACAAAGACTCCACAGGAGGAAACAGCAGGAATGTAACACAGTCATTCTCAGTATTTCACCCACAAACGAGGAATGCAACAATTAAAGAAATTCGTTTTTCAAAATAAGTGTCGCACTATCTACACCGAGGGGCCATCTGGAGTTCTGCAACGGCCTCATTGGTTGAATTATAGGAGTAATTTACCCTCCAGCCACAGCTTGGAATCCGGGTTGCAGACAGCAGCAGAGCAGTAAGCCGCTGCACATTGCGATGACAAATGACTTTTTCTATTAATATAAAATATTAATAACATGGCAAAATGTATTTTGAGAGATTTAAGAGAGCTTAATTGTCATTGTAGATGATGATGATGAGATTAGCGGTGGAAAGAAAGAAACTCTTCTTTACTCTTACTGCCAACAACTATGCCAAAGATGATGAAATATTTATATATTTTTACGATGTAATGATTCAATCTAGGATTTCTTCAATTGCCCAGTAAGTCCTTAAGAAAATCTCTAATGTAGCTCGCTAGCGAACTAGTTAGCTGACGTTGGAGTCCCCCAAGCTCTCCTTGGGGGACCCAAAGGGTTTCCCAGGCCAGACGAGATATATAATCCCTGGCTCTACCCTGAGGGCCACTTACCAGTCGGGCGGGCCTAGAAAAGCCAGGAGGTCTGAGCTCCTCGTCCTATCTCCAAGCCACTTCATGAAGAAAGCTCATTTTGGCCACTTGTATCCGAGATCTCATTCTTTTGGTCACTACCCAAAGCTCATGAACATAGGTGATACTGATAGGACTGGTAAATCGAGAGCGTTGCCTTCCTGCTCAGCTCCCTCTTCCCCACAGCGTTCCAGTACACCCACATCACTGCTGACGACGCACCAAACCGTATTTTAAACTCCATGTCCCCCTCATTCGTGAACAAGACTCCGAGATACACAATCAGAACTATGACCTCAGAAAGTCACCGTCCGATGGAGCTAACAGCACCACATCATCTGCAAAGAGCAGAGGTGCAATACAGCGATCCTCAAACTCAACATAATCAGCTCATCATCCAAGGTTTGGTATGTGTGGACTTTAATCTGGTGTGAAGTCCACACATACCGAAATATTGTCGTGTGTTTCACATATTGTGTTTCACTTTCTGTGGCCAATCACTGTAAAGTGCTATTCTTGATGCAGTTTAGTGAAGAGTTTAATGTCTAAATATATCTAATGTTAATCACCAACAACAGTATGTACTTAAACTAGATAAATGAACTACATGAATGAACCAAAATATTAAGAGTGCCTTGAGACGCCCATACAGTCCGTGCTCCTACCACCTTGCTCTTGGCATTTATTATTCAAATTTCAACTGAGGGTTACAAAATATCAAACTGAGGGTGCAGTGCATGCGTTTGCACCCTCATAGTACCTGGCCTGTTCCTCTCCCTGACAGCACGGCCCGAGGAGATATTCCCCTAAAAGCTCAATGAGAAAATGCATACTGACCTGCCGTGTGTTTACCTCATGGCAACATCGGTTTACCTGGTAGTTTAAATGCAGAGAGAAAACAAACAGTGTTGTCTGATCCGCTTTAATTGACCTGGCACACATCCCCACCAACTGTCATCTGATTCAAAGCTTAGTAAATCCTGATTGGCGCAAAGACGTCTGTCACTTGAACTTTTTCCAGCAGAGCCCTGCCCACTTTAAACCAGTTTGACAAAAACACAATGGATGGAATGAAAAACCAAACACATGTAGGAGCCCTATGCTCAGAGAGGGAAGCGGATGGAGAGAATAAAGTTGTTGGGGTCTCTAACCAAGGGCCTTTATTTGGCTTTAAGATAACAACAATAAGGTTCATATTTGGCAGAAGCCATTATTGTGGACTGCTATTTCCAATCAATTCCAATTATTTGCTATTTTCAAATTAGTTGTTTGTGACAGCATTTTGATTTTCCACAAAGGGTTGCAGCCAAATGCAATGGCGGCCAAATAAGCAAATGAGTTGACCATGATGAATTCACCTGAACATAGTGACGCAACATGATGAAAATTCTTGCTTTCTTGCTCTTTGTCGTCTGTCATGGGGAACGTCCGGAGTAACAAACATCACTTACGACTTATCCTAGTCCCTTGGTGGCGGCCCTTCGAGGCTACGCTGCGAGCACAGCTAGGTGATGCTCATCCCGTTGATTTGGTGCACAAACATCGGATTATTTTGCCCAACTATCCGGAGGCATTAATTATTCATCTGCATCCAATGCCCCCCCCCCCTTCTTCTGTATATGTGCTGCATACAGATCCTTGTAGGACTGACCTATATTGCATTTTGGAGGAGAGCAACGCTGTTTTTTTTTCATCTGCAGAGCAGGACGGGATTTGAACGATTCCCCAGTGTGACCTCATCCCCGTGACTGCATCCTCACCCCATTATCATGAAATGACCCAGATTTCCGAACAAAACTCCTGAGCCGAGATAAAGAAGCCCTGTGAACGAGCACTTCTGCGTTGTTGTGCGGATCACAAAAGGCAGCTCCCTCTGATTGACCGCAGAACGAGTCTTCCCACTTTGGCTCAAAGCCTTCGATCTCGTCACTGCTTCACATTGCCCGCAAAGCCATAGAACAAAGCTGGTGACAATTGGGCAGCGGCACACACGGAGTGGTGCTTTTGGGAGGTGAAGGTAAGCGGGGGGGGGGGGGGTAGTTGCAAAGGAGTGTGTGAGATCAGTGGTAAATCCATTGTAATCTCCTTCTAAGCTACAGACCTGCTCCGCAGAGGCCTCATAAGCAGGAGATGGTCCGTTATGACTGGGCCTTTCATCCGGGCAAAGGAGATTACATCTGAGGAATGCTCCGCTTTCAGAAGTTCTGCACAGAGCTCCGACAATGCCTCATTCCAGTCACATCCGCATCAGGGAGACGCATCACAGACCCTCAAACTAACACTTATATAATCTGCTTCAGGCCTATATATATATATATATATATATATATATATATACACACATTGCCTCAGAAATGTAAGTGCACCGCTGAATGTGCGAATTGGTGACAAGTTTGCATCCCCAGCCAGTAGCACTTATGTGTGACAGCTTTCCTGAGGGCTACATTGCAGCATGGGACTCTCAATTTGAACACGATAATGTAACATTAGCTTTTAAGTCCAAGTGACAAGATATAAGAAGTTCACATATTGTATTTATCTTTAATTCTGCAGAAATAGCAGCTCAGGACAAGTGTGTGAAAATCTTTTTTTTTTTCCTACAGATCAGGATCACTTTATTTCCTCAAATAAAATGGACTGGAACTTGTCGTCAGCGCTGTTTGGTACGGCATGAATCTTTTTGTCTTCCTTTTTTTTGGAATATCGAAAAATATTTGATGCACTCACTTATGACGTCTTTTTACCACAACTTGAAACAGGCCAGTGGAGTTTTCTCCCTTATCCACTGAGTATTTTTAGTCCTACAATCTGTAAAGCTGCTAAAGTCGAGCGTAATGAACATTGAAACCTCTCCAGCAGCGATCGTCAACCGACGGCCAAAGCTTCCCATACGTTTCCATAAGTACAGATCGTAGCCATCGTAGTGAAAGTCTGTCAGCATGTAAGTAGCAAGTGTCTAGTTATCATTATGGATCCCCTTATTTTTTAGGAGTCTGTTCACACTGTTAGAGGCTAATAGATTTCTTCTTTTTTTAAGCAAGTGAACATGTTGAACAATATCGGCTTGTTAAATATATATATTATTTTTAAGTCGGGCTCCCACAATGTCTGACCCTTGGCCAATTTCTTTTTTGGTTACCATGGGTAATTGTATTTTTCTAAAGAACATACATATACGGTGAGTCTAATAATACAGTTTCCAGTATTTTCACCATGTCATATATGCAAAGACACAAAGTATTCCATCTCTATTTGCACTAACGCACCGTATAGAAAACGCTCCACAGTCTCTTCAAATTCTTACGAAAATCCGTATCTCCTGTGTATAATGTCGACATCATTGGCCGTCGAGAGGCTAGATAGATGGCATGCATCTGTATAAAAACACCAAGGCAGACAGCAGCTCACTGGGGGATAACCTGGCCCACAGTATTGACGGGGAGTTTCTATTAATATGAGCAGTGATCGAGAGCTGTCAGCGATGATGTCGGAGGTAAAGCCGGTCAGGCGCGTTCCTCCTCTCCTTCGCAGTTTGTCTCCAGCTGTTGTGCATTCCGCCCCACAGGGGGCAGTGAGGGTCGCTGAAGGGATGTGATGTGAACGCCGCCCGGGCCTCTAACATTATTAGCATGCACACTCCTCCCCTGTGTGTGCAGCGGATGTTCCTCATACCACTGCGGCTATGGCGGTTTAACTCACAATTACTCTGTGATGTCCAATTAGTCTTGTAATCACGCCGTCGTAATTGGCGCAGCCATCGCGGCTCGTACTACAAAGCAACGTTTCGTCGCAACATATTGATTGCATCTACGCTGGATGGTCTTGATCTCAGATCTCAGCGCACCGAACATCATCTTCTTTTCTTTTTTTGTTCTTCAACGCAACTGAACTCGCTCGTCATCAAAGCGGCATGCTCATCATTAGGCAATTGTTAGAGGGATGCGTTTTACATCAAATGTCTAACAGGATCCATATGGCAATAATTGTGATAACTGCTCATTGTTTACCAGGCAAGCCAGACAAAGCAGAGTCAGTGGGACTGATCCCGGCTCAGGCTGGAAGAGGAGATGTAATAGGTGGCTGTAAGTTAATTTTTTTAAGATGACTCACATATTGACAATTAGCTCTATGTTGTAATATGTGTCCGTATT
Source organism: Melanostigma gelatinosum (assembly GCF_949748355.1). Classification (NCBI taxonomy): domain Eukaryota; kingdom Metazoa; phylum Chordata; class Actinopteri; order Perciformes; family Zoarcidae; genus Melanostigma; species Melanostigma gelatinosum. The sequence goes on along the minus strand of NC_136652.1, from coordinate 6,568,090 downwards.
CGTGTGTGTGTGTGTGCTTTACTGGGCCGTTGTATACCTCATTGTTTGCGACAGTTTTTACAACTTAAACATTACCCGTCAATCATAATTGATGACATGTCATGACATGACACAATCAACAATTGTGAACCATGTTTCGTCAAACCTGTCCCCAATGAAAGTGAAACATAAAGCTGAAGTGATGAGTCCATTTTTTTATGTTAACAATAGATCTGCTGACTGTGTAGTGTGAAATATGTTGCTCACCCAACTATCGAGTTCCCCGTCGGATCCACAAAACGTGTTGGCCTCTTGGTTGTTTGGTTTTCAGAGCATCAAACACATTCACGAGCCTCGTTTCCTGCAGCAGCAGGGAGCTGTTTTCAGCAAAACCACTTTGATAGACCCTTGCAGGCAAGCTAAGACATCGAGCTGCTAAAGAGATATTTCATATTTATAGGGTGGGAGGGGGGGGGAGACCAAAACGGAGCTGAAAGGATAGTTGATAGGGTTGACACCAGTCGACAATACGTCGTTTTGGTCTTAGTCGACTAAGATTTGTTGAGTCAGTTGGTCATTTTCTGATGCTTTTTCATGCTGAATGACTTATTTCCAAATATCTTATCAACACATTTCTGGTTAAAAAGATTGAAAATGCTGCTTTGGTGCGTTTCTTTGTGGACAAACTGAGTTTTACAGATCTGTCAATTCAATCAACTCATCGATCAGTCGACAAACTAGTTTTTGTGTGAGTTAACTAAGAATGTCTTTGGTCGAGGACGGCCCTTATAGTTATTATTACTGACTCACTTACTGGACTTGTAGTCATCAGGTGGACAAAAACATGACTCCAATGACAGACGTACTCTGTGTCTGCAGACTGCTTAAATAATCAACCGTGTGTTTACACATTAGTCACAACAACTTTATGGGTTTACAGCTTTTTTTTGTCTTTAATCTCACCTAAGTGGTGTCTAGCTATGCAGATATTTTTTAATCAATGTTCTCAGGTTTTACAATGGTTAAATTCTCTCAGCACGACAAAGAAAATTCCACACGTCTCTTTGTAATTTGGATTAAATGACCATTTAAACTAAATTTGTGTTATCGCAATGCCATTTCTGATGACGCAACAGAAGTTTGTAGTTGCAAAAAATAAGGCTGTCACCTTTTTTTAAGTCCAGATTTTATGATAATTCAAAAATGATTATATTATCTTATATTAAATCTGCTGCCGTTGCATTTTACCCAAACTCCAGCAGTGAGACATTGCTATCTGCCACATGACACCACACTGAGGTCTTGTGTTAAATAAGCTCGGCACCCTGGCTTTGTTTGTAATATAAGCGCACATAGGATCGTGACGGCCATGATGGATGACAAAACGGGAGCGGGGCAGGCGAAAGGCCGGCTGGCTCTGAGGGAGGTCAGGGCTGAGTTGACCGCTCCGCACATGCTCTGTCGGCGAGGGCGTGCTCGAGTTCGACTGCCTCGAGCCTGGTCTGAAACGCCGAGCCTGGGAACGCGAGGGATCACCCGAGGACGCGAGACGCCGGGGGACAAAATGAGGCGGAAAATTAATCAGCCGCACATGTGCCGGGTATTCTTTGTCAACGTTTGACATCTATTTTGTGTATGTCATCACCAGATACTCTCCCTCGGCGCTTCTTATCCCAACATCCCACGCTCACAACGTTCTCCGGTGTCATTCCATTTAGCAGCTCGTAGGATGTTTAACTGATGTGCAATGTTGTGCTCATTTTTTCTCTCCCTCTTCGAGGCTTTTTTAAATTTCCTTCCCACTACTTCTCTCCGCAGATACTTTTTTTTCCAGCATGTTGCAGGTTGTCATGCAGAGGCCAGATATTTAAAGTAAAGAGAGCGAGGTTCTTGAAGCTGGTGCTCAAGAGAGATGTCTGCATAATTCCACCAGGCAGATGAATGGGATCTTTCAGTTTGCAGCGCTGTCAATCTGGCGGCTTTGAAAAGTGTGCCAACTTCACAAGCACCCCCCCAAAAAAAAAAAATAGGGATGGGGGGGGAGGACAAATATGATGTGTGGGGAATCTGTGAGAGGGAAGTTGATGTCTGTATTCTACACGAGAACGCGATGCGGTTTTCCAACAAAAGAATATTCCAGCAGGAGCTTTATTTATGGCCCTAATGAGTAGCAGGCACAGAGCTGGAGGAAGAGAAATGGTTGAAATGTTCCCGTTGATCTGTCACAGCAGAATTATTGCGCCACGACAAAGCTGTTACTCCAATTTGCATTTGGAGATTTTCAGATGGGTGTTTCGGCCAAACTCCAGCAAAGTGCAGAGTCGTCAAAGCGCGCGGGCAGCAGATGGAGACTGAATCGCTCAGCCAGAGCTGAAGGGGAGGAGGCTTACAGAGTGCGGTGCACCCTACTTACCTTTCCTTATCATTTTGAATAACCTGCAATTTAAAAAAATCCAGTTATCCTATGTCGCACCATCAAATTATGTATATATAAAGTCCGGCTCTTCTCATGTGCTGGGGAGCGTTTTAGAAACCCCCTGTGTTGACATTCAGTATCTGTCCAGACGGAAAGGTTTCACAACGCCCACAGACGTGTTCGGAACAATGGGGAAGCAAATGAGTGGACCTTTCACACCCCGCAGAGGCCACGGGGGCAATGGGGGGGGGGGGGGGGGGGGGGGAGAGCATCCAGTTATTATTCAAATTAATGTTTCAGGTGACATATGCAGACGGGAGAAAATGGAGACAACGCCAGGCCTCCACGTCTGCTCCAGGTGGGGGTGGAGGTGGGGGGGGTGGAGGCTGGGAAACCTTTTCGAATTGCTTTAACTCCAAGATAATTGAATGCTCATTTTTTTTATTTTATTTTTTTTATTTCGCAGACCGAGTCCTTCAGGTGACATTCATTACATTGGATTTTAAAGGAGTGTGTATCAGAGGCACAAAGCGGATTTTCATCTCGCAAATTTATACCTCGGTGGCGTTTACGGCTTCGCACACCTTCATTTTCTAATAGTTTTGTTTGTTCCGCAGAGAAATGGAAGACATTGAATCATTGTATTGATTACAGCTGACTAAAGTAATGTAAATGGCAAGCAGACAGTATGGCTCAAAGCCTCAGTGAGGTGTACTGTTACTAATTATTAAACAGCCTGCTATTTCCAAGACAGCAACACTTTAGCTGGTTCTGTAGCTGCTCTCATTAAACTGCTGAAGGTACATCTGAGTATATTAGATTGTGCCGTCTGTCTTCTGTGCCACTACTGTCTACCTGCTTTAACGTCAGATGGGATTCATGTATTATCCGATGCTACTGTTCTCTTGATTCTTATAAAGTCTAGCACAGCTGTTTGACTTTGTGTAGAATTAGCCCCATTGAAAAACGTCTGCTATTAATGCATAATTTACTCTCTCTTACATGCACCACAGTTGTACTCAGCCAAAGTAGGCTGTCAACTTTTCCCAGAACTCCCTCACCCCATTTATACATCTGCAACGTTTTCGGACTGCAGAGATTTAAAATGGAAAATTTTAAAGCTGCAATCATTTTTTAATAAATAATGGGATAATCATATATACTGTGTGTGTGTGTATATATATATATATATATATATATATATATATATATATATATATTCTATTTGAAAATCTCACTGAAGTGAAAGACCCAGAGAGAGTTACCACCCTACTCAACGGTTCTCATCAGCTCTGGGAAGCGTTTTTTAGCCTCTTTTAGCTTATTGTTTTGGTTGTATGGCCCAATAATGTGTTGTTTCAGGTCGGGTTCTCTGCCCTCTTGAAGTGACAGGAAGTGTGTCTGCTTTTGGGGGGGAGACAGTTGTTCAGTGCATAGGGATTTGGCTTACGCTGTTTTGAGTTCCGGCCGGACCAGTCAGTACGGCGTGTGGACTGGTTCACCGATTCACCTTCTGGGCACTGCCGTGGTGCCCCTTAAGCAAGGCGCTGAACCCCTTACGGCTCTGCCGATGCTGTGCCCATAGCATCTGATGTCCGAAATACATATCTATGCAACACATTCTCACTGTCAACTCGTCAAATACAGCACCTCGATCAGTGGCCTTACGACTTCAACTATGATGCAACAATACTTGATATTTTGGCTGTTGCCATTTTCTTTTTTCGCCTCTGCCATCTTGTTCTTTGCAACGAGAAGTGACCGGATTTTTAGGCGACCATAAAATCATGACATTTTATCAACCAAAAACAGACTGTGAAAGGGTTGAAGACAAAACTCCCGGACTGGACAAGGGACCTGTCAATCACAACGTAGCTCCGCCCTAAAGCATACTCTGCTTCATGGTCTATTTTACTCGAAATACAATAATTTACTAAATGAACACCATGCTTTTTTAAAGAATACTTGAAACTAGCAATTGACACCATTAACTCATGTTTACAATGTTTACTGATGGAATAAATGAAGTGAGAAATAGTAATTTTCTCACAGACTTCTATACAATAATACTTATTTTTAGAACCAGAGGAGTCGCCCCCTGATGGCCATTAGAGAGATTGTGAGTTTAAAATACGTTAGCGTTGGCTTCACTTTTACAGATCCGGTTGTTGCTGCCTGGTACTGGCACCTTCAGACACAAAATAAACAGCAGGAGATCCAGACACTGCAGCCAGATTACAAGGCAAGGCAAGTTTATTTGTATAGCACATTTCAACAACAGGGTAATTCAAAGTGCTTCACATAAAACCATTAAAAGCATCAAAACACATTACAGAGAATATAGTGAAGAGTTAATCATAAAAAACAATATAATCCCTTTTGAATGACCTCATGGGTCCAGTCAAATGATCAGCTATCTCACTTGCCATATTACTGGGAAAGTGTAATCCCTCTGCTCTGGCTTAAAAAAACGGTATATTGAGTGTTGACATCATTATGGGTTTGGTTTGTGCAGGCTTGCGAAAGCTAAACAGACAGAAGAGGGCCAGTGAGTAGCACAATAAAACATTAAACACCACACCAGGCAATCCTGTCAATGTCTCTTTCTTCAAAAGCACTCTTGATTATAGTGCCGGCGCAATGCACAGTGAGACAGCCCGAAGATCTATCAATATGTGATATTTGCATCTTTGAAATAAGCAGGGGACAGTTTTGTTTCGATCTCAGCTTTGTTATATTGCGGTCTTTGAAAGTGCAGACTGCATTGTGTGCTTTATACGTAGTACATGAAATAGTGATGAAAGACCTTGGGATTCTGAGGAAGAATGTGAGTCAGCAGGGGGGTTGTAAGCCAGTCGACTGCTGGGTAATGGCATGATTTTATCATCATCTGAGTCATTTTACCCACTGAATGTAAAAGATTGGTACAGGGGCAGATTAACAACTCGGACAATGATACACTGTTCAAGGCTGGCACACACAGATGCCTCGTTGAAGACATAAAAGATAGCAGACTCTATTAAAGCAATACTCGATCTGTAGAATGTTAATGTCACAATGTGGATCTCTCCACCTTGACTCAGCCTTAGTTGGTAAAGTTCTCAACCCAAAATTTGATGCCTCAATCTGTCTGTCCTCTACCAGGACAGACGGCTCTTCTGTCCACACAGATTGCTGCACAAATACATTCCCATACAACTAAACTGCATCCTCAATCACGTTCCCGGAGGAGAAGCATTTTCTCCCCGATTACAGTCGCAAGTTTTAAACACGTGGTTGTGAATTGAAACATAGAACAAATGTACTTGATTACATTTAGGCAACCAAACTACCTGGTTATGTTTCTTAAAACATCCAATTTGGCTTTTTATAAGTATGTTTTTTTTAAGTTACACACATGAATTAAAATGGGTCAACATTGATTTTTGGTTTTGAATAAGACATGAACATCTGTCTCGTGGGTGAGAGGTCCTGTGTTTGTTTGAGCCGTCCATTTACCCAGACTTCCTCCCTAGGCTGTGATTATTATCCCAGATATTAGTTATCTGGGAGAAAATACATTTCCCTTAAAACGTTATTGACGATGCAGCTTCGTTGTATGGAATGGGAGACCATGCTCCTGGCAGAGGATGATATATTTGTTCAAGGTTTTAAATACCAAACCACTTTGACATATGTAATAACACAAATTAGTGAAACTCTTGCCTCTAACATCGTAGTACATGATATATAACCATCTTTGGCAGCCTTTAACAGACACCATTTCCCACAAGCCAGACTTTTAAATGTCAGCAGCTCCCAGCTGGTTCAGACAAGGATGTAACAAAAGCAGGACAAGAAGGGACGATGGCGTAAAGCTTTTCCTAGATAGCTTGGATTAGATCTAAAAAGTTTCAAAGATGGCAATAGAAGAGAACATTGGTGGATATCAGAGATAAGGAGGAACGCAACAGTTACAATGATGTATTAGGACTCAAAAGCTAACATGCGCTCTTTTTTCTCATTTTTTTTACTGTGTGTTGATGTTTTCATGGTGGATTTGAAGGAAAGAAGCTTCAAATAAACCAGTAGCAAGAAAGCCACTTCGAGGGAATTACAATGTGCATTACTTTAACTCAAAAGAGACACACGTCCATTCGCTTCAACAACCCTATCCAACATACAGTATATGCCAACTGGCCACTGGCAATTTGCTCATCAGTTATTATTACATTGAAGTGCTGAACAAGTTGTCCTCTCAGAGGTTAACGAGCCCTCCATTAAATCTCATGACACATCTGCATCGTAACATAAATGATCTGGCAGGCCTGTCAAACGCAAGACAGCATATGGCTTTTCAAGCGTCCTTCAGAGGTTAATCATTCTTATTCAGCCATGACACCAATAACTCTTATGTATAGAAAGTGAAGAGCAGAGAGGCCTGAAATTGTGTGCTATCGAGGGATATCCTTTTCCTGGTGTCATGTGACTCTGCGAACCCGTAATCTTTTTCAATTTAAGATAATGCCAGATTAACTTTATTGATCTAAGCTGAATCTAGGCTGAGCAGCAACAAAGGAAAGAACAGAGGTCCCAACACAATGAACAACAGAGATATTGAAGGTGACAGCATCTGTTATGAACAGGTCAAATCCCAATTCAAATCGGTTTGTGATAAAAGGTACAGCAAGCATTTATAAATGACTCATTGGTTGTCCTTCCCATCCTGTATTGCGTGCTGAATGAGTTCCGCTGTGTTAGTTTGACGTCACGGTGACTGCAGGATCCCCAGTCCTCCTCGTGTCAGCCTACTGAAGCCTGGGTGCAGTGAAAGCGTTGGACTCGCGGTGACTCATGGGATTGTCAACGAGGTGTCACTGACGCAGTGGCGGGCAGATTGCAGGCCTGAAGGTTGGAGGCCGATCGACAGTGTTGAGATGTTGACAGCCGAGACTTGCTGCAGGAGCAGGTTCGTGAGCCAGTGGTCAAGCAAGAGCCAGCGTGCCGAGATGTCAGAGCGGCTCAGCGATCAAGTGACAAATCAAGGCAGGTCACGACAACAGAGCACGAAATGATAACTGTCCACAGGGGGGTTGATATGACTGTTGACCAATGTCAAAAACTGAAGGAGTGCTGACCCAGTTTCTGAGGTTTTTGGTTTTTAGCTAGTGGCTTGGCTCTAGGGATAGCAGGTATATCGGCTGATCCACGACTTTGGTCCAGATTTCAATATTTAAGCAACTATTGTGTGGATTGCCATGAAATTAGGCAGCGTGATCTCACTCCGAGGGAGTCCAATAAAGACACTTGCGCAGTATTCCTCGGCGCCTTGATACCGACGCACAAAGTAGCCTTCAGGCTTTTTAACTAACTACAATGTGAACTATGTGTATATTGACGATATTATGCCAAATGCTGGCAAAACATGGTGAGAAGGGATGAGAAAACGTTGGGATGGTATAAATATTTATGGTGCCCAGAGAATAAATCCTAATGACATTGGTGATCCCTGGCCTCTCCTATAGTGCCACCATGAGGTTGACTGTTGACTATTGAAAGGATTACGTCAACATTTGGTTCACATATTCATTTTCCCCAGAAGATGGGTCCTAAATATTTGGGTGATCATTTGACCTTTCCTTTGTTGTCAAAAGTTTCCATTTATCCTGTCAAGGAATTCAACATCTACGAGATGAATTGGCACAAAATGTTGCACAGACGTTCATTGTTCCCAGAGGATGAATCCTACAGCATGAGGATCCCTGGCATCTAATAAGCAAGTGTTGTTATCAGGCTAACACCCTGAACTCAGATGGGGAACATGGTAAACACACATTTCTGCTCTCGTAACATTTTGAATGCTGTATTTTGTCTCAAGAATCTCATCTGTTTACTGGCCTCTACATTTTTCACTTGCAAGTCACGATATATTAGGGTGACCATATATGGTGCAAGTCAGAAACAGCCTCGAGGTGAAACCAGCAGCCTTAGCAACAACACATTGATTGATGGGCATGACTCAAGTTATGAAGATGCAGATTCCATGAGGTCACGGTCACACAATAAAATCGAATGGATAACTAGTATTAATGACATGCAATTAATCTTCAGATGCAGTCACGTCTGGATATAAAGCATGAAATCATATTGCTGTTAAACAATATACGTGAGAAAAGACAGGAGACATTTGAATATCTGGTGATGTCATCTTTGTAGTTCTCTACTTCATAGAGAATTATAGCAAAATACAAAAGTGAAAGACTCTTTTCACTTTGATGATTTATGGAAGTAATTATTTCAGGAATTATAATAACTGAAGAACCGGGGGTGGGGTTCTACTTAAAACTCCAAAGGGGCTTTGGCCAGCTCTGATCTTTGTAACAGTATTACTTTAGTGTCTACATTTTCCCTTTCTTCAAATGGAATAAATAGCCCACACGCTTTAATAATAAAAATGACTCTTAATGGAGACATTGCTTGTTATAGCCGTGCAACTTCCGTCCTGAGGACATGTCTTATTAGCCAGTCGGTCATCCCCAAACCTGGAGAAGCATTACAAAAACATTGTGCACACATACTGTATAACGTTAACGGAACTAAAACAATTATAAGGACACATGTTTCATATCAGGAGCTCCCATCCTGTATATGTTGAATTGGAATGTACTTTCAGAGTAGACTAGTTGACTTGTAGTGCAGCGGGTGTAAAACATATCGTGAATTGCTGCATTGCATTGTAGCAACAGCTGGATCAGAGCCATCATTAATATTCCACCCGTGAATTAGTTGTGCTGTGCTTTATCTGTGACAGGTGGAAATGTCTGCCCGAAAAAAAGTCTATAGAATCTCATATAAGAGTGCTTGGATACTAGCAAAGCTAGCAAAACGTGGGTTTGCAAGATTTATGAAAAGCATAACAACATACAAAGTATAACATAGATGGATTATGAAATAGCTGATTTTGTTCTCAGATTTACTCTCAATATTTCATGAGAGCATGGTGGATTTTGTGTAAGAAAACTCTGTAAGCAGTTTGGTCAACAACAACTGTAAAGAATAAGAAACATGCCTCAAAGAAATATGCACGTCATGCTCTCGATAATGTTATTTCAATGAAATTCAACCTGGCCCCTTTTGTAACTAGATTTCCTTTTGTTACCGGCCGATACAAATGCAAAAAATGTGCGTGTCGAGGCAACGTAAAATGTTTTGGCTTCCATAAGAGGGCATGACCAACTAAAAGTTTGAGAACCGCTGCTATAAATTATTAAATATAAATCTGGATGTACTCTTCACCAACTCAAAATGACGAAACAACAAAGCCATTCAGCAGTCATAAACATATGCAAGCGATCATTGTGAATGGATAATACGTTTTATTAAATTGTTCTGTTGAATTGTACCGTGATACCATACTGTGGTTAGATTCATCTCTATGGCTGCATTTTCAGTTTCACATGCTCGTATTGACAGTTGCACACTGACTCTATACAACAGAAAAAAGACTCAAGGGGTATTCCAGAATCAAGTACCCCTTGAAAAGTGGAGATTGCACCAATATGTTATTCTAATCACAAATCACAGCTCACTTTTCCAGAACTGCTTTTAATGTGTGATTAATGTGTGTTTTTATATGTATTGTGGGTTTTTTATGATATTTTAACCTACCGTATGTAAAGTGTCTTTGAGTTCCATGAAAAGCTCTCTATAAATACGATGTATTGTTATTAGGTTTGGGGCCTTTCTCATTTATGGACTTTGTGCCTCCTTGTCTCCTCGATCCCTTGGTTTGGGACCTTAAAATCGATCTCAGCGCTCCATTTCGAATGACGGCCTGATTCCTAAAATGCATCTTGAGGAGCGAGGAGGAGCTATCAGCTTGGATACACAGGTACGTCATTCGTAGAACCCGATGCAATCTGTTGTTTTTTACAGTAACTGTTACTTTACATCAAATTCATTGCTTTTCTTCAAAATGGGCTTATATCTGGAAAAATCTGAATTCAGAGAAAACAAAAGCTCATATTCTTTGTCATAAAACTACAAGTTGTTCGGACTTAGAAATATAAACAAGTGGCATTGAAGTGGTGCATAATACGAGATTGGGAGCATTTTGATTGGCTCTCAACATGTCAAGCTTGCAGCTTGTAGCTTACCATGCTAACAACGCTAACAGTACAAACATGCTGACTGAGCTAAAAGTGTTTACCTGGGAGGGAACTAGAGGGTGGGTGCTACATGTGTACCGTGTGAAACTAAGTTACTTACTTATTTTAACCCAAAACATCATCTTTTACAAAAGCTAACCAATAAGTCTTGTGGCCTGAACTTGTTTTATAATCATCATGAAGCTATGTTTCGTGTATTGACTTCATTTTGTCGATACAACTTTCAAGAGTGAACACACTTCCCCACTTGTCTTTTAGAATGCTTCAAACAGACAACTCCATCATTTTTCAAATGGACTTGTTCGACACATAGAGCATCCGGAGTGAGATGAGCTTCAGGAAGCCCTGGAGGAGAAGAAAAGAGACAGAGCTGCTCTTGTAGTGTCTTCTCGGCAGGTAAAGTACAGATAAATGTTCACAAAAAAAAGCCCTAAAGCCAGAGAGAAAAGCCAAAGATGCTGTTGTAAAGGCTGGAAAGAAGGAGAAAGCTGAAAAAGACATTCTTGGTGTAGGGACGAAGAAAAGGAAATGGCTGGTCTAACTAAAGGAAAAACCACCACAGCAATGCAGAGCTGAAGGAGACCTTGTGGAGTTTTTAACAATGTAGCACTTTGAAACATGCAATTGTAAAGTCTTAGTTTTGTTTGTTTCTCTGGCACTAACACACACATGCCAATAGTTGCACACTGTTGACCATACGGAATGCTTCACCGACAACCAAGCGCTCAGACAGAGGTTAGTGTGAAGGGAAGAAAACGGAGATCATTTGTTCTACAGCAAACATGGATGTAAACAAAGCAGTGAAAAAAAACTAAATAATAAGCTTTCAAAATGTTTTATGAGGGCGGAATTGTCATTAATTTTTTTTGTCAGGCCTTAAGGACACACACTGTGTTCTAGTGAGAAACACTGAATGTAAACAGGACTGTGTTTGTTCAACAGAGAACCTTTTAAAGACAAAATCATAATAAAAAATGGCAATTCTATTAAACCTGTTCAAACATCACCCACAAAGTCCTGATGAAGATTATCTACAAGTATTATCTACAAGATTATCTACAAGTCGAATGTTAATTTCTTAATAAATAACAACCAAGCTTTTAAGACTTTGAGCTTAATCGTTGCTTATTTTGTGAGAAATATTATTTTTAATTTAATTGAATAATTAACTTGAATCCATTCACCTTCATTGTACTGGTGTGGAGGTACAGATCTCAAGTTTCAAAACTCTGACTGCAAAATAATATTCACACGGCTCGATACTAGTAGATGTAAGTCACGAATCCACACGTTCTCACTCCGAACTCGTGGAATACGGCAGCTTGGTCAATGGCATCGTGCGTCAAACTGTGACGCTCAACGCACCCCAACACAGCACAACAGCTGTTGCACATGTTAAGTTCCGCTCATTACATGCATACATAGTCTTTTTCAAAATAAATGTCCGTTTTCACAGGAAACAAGTTAGTTAGGTTTAGGAAAATATTTTGGTTTGGGTTCAAATAGCTAAGTTTGTTCCGTAGTTAAGAAGGCTACGTTATGTGCGTATTGACATTACGGCAAGTAAGCTACGTTACGTACAACGCAGTAATGTTAGATAACGTCACATAAGTTAAGCCAACACTGACGTTTAGTTTCATAGAGGACACAAACACTGGTCTCCTGCATGAAAGTCCTGTTTACGGACCTGGCCATCCACCCAGTCCTCCTCCCGTCGCAGACTTATTCACTCTTTTTATTACAAAACCTCCTTTAGTCCCGCCATAACTAAGACCACAGAGAATGTCATAGTTTGACGCGTAGGGCCACGGACCAAGCTGCTATATTTGAAGAGTTGGGGGTGAGAACGGGCTGGAATTTGGGTGAACCAACCCTTTGACACTGTCTGTCTCTCTCTCTCTCTCTCTCTCTCTCGTTTTCCATACAACTCGAGTGCCTTGCTCAGGTTTCAGGGGTTCTCTGGGCACGAACAATGCAGGGACTGAGTTCAGCTAATGAAATATTTTCAGTGAAGTCAATTCTAAGCCTAGTGCCTACTCACTTCATTATCCTGCAGGTGGCCCATTCTCACCCGGCACTCAGGTCTGGCTTTAGCCAGCGGCCTACTCTTTACTTACAGCTCTCAGGTGCAGGGTCGACATTTTCTACATATGTAACTGCCTATTTCCATTTATACAAGGTGTTTATCTTCACCAGGCTTCCAGCTTTATCCCTGCCTGCAATTAGGTGCCAGGTTTTGAAATGGTTCACCGTCTAATTTTATGACTGCTCCTGGCGAGAGGAAAGAGGTAAAAAAAATCACAAGGTGTTCCATTTTTACATGACATCTGAGTGAATAATGGGGTCCTTCAAATTGGCATTCTCACACGCCATACGATGCAGATTTAACAGGGCTGAGCTCTCAGCGGGTCTTCTGGCACACAGGAATGTGGCACTTGTTGGCGCAAAGTATTGGTTTAGCGCACTGTAAATGTGGGTGGTATGTATAAAAAGAGAGGGGGAGGTATCTCCAAACAAGCACGGAAGAGAGATGTAGGAGTAAAAGGAAATAACAGTCGAGATGCTGCATCAATCTGTTATTTGTTCTGACCATAGATAGGGACTTTTTTCGGATGTACAAATCCTGTTTTTTACTTGCTGACATAGCATCATAGCCATCCTCAGACCCTACACCACCAGCATTCGTCTTCCATCAGTTTCCATGTCTAGATGGCAGGGCCGTTTGGGCCCCACTCGCCGGTGCACTGATCCTCTTGATTGACTTTGTGTTAGGACCTTAATTCCACTCAACGCCACAGAACTCCATTTCATGGGGATTAATTGTTGCTTGACATTCCAGGCAGAAGACTAAAGGCTCACAAGCCCGGAATATTCCAAGCAGGTTGCTCTAAATCCCTTTTGAGCGAGGCGCTGACTTTAATTCAATTTGAAAAACTGATAAAAGGCTGAGATTGATGAAGGCTGGATGGAATTCACTTTATTGCCATGAATTATAGGTATTAAGGCAGCTGAAGACTGCATTTGTCATTAATGTATTGGCTTTTGATATTATTTTAATGGGCTTTAGAGATGTAGTAAAAATACAGCAGTGGCTATTGTTAAATTCAGTCTGAGGAGGGAGAAATCAGTACGTCGGATCTTTGGATCTTATCAGCGCACCCGTTATGTGAACATCACTGAGCCTCTCAGAGGAGCTTTGGGTAATAGAAGATTTAACATTGTATAATAGATTTCAGCTACTTCGCCTGAACCATTTCACGTGGAGCCATGAGATGTTAAAACATCGTTTGACAGAAATAAGCCTGCTTTTGATAAAAGTTCCACAAAGCCAATTCCCACATCACTCTTCGCTTTCTCCCCTCCTCTGTTTTATTTTTTTCAAGATTAACATTTCATTTCTTTATTTCTTTCCCTGGAGCTTAAAGGAAGAAAAAGTAATCATCTCTTAAGTGTGGAGGTGCGCAGAAAGCACCGTATTGAGGTTTCCGACAGGGGACCTTTTGTAGCACACCAAGTATGTGCAACAGTTTTCAGCGACTGGCATCATCTCCTCACAAGCCCTGTATTTTAAAATGAAGACCCAATCAGTTGTCATGGAGCCAGAGCTAACCGGTCGTAAAGAGGTCTGATGCATTTCATGTCAGCCAAACATCACCGCTGCTGTTTGGGGGCTTCACTCTAACAAAAACACAACAAGCATATATTCACATAAATGACAGTCATCATCCCTTTCTATTTAAAGTTGTGCTCGAAAGATACTTCTTTTTAAATGTGGTGTTGATTACTGTGGGTTTTGTTTAAAGCCGTAGCTTGACATGAGCTTTCCCAGACCACTCTCATATCTGTCTGCACAATGTGAAGCTGCAATCGCTTAGCTAAGCTTAGCTAAGCTTAGCATAAAGACTGGGAATATGGCCCTTAACGTAAAAGAAATACACCTCTTTATAATACCTCTGTCTTGGCCAGGCGCTGTAGACCAGAGACACTGTTTACACCTGGCATGAACATGTGGCTGGGTGATCCGATCACAAGTGAACAGCTCTAAAAACAAGTGTAAAAAAACACCAAAACGCATTGTGAGCCCAATCACTTGCCGCGGTGGTCTGGAGTGCATTTGACAACGTTTCTCCTTTCTCCAGTTGGTTCTCGAATCCCATCAGCTATTGTAGCCGAGGGTTATGAGTTGCACCTATACTTATTGGAAGTAGTAAAATAATAACACTGAGGCACCGTAATCGGAACCAAGACGGCAGCGGCTTACAGCTTGACGCTTTCTGTGCATACCTTTCACAATAAAAGCCCTAGACATAATCCCTGCATCACTGCTTACCAGAGGGAACTTAAATTCACTCAGTGAGCATTGTGTTAAGAGGCAACTTAACAAAATAGCTTTAGCTGGCTTTGTCCACTTCTTCTGAACATTGCTAAAATATATGCATCCAACTTCTTGGACATTTTGGGTTTATTCTTTGTTTTCATTTCCAGCTGACTCGGCGGGGGAAGTGCATTGCTGCGTCCCGCCCAATGGCGCAAATATCAGTGGTGCAACTGTTGCATCTGCAGAAGGGAAAGGACAATTTAGTTTTTTTGCGTTTATATTCAAAGTTCAAAGTTTGCTTTATTGTCAATTCCACAATGTACTGAACATACAGGGGAGTTGAAAATACATTTCTCTCTAGTCAAACATATAAACATATAAAGTGAATACAGTGCAATAGATTAAAAAACATTTAGACAATAAATATATATAATAAGAGAAAAAACAAAAAAGCTATCAATCTGTATTTAGCAGCAGTTTGACATGGAGAGTCTTAAAAGAGAGGAGGGAGAGATTTCAGAGAGTTCAGCTTCCTAACAGCCGGGTGGACGAAGCTGTTTGAGAGTCTGGTGGTGCGAGCACGGAGGCTCCGGTATCTTCTCCCAGAGGGCAGGAGGCTGAAGAGACTGTGTGAGGGGTGGCTGGAGTCGCGCACAATCATGGTCACTTTGCGGGTGAGGCGAGTGTCATATATGTCCTGCAGGGAGGGGAGTGAGGCACCAATGATCCTTCCAGCTGTGTTCACTATGCGCTGCAGGGCTTTCCTGTTGTGGTCAGTGCAGCTTCCGCCCCACACAGTGATGCAGTTTGTCAGGATGCTCTCAATGGTGCCTCGGTAAAAGGTGCACATGATGGGTGGTGGTGTTCTTGCCTTCTTCAGTTTGCGGAGAAAGTAGAGCTGTCTCTGGGCTTTCTTTGCCAGTGATGTTGTGTTGGCTGTCCACGAGAGGTCCTCAATGTTGCTGGGCTCTCTTGCGCATCATCTGTTTCATAGCATCTTCTGGGTAACTGTTTAATGCTAACGCTGAATGTCATTGCAAATGTGATAGCTGTGTAGAACGCTCATGGTGCTGATCAGAGGCAGGTGTGTTCATGTTTGTGTGTGTGTGTACGCGGAGGAGCGACGCGTCAGCCGCTGTCCTGGTGCTGATCAAAGGCTGGTTTGCAGGATGGAAATTGCATGGTGACATAATAATTGTCTCCCTTGCGATTGTCTAGAGTGCACTTCAGTGTGCGAGTGAAGGCCCAAGAAAAAGTGGGGACCTGGGCCAACCGCAGCCATGTTACACTGCTGCTTGTGCCAGTTAAAAACTACAATGCATTTGGCCTTTGCAAATGGAAATGATGTCCGTGTTTATTTGCATATCGAGCGGGGAAGTGAGATCGGATCACAAGTGGTCACTGGAGACGCATTCTAATGCCAGGTGTACTGACGTACTCAGTGCTGTCCATTTGTGATTGGATCACCAAAGACGCATGTTGGTGCCAGGTGTGGACAGAACCAGTGAGCGAAGGTTGTATTTCTCCCTTTCCACAAGGCCTTGTTTCCCCAACCATTGTTTTAGAGTCAGCTTAATTATTCACTTTAGTCCAATATTTCAGCTTTTTTCACAAGTGATCATTTAAGGTGGCACAAGATTGTTCAGTTAGTTTAATGGGTTGTTGTGGTAGTTCAGCTGCTCAGCAGCTCAATCAAAGAGAGTGTAGACATGTTTACCTCATTAAGTCCTCTTAGCAGGGAGGGGCCGGGCTCTGTTAAGATGTAGCAAGAAAGGTAAGAGACTTCTTCAGTAAATGATATCCCGTTTCATTTGGTGTGCTCATTGGCATGTAATGATTTCTCATATAGATTGAGATGTCAGTAACTTAGAAACCTTTCATTAATGGTAATTAAGTTGAATTGTTTTGGTATGATGTGGATGCCTGCTCTGTTTTGCTCACCCCATGCTTACCTGTGCAGGTGGTATGTTCCAGTAAGGTAAGGCTGCCACGGTGAACATACAGTCACTGGAGTAAGGGAGGGGGGGGAGATAGCAACTTGCTATGAGTCTGTAATTTTATTTTGTTTGGTGTTCTTTTGCTTCGGTTTGAATGTAGCTTCACTGAAATTCCCAGGTTTCATTTTTGTCCTTTGTTTAAAACCTTCTGGTGACGAGCGACCCCCATTTGGAGGTTGAGCGAGACCGTTTAGAGTGGTACTGTGGTTCCGAATGGACTTTTTAGCAAGAAATATCAAAAATGCTCCAGACATTCCGAATTAACAAAAGACGTCTGGGCAAAATCATCATACCAGCCATTTTACACAATTATACACAAACTAATTCAATAAACTAGAAGATTTATCACATAATCACAGATTTTTCTCCAAAAATCGGTGAACTGTGCAACCGATTTTCATCTTCCATCACAAAGCCGGCAGCGATCATGGCGGATGGATATATGATTCCGCACTAGGGCTTGATAACGCGTCGAATCACGGTCTCCAAATTCACCTCTGTCAAACCATTCAAAAGTTACATGAACAAAGCCAACAAACAACACACTGCTCCCCAGCAAAAAAAATGAAACTGAGCATACCTTTTGGTGATTTTCGTGCCGAAAAACGCAGGTAATCCATTGAAATCCGATACAGCTAAAATAGTCCCTCTCTCCACTCTCTCTGCAGTGAAATGAACGTGCTGGGACCTTATATGCGGAAAGGGCCAGCATTTTTCTGCTGGACCAATGGATTTTACGCATAGGGGTTGTGCCAAGAATATCGAGATTTTGAGTGGCTAAAAGGCTGTCAATCTTCGAAATAACCCACGCAGTGCTTTCGTTACTCTCTTCCGCGTTCAACAAGGTGTCACATGATGAAATCCGCCAATCACAGGCCTTACAAAGGCTTAAAGAGACACGGACTAAGAGGAGATTCTTTTATGGAGAGACATGAGAGCTGAAAATGGCTGAAAATGATGCCAAACTGCTTTATTACGATGTATTGAACACTCTTAGTGATAAAGCAAGTGAATATATAGTTAATATTTAGTTATATAGTAGATAAAAGTTGAAAAGACCAGCACAAAAGCTGGTTCCAAAGATGAGAATTCGGCTTGAAACTCTGTACTCAGACCTCATTTATGCTGGCCTGCTTCACTCAATCTAAGTAAAGTTTGCTTGTAGAGAGCACAAACATGTTGTGCTATGACTGTGGAGTAGTATTAGGCTTCAATCTGCATTATTTCACATAAATATTTTCAATAAAAGTGCTTTTTTTTTCAGGTGAACCTGAAACTTTTCAATTTGAGCTGTGTGCCATCTTCATTCACTATTAACCAGTAACATATACACAATACTTACACATCTGAACAAGTCTCTCACAAGGTCTACCTGTATTATACCATCAAAATTATTAAAATAGACCTTGTAGTTTCAGATTTACAGTCTTTTAAGTATGGTTATGCAATTTTCGAGCAGAGGCCTAAAAATAGGGCTGGGGGGCTAGGGATAAAGAGGTAAACCTTTTGTGAATAAATGCCACTTTTTTGCACTAGTCCTGCTTTTGGACTTGGTTTCTCAAACCACCTCATCGACCCTTTAAATGGGGTGGCAGCACTAGACAACCTCTGTTACTAGTCTTGTTGCTAAGCTAGCTTGCTGCTGGATGTAGCCTTATATTAAACGGACACATGTGAGAGTGGTATCAATCCAATCATGTAATCCTCCCCAAGCATAATTTCCAAAGTGTGAGTACATACTTGCTTGTGTATATTTCTCTCTCAGACTATTCAGATTGGATCTGGACACATAGTTCACTTCTCAATACAAAAACCAATACAGATATTAAACGCAATACACTGGCCTTGAAAGCTTTTAATACAATTATATTCAACTGATTTCTGTCGCAAAAAAAAGTTCTTAATTTCAATTCAAAGTGAATCAGAAATACCCCTGTAAGTGATGTCTACAGCCACATCAGCGATAATAAATATGTGTAGTGATACACTAAATAACAGGAAGAGGAATTTATCACACATACTAAAATTTGTTGGTCAACTATAATAGAGATTCCCACCTTTTTGTTATTTAAACTAATCTTTTGAATTCAACATCTTGGAATGACATGCTTCAATATTGTAATGTTCTTATTCGTTTGATCTTTTAGTGAAACATCAAAAAAGAACAGAGAGAAAAAATGCAAAAGGTTTAAAAAAGGCAGAGCTAGACATAATGTCTTATTATGAATATCAATAGAACATCTGATATTCAAAATGTGATCACAAGGAAACAGTTACGAGATCAGAGCTGTTCTCTATTCTATCATTAGGCAGTGTACTGGAACACTGGATCATGTCCATTATTCAAAAGTGAAAATGATTCATTATTTGGCATGTACTTTGAGCTCTTTCAAACATCTTAGTCAGTTGAGATCATTCCAATCCAATTACTTGTTAGCTTCAAATGAAACTTACAAATAGTTTTTTCATTGTAGAAAAATGCTGGTGTTATTCCATATTTTCATTTTTATTAATACATCTCATAATACTGAACTAAGATTGTTTCCTGTTATTCTTTAAAAACTCATCACAAATATACAGTTTCATTTTTAAGAAAAGTCTCAGTCGTTTCCTACAGCAGCTGTTCATTTTAGTTTTTCAAACGGGACGAAATAGTGCATTTGTTGGGGACTATTGCCAGTGGCGGAGTAATACACATTTAGTTCTCTAGTAGGTATTTGGGGAAGCTGGACTGTGTATATGGGTTTGACTCAATGTGTGTTCCTGGTAATGAAGGAACATGTCACCCTGTGCAACAGTGTGGCTCTTTGATGTGTTTATTATGGTGTTTGGACAACAATAGAGCTCTATGGCACAGAGGAAGAAGATCTTTTCATAAGATTTGTTAACAATATCAAAACAATTAAATATATCACCATCATTATCCTTTCAAAGCCTTCCAGTGACTCAAAGGGCATAATCCCTCCCTTTCCTCATAGGAACACCTCTTACGCCTATGAGGAAGTATTGAGCTTTATTGAGCATAACAGTGATAAACAGAATGGCAAAGTAGAAGTAATTCGTGAATAAAAACGGTATTTGTTTTAAAAATAGAAACTCAGCAGAGTTGTGAGTATGGCATGACTGTTGTTGTACAGACAAATGTAGTGTTGTGAGCCATATGAGCCATTATGGTAGCTGTACTCTGGGTCATGGGACTCGCAGGGTTAAAGTAGCCGATATTTACACACGTATGTATCTATTTCACACAGCAAGTGATCAATAACTAATTCCAGTTGACTTTACTTTGCTGCTTAGTTTAGTTTTTTTAGTATAGTTAGCTATCGATGAAACCCAGCACTTCCTGTATGGATGTCTACCTTAAAGCTAGGGTCGGTAATGCTGAGAAACTACCAGGAGGATGCCAGATTTTGAAAGTTCTCAACCTACAAACCAAGCCCAGTGTTGCCAATTCTCCTCTAATGGAAGAAGCTAGTAGCACGAGCTCCAAAAGTCTCTACATCTTCTGAAAAAGTCAGCAAGTCGGCAACACCCTTCAGAACTCCCTCCAAAGCCACTCCCCCAAAAGATGTCACAATGAACTGAAACAACATTGATTGGACAGGCGTATTACAGTTTAGTATGTAAGAGCTTTTGATTTATTGATTGCTGTCGAGAGGCGAAGGGAATTTTCATCAATATAAAAAAAACTTTCTAAAATTCAATACCAATAATAGCTTCACAATTTCTCCAGTGACTCAAAGGAAACACTGTAATTCTACCATTTCTTGGTCAGCATTTAATGAGGGAAATCTGC
Source organism: Melanostigma gelatinosum (assembly GCF_949748355.1). Classification (NCBI taxonomy): domain Eukaryota; kingdom Metazoa; phylum Chordata; class Actinopteri; order Perciformes; family Zoarcidae; genus Melanostigma; species Melanostigma gelatinosum. The sequence continues at coordinate 6,547,437 of NC_136652.1, read as the reverse complement.
AGGAAATGTTGAGTTTCATTGACAGTAGCTTAACAATCAACAACAGAGCGGCAAAGTAGAAGCAAATTACTGAATGTGATGACAATTCAGGAAATATATATTGTGAGGATATCATATTATATATGCGCTACTACTTAAGTGATGTCTCAAACTATTTGGCAAACAACATTCACTCTCTGTTCACTACTCGGTATCTGAAATATGCCAATCATGTACAAGCTCAATTTTGAACTTCTATTTGAAACTCTTCATAAACTTCAACCCTTCAAAAAAAATCTCATTGGAAGTATGTTTGTGCCAAGGACAGCCTATTCTATCACTGCACTCTTGTGTTCGTGCTCAGAGTTCTAGGGAAGAGTTTTTCTGGGGAGAGCAGGCTGCCCTTTCTCCCTCTTAATCCACCCTATCTGTGTGTCACTCTTTTTAAAGGCCGCTCTGACGGAAGGATTAAACAGATTACTCACTTTATACAAAGGTAACATTTGATGAAATTCTGCTCCCTAAAACAAGATCTCGACTTCAGGAACCAAACATATCAAGTAGCACTTAAGAATACCTGGAAGAAATAGCCCAATAAACTGCTGTTGTCAAAATTGTCTATTATTCTGAGCACTTTCAGGACTTCCCATCCATGTTGTCTTCAAAGCTGAAATCAGAAGCTCATTCTTGACCTCGGAAACAACATTTGGTGAAACAATCTCAACACAAGGTTAATGTGTAGCTGTTCTGGACCTTAAATTGCACAAAGCAGTAACTCCAACCAACTATAGCTTCCTAGTTAATGTCTCCATCCTATCTACAAGTAAGGACACAGGCCTTGTCATGCACCCTTTCTTGCTGATCAAATGAACTGTCCTCACCTATGACCTATGATCTTTTCCCATTTCCTACCGGCAGTGAAGATGTTTTTTAGAGTTGTGACCAAGTCATCGTTTTTAAAGTCACAAGTAAGTCTCAAGTCTTTGCGGTCAAGCCCGAGTCAAGACAGGCAAGTCCTAAGTCAGGCCAGGAAAATCCCAAGTCAGGTCCCAAGTCATGACCGGCAAGTCCTCAGTAAAGTCCTCAGTCCAGACCGGCAAATCCCAAATTAGGTCCGAAATCAAGCCAGGGAAATCCCAAGTCAAGTCCTAAATCAAGACCGGAAAGTCCCAAGTCAAGACCGGCAAGTCCTAATGTAACAGAGTTAAAAATGTACTTTATTATTCTGTTGAGTATGTGTGAATTCTATCTTTATGAGCTATTTTTATTTAGCGTTTTATTTTGTTAATGCTTCCTGCGGAAGCGGCGTCTCGCCTCTTTTGTACCTCCGAAGCCCCCGTAGTCCCGATTTTCCCTCCCAGTGGTGTTTCGTACTGATGAGGGTAAGTTGTGTGGAATAATATCGTTGCACTGTTTTGTTGTTTTCTTCGGGAATGTAACTGTTTACGTTACGTACTTTAGTAACTGCTAAGGCGACGACCTTATGAAGCTGTTACGTGCCGTTTTGACTGGAAAATATCAGTTTACTGGCTGTTTCAGTTCGCCTATTTGGCGGCATGTACTTTTACGTCAGGCTGCCCTGTCATAACGTAACGACGCAGATACTTTGGTATTCCTTTGTGTGAATTCTGTTGTCTTACATGTTTAGGAGCGGATGTATACAGAGAGAGTGAGACCAGGAAGAGACTAATGTGGTTTATGTTGTCTTCTGCAGCGAATAAATGCTGGAAAACTACCCTCTGAGTCGTCTCCTTCAATGCCATTCCAAAAAAATGCCATTCCAAGTCTGTTACACTAAGTCAGGTCCCAAGTCAAGACCGGCAAGTCCTCAGTCCAGACCGGCAAATCCCAAATTAGGTCCTAAATCAAGCCAGGAAAATCCCAAGTTAAGTCCCAAGTCAAGACAGGCAAGTCCCAACTCAAGTCCCAAGTCCAGACGGTCAAGTCCCAAGTATAGTCCTCAGTCATGACCGACAATTCCCAAGTAAAGACGGGTAAGTTCAGACTGTCCAGTCCCAAGACAAATCCCAAGTCCTAAACTTTGTGGTCCGAGTCTTAAGAGAGTTATAATGCCCTCCTTAACGGATGTAAAGCCATTTGAACAATGGTCAATGTGTCGGTTATGAAGGGTGACAGTCAGCGGGAGCCAGAAGCTCGACAGAAGCTAACCTGCTGAGTTAATTCAGGATTAGGGGTCCAGGCAATATAGACCTAGCTTGGTTTGACGGGCTAACTATGGAGGAGAAAGGAGAAGGAGAACATATCTGGAACAGGAGTGTGATGAAAGTGTGATTTCCTCAGGCTCTCCGATACGGAATACACACGTGATCACTCTCTGACTCACTCTCAGGGACGCATTGATGTATACAAGAATGTAGGGCAGCGACACATCCACCATTGGATCCATGACTACTGTATGTGCAGTGGCTGCTAATTAGGGCGCGTTTCCAGAGGCTGTACGTCACAACTGACCACTAAAAAAAAGGCAACATTTGCTGTTAAATCTGAATTTCCATTACTCATCAAGAACCTATTAGACGACTTTCCAATAACTGCAATCAGCCAGCGTCAATGTTGTGAATAAAAGAGGTTTTTAACAGGTTTTTTTGCTAAACACGATCTGCAAATTGCCATTTGTAAGCGCCGAAGAGATCCAAGGCCGAGTGCGCTCATTCGATAGCACAACGCTGTGGCTCTTTCATTCGCAGCGTCTGCTCGCATCCGTCGCGAGAGTGACACAGCGTGAGATGGAAATGTTTTCAGATGTTTACAAATTGAGATGTCTGGGAGAGAAAGTCTGACAGCCCAATCAGGAGGGATGTCTGGATGCAAAAAAAAGGGGTGGGTGGGAGATAAGAGAAGTTTGGCAAGAAGGACAGTCCTCAGAGGAACCATCATAATCTCTTTTTCTGCCTTCCCAAAACCCTCTGAAAGAGATTCTATAAATATACGACGGGAGCGAGAGGGTGGCGAAAAAAAGCATCACTCGCACAGTCAGAAGTTGAAAAATGTTGAGCGCCTTAAAGAAAGAGGAGAGTGAATGAATAAGTGAATTTATGTTCGTTGCAACAGGAATCTGCATTCCTTATCTTCTGGTTATGAATTAAAACGAGGAGCACCTGGAGATTCTGGCTGCTTGCTGCTGGAAGCCTCATCCCACGCGGGAATCTCAAACCTTTCATACCCCTCGCAGGTTCATTTCCTGGGAATCAATTAGAGCTGGTGCCGACACCGTCCCGTGCATTAAGGGGATTAGTCGGCCACTCGTTCAGCCGCATTCTGCTCCGCCCTGTTCTCGCAAGATTTACATGCTAAAACGGGCTTACTTCACACACAGGACATATGAGACAGATACAACAGATGGGGAAGTGGAGATGGCTAAAAAAAATCGAGCCCACTCATCCTCTCTCTCTGCCATAAATTGGAATTCACACAAAATGATGTCTCTCTGTGATGGAGATGAGCTTGGCAGCGGAAGCAGGGACGAGGCTGTAGCTGGTTGTTTTTTTACCAAGAATTTAGCACAGTAAAAAAAAGAAAGATGCACCGTGTCGAAAAAAAGGATTATGGGATTACAGAGCGGTGACACTTGTCTCCAAGACAGAAGGGGTCAAAAGTTCAGCGCTAACCGGGAGTGGCGGTGGAGCTCTTTCCAAAAAGCGAGGCTGTGATGCAGTGCCAGAGTAACTGGGCTGCCCAAACAGCCTGCCAGAGTGAAGTGCATGGCAGGAGATAAAGACACCCTGCTGCCGGTCGATAATAGGGAGAGGACTGTGGACCAGACTGCCTGCCCGGATCCCCCAACACACACACACACACACACACACATACGCACTGGTCAACTGAAAACACACACTGTCCACATGGTCAAAAGAGTCGTCGGCCTGTTTGATTGTCCTTCACCAGGCAGCCAGTGTAAAGCCTGTGCGTGTTATCAGGGCCGGACCCAGACATGGCAATGCCTTTGGCAGGTTGGGATCTGGTCTCCTGAGCCTCCGCCTTTATGATTTTAAAAATACTTTTAGTTTGAATGCTAAAATCGGATGCCATAGGTATGTTGAAAGGGTTCTTGTTCAGTCCTACTGGCCATGAAGGGATCACTTCATAGCATGGCTACTGTGACGAAGGACGACCTCAGACAGGTTTCGGAGAAGCAGCGGAGCAGGAACCGCACTACGCCCGTTGCGGAAGAGGACGGCAGTCAGCTGCTCGCGGACTAATATTAACGGCGTGAAGGAAGTGAAAAGGCTTGAACGAGCTAGGCGGCGCGAAATGACGGCCGTGTCTGTAAATAGATTAGTTTAAGTTGCTGTTCGGAGTTTGACTCTCAAGACTGTGTGCGTGCAAACAACCAGTAAGTAGATGTAAAGTTTGGTGTTAGGCTAATGTAGTTATAAGTGTTATATTGTGTAATTTGCACGGCAAGCTATTCTGATAGTTAGTAGCTCGTTCCTTGTTTGCTAATTGGTGGCTGTAGGAGTCCCGGACCTGTTTATCACTGCCTGTATTCTGTCCTTGTATGTCCTAATTAGAAACCAATGTTGTATAGAGGTATTTACTAATTATTATTTCATGTATGTCTGTTTCAGAACCACACACAATTGCTTGTTTGACTATTGTCAGTAAACCTCTCAAAAGGAACATCTTGTCTGGAGTGCATTCTGATCGATGCCCCCTGGTGGCCACAACGTTTAATGAACCACAGTAACAATATACAGTCCTTTCCCAGTCAATACAACAGCTACACTATATTTCTGACGCTGTTGAAAGTTTAGCAGAAGCTAAATTGTTGCTTCAGCAGTCTGAGTTAGCCAAATATTCACCCTTCGTCCCAACTACTTTGGTGAAATACCTGTATGCAACTAGCAGGACATATGACTCAGCAGAAAACTTTGAGTGTGTTTACAGGCACCTCTTTAAAAAAATGTATTAAAAAACGTAAACGTGAGCATTTCAAAAAACGGGTTAGGGTTAGGGTTACCCAAATGTTTTCACACTTGGCCAACCCAATCTCACTCCCGATGCCCGTACGGCTTCTGATACCGATGCATTTAGCATCCGTATGAGACGCACCAGGCTTTCAACTAACTCCGATGTAAACCCATCCGCGTCATTATTTGTCAGAACAAACTGAAGTTAAATTGCGTGAAAGTAGGGCAAGGTGGGAGGGTGGACAGGTCAAACAAACGCAGGACTTTAACCCGGGAGACCACAGTTCATGTTCCAAACCAAGCCAACATTGAGTTATTTGGTCGTTTTGTTACGTAACTTCAGGACTTTACTGATGGCAGTTGCGTAACAAGCACAGCTATTTGAACTTAACCAAGTGGTTTTGTTTCGTAAATAAACCTATGTTGTATTTAATTTTTGGGGAAAGAGACTGTACATGCATGTAACATGTATGCATGCAGAAACTGTATGTTTCCTGTAAACACATACGTTTATAATTGCATTTTTCTTTATAGATTATGCAAACTACATAATACTTGATTTAATATTTAAGTTAGTAACACAAGTGATCACTTAACAATTAGTCCAATCTGTAGCTGTAGGGACCTTAGCAGCCAGTTCAGTTTATGTGCCTCAGGCGGTCTGTTGGAAGGCAGCTGATAGAAAGACTGTTGCTGGCTGCATTTATGAAATGTGACATAGCAGCAGCAGCAGCAGCAGCAGCAGCTGCTAGTGTGGAGGGACAGTGCTGCTGCGGATGGCTCTGCTGTACTCTGCTCACAGTTTGAATCATTTCCACTCCGAGATGCTGTTCCCACGAAAGAAAATTGCTCCGCCGGCGGGCATGAAGCTTTAAGTTTATAGAGGGACCAAAAAACATGTTTTTAAAACCGTGTCCGTGTGCAATATTCTGCTTTTTTCTTGTGTACTTTGGCACTGAATTTGTGTTTCTACTGATGGCAACTGAAAAGCATTCATTACCAAAGTGCTTCTGAGACCACCGCTTTCAGATATTCATTACTGAAATTACACTTCTGATTGCAAAATCACAAATGAAATAACTTGTAACTAATTAGCTTTCTTACCAAAATAAATTAAAATAACATACCACCAACAGGGTACTCTTGGATGAGTGCCTCAAGGAAAAGCGAATCTGACAGAGCAACTCCCACTACACATGTCAAAGACTTTTTTTTACCGTGTGTGTTTTTAGTGAGTGCCAAACAGCTCTTCATTGGGTCTGTCTGCCGGTTTGTACCAGCCTGTCTGAGCTTAAATTAGGGATTTTATCCTGATTTTCAAAAAGAAAAATGGATGATGGCTTTTCAATGAGTCAGAGGAGGACTGCGATGTGTAACAGCTCAGCATTTCTAGCTCTGCGATATATTGAATTATAATGATGGTTTTCAAAGGCTGCTCAGCAAGTTTAACGTTGCCAGCTCAGGGGCGAGATCGTTTGATCTGCAGACGCCATTAACATGATACTGATCGATTTTTCCATCTCTGCTGATATTGACTGTTTTCCGGCAGCAGAGGGGATGTGATCCATGCAACCAGCGTGTCACTCTGGGACCCCCTGGACTGTGGAGGCTAAGACCTCACACCACAGGGAGAAGGCCAGAGCACGTGTGTCCGCTGCTTTGCACAGTCGACACGCTGCAATAAGAAATCTACCAAGACTGGTTTACAATTATAAGGAATTTAATTCCACTGATGCAAGTACGATTACAGTTAAACATTGGAGTACATACTCCTATGAAATATTAAATCAATAAAACCCCGTTTGCAAAAAACTCAACTCAGCTCCTCAGGTATAAAAAACACGTCCGTAGTCTGAGAGCCTTCACGCGAGAGAGAAAAAAAAGTCTTTAAATCAAACCTCCCACATATTCGTTTGCGACTCCTCCCCTTCCGTCTATCTCAATTTCTATTGGCTAACTTCTCTAAACGCCTATCTCCACATCTCTCTCTCCCTGAGCAGCTAACACATTCAAATCCTGTCAGTTATGACTTACTCCCTTCTATGATAATCCTTCAGTATATAAGCTACACTTCTGCAACCTTGGCAGAAGCTTGATGTCTTATTAGCTACTAATCCTACATCACTTTATGTTTATCTTAATTATGCATTCCCAAAACCCTTATGATTATGACTAATTATGAATTCTTAATTATGAATTCTTAAACACTTTTATTATATCTACTAACTACAGTTTTTTGCTCAAATTTCTTACAGGACAGAGAGGGGATATAGAACACCCAAAAACAGCACAATCAATGTCACACACACATTGTACTTTTTACTGCACTATATTTATTTGACAATTTCCTAATTATTTATTTGGCACATTTTATATGCAGAACGTGTAAGTTGCACATTTGCAGATCAAGTTTACTTTTCCCCTATTAAGTCCTTTTAATATTGGATATCTTCCAATATCGAGTCCGATTTGATATTTTTTGAATCATAATTTATGCATTGTTGATTAAATATGTTTCAGACACTTTGAAGAGATATAAGATACTTGATCCACATATTGAAGGTTCTGGTCCAAAACTAAAAGATACAAAAGCTTAAACTATTGAAATAGAACGACTCCTGAAACTCATGTGACGCAACCAGAGTTGCTGCAACTTCAAAGTAGTCCATCCTCTCGCAGTTGGACAGTGGTGTTAAAGAGTGGAGCTTCTTCCCTCACAATTGATCTTTGTCTTGGAGTACAGATACCATACCGGCTTGCAGACAGGGGAAAACTTCTGGCTCTGAAACGTGAAGCCCATGCAGAAGTGCCTGAAACTTGCATTCTTTCTAATAGCCAGCAGGGGGCGACTCCTCTTGTTTAAAGAAGTCTGATGGTGTAGAAGTCTATGATTTATTGCCTCAGCAAACATTGTAAACATGAGTTTATGGTCTCAATCACCAGTTTCAAATCTTCTTCAATACAGCATGATGTTCATTTAGTAAATGATGGTCCATTTAGAGTAAAATAGACCATAAAGCAGAGGACGCTTTAGGGCGTGGCTACCTTGTGATTGACAGGTCACTACAACAGCGTTGACCAGTCTTTGAGTCTTTTTCGTCTTGAAACTTTAACCCTTTCACAGTGTTCATGAAAGTGTACAGTAACATTTTGGTCGCCTAAAATTGTCTTATTCACCGTTCTGTCTGACCTCCACCCTCTTGTGTCACTTCTGGGTGCAAAAGAACAAGATTGCAACAGCCCAAATGCTGAACTTGAGGCTTCTAAACTGCAGTCCACAAACCAATGGGGGAAGTCACAGTGACGACGTCCACTTCTTATACACTGTCTCTGCTTTCAGAGAGCACAAAAACACAAACCCAACATTTTTTCATTGGTTGCTAAAAATCTCTTGCAGCAAAATAGTATTTAATTAACCCGGTTGGATCCTTTAAAGAACAGTCCATCCACTTACATTCATTAAAACAGTTACAGAGCCAAATCATTGTATTGGCAACTTATGCAGAGCATATGGCTTACTTTCTAACAAGCCAGCACGGCTTCAACTTCAGCTCTATCATTATCCTGGGGAGATTTTGGTTTGCAGGCAGGCATTAACAGACAAGTCAGAGGCATACACTGATGACAATGAACAGAAAAAAATCAATAATCAAGGACCTAAAGGCGATAAAATAAATAAATATACAGTATATAAAGTAATAATATATGGTGCTCAATAAAGTGCAGTTCCTGCTGAGATAAAGTGCAGGTCTCTTAAGAGATTCAGTCTACAGCAATGAAAGAGAGTGTAAAGCGCTGAGTTTTTATTTTGAGCATGCAGTGGCAGCAGCCTGAAGGAAACTATTCATGAAGCGGGTGGACAGGACAGTTGTGCTTTGCTGATAACCCTTTTAAGATAAGTATCCTGAAGATGGTGTTACAGCACTGCACCGCTCTCACCTTGCTGACCACAGACTGATTTTATTTGACAGACTGAGGAAACTACAGCAGATATTCAATAAAACACTGATTCGTCAGAGAAATTGCACACCCTAAAAAAAATGAAAATCTTCCTTTGAAAGAACAAGCACTGCTGGACCTTTTCACAGACAGCATCAGAGTCATAAGCAAAGCAGATATTATCAATGGCAGTGCCATTGCTTCAGGCTTTTTTTGCTTTTATGGAAGAAGAGTTGATGTCCCATGTAATGGGACATGGAAAAGGCTATGTTGAATAAATCCTGACACAGCAAACATTCAACTCTCATAACTGATCGGCTGTTTCTGCTGTCAGCGTTTTCCCTGGAAATATATTCATGATGTCTTCATCTCCAATACGAGCTTACATGAAAGAACAATTAAAACCTGCCCCAAATTACTAAAGACTCCTCTTCATTTTTCCGTTGTGTATGGATTAGATAGCTACGGCGACTGGTTTTGTGTCCACTTTGCAACTCCTACTTCTTCGTATACTCTGTTTATTGGTGGATTACAGCCATGCATAGCACCAACTTCTGACCAAACTACACTGTAGCTGAGTTTATTCGCTCCAAACCAGTTGATGGAAACGCACCTAATTCGGGTTTCTTTTTTTTTGCTACATTCCAAAAATGTACAATTGAAAGGAAATACCACTAATGTCTGTATCTTGAATGCTTGTGTACAGTAAGTATTCCTGGGCTGTGTTCTACGATCAACGATCATGTCTTTGTCATCATAACAAGACACATTACCATTTAGTCATTGGTGAATTTGCACAGTGCTGAAGCACTTTGCTCCTCTGGTGAAAAACAGACATGTTGAGGACAGACGACAGGACGGCAGCAGCGTACATCAAACGTCAGGGCGTCGCGCGCTGAGCCCGACCGCAATGCAGACTTAATGTCTTGCGGAGGTCCGTCCCACAAAGAGTCGCCAGGCTGGAAGAAGATTGTGGTGAACGTTAACTTGACTGGCGAACGAGTCAAGTGAATAACGTGATAAAATAAGTCAACATTGACTTTTAGTTCCACATGGGACATGGACAGTGGTCTCTTGCACTTCATACGACATCACTTGCTTTGACCATATAATATTGGACCGAATGGGTTTACACTTTACACTTTACAAGGGTTTACAAGTTGTGTCGTCAGAGCGGTTGGTTCAGTCTCTGGAACACTACTGACCTCTTTAGTCTTGTCCGAAAGGGAATTGAAGAAGCACTTAATTAGCAGGCAGGATGGAGAAAGGGTGACCATGTTGTTACGAGGTGACGTGGTTAGTTACCCCTAACCACCACAACAAAGCACTGAAAAAACCAACAGCCGTTCAATGCAATTCCAGCCACAAGCATCAGTCACAATCTACTGAAAACAAACAGAATACTACGTTCTGAAATTTTCGTTCTTGAGCCAGACCAAATCTTCTTGGCCAATTGCTTACCCTGGCATTACAGCTCCTCTCACCCACCTCTTCATCAAATAGAGCAAGCTGCTTACAATTCCTCTCATCCGGAGACACTTAGGTTAAGTAGCTGTTTTGGCTGGAGGTAAGCCTTAAACCCTTGAAGGAGGCCGCCACCTGCTGGCCATTGTTAACCTCCCCCCCCCCAGGGAACCTTGGAGGGCCGTTCAAAAGCCAAGCTGCCATTGAGTGGCTGCCTCCACACAGTGAGTCCAAACAATACGATACAGGGACGAGACTCGTAACATTCGACGAGCGAAGCAAATGCTAAGTAGTACGGTATCTGATTGTATACCTGCTGCTACTTCACACTGAGCAATGCCGCTGCCTTAATCCACTTACATCCACGGGGAGAAGTCTTAGCTGCACAATGAGAGCAAATTAAAGTGTTTCCCATCATCCCACATCCCATCTAAGTCTGCGGTGGCTGTTCAAACCGGACCTACAAACACAACCCCCACCAGCCGCAGGGCTCCTTTCCATTTCCTCTGTATTCACTGCTTCACGTGGCATATTGCTGACCTTAGCCGGTCAGTAGACAGAAGGCAGTCTGGTAAATTTCATATTTTGCCGCCTGTGATTGATCACATATGTCATAGCTGCACACTATTATATACTGTACAGCTAGAGTCCATGTTTTTCACATCGATTTGATATACCTCTTTGGTTGTCCAAAACAAAAGCATAACCGGTACTTTTGTTTGGCGATTAAGAGAGGGTTAACTAATTCAGGCTAGCGTGCTGTTATCAGGCTAATCCAGCTAAATGGGTCTTTTAAAGCTAGTTTGATGATTGGCCTGTTTAGATGAAGATATTTTCAATAACAGTGTGCTTTTATCTGAAATGAAGGGAACATGAGTAGATACTTGAAACCATGCCAGGCTGGGTAGTGATCATACGATTTCTGTAGTAGATGTGTTGGGAACCCTCCCAGCATGCACTGGGTCAATAGATTTATGGACATGAATCTAATTTTCTGCTTGTTGCTGCCTTCTTACTGCTGTTAATTTATTCTACATTGTGCTCCACAATGTTTCAGCTTTCACCACTGTCGTTACCGGTGAATGTGGTCCTACTACAACTGCTTTTGGTCCGTGATTCGTGAGGTTCTCCAATGGACGTTGTGGCTTCATTGATCAGAATACAAATATTTTAGTCAACGGATCATTCTCATCAACAGATCCCCGGGAATGTCTTGGTCATAATTGAGCTAACTGTCAATAAGATGCACTTTTGCAGGTTTGAGCTGAAGGTCTTGTTGCTCTGACAACAGATCAATTCAAAGCAGCTTTGAAGAACAAAAAGATCCTAACTCAATGATGCATGTATGAAGATCAGAACCCCAATGTTGTGCTCGTTAATGGTTATTATCACAGTTTCAAGAAATGATAAAGCAATAGACAACACCAGTTATGTATTTGTCGACATTATGAAGAACAGGTAGGTCTTTGTCCTACATACTGTAGCTTGAAGATTTATTCCAATGGCCTTGGATCTGTGAGCCACAGACCGGGTCGAGCAGTCAGAGAGTACTGAGAGAAGGACTAACACACTTTTCATTGTATTTTTGTGGATGTCTGTCTGTTATTGATTTGTTTTTGTGACATACTTACTGATATTTATCAGTATTTATCTTCCGAATCCACTCGTGTTGCACATCAATACACCTCTTGTCTCATATCTTTTCTTTCCTCAGGCCATGTGGCCTTTCTGCGTCACATAAGAAATGTGGTATTTTGCCTTTCCGTCCCATGCTTAAGATCATTTCAGAGAGCGATTGTTTGACGACCACAGGAAACTTAACACATGCAGCGTCTTTTGGTGTGGAAGGGAACTGGCACGAACACAGCCAGGACATGCAACCCCCCACAGTGAAAAGACCCATGCCAAGATTCAAATCAAGGGATCTTGCTGTGAGCAGGCAGCAGTAACCACTCGGGCACCATGCTGCCTGTGACCACTGTGTTTAGCATTCAGAGTGTATGTGACATTTTGGGAAATTGGAACAAGTTGTGTGTATTGTTTGAAAGCTTTTGATGAGCTCTCTGTGATGATTGAAGAAGACGCGACGAAGACTGAGGACACCAACTGACAAATGTTGGTAATTTTGTTCTGTTTGCAAGGACAAAGGTATCAACACATCACTCTCTTTTTTGCTGTTGAGATGTGTTTGGCTTCTATACGATTTTACCAACTTGTTTTGGTTCTACTTAGTGTGGCTTTAGGGCTGGCAGTGTCTGTTGGCTCATCCACAGTGAAAAAGCTCAACGGCTAACGGATGTACAATGGAATCTGGTACAAAAATGTCATGGTTTCCAGAGGATTAATGTTAATAACTTTAGACATCACCCGACTTTTGCTCTAGGGCCACCAGAATTATTCATTTATTTTATTTTACATTTTAAGTGAAATATCTCAACAAAGATTGGATTGTTATGAAATTTGGTTCATACATTCATGTTCCCCTGAGGATGAGTTAAAGTAACTTTGGATCCCCTCACTTTTCCAACAGCCCTATTACCTGGTCAAAATGTGTCCAATACTTTGGTTTAACACCAAATACCTTCAAAAAATAAAGATATTCCTCAAGCCTCAGCTGTACTTTAATGTTAATTAGCAAATGTTAGCATGCTAACACGCAAAACGAAGGTGTTGATACCTGCTAAACATCAACATTGTCATTGTGAGCATGTAGGCATTTAGTTCAAAACACTGCTGTGCCAAAGTTACAGCCTTAGGAGCGACTAGCATGACTTTAAAGCACAGACTATAAGAAGTGGACGTAGTCACTGTGGAGTCAGTTTTGAATCCTTGAGTTTGGCATTTTGACCATCGCCATCTTGGTTTTTGGCCGTCACCATCTTGTTTTTTTGGAAACAGAACTGACAGGAGAAGGTGGAGCTAAGTACAACAGAACACTGAATAAGACATTTTTAGGCATCCGAAATGACAACTTTGATGAACTGAAAACACACTGTGATCGGGTAAAAGTTCTAAGATGAAAACATGAACGACTCCCAGACAGGACCCAAATTTTGACCTTGCAAAAATAATGTATTACTCTCTAGAAAGGCATTATTTAAAATGGTTTAAAGGTTGTAATCAAGAGTAGATGCTTTTTAATCATTATTATAAGCTAGTACATATAGATCAGTTATAAGCAATTAATGAAGACAACTTTTGGGTTGCCAGTTGGTGATAGAGTGTCAGGAAATGTATACCATTTGTTTGTTTGTTTGACCCTAGAGGGCACCAGACAATCATCTCTTCATTGACAAGTTTTAACATTAACAGCAGACTTGATGGATTGTTGCAACAAAAAAAAACTTTTATTGGACATTTATTGACATTTAGAACTGCAAACGACTCACTAACATCTGCTGTTGGCTTATTAGAAAGTGACCTGTGACCCTTATAATAAGGGGTTATCATTTTTAACTTGACATACTTGATGGTTTGATGGATTAGTGTGATTCTCATTACTAATGACTATTGATGACTCATCAGATATTTCACAACCTGGCAACCCAAAACATGTTGTTGTCATGGCATATACGGGATCTATGAAGCATTAGTCAATGATTGATTAACCCATCATAAGCCACTTAAAACCTTTTATAATGGCTGAAGTTTAAGAAAACATTGCGAAAAAATGTGAATCATTGCACGTGTTGTAATTTTCATTTAGAATGTTATAAATGATTGCATGTGCACGTCTGAGCATTTTACCTGTGTCAACAAATTAAAGGCCTTGCCAGCTATTAAAAGGCTGGCTGCCCACGTCAGTCTGGAAGTGCCTGTAATCTCTTGACACCATGCACAGCAAACAGATTCATGCTCCGACAAATCAGCTTCAGGAAATGGCTGTGTCGCAACAATCTGATTGCTCCAACTTCAGCAGCCAAACAGCCACTCGAGTGGCTGGTATCAGCTAATGGAAGTGAGTAGCTGTTACTGTCAATATGCTGTGACACGCGTCTGAGGGCCTGCTCACATTATAGGGATGTGGTGGGTGGCTGTGCGGCTTGATAACAACCGACAACTGACAAGCCACCACACAGTGAGCGCAGTACCAAAGACCAGGCTGGGTCAAATACTGGCTGCAGGATATACTTCTCAACATGTTTTAACCAAGTGGACCTCTATCGCGGCAGACAGCTGAGCCAATGCAGTAGTGTCCTGAGATGCAGTGTCACTTAAAGGCCCTTTCCCAAACAATGTTTAGACTCACTAGCATGTCAGTACAGTGTCACTCCATATGAAGTCTATGTGATGCAGTGGGGGGGACTCCACATTAACGGGGAGGGTATCAATCAATGCACTCTGGGGCCGCACTCTCCACCAAATGCAGGAAACATCTGTCACCCTGGATACAGAAGGACACTTCGCTAGTTCAGCTGTCGAGTCATTCCATATCATTTGTAAGAACATTCAGCATGTTCTGTACATATATGTGGATAAGGTTGCTATGGGCACAATGATGGTTCCACATATTTGACTTTCCTGCACATCCTGTTTTGAAACCCGCCTCAAAGAACACCTATTGTTCGTGACAGTGTAGTTGGAGGTTAAAGTGGCTGTATTCAATGTTTTTCACAATAACAATGGCTCAGATGATTCGGTGTAGTGTGAAAGGGGTCGCTCCAAGTGATGAACAGAATTATCACCCAATGTCACTCGTGAGGGCAGCTACTGATTGGATCGATACCACCGATGATCTACTACCCTCACTTCTGCTCGAGGCTTCTGTGGAAGAGATCGTCCCGTTCACATGCTGAATATCTGAATGATTCTGTTATAATTAACATCGCTTCACAAATCTACGGGCAACATCACTTGTGCTTTACAGCCATTGCTTGTTTGTTTTGGGTTTTTTTAACAGTGTATTGTAAAAAGCAAGGAATCTGTGTCTGTAATATGATATGGTTAGGCTCCGGGAAATTCATGTAAATCTGTGCAATGTCCCCAAAAGAGACCTAAGTGTACTGTGTGTGTGTAATTTGGACAAGCATACAAAAACAAGAGATAGAGAGAGAAAAGGCCCTTTATGATTCTCTCAGCCTTATTCTTGTAGCGCCTCAGGTAGATATCCTCGAGGCAGGGTAGAGCACCGCCTAATGCATGTTCAGCCGAACGAACCGCTCTTTGCAGAGCGGTTGAGGTCCTGTTCTATTCAAACCGCCCAAGACGCATGAAGGGATTATGGGTTCGGAGTGTTGGATAAAGTGTCAGTTACAGACTGTATATAATGAGATGAAACTCAAATACTGTTACTGCATACAAATACGATGATTGGTGCCACAAGTCAGCAAATCACTCTTTTCTGTCTCAAGTTAAAGTCATGGCGTGAAGGATTTTGTACCTTGTAACAAATGAGCCCTAACCCTGCAACGCCTCATTAGCTCAGACGGTTATATTCCTCCACAGCTGAATATATGTGATATAGTCATCCCTATCTGCATTATGTTATGAAATTCATTGCATCCAGACTTTTAAAATCACAAAACAAAGTGTGAACATCATTCCATTTGTGTTTATCGACTCTGCCTGCATGCTTTTATTGTTTCCCGCTGTGGTCGGTCTGAAGTTGTCAAATTAAGGAAATCTGAAAAGATTGCTTTTAAAATTGCTGTTTGTATACTCCATCAGTCGAAGAATTCGTTTTTTTTAAAAGCTGATTCAAATTGCCACACTGCCACGTCCTTGATCACGCCGCAAAGAGTCACTCTCCTCCTGCTGCCACTTTCAAGTACAGGCCGGCCGTAAAAACAAAAGAATTGATTCTTTCCACCAGCTCTTCCCAAAATGACCACAAGCAAGGACACCCAGACAGGATCCCTGCCACACTAAAGTGAATATCAAGTCAAATAATTGGATTTGCTTCCTAAGCCGTCGCCACCAAGGAACTGACAATAAGGGAGAGTAATGGAGGATCTCTGTATCTCTGGCCCTCAGTGGGATTAAAAGAGGAGAAATTAATTGAATTCAAATTCTATGTGTGTTAATCTTACTCCGAGACCGACTGCAACCTTGAATGCAAAAATGATCTGTGAACACTTCACAATGGAGTGTGAATTGCTCTAAATGATAATCTGCCGAGTCTAATGTGGATCTAGTGATAGAAGTAGCGTTCCCTATTGATGGGAGGAGCGGAGAGAGTGTCTGAAATGTCAATCTGGACGTCAGTATGATTATCTCGTTAAAGCAAAGCTCCCTGGGATAGTCTTGGGTAAGTGAGCAGCAGGGCTTGCATAATGCTGAGAGAGATTAGTGCAGAAATTGAAACCAAAGATAGTCCGGTGTGGGCGGCTGTGCGCTACTTGCGGGGATGTGAAGCTGACAGGGAATATTAGCTGCGTGGTGTCACAGCAGGTGGAGCTCCATCCAGTTATAACTTAGAAATGATTCTGTGGATATGAAGACCAATGCGATACCCATAAGGAGAAAGTGCGGAGGTACACTGGCACTCTGGTACGCACGCCTGTTTTGACATCGGGTGACGTTGCAAATGCAGAAGCGTGATGTAATGTCAGTCAAACAGGTCTGCACACAGTTTTAACCTGTTCTGCTGGTGAGTCCTTAAACCCGGAAACGAGTCGGCATCTTTTTCTGTTCCCTCATCTCAAGGTTAATGGGTTTTTGGTTAGACGGCCGGAATACATTAAGATATTTTGAAAATGTTTATTCATGACATAAAATACGCCAGTAAATACCTCACTCGTAAATTCTGAAGCTTTTACGCGTCTTAAAAAAGGCGGTTGCTATCAAGTTGCTATGTGAGACTACATCACGCAGTCCGCCTCTACAGCCTTGTTGTGTTCATACTCGCGCTCATGTGACTGTGGTGTAGTTTGTTTCTAGCTTTTTCATCGAGCTTTTTACTTCTGGCAATTGCGTACACGCTTCAAATATAATGAACAAAACAGCTGTTCATTTGGGAAGATTATCTTGCCGAACAAAAGGTGTAAGTAGTCCGCGACCTAATGTGTTTCAATTTAGGGGTCCTTGACACGAAAAAGGTTGAGAACCACGGGTCAACTGTTTCACTGCCAAAGCTGTCCGTGTAGAACTCTCACACTTTACAATGCACGTTCCACAATGTGGACAGTATTTCTTTCGTTTACGTGCCATACGGAACTGAAGACAGTCACCAAACAAACCAAGAACCATATCGTCCTTTAACAGAATGGTCCGGGACAATTATAAGCGCCATAACAGCCCTATTATAAACAGCACATATACACAGCATGTACTTATTTTCATAGTATACTATTTCCGCTGTTAGTATCCAAGTAATCGCTGTACTTTATAATTTAGTACGAACAGGAAATGATGCAACATGTGCACTGATCGCCATTATATTTAATAAACAGAAAGCAAAATGTGTTGTCTTCCAAGATCTTTCCGGAGCTTTCGCACACTTAAATCAAGTGTTTAAGTGTGGGTTTTTTTAAAGTAATAATCACTTTATTTCTACAGATCTTATCTAAACAGAGTTACAAAGTGTCAATAGGGCTTTCTAGTGTACTTCATTTTGCCACTTCCCCAGTGACGAAGCTCAAGCCCTGCTTTCAATCACTATGCAACTTGGAAGTTGGAGCTCTCACAGGTCGAAAGAACAACTTATTTATGTGTAACCGCTAGTTTACCTCAAACTGACCGCATGCAAAGGTTGGCGACAGGCCAGTATCGTCATCAGGTAACAACTGAATGGATCCTCGTGGATTTGTGTGGACGGTACGTACCTACAAATACGCTGACTGCACATATGTGAAACACGTCAGTGTCCACGAACACCCACTGTGGTACAGAACTGTGTGCAAACTCCTCTGTCGATTCATTTTCCATGTTCATGGTGTAAAGTGCTGCTAGCTCGTGAGGTCACGAGAGTGGAATAAGGACCCGCCTACATGTGAGCATCAATGTGCTTGCTCTAATTTCATGGCAATTTGTCTCGTTGAGTACAAAACGTTTTTGGTATGAAAGCAGCCGCAAGTGTGTCTGTCTGACTGGTATCTTTGGATGTTCCTTGAGAGAAGTTGAAATGCTGGCTTGGCGCTCGAGGCGAGGTCAAGAAAATCTGACCATTACTTTGAGAGAATACATATTTTATCAACAACCAAACTGATGCTCAAATGTAAATGTAACAAGCCAAAGGGGTCAAAATCAACATCAATAATTCTCTGAGGATCATGAATATTAAAGTTCAGGGCGATCTGACCTGGAGCTGCTGAGATACCTCCGAACCAAACCATTCGACAGGCAGACTGGACAGCATTGCCATCTTTTGGCTCAAAAAAAACGACGATCTAACCACATTACGTAACCACTTGCATCAGGTCAACAGCATCGTGCTGAAAAAAAAGGCGACTTTCACAAGCCAGCGCAGTCGGTCTGGTGCTACATCTTGGGAGAAGGAGTCAGGGAGAGTTGACAGGCAACATCTTCCTCCCCTAGCTCAATTCTCATTAATGTCAATTTCATAGTGCCAGTCCCGGGGCGACGCTCTCCTAAAATGTGTGTCAGGAATATAGGTGCGCTTTGAATACACTTCCAGACATCAAAAGAGTTCTTAGATAAGGCTGTTTTTATAAACCTTTGCCGTGTTGATGTGAGGAACTTTTGCCCTCGTGCCCTTTTGACCTTTCAACGGGTGCCCAAACTCCGAGATGACAACGTGATGTGGAACGGGAGCGAGAAAAGCTTAAGATGTGACGGGAATTTACAGTAAAACAACACGGTGAACGGAAACCGCATTGAAATATGAGTTTGCGGATGGGCAAAAAGTTGCTTCGTAACTTTTTTTTGAACCGTTGATATGTGTTGCATCAGTGGGCACATATGGATTTGTCACAGAAGGAATAATTCTGCAGTGGGGAATGTATTTCAACGAGGGGTGAAATTCAGGTCATCAGTCGTGTGTTTGAGTGTTCGTCAGCCCCCACATATTCTGCCAGTGCTGTGAAAGAAGTCCTCGGCTGCATTATACTCTCCCGCTCAGTGTTTCTCTCTGCCTGTCCTTTTCCAGCGTTACATTTTGACAGCAAGCCCCGCTGTGCTCATCCTAACTCCGTTGCCATGGTCACAGTGAAGTTGTGGCTTTTTTGTTTTTGCTTGTTGCTCTTTGGAGCTGCCATTTATCCTGTCAGGTGTTTTCTTCCGGTGTAGCAGCGCATCGCTGGGGGGGGGGGGGGGGGGGTTGAAGCCGCATTGATGGGCGAGCCCCCTCTGAGCGGCACCCATCCAGCAGACAAAACAGATTTGCACCCAGCAGACTCTGGCATCAAGCAGATTGCAGCTTTAAGGGATTTTTTTGGACGAGACAAGACAGCCGCCTGGTAATCATTCATTTTCAATGAGAGGCTGGCAGCGGAGGAGCAGCACGCAGGAGCCGGCAATCTGGCAGGCGAAGCAGCGAGTATAGGCTCAGCCCGCGCCCACCAGCCTGCACAGCAACAGCTGAATGACATGTATGGTGAACCCTGTGAGTTAAGGATTCAGTAGATGCCAGGTTGACTGACCAGTGAAATGAAGGTTGTGTGATATAGATGTCAGATAATGTTGCGTAGAATGTAGCCTTGATTCTCTGCCACGAGATGAAGCCTCTTACTTTTGAATGGGATTGAGTTACAGGTGTGTTTGGGGAAACGAAAGGGCAGCACATACTGTCAAACAAACGCATGTCCCTGCCCTCCGAGGAAGAAGGGAAAAACGTGAGCCACGGAAGCAGGCGGCGACCTCCAAATCTGGAAACCACTCGAGGAGAGTCTTACACTTGCATTCTCTCTAATGGCCATCAGGAGGCGACTCCTCCGGTCGCAAGAAAATGTCAGATTATATTAAAAGTCAATGAGAAAATGACTTCTCACTTGATTTATTACCTCAGAAAACATTGTAAACATAAGATTATGGTCTCAATCACATTTCTTCAACTCAGCATGATGTTCATTTGGTAAATGATGGTCTCATTTAGTGAAAAATAGACCATAAACAGGGTATGCTTAAGGGCAGGCTATCTTGTGATTGACAGGTCGCTACCGCTACCCAGATCTCTCCGTCACTCCTCCGCAGTCCAAATATGCTCACTTCTGATCACTAGACACAAAAAGCTTGGATGGCAACGGCCATAATCCAAGATGGCCAAAACGTCAAACTCAAGGCTTCTAAACCGTAGTTCACAAATCAATGGGTGATCTCTAAACGACTACCAGCTCTTCTTATATACAGACTACGCTTTTTGTTTTTGCTTCATGCACCATCAAGCAACTTTCATTGGGATGAACAGGGCGCTGCCTTCACCTTTATTTAACCAGGTAGTTCCATTGAGATTAAACATCTCTTTTGCAAGATGTAAGTAACAATACAAGATGTAAGCAAGATGTCAGTAACAATACTACATAACATTAAGGAGCAGTTTTTGTTTTTTATGCTTATGTGTTGCTAAGAAGACACCCCAGAAGATGAGTCACTCAGGTATAGTTCCATCATTGTTCAAAGTCAAAGAATAACTTCATGATGATAGTTGTAATGAATAAATATATTTTAAAATCAAGTACATTTCTCTGGCATTTATAGTTTTCTACTGTACCGAAACGTACCGAACCGTGGCTCCACTGTATCGTACCGAACCCAACTGTGGATTTTGTGAACCGTTACACCCCTAGTAATTACGCATGCCTCCAACGAAATCAACACAAAAGTGATGAACTGTATTAGCGATACTCCCCATCTCTGAGTGTAAATGGTATGACAACAGAAAGAAAGCACAGCTGTGACCTTCAGTGTCTCTCAATGAAATCCTCATTTTAAAAAGGTGTCACGTATGGATTCAGGAATGAATGGACGTCTCCTTGGTGAGAGTCCTTTGCTTGTTTGACTCGTCACACCTTTCCTTTGCAGACTGTGTTGCTCTTTAGACTGCCAATTGCTCTCAGCGTCTAATAACGCCATGGATGGCTTTACATTGTGGCTGGTTTTTGGACGTTAAAAGGTGCCTAGTTGGGTCAATATCAGACGGCGAACCGACCGAGCGTTTGTATTTGATGAGCTGTGTGTGAGAACAGCTTGCGTTGAGGAAGCTCAGTGGGTTAAAACAGATATTGTACAGACAGGATTGAATTGTTTTCAGTGCTTCTAAAGTATTCAAAGTAAGAACAGTTGGTTGAACAGTGACAAGCTGCTCATTTCACTTCCACTCACCGTGAGATTTATTTGAGGGATTCATGGTCTGGTGGAAACTCATGTATTTATTTAATTTAATAATTTATTTAACATTTATGTATTGTATTTATACCTGAACAATACCTCCATCTAATGTCATTCCCCAGTGTTTAAATTAGGCTTTACAGATTTATTCATAATGTGTAATCTCATCATTGTATGAATCTTATTTTACATCCTGCATCTTCAAAATCTTGATTCAGTAAACGTAAAAAAAGTGTTAGCATCAAAGTACTAAAAGTAAAAGGAGAATCACTTTCATTTCAGAATCACTTATATAATATTAATACATTGTATGATGCTTTACCATTTTAATGTTGCGGCTGGCAATGGTGGAGCTCATTTTAAATACTTTATGTACTTCTGAGTATCTTAACCTGTAATAATGTTTGTTCTAATTACGATCTGAAATTTTCAAACAACTAAAGGGTTGAAGGAGCACTTCATGACATTCAGAGCATTAATATCGCTCTGAATGACGTTAATAATAGCTATGTCACTGCTGTGGTTGTTAGCGCTGTTCCCACTGTTAGCACCGTTTGCGGCTAGCCGCTGGCTCAGCCACCTCCCTGTTGAGAGCCGCGTGGGCAATCTTTAGTCGTAGATAATAGCAACACTTAAAAAGTACCTCAAAGTACATAAACACACTATGGTTCAAAAACATTGCCGAACACTAAATGACATTGTGAGTCCCGATTCTGAACTCCTTTTTATGAATGCTCGAGCAATTGAAATGTTTGAATTGTGTAAAACAGCTTTCATTAACACGATAGGTAGCATGACAGAATTGGGAGATTCTTCGATCATTTGATCTTCGAATTACAGTTGGGGTGTCATTTCCTGTGTGCATAAACTGTAAATTCATGTTTCCATTATACAGGAGTTGGATGTCCAATACACTGTGTGCATTCTTTGCAAACATAAGAATGATTGGAAGATGTCCTGTTCTCCATAAAACCAAAGATCACATCAGAAACTGGTACGTCAGAGAGCTTTCTCATAAAGCTCCGTCATTGGTCGGCCCGAACACAGAAGGAATATCTTCATGCAAACACGTTTTCATCTATCGGTTCTGTCTTCGTGGTAGCTTCACTGTCGACATTCCTTAGAGAAAGAAGTCCTGGATTGAGACATCTACAGAATTTATACTTCAGTGCCTTTCTATCCAAGGCCCCTTCTGAATTCTTCACATTTCCTGAGCCTGATTTCTGAGTTTGCAGCTATGATTAGGGTTCCCAGTAGACTAGCTTCAGATGCAGACAGAGTGCAGTTGGCCAACAAAGGCTCTCTGGTTTTCAGTGCTCCTCAGAGCCAGCTGATCCCCCTTGGATGTCGAAATAGAAATCTCAATCTGCTTCTAATTGTAGCTGCTGAAAGGCATGCCCATGCCACGGGCATGCAGGCAGAGAATCAGTGGAGCTATCCAAAGCTCTGACAAAAAGGACTGATTCGAAAATATCCACCATGTGACTGACTAATAGTTTTATTCCATAAAAAAAACCCGATGACTGTTAGACTTACCATTTTCTGTAACTCCAAACACATTTGACTTTCAACAGCCATTTCAATGTTTTCATGAATGGAAATGGGCTGCCACACTGAACACATATTCATTCAAAATCGATACTTAAAGCTGCGCTCATGAATATTTTCAGACCAATGACTATGTGTGACGTGAAATGGATCATTTCTAGCAACAAACCCGCAGGGAATTATCCAACGCCTTCTCAGTTCCAACTCGTCAGTTATCGCCCCTTGGTCAGTGCCCGCGTGTCACTTTCCTCTTGTTACAAGGAAAGTGTCTTCTGTATTCACAGGAAACGTACAGTTTCCGCTCGCTACATCCGTACAGTCTATTTTCAAAACAAACTTCCAACGTTGGTGTACTTAGTTTTTAGGTTCACTTACGCAACAAAAGTACTTGGTTAGGCTAAGGAAAAGATACCGGTTGGGTTAAAATAAGTATGTATTACGTCAAAAAAGGTAGGCTACGTTTGTTATGTAACTGGTGACGTACATAGGTTACGTAACAAAACGAAGGTAAAGTAAGTCGTAATGTTGACTCGGTTCCACACGCGACACCAACTGCGGTCTCCACAGTGAAAGTCTTGTGTTTGTTCCCATCCACGTTGTGTCGTGTAACTGCTGAATGTGTAAAGTAAAAGGCATATTGTTAACTTTCAGCCATGATGTGATAAATATGTGTAACAACAAATGTGGTTCTTGTGGAGTTTTCGGGTACTTTATACATCTAATTCACTCCATTTCTGATGAACACATTGTACTGTTGAGGAATCTTTTACCACTGTGGTGTTTTTTTTTACTTAACTCAATAATATGATTGTTTTCTTCCACTGTGTAGATTGTTTTTATTTCATTGCGATATATTAACCACATTCCAGAGAATTGAAACTTTCTTGAACGACTAAATTCATCATCTATTCTATTATATTCACCTCAAAATGAACTCATTGTCGTGGATTGACGATGTGCAGACTCATTAGAAAACTGTTCTCCTGATCTGCGCTGCATTCATGGGCTGGTGAGAAACGTTGAACTCATAAGAGTTGCCTGCTGAGTTCTTTTGACACGCTCTGTTGTGGCAGAATCAAACCCAGCGGACTCGCAACACAAACACGGACATGATGGAAATGAAAATGTGAGTCAAGCAGAACTCCAAAGCCGTCTTCAGAGTGTTTTCAGCAGGGCCTCCGTCTGCAGCCATGCTTGCACCGCACCTGAACCTCAGGTTTTAGGATTCCAAGAACAAACCTTGGAAATACCAATGAAATATCAATGAATGTTCAGAATTATTTTGAGATGCACTTTTTAGAGCGCATGAAATGTGTCCATAAACGGTCAATACTTTATGTCTCGTGCTTGTATCTGATATGATTTAATTTTATATAGAATATGTTTATTAATTATTTTATTATGTATAAAATTGATAAAACAACCAATACCCAACTGGTTTACGTCTGTGTAGTCATAAATTTCATATTTGTAGGTTGTTAAACTTCACAGGAAGAGGTCAATTGAACCACAGACCCCCCAGACTAAAGAGACTTGGGGGAGAAATGCCCTTCACTCGGGTTTGATGAATGGCTGCTCCCAGCCCTTCTCATTTCACACTGAAGGTCGATTATTTTCTCGGATATCATCGGCATAAATTAAAGCCTCGTTCCTTTTGTTCACACACACATGGAGGGAGGGAGCGCAACCATCGCTCTGGTCCAAATCCACTGAGCAAACTAATATGCGCAATAAATGTGTTAAGAGAAAATCACTTTCAGGCTAGTTCTTCAGCATTTGAGCGTTTTATCTCACACCGCTCCCTTAACACCTTTCAGATATCAATAGCGGGCTAAGCCAATGTCCGTTAGGCCTGTGCAAGGTGAAAAATTACCAGATAATGTTTATCGTATCGTTATTAGCTGGGTCATGAGCAATGATACACAGCTCTCGGTGCATCGAAGCCTGCGTGTTACTGGCTGGTCAGGCACTCAAACGCCTGAAGCCAAGCAGCTGTGAGGAAAGAAAGAGGAAAAGGGAAAAGAAATCAATACTATATTACCTCAATTAAACTTGAATAACCGCTGCCCTCTGCTCAAGGTGCGTATACCCTGAAGTGCAGCAACCTGGGTTCTGAGGTGAGCACAGCTTTTAATGGGACATGAAATATCAGCAAGGCCAGAGAGATGAAACACGTTAACTATATCTTCAACTAAGCAGAAACAGATGAAAACACGTCTTGATTGTAAAGAAAATACTGTGGCTGATCAGAGTTGATGAGATTTGGAGGCACAACGCTCGGTAATCATGACCAACTGAATGAAAAGAAAATGTTTTGTTCCCTGCAATGCACTGTATGCCAGGGTTCACTTGTTCAGCCTGGTTCTCAAATTACAATTAATTGTGTTCAAGGGACCCAAGCTCATGAATGCGTCATCACACACCATAATAATCCATTTCAACAATTAATTGAAATGTATCCTCTCACAGGTCACAAACCTTGTTTTACATTTGTGATCTAATATTACCTGCTAATGATGGAAAGCTGCAGCGGTCCCTCCAAGCTTTGTGGCGAAGTGCTGCCCAACTAAAAGCTGGGGGGTAGCTTCCATTTCAGAATTGCGAATTGCGGTCACCAGCCAATCAGTCAACAGCGTCCTGTGACTGCTGGAACATGTTGACAAAGCCTGAACACACCTGTTGACCATGAAGCACAATGGTTAAGGTTTGGTTAGGTTTAGGCACAAACACGACGTCGTGGTTTAGGTTTGAAAAAGAACTTAGACTGTAATATCGTGGTCCTGGTGACGAAGACCCTACCCTCGTTTAAGGAACGATCGTAGGTCGTCTTTAAAAACAAAACTTGTGGTTGGGAACAGGAAACACAAAGTGGTCTCCCGTGTTTAATTCGCACATTTTGTGGACCTATTGACATCTACATGATATCATCACGTGACTTCCCACACGGTATCTTTTTTTCAACGAATTTTGAGTTTCCCGATTTTCAGTTACTTTCAAGGACCGATCCCTGACCCGCTCAGCTAAAACTACCACAAACGTCTTTGAATTTGGAGTGCATGTTTTATTCCCCCCCTGTAGGTTAAAGAAATAATTAACGAACTTCATGGTGGCATTTACAATCCTGTGAGACACGGAAAGAAAAAGAGAAACAATTAGAGACGGGTTCATCATTAACATTCCCAGCAATAAAGAAAATGAGTTAGCACGCCATGAAAGAATACTCTCTCCCTTCAAAGTTAATTGCTGCTGATTAATCAGCGTGATTAATGGCCAAACAGCCATTCCGACTGTAGTAATAATCCGGAGAGTCATCCAAGGCCCATCTATTTTTCTAAATGTATGTTCATTAGTAAAGGCCTAAGTCTAACTTCACTGCTTACCTGATATTTGTCGTACTTGACAATGCTGTTCAACCTACAACAGCGCGTGATGAATGGGCACTCTGTGCTAATGATACATGCTAGAGATTGCTTTGCCTAGAAACGCTGCAGAAGTATTACTTTTTAATTTGATTTATTGCGCTTTACTCTGAGCATATGTGAGGGCTAGAAGAATGCACACCCACACGGAGGAGCACCTGGCACACACACACACACCACTTTCTTTCCATGTAATTGCACACACACACACACCACAGAGACGTGCAAATGAACTGGTAAACAGAACTAGCCCCACGTGGTAGTCAAACAGCGTCAATCACGTTCCCTCTAAATATTTTGACGTGCTAGCTGCTGCAGAGGAAGGCCGCGCTGTGTACAGTGTGGGACGCCAGCAAGCCGGCCGTTCTGTTACCGCTCAAACAGGCAGAAGTGCCACGGCAGCAGTTTGTTCCCTCCACACAGTGTGGACAGGGCGGGGTGGGGTGGTGAGGGGGCATCTCTCTCAACACGTCCACTGTCATGCTCACTTCAGCTACTGCTTGTCAGCATGGCATACTCCTGGGAGATAAGAGAGGGATGCCCTATGGAACAGCAGGCTGTCAGGCCTGGCAGGCGGGAGAATAGTCCATCTGACCAGTGAAGGGGGGGGAGTAACGAGAGAGAGAAAAAGCTCTCTCCCCGCATCCTTCTCTTTGATAGAAGCAGTGATGGAGCTTGTAACAAGCCGCATTTCAATATTTTAAAGAGGGCATCCATGATGTTTGATGTGCAAGACCTTTATGCAAATCAGGTCCCAGCAGGGACCACATCCCTTTATCCTTCACACTAGATCTCTTTTTTTCTTGCTTTTTAATAAATCTAAATGAACTCTTCACACTCCCTTTGAGGACCACCTGAACTGCAGAGTGTAAAGTCAAACTCTTTACACATACACATACACATGTTTTTTTTGGAGCTTGGGCAAAGTGTGCAGTTTGATTTTGCGGTGTGTACGTGTGGTCCAAATACACCCGCAAGAATAGAAATCACAGAGCTAATTGTCCGCGTCGTCTGAGGGTTAACAGTGAAAAAGCGGCAGCATTAGGCTCAGGTTGCAGGTAATCTCAGGGTTTGGCGATGAGTGAAACGATTCTAGTTAGAGGGGAGTTAAAGAGCAAGGCTGACTTTTAGCTCAACAAACATTACATGGAGGCAAGGCTGCTCTAGAGGCAGAATTAATCTCAGCTGTTAGGTGGAAGCAAAAGTCTTTGACCTCTTCAAAAGGTTGCCCCTTGCTTGTTACTTAAAGCCGGGGTGGGTAATGTCTTTTAAGAGAAGAACACATACAATAATCAGGTTTCTGTGGCTGTGGCAGGACTGTAATATCCTGTTCAACTTCATGCCATCCTGACTGTCTACCTATCTACCTGGTTGCTTGTGCTTAACTGGAATCTTCCAAAGGCTGCTAGCTTGACAGCTGGGGGGTGGGGGTGGGGGGGGGGGGGTATATGTGTTTAATGGGCTACACCAGCTTTGAATGTTACCAGCCTAGTAGATATGTGTTAGAAGAGGCCCGCAACACACTAGTAGGTTCACACGGCCGTTATTATCTAGTCACGTGGTTGTTCACCGATACCAATACAAGGAGACGACGTCGACCTCTAGTGGACGTAGTAATGATGACGGGAGCAAAGGAGGTGGTCAGATCAGTCCGCGTAATGAGGAGGTCGGGGGTGGATGGTTGGATCAAGCAAAAACACAGGACTATATTTGACCGTACTTTTGTACTTTTGTTACGTAGCTGATGTACTTAACTAATGCAAGTTACTTAACAAACGTACCTCTTTTAAACCAAAACAATCTTTTCCTAAATCGAACAAAGACGTTTTACATTCCACACTGAAAGTAGTTTTGTTTCAATTCACAACTTTTATTTTCGCAACGTGGTAGGTGTAGGTCGGGTCCATCTGAAGCATGAGACCGGTGGCGATAACCACATATAATGCCCATTCAACCAGCTGATCACATTGGAAACGGGTGGGCCGGCTTCTTCTCTCCAACTATCTCTCCAATATTGCACATAGTATTCTGCAGTATGTAGCAGCCCTGGGCTCCATACGGCTGGGTGGCATTTTGATGTGATCGTTCATTTTTCAGGTTTTGTGTTAGGAGTTTAATGTTATGGGGAGGCAATTATAGGTTGAATTGATTTAGTTCCATTTTGTTTGTTACTTTGCTGTTTGCCCACCCTGAAGCTTAAGTGTCCCAAAAGTTATGAGTAATAAATAATTTGTGGGTTGAAAATCTCTTGTTGGTGCTGGTTGCAAAGAGGGGAGTCTCATTTTTCATGCCTCGGCAGGTTTCCCCTGTTGGCCGCGGCATAGCATTAGAAAAATATCTGCCTCTTTAGCTGCTAAATTCTCCACTATGTCGCTAACTGTGTCTGTCTGTGGTTTGGAAAAGGTAGAGTACAGCGGGTTTATCAGAGCTTTTATTCTGAAAAACTGCTACCTGTTGGAAGACCAAAACAATAAACGAAAAGAGGCTAAACAGCTAGCTCTGAGGGAAACTGCTGAGTTGGGGGATCATTCTGTATGGTTCTCTCACTACGCATGAAAAATTTCACATCACACTAAAATGATTGAGCCAATTTCAAAAACATCGATGAGTGCAGCTTTAAAAAAGGGTTACGGTTGGGCTCGGCAATATATGATTTGCAAGTGCCATTGGAGCTCTTTACAAATTTCCACTGGGCTCAAAAAAAACAATCAGCAGCTCGTAAACTTGTGCTGGACTGAAAATCAATGTTAAATCATCCAGATATTCACCCAATAGATTTCCATAATCGTCCACCTCACTTACTCCTGACACTGAAAAACGTCATTCTCAATAAGCTCCTGTATTTCACAATAAAAGGCAGATCCATTTCCAGTCCATCCTCTGATGTACCAGCTATGAAAAATAGATACAGGCCGAGTGGATGACCAAAGAGAATGGGTTTAATGCGATTCAGGTGTATACCGGCAAGACATTTAGTGCAGCTCGCCGTTCTTTTTGGATTCACCAACCTCCACCAGTCCACCCACACAGGACAGCTCAGAGACTATTTACAGACTCTTGAACCGCAAGCTTTTCTCACCATGCAAAAAATGATCTTAGCTAAGGCGCAGTCATGCATAAACATGAAGCCTGAAAGTATTGCCACATTTATATGTATTGATACAAGGGGTTGTGGA
This sequence comes from Melanostigma gelatinosum, assembly GCF_949748355.1. Classification (NCBI taxonomy): domain Eukaryota; kingdom Metazoa; phylum Chordata; class Actinopteri; order Perciformes; family Zoarcidae; genus Melanostigma; species Melanostigma gelatinosum. The sequence continues at coordinate 6,517,758 of NC_136652.1, read as the reverse complement.
GAAACAAAGTGCTTCTGTGAGCTGGACCCTTCCATTGCAGATGGTTAGCCTGCAGCTCCACATGTCAAACGCACTGTAAGTAAAGCACGGGGAGGGCCTGATGTGAACGTGCTCTTTTCCCTAGACCATGAGGGGGAAAGGTCCTCTAAGCATAACCCCACTCATTCTGAACATTGTGACTTTGGATTCACATTACCATAAGCGGGTATAAGTTCAGATGTCAAAACTTCACAAGAAAATAATATCACAGCCTTTTCAAAATAATCCTGGAATTAGGAATTTGACCCTCATTTATTGAGGGCTCTGCAATGCAACACATTCCTGTCTGTATTTCATTACCAATCTGGCGCGGTGCAAAACAAAAGCTTGAAAGGGCTGATTCCTTTTCACTGCAGGGCTGAGAGTCAAAAGCAGCACAGTGAGGGTAATTACAGGTATTGATTCACAGCTCTAATTATACATGGAAAATTTGACCTGTGCAGACTATGCTAGTTTTCTATCAATTCTCCCTCTGTGTTTTCTTTTCCACAATGTAAATGATTCATGAGGTAATCATGTAGCATGAGCAGCGGCTTATTTTACGGTCAAATCTTGCTTTTCAGCACCCAGCCAAACGACAGCACTGGACAGATTATGAGAAAGTTAAGGCAGTAGGGCTTTTTTGTTGCTGCTGTGTGTCTCTTTAGTCATTTTGCATCCCTTTGTGGTCATTTTGCATCCCTTTGTAGTCATTTTGCATCCCGTTGTAGTGGTTGTGTCACTTTGTGTCTTTGTAGTTGTTTTGTATCCTATTGTGGTCATTATAAAATGTCTTTGTATTCATTTTGCTTGTCTTTTTTTTCTCTCCTTGCAGTTCTCTTTGTAGTTGTTTTGTGTAACATTGCAGTTGTTTTTGTCTCTCAGTAGATGGCCGTTGAGTCCGTTTTGTGTCTCTGGAGTTGTTATGCATCATTTTGCATCTCTCTATAGTTGTTTTTTTGTCTGTTTGTTGTTGTTTTGTGGCACTTTGTGGTTAGTTTATTTCCCTGCAGTTGTTTTTCATTTTGCATCTCTTTGTAGTTGTTTCATATCTCTTTGTAGTTGTCCCTTTGTTGTCCCTTTGTGTCTCTGTAGATGTTTTGCGTCCCTTTGTGGTCGTCTTGCATGTATTTCTAGTCATTTTGCGTCTCTTGTTCTTTGTCTCTATCTGGTCGTATTGTGTCTGGGGCCTTGACACATCTTAAAGAGACTGTAGTTGGCTGATTGACTGTCCAGCAAGAAATGTTAACAGTCACTTCAGGGTTCCAAGGGCCCCCTAAAGCCTTGGGCCCCAGGGCCTGTGCCCACTAGACCCATCCATACTCTCGAACCAGGGAACCATATGACAAGTTGTCATGGTTTAAGCTAAGGGTGTGCACTGCCACCTTAACAGGCAAAAGATGTGGATGTCTGCTAAGGAAGTAGATGTGGACAGAGTCCTTCGAGCTCTCCACATGGCCAGTCAAGAGAATCCTTCAGCAAGTAGCTAACGAAAAGCGCTGACATGCCAGGTCAGATGCAACAGCGCCGTCACTGGCGATGCCAGCGGAACGTCTGAAAAGTCTTGTCCTCAATAAATTGCCACAAAAACCGGATTCCTGTGACTGTCATCCAAGGTGCACATCTCGCCTTTATGCCACGCAAAAAGTGGCGAAATCTTACAACCTTGAGGCCCCGAAGCCAAAAGCCAATATAGAGTATCTTGAAAGAAACACACTCTGGTCTTGATTAGGTTGCACTGCTCCCGAATTTGATGTGGCTTTCAAGGCAGCGTGACAAAAAGGAAAATCTCTGGGGGTCTACCTCATTCTATGAAAGGTTAAATAAACTGGAAAATACAAACAATCTGCAGACTTTAGACAAGGTTGACAGGAGCCCTGCTGGCCGCAAGAATGCTATTGATGATGAGCGTATGTGCCCTGAGTCATCCCATCCCCATAGTAAATTGTGAGCCCCAATAAGAAGTGGGTGTAGCCTGTTATGGGACTGGCTGTTCTCCAGAGAGTTTGAGAGGGGTTAAACCTCCGAGCGTGGGTTGTGTTTTCTCTCCTGTCAGCCTATGAAAAGATAACTACCATCTCAGATTCCCGTCTGTGTGGGAAACACAACCTTTGTGAGTTCATGCGCTGCTTTTCCCCCCAAAGACGAAATGACTGCATACCCTGGAGGTGACGAACAAATTAATTAATCTGCTGCATTGGTGGAAAATCTTGCATTTGTGTTGTAAGATAAAACTCGGTGTGCTATTAAGAGAGCCACAGGAATACTGGAAGGCCTGTCAGCAGACCAGGGCAGGATTTTTAATAAAATGGTTGCCAGGTGGATTTTCTTTTGTAAAAAAAAAAAAAAGACTATTCGGAAAACTATTCAGACTGCGAGACGGAATCTCTCATTCAGTAGTTGCCTTAAAAATAAATGTAACCATGAATAGCAATGTATTTCATTTATACATGATAAACGAATGGGTTTTAATATATTCCGATTTTCAGACATCTTAAATTGTGGAGATAATCTTGGAGCCTGAACATTGAATAACATTGCATCTAATACTAAAGGCTCACATACATGATTGTTATGCAGATGAGAGGAATGAGAAATTAAAAGAATGAGATAGCACGTTAACTCCGCCTGAACGCATTTATTTTGTCTCATTTATGAAGTATTTAACAGTGTTTTCAATAACACAAACAAAGTTGCTGTTTTTCAAAAATGTATCTCTTGGAAATGGCCAGTTATATTCGAGATAATAAGGCGACGGGGAAATGCCAGTGGAAATGGTCAGGACCGTTAATTTACGCACAGAATCGCTTCTTTATAGACGAGGTCTATTGTTAATTGGGTCGCGATGGTTTGTCATTATTAAAAAGTGGGTTCCCTAGTAAAAAACTACGGCCAGAAAACCCCATTAAATGCGCCCTTGGTATATTACAATCACTCATTTATCACTTTACCCCACATCTGGGGACTTCATCGCTCCTAACCTGACTTCCTCCTTTACTCCCATCATAACTGTGGTCACGCAGAGCATCATCGTTTGACGTGACGGGCCTCTGACCAAGCTGCCGTGTTTGACGAGTTGGGAGTGAGAAAGACTGCATGAAATCATAGTGACATTGTAAATATCAGTATTCACAGTAAATGATTCTTAGACAATATTAAAGCGTCTTAAAAAGAAAAATGAAAGACCTTGACTGAGATAATGTGGGTTACTGGGGTCATCTTCTGGCATCAGTTGTAATTGACTAAGAATATGTCAAGTGTGAAATGAAAAAAAAAGTCAACTCTCTGACTGCTCCACATTTTCCGACAACAGCGTATTCATTTTGAAAGACACGTTCTGAGATTTGACACCATCCGTCACCATGACCTGAGGTCACATCTACACAAAGAAACAGACACTGAAGTGTTTTTGCTCCTCATGTGAATTAATACAATTTTAAATCATCTTTGGTCTCTGCAGTGAGTTCTGGAAACTCTGAAAAAGGTCTGAGTGAGAACAACGCTGGCTCATACACAGAAAAGTCAGAAGATCAATCCCTCTATTACTTAACTACCTCGTAGGAAAGTCACTTGTGCACTGACAACCACAGACATTAGCCTGTATGCTGTTGCCGTTGGATATTGTAATTTATTTGTGGGTTAAGATATCAAAGAGATCACCATATACTCACATTAATCATGGCCAAGCTGTGTCTGAGGTGGTTTACTGCTGAGGACCGATAGCCACAACTCTCCTTGGTAGGAAAGTCCTGAATCTAGTGGGACTCTATTCATATAAACTACTACAGAAGGAGATCAATTGAGGTGTAGAGTCAGTGGTTTCCCTTGAATTGCTCATTTATTAAACCAACCTTTGTTAACCTGGTATTATTTAAGCAATATAAACGTGGAGTTTCTCCAAATAATGGGAGAGGTGGATCAGTTCTCCAAGACAAGTTAATTGATCCTGGAGGGTAAGATCAATTGCAACAGCAGCACAGGGAGAGCAGGAGAGGAGAGGTGGCTCTCTAGCTTTCAGCTTTAATTCCAAACTATTGTTAGCAGAAGGGGAACAAAAGGTTTTAAAATCAACAGCCGAGCCAAGTAATGTGCTGGAGAGACACACTACAATGTGTGCTCCCAAATTACATTTGCTAAGATCTTAATGAGTTTGTACGGGAGGCGACAGGTGCCAGAATACATTATTAAGTAGTACATGTAATAAATGTGCTAATGAACAAAAATTCAACATTTTGGGGGGGAATTATCGGCAATAAATCTGTATCCGTTCCTGACAAAATGATATTATGGGCCCGATGCTGCTTGCGGCATTACACGAGCCTCACAGCAGGGTGCACTTTTAAACTGGCACTGTTGAGAGGGATCGGCAACATTGTAGCAGCCTGTAGCAGTATCACTGACTCTGAGCATGGACCGGATAAATAGATGGACGACGCGTCTCTTCCTTGCTCCCAATGTATAAAAGGAAAGCCAAAATATCTGCAATTTTGCTCTGGTGACGTCACTCGGAGCCAGAAGCTGCTCGGTAGCCATCGGGGGACGGAGCTGCTCGATCGAGGCACCACAACTATAGCCATGATATCTCTATGAATATATTCATGCTCAAATTGACGTATGTTCTATTACACATACTCTGCATGTCTGGTATGGAGACAGACGACGGTCCGACAGCGCTGGCTAACCATTCTAAGTCAGTGGTACTGGTGCTAAGCTAGGTAGCCACATGGTCAGTGACTGTATGAAACATTTGTATATACAGTCTACGTCAGAAACAGGTTATGGATAGTTGAAAGTTGAAGTAGATCTCCTCTCAACATTTCTATTCTAAGTACATTTCCTGAGCCTCTGATGCCGCGACTACTTCACTCAGAGCGGCTGTCAATCAAGGCTGTCCATCAAGATGTCCCGCCCCCTTCGTATAGCAACAAATAACGAATTAAAACCAAAGTTATCAGAAAAAAAGGAATGCTTGAACATACACCAGTGTGATAACAACACATTTCTTTGGGGGAAAAGTATTTCAGATTATACATTTTGGACTTTTTTTTAATTGCCTTTATTGGATAGACAGATATTGGATAAGGGGGAGAGATAGGTGACAGCATGCTGCAAAGGGCCGTGGGACTCAGTCTTTGTACATTGGACGCTCGCTATATCTTACTTACTCTGCATTCTTTCTACGTACTCTGATGTTTTAGTTTGGCCCATTTCTCATCAACTAACATGGAAGGGGGCGGGGTTTTTCATTACCTAAACTGCAGCCAGCCACCAGAAGGCGATGGAGATGTTTTCGCTTCACTTTGGGAGAGTTGTCATGTCGTCCACCTTTATACAGTCAAGCCATGACTCTGAGGAGCTGGAATTGGGAGAATATGTGAAAACAATCAAAAGAATCGCTTCCTCAGACAATGGTCATAGGCTGTATCATATGCATGCAAACCCAGTCAGTATTTAACACAAACACCTCATGTAGTAGCAAGTTCGACACCTGGACAGACTCATCAACAGCTGATGTCATGATGGTAGGCAATCTGGGAGCACACCAGCTGAATATAAACTGTTCATTTTAGTATCTCTGTTGCCTCCTCTTGGCAATCATTTTGCCCCAAAACTAAAACAAGAGAGCATGTCATCATTATCTCAGTGTGTGTACTCCTGGTCAGTAGAGGGCATAGTCCGTGTCGTTTGGGTAGTTCTTCACCGTCGCTTTGCAGTAGATCGTTCGGACAATCTGTTTGCTCTTATTCTGACTTCCTTCCAGCAAATGTCTCGCTGTGATTTTGGCTCACCTTCCAGTGGGCTGTGAGTGCAACAGTACCCATCATTCAAGGTCCCTTACCCACAACAGTACCATGACATCTGCTGATGGAATTTGTCTCCTGCCCAGTATGAGAGATCCAAGCAATCTAGAGCCCAAGGACATGGGACATAAACCTTGCCTGGGGAGAATGATGGACTCATCCTCTCATCAACTCGGACTGAAATGGCAAAACACATCTCAGCACCTTTCCTTCCCTTTTCTTTTCCTTCCTTTCCTTTCTCTTTCCATACTTTCCTTTTCCTTCAATTTGACTGTCCCTGTCTTTCTTTTTCCGCTCTCACTTTTCTTCCTTTCATTTGTCCTCCCTTTCCTTTCCCTTTCTTTTCCTGTGGTCCTTTTGTGTTCATTTCCTTCCCACAGGTTTCCTTTCCTGTGATAATTTACTGTCAAATGATGACGGGAGGGAAGAAAGGATGTTCTCAAACCTGGATAGCTCCAGCTGAAATCACATATGTCTACAATTTTGGGAATTGAGGACGGCATAAAAATGACACTCCAACCTAAAATGCGTCTTTGGAGTCTCGTGTCGAGGTGGAGCACCACCAAAGAAATGCAGCGTGGCGCTCCAAAAATATCCCACGGAAATGTTACCCTGACTCCAAAACTTGTTACGTGTTTCGATCTTTCAGCTGGGATGACATCAGCTGCTCGTTGTTGAGATGACTGAAGGATGTTGTGTGTGTGTGGGGATCGGTGGTCATTGTGCAGCACCCTCATTACACTTGGCAGCAGCGGGTACAACCATAACCTCTTGGACAGCTGACGCATTCCCTCTGTTCCCCTGACCCTCTCCGACTCGCTGCTTCTCTTGCCAGCTTCACCGCCGCCGGTCCGTCTGATTCGGCAGATACGCTACACAGATTGAAATACTGTTCAGCAAAATGTCTGTGCTGAAAGAGCTCTGTTTGTATATGCTGTGACCTCGGCACACTTTTTTATATCGCAATCAGGGAAATTAGCCGAGGGCTAAAGGCACTCTGAAGCTTTTTTTTTTTCTTTTTTTTTTAAACCCTGACCGAACTGGAGCTCTTAGCTGTGGGGCAGCAAACATCTTGCACTGCTGTCTTTTGAAGTGGGTATATGAAAGGACATAAATTGAACTTAAGAGCTCAGTCTTTCATGGAAATATACTTTGACAGAAACACTCTAAATGTCTGGAAAATGTGTTTTCTACTTGTTTTTGGACAGAGATGAATGCAGTTATTGTGTCTGTTGTGCAATAGACTTGGCCCGAATGAGTAAGTTACACCTACATGTGGCCACCACCACCACCATCCGCTATAATCACAGTCAGGGAGCTAGCACCACCCACCTCGAGGAATCAGAGCGAGAGAGATGAGAGCTGAGATGTCAACACCATTGGGAAGGCAGAATCCACCTGGAGCTGCCTGGTGTCAGTATCAGGCCTCATGCTAGCCCTGCTCTATTTTTAGCCTGAAAAGACGGGGGCGAGATTGAGTCAGATTTTGGTTGGCTGAACTTTCAGAAGTCGAATAACCAACAATGCACCATGAAAATCTGTGTGTTTACCTGCACTCAAAGGCAAACTGTGGTTTATCACTACTCTGGTTTTATTTTTCATGGCTCCGTTGTTCGGAAACCTGAGCAGTCAGATGTTCAGCCAAGTTGTGCACTAAAAATATTATATCCACAACAGCTTGTAGCCTGACTTCCTGGTTACATTTTGGGTTATTGTCGGTCCAAATACTGTTGTACCAATAGAATCAATGGCCAGAGCTGTACAAATAAAACCCAATATAATAAATCATAATTAACGTGTTACTGTCAACCTTGTGTAGTGCTGTAATTTCATTTTTTTTGGGACCACTTTAAGACAGCACAACAAGCTGTAAACATTAACATATTACATTACAACCTTGTTGTGGTGCCCATGTTAGCAAACAGTTTCCTATCCAACAGACACAGAGCGACGTTAGCATTCTTTTGGAGTTGAGTTTCTGGCCGCCTGACTGTAAATCCAATATCTACTCTGTTTTGGTCTCCACCAACTGCTGAGAAGAAATATCTGTCTCTTGCTCAATGCTATGGGCCTACTATGTTCATAAGATAGTTGCTCATTTTGTTTTTCTGCTGTTTGGACAGGTTGTGCACAGTGGGTTTATTCAATTTGTTTGCTGCTGGAACAACGTGTTTTCCGAAAAAAATTGTTTACATACATCAAAAATGCATTGTCAAGTATATCACAAATGTGTTTGTAATGGTAACCTGTAAACCAAAAGTCAACATTTTGATTTACGTCCATAACTAAACCTAGTGGGGTTTTTTTCTGCGTTTTGTTGTAATTAACCACGCAAGCCATGTGTTTAAAACGGCAACCGTAATGCGGGGGAATCCCTCAAGATGTAACTGAATATGCAGTTGAGCTGTATAGGAGTAAGGAAATTGCCTGGAAACAACACCAATAAGAACCGTGACAAAATGTTCCAGTTGCGGGTCTCAAAACCAAAACAAAGAGCTGAAAGATGCTAAAAAGGTCAGAATTAGAGCTGAGGGGAAATGCAAGTCATCTGATAAGCTAATTATCTGTGGGTTCATCACCATAAGCAACATTTTTCACTTTACATGTTGATTAGCGCAGCTATATACATGTGAAGGCTAAAACTCACCCCACAGAGAAGGAGGCCAGAGCACACGTGTGTCCGCTGCTTTTACAGTCGACACGCTGCGAATAATAACTCGACCAAGACTGGTTTACAGTTAAAAGGAATTTAATTCCACTGATGCAAGTACGATTACAGTTAAACATTGGAGTACATACTCCTATGAAATATTACAATATTAACCCACTTTGGAAAAAACTACCTCTGGTCCCAGGACACAGCCGTCCCAGGGAACCACACGCTAGAAAGAGGCAGAAAAACACTTCTATCCCGCCCACATATTCGTTCGCGACTCCTCCCCTTCCGTATATCTCAATTTCTATTGGCTAACTTCTCTATGCCCTTCTGTAAACGCATGTCTCCATGACTCTCTTTCCCTGAGTTTCTAACACATTCAATGACCGTCAGTTATTGTTTAATCCCTTCTATGATAATCCTTCAGTATAAATGTTACACTTCTGCAACCTTGGCAGAAGCTTCATGTCTTATTAGCTCCTAATCTTACAACACTTTATGTTTATCTTAATTATGCATTCCCAAAACCCTTATGATTATGACTAATTATGAATTCTTAATTATGAATTATTGATCACTTTTATTATATCTACTAAACACAGTTCTATGCTCAAATTTCTTACATACACCATGGACATGGACTGTGCAGATTGTTATAGTGTGTGTATTTTCAGAGTAGCCTGGTGTCTTTTGGGTGTGTACTGGATGTAACACATTTCTCATGCATTTAATAAAACAAAATGGATCTTTATTAACAAACACCTTTCTTGTTGTTCGGTGACATCTTCAAAGCAAATTTTCCACACAATCAACAGGATCTTAAATTCAGTTGTTTGAAGTCACCGGAGAGACGTGTCTGCCGCTGCTGAGACAATTGTGTTTACTCGAGGACAACTTGATTACAATTCAAAGAAGCAGTCTCACAGCACTTATTCACTGAGGAAATATGACCTACATTCTTATCAGGGAAGCTTTGAAGTTTGAAATTAGACTGAAGAACTTTTAAGAAGAAGACGGCTAATCAAATACACTTTTGTTTTTCATTTAATTCTTAATGTCGAAGCTTTTGAGGACTCAATTAGCTCGTTATAAAGCTACTTTAGACTCAGATTTAATAGAGGGTCATAGAGAGCTGAATTGCAGACGGGCCTGTGATATAAACCGGTTGTTTAAGTGGTTTCTGCCCACTATCTCATAGGATGCATAAACAGTCTGTGTCAGGGATGCATGCTCGTAAAGCAGTGCAGCTCTGTGAATGACATCACTCAGGATTCCAGCGGCATCACACAGCAACATAAACCATGGAGCATCTGGTTGTTGGGTGTGTGCATAAATCCAATCCGACTCCAGTCTGTTGAAGGGAGCACTCTGGTTACACTGCTGCAAAACCAGCATGACAGAGAGAAATGTAAGGTTCACGTGGTAGGGTGATAGAAAGTCATATTGGTACATAGTTCCACATATTATCTGCGCTAGTACTGAATTCATAAATCCTGTAGGTCTATTTACTAAATCACAGAATCATAGAGATTAAAACAAACATGTAGGATTTCATGTCTTTCTTCTGTGACATTCATCGTACTTGAGCAAGCGCAGTAAAATGATTGAGGATACAAATCTAAAAAAACTAAAAGTACATTCCCATAGTAGTCCCGCATGTAAGAGATAAATGGAAAAATTGCGCTTTAAGTCAAACAAGACGGGGTAAAAAAAATCTGAAATGTAAATCTACATTTTATCGAGTGCAATTTTGAGGAACTTGTACTTTCCAGTTTGTGCTGATTATTGTACTTTTACTCCACTACATTTATTTGACAGCTGAAACTACTTGTTATCATAAAAAGCTGACACACAAATGCATCGGTAATAATACTTTACTTTTGAGACATCAACAAGATACAAAAGATGTTTGCATTTCACATGTCTACTTTACAACTGAACTACAACTGCACTAAACAGGTAACTAGGTTGATTTACTCATATTTTCATTAATTAATTGCGAATAAATTTAAATTGTTCTGCAACTTTGCACAATTGTTGAAATTCATATTTTTATTCAGACACAAATGCCACAGAGCTTAATCTAGTTTGCAATGCCTCTCCCTGGATTGGCTTCCTCTTGTTATGTGTGTTTGTATAACATTTACAAAACACAAACACACTGACAGTTAAAATAAAAACACCATAAAAGCTAATTATAAGTGCCTGATCAGTTATATACATGACTGATCCCTCAGCAAAGTTACATTTAAAATTGTTCACAAACTCCTTAACAGATTTGTTTTTGTCAGTAATAAAGGTTCATACACGACTGCAATCACACCATACTCGTGTTAAAATTGCCCGAGCGTAAAACATAATAAAGCGAATAAAAGCTTATTTCCATTTTGGTCCTAAAGGGGTTAAAAACAACATTTCCCTCTCAGCTGCTTCAGAGATCCCAGAGAACTGCAGCAGTGGACAAAAGTGCATAGTTTCCCATGGAGGTAGATTTCATTTTTAACTTTGTATTAATATAGAACCCTCCCATATTCACCCCGACTGTGCTGACATAAACCTGTGGCAATTGACTCAGGATGCATACTTCCACACAGTCACAAACATCAACATGTTCAACGTGAAACATGTGTCTTCCCTGAGTTAGGTGTCCCCTCTTATACCCGACCAGGTTCATGCATGCCGGCTGCTCTGAGGCGCTGGAATGGGATGATCGGTTATTAGCTGCCCTCTACGTTATTTGGGAAATTCCATTAAAAGGCCCTAACAGAAGGGAATTTTGCAACGGGCCACGATTTTTGCTTTTTTACAAATAATCTAATCTTCAAACGGGTCGGACTGAGACATTCCTCTGTTCAGTTTTCTCCACTTTCAGAGAGGCTGCAAATGCCACCCACACACTCCTCTGAAACCAGCCAAAAAAAAAAAAAAACCTCCATAACTTACTTTAATCTCATAATATTCCTTTACCTTGACTGGTCATTTAAATCTGAGCTTGAAGGCAGAGAATCATATAATATATCCTAAAGTTTGAGCAAATCCACTTACAACTTTTCTCCTCATTCTAAATCTTTGCCCGAGGCTACTGCTTCCTTTCTTCTTGACTCTCGTAGAAAGTGTGTATGTCATACAGTATCCGAATACAGCCACACTATATACACGCTGTATATGGAGGTTGCTTATGAGGAGGGCATTTTCGAGAAGTTATTAAAGTGTCCATGGCTGTGAGTCACTTTTGCCAGACACAGAAGGACAGTTTTCTAATCGAGATTGGGTTTTTTGACAAATTAACTTGCAATTAATTACATATAAGCCTGCAGTGAATATGCATATGACATATAATTACAGTATTCCACTCCTACCAGGACTTTGCCGGCATGATGGAGTGCTTCACACAACACAGCACCATTTGTTAAGCGCCCTGGAAGGAATTGAATGGCTTGTAGTCTACTGCTCCCTAGAGTTCACAGGCTTGCACTGCAGCCTGTGAACTCCAGCTTTGATATCATGTTTCACTGTGTGGCAGAGGCAGGAATGCACAGTTTGAGAGGGGGATTTCCAAATGTTTTCATGTCAGCGAATTTCAAGTGGAATTGCTATTGACCGCAGAAAAAAGCTGGTCAAAAAATGTAAATCTTAGAACACTTCAAATGATTTCAAAGTCTAGAAATAAAAAATAAAAAACACCTTTAGTTGGTTATGTAAACAATAAATGTATAGTGCCTCTTTGTATTTTGTATGTGCCTGTATATATGTTTATATTATGCTGTTTCAGAATATCAAATTTGCACTGGATTTATTTGATTGCTGTCCTCTTTATTTATTGATAACTACCTTCTGCATCGATGATTCCCTGTTGCCTCTAAATTTAATATAGATGTAATGTAGGCTGTGTTGCTGAAATGTTGATGTAAAAAAATAGCAATTTGTACTTTGCTTTTGTCTCCAAGTGAATCACTCGTTAATTTAGAACTAGCTGAACCGCTCCAGCTCCAGACAAGCCTGTACCATCCGAATGTTTCTCTGAGATCTCAATCTAAAGGACCCCATCGTAGTGGAGCCATAGCAGCACCAGAGAAAAATTTTGCTTCAGCGCGCTTATTGCTGGGCGGATTAAATTTGGTCCTCTTGGCTCTCGGTTGTACGTCACTGTAAATGTTGACGTGTGGCTAAAGCAAGAGCTGTCTCGTTAGCCAGTTAGCCGGATCTTTGCTCCTTGATAGTGGATGGTTAAGAAAAGCACTGACAGCTGACTGTTTTTGCAAACACATCCACTTTTAATAATGGCGACTGACTGGGAAGAAATCCGAAGGCTTGCTGCCGATTTTCAAAGAGTACAGTTTGCAGACACAGTGCAAAGGTAAGCGCAGTTTACACTGCACGCAGCTGTTACTAGCAGCGAAGCTAACGCTAGCTAGCATTCAACTTTAATTTAGAAGTAACGCCGCGAAGCTAGTTGTGAATTGTCTCCTTTCTTTTTACAGCTGTCGTTAGCAATAACAATACAAAAAAATACGTATATTATTAATAAGGGGAAACTTGCCATAGTGACAATATAGTAACGTTAACATTTTTCTTCAGGCTATCGGAGAGGAATTGCATTGAAATTATTACAAAACTGGTCCAAGAGAAGAAGCTGGATGTGGTGCACACGCTTGACGGAAAGGAGTACATCACTCCGGCACAAATCAGCAGGGAGATCCGGGATGAACTCTACGTCCATGGAGGTCCGTTTACCAGCCGAAGTAGCACGAAACGCATGTTACAGAAACTATAAGAAAATACCTGTCACATGGCTTAAAAACGAAATGTAACATTCACGTTCAATGAGAATGTATCACTTCCTGTACTCTCTGTTGTCATACCCAGTGAGGCTTCACATAAGTAGAACTGATAGTGGCTTGATAACAGTGAATACATCCTGTAATTCTATTTCACAGGGCGAATCAACATCGTGGACCTCCAGCAGGTGTGTATTAGCAGGTTGAAGTATTGCTTTGAGCCCTGTGTGTCACCCACTGTGTCTGTATAATAATACACATCATTCATGTTCTCTCAAATCTGTTTTTAAAACATTTTTTTAATAATTGTGTCTTGGTCTCCCTCCTTTTCAGATTATCAATGTGGATTGGGTCCATGTTGAAAATAGAGCAATTGACATGGCCAAGTCCGATAAAGGGGTTCAACTTATACTGGGACAACTTATTGATGAGTGAGTATTATCGTAAGTGACTCTTTGATCACACATGGCCAGTGTGAGTCAGTGTGTCAAAGCTGCGCAAATGCATTCTAATTTGATGACACTGATGCAGCAAGCAGTGCACCTTGTGGGAAAAGACACCTGGTTTATTTCATGGATAGAAATTAAACGTGAACAAAGACGATCAATGGAGGAATATCATTTTTAAAGAACGCGCTTAGTTAAAGACATCATTATTTTCCGGGATGCTTACATAAATATGAGATAAATCTTTATTGATCCGGAAGGAAATTCTTGTGCCAGAGATTGATCAAAGATTTCAACAGATGAATAAGAAAACAACAGGCTACAAATATATATTTATGTGAACAATAGAGTATTAAGTGTATAAGTAGTAATACTGACACCAATATATATTTCTTTAAATAAAGAAAAAGGGAATTGCAACATGAGAATCAAAACATGAGTAAAAACAAAAATGTCACAGAAGTTATGTTAACACCAGTGCCAAAAATACACTATAAACTATCCAGTTAAATCTAAACTGAAGTGTGAAACACGGATCTAAATTCAAAAGGCAGAATGAAAACATTGTCAAACTTTCTCCGTATGTCGATCGTCTTGTCTGTTCTGCAGCGCGTACCTGAACCGATTGGCCGAGGATGTGAACGACAAGCTGCAGGAGGCCGGTTTGATCAGCATTGCAGAGCTGTGTAAAAACCACGACCTCCCGGGAGATTTCTTAGCTGAGGTGAGTCGCATGCGTTCATCGTATCGGCAATGAATTATGAAATGTTGTTGTTCACACTGTTGATGAGTGACCTCGGCTTCGATGACCCATGTTGTTGCTTGCGGACTAAAATGAATGAATGCCTGCGTGTTTTCTACTAAATCTCAGGAGCTGTCGAAGCGTCTCGGGAAGCTCATCCAAGGAGAAATGGACCAGTACAACAGGGGGGTCATATTCACTCCCGCTTTTGTTGCTCGTCACAAAGCCAGGATACGAGGGCTGTTCAGCGCTATTACGAGGTAAACTGTGGCACGATATGTCACACATTGGGCCTCGTGCAATAAGGTTTCGGGGCAGTTTTGGATTTAAAGGAATATTCCACCCCAAAGAGTACCATTTTGTATATGACTTACTCACCACGTGTTACCTTGAATTCTTGGAAGAAAACTTTTGCATGCCGGTGAGCAGAGAGTCTAAAAACGGAGTAAATCCATGATAAATTGAGGTAAATGGGGTCCAGGTTTAACAACAGCAAAACAGTTCTCGCAGCACGCCTGCATAAGCGTGTTTTAAGTTGTACGTTTATGGCTAAAAAGCATGTGTTTGGGAAGTAGTGAGCGTACGACGAGATGAATGAGACTTGGACACTTGTTACACTAAAGCCCCTCCTGTTTTACTTCATCCCGTAGGCCAACACCTGTCAGCAGCATGATTGGAGCGTTTGGATTTCAGGAACATCTCCTGTACTGTAAGGAGAGACGGTTGATGTGGTTGTGTGTTTGACTGGGTGTGGTGTGGCTCTGTGTTTGATGTCGCGGTGGGTTTTGGTGTCCCCCAGCTGTCCTGGAGGAGCTGGTGAATACTGGACGTCTCGGGGGAAGCGTGGTTGGAAGTCGGCAGGACAAAGCCGTGTACATCCCCGATATTTACGCCAAAACGCAGAACACCTGGGTGGACTCGTTCCTCCAGCAGAACGGATATCTAGGTATGGCTTTTCAATCATCACGATTAAAGTCGAGCCTCAGCAGACCAGCTAACCTGCAAACACGTCATGTTGGGGTCGTCCTCTCATTTCTTCTTTTTGCCTACCTGAGATTGGACCAGTTGGATGATTGCAGCAGCCTGTAGTTTATGGTACAGGTTGTTAATAGTGGTGTAACGGACCATTGTCTGTACGGATCACGGACCGACAATATCGGCGGCAAAAAACAAAGTTTTATGATCCGCTGCGCCGCTAGTTGTTTGCATGATTGGAGGTAGCCTCTGATTGGACAGTGGTACGTGTGTGCGTTTGCGGTCTTAATGACTCTGACGACGTCCGTCTCCCACAGAGTTTGACGCGTTGGTCAGACTGGGGATCCCCGACCCCACCGGCTACATCAAGAAGCGCTTCAAGTCCAACAAGCTGCTGTTCCTCAGAGCAGCCTGTGTGGGTCAGGCTCTGGTGGACCAGGTGGAGGCCTCCGTGGAGGAAGCCGTCAACTCTGACACATGGACGGACATACAGGTGCTCGCGGCGCTCTCTTTACCCGAGTCACCATTTTATGGTAAGAATATTAGTAACTTACGTTCTTCATTCCCGCTCTCACTCCTTTTTAGCCGATTTTGCCCAGCTGCCTGTCAATGGAGGATGTCGGGATTTTGATCAACCAGGCGATGAGAAGCACCAACGTCCAGTCCTCTGCCAGAGTGCTGGGGGAAACGGTCGTCGTCAGCGAGAAGTTCATCAGCAACTGCCTCTCTTTGTTTGACGACACCATGCAGCAGAAAGCTCAGAAGGTACACAGCTCCACACAGAAGCTCCTGTGTAGCATTGGGTGGCAGAACTCAGCCTACAGACGTATTTCTGACAAAGGGGAATAATTTGTTCTGTCATAGTTTATTTTTTTACAGTAAAGGTAATGCAGAAGTTCAAAAGTGCTCGTTCAGCCCGGGAACTTTTAGTCGTACGCCGTTATCAGCAGGTGTTGAGGTTAGCACAGCAAGCCGATTGGTGTGCGAGTCAGTCACACTATGGGGAGCGCAAAGGAGATGTCAGAGGTGGAGGACGCGCCTGCTGGTTCCCCGTCAGTTACAACAGCAACGGAGAGAGAGAGTTGTGTCTCAGACCAAAAGTTGCCAATGGACAAAATGCTCCCTGCAGGAGGTGCATTTATTACATATAAAACCCTTTGAAACTAGTGTCTGTGTATTTTTATATTTTTTTTTCTTTGAATGTGTCTCTCAGGAAGTCAAGAACAATCCGGTGTTTCTGATAACTGAAGATGATATGAAGCAAGCATCCATGCTGACGGAGAGCTCAGCGACTTCTAAAAAGGACAAGAGAGACGCAGAGCGCAGGAAGAAGGCAACGGGTTGGTCCGCCCCACACACACACACACACACACACACACACAGAAAAGCGTCAATGCTTGTGCCACATTTATCCTGTCCTCTGACACATTTCTTATATCTGAGTGTTAGAAATTTGGATCCTCTTTTTGCCAGCATTCTTCGATGTGCCCGCACCTCGTTGTGAGCCGTCACAGACCCTTAAGACAAAAAGACTCTATAATTAAAGATTCTTTTCTCAAATTATGAATCAAAATGATGACAATCACGAGGTGCCGGAGGGATGTTTTAAAATGTTTTTTTTGCCAAAACCAAAATATATTCCATTGATAATCATGGATACAACAATGTATTAAAGCCATTGTAGGTTAAACATTACAGAACTGAGGGAGGGAAATAATATAAGAAAAAAAAAAAACTTTAATATTCTCTGATGTGATGAAGACATGAGAAATAAAAGGGGTTTAACGTAAGAGATGATTTCGTGACATCCAGTGAGGAGCCCATCAGTCAGTATGCAACTAACACATGGGTGATGGTGAAACTTGAAGCCACCAATGCACATGTACGGACTTTTCAGTGAAGTAGGAGACCTCTTGTCCAATAGATACATATCCAAAATGATCTCTAGATCCTCTTACTTTCACGTGCATACGCGATGTTTGATCAGGGTGCAGAAGGGCATTTGTTCTGGGATTACATCTCCTCTGTGAACCGTTTGTCTCCCCAGAGGGAAGCGGCAGCGTGAAATCAGGCGGCGGAGGCAACGCCAGAGAGATCCGCATCCGTAAAACCAAGAAGAAAGGGAGGAAGGACGAGGACAGCGACGAGGAAACCGGACCGCCACAGCAAAGTACAGTCCCGGCTGCAGAGCTGTTTCATCTTCACGGGGACATAACGTCTCTATGTGCACATTAAGCCTGTTCAGTGAGGCATTTTACTGTAACAAGAGCGTAATGGCTGGTTGGCTAGAGATCTCTCCCCTGGGTTGTTAAGCTCTTCTTTTCATGGAAGACAAAGGTAACTGTCGTATCCCTGTGAGACTAATTAGCTTGTGTTTTACCTTTGCCAAGATCGCAGTAAACAGTCTGCAGCCCCCTTTATGGCCCAGGAGGAGGTCGTAGCAGTTTTAGAGGAGAGAGTAAGCGACTGCCCCGAGGAAATCCTCTCCGAGCTGGCAGAGCATTTAGTAAGGTAATACACAGCTTTCTGTCTAAAAACAGTTTGCTTTATGTTTTTGTTGCTGAGAACAGTACGTCAGTCCTCTCACTGTGAGCATCTCTCCAGGCCTCTAGCTAAAGCCTACCAGGAGGTGCTGCGGACAGTGTTCCTGTCCTCCACCAGCTCTCCGTCGAGGGCCAACAAGAAGCAGAGCATGAAGGATCTGCAGGAGGAGATCGCCAGCCTGTACAACAACATCCGACTCTTCGAAAAAGGGAACAAGTTCTTCTCCGGTAAATCCTGCTCTCCAAGTCTTGTTACAGTCCAAAATAAATAGTCTCATGTCCAGTTTATTAGGCCGCTGAACCGCTGTTGTTTTGAGTCTGTCTCCGTCAGAGACGCGAAGAATTGCGTCAATTGCCGTTATTTCTTTGATGGCAAGTATTAAGTAATGATATCACTTTATCGTCAATCCTGCAGATGAAACCCAGGTCCACATTGCCAAGCACATCCTGAAGACCCTGTGCACCGACGTCACCAACATCTTGGTCAACTTCCTGGCGGCCGACCTGATGATGTCCACGGAGAATCCCAGCACCATCACCAACGAGGTCGGAGAAAACGTTCCTGCTCTTGTTTTCTTACGTCTGCTCTCTCGGCAGCCTTAAATAACAGCATTCAGCCGGAGAGGCAGAGAGCCCAGATCACGTTTAAATCAAATCGGAGCTAATTAGGCCATTGTTTGAAATGCACTGTGGGACTTATTAGAGCTTGGACCTGATCGTGAACGACTGTGATGTGTTGCCTCAGGTCAGAGTGAAGATTTTGGGCAAACTGTCCGAGGAGATCAAAGGACCGCTCATGAAGCTGCACAACTGCCTGAACGGCAAAGTGAGTACGTTTCCCGTCAGTTTCATCATCGGCTCAAATACAGGGACGGAAACGTCTTCGCTCTTTTGTCCTCCGCAGACTGTCGAAGACTTCCTGACCAACATAGAGACCTGCGCAGAGGTGTGTGGCTTCATGCTGAAGAAGGGAGACAAGAAAAGGGAGAGGTAAGGACGTGTTTTAAAGTTTGCATCGTGGATGTTTTGTCTAAAATGCTTCCGTTTGAAGTTGTTTGCGGTGTTGACGTACGTTTACCGCGTGTCATCCAGACAGGCGCTGTTCCTGCACCGCCAGGCTCTCACCGAGCAGCTGAAGGAGGCGGAGGATCCGGCCCTGGTCCTCCACCTGACTAGCGTGCTGCTGTTCCAGGCCAGCACCCAATGCATGCTGCACGCCCCTGGACGCTGCGTGCCTCAGATCATCGGCACCCTCACCGGACGGATATCCACGGTATGTCTTGACGCTCGCCGACTCTGCAATGTGGCTCGGCCTCCTCCAAATTTTGGCGGAAGCTCTAGCTTGCCTATCTTTTGTTCAAATTGCCTACCGGTGTCCCTGTACAGGGGGGGGGGTAAAGGTAGTCACCTTATGCACCCTATAGCTGACTGGATTGAAGTCTGTCTAGGAACAGTAGGGAAGAACTTTTGGTGGCATCTTTGGTGTCCCCTCCAGACATTGCTCTCCAGAAGTTTTCTTTTTTTTTTAATTAGATAAAAGTCAAAACACTTTTCATAGTACTTAATCGCATTTCATACAGAACAATTTTCCCCAGTGACATAAGCAAAAAACATACATCGTCTGTAGTACCAGGTTTGTATTTCCATGAAGACCCTCATTGGTTGCACACTGCTTCATCGTCTCAGCACTGTTTTCATCCA
This sequence comes from Melanostigma gelatinosum, assembly GCF_949748355.1. Taxonomy (NCBI): domain Eukaryota; kingdom Metazoa; phylum Chordata; class Actinopteri; order Perciformes; family Zoarcidae; genus Melanostigma; species Melanostigma gelatinosum. The sequence continues at coordinate 6,498,098 of NC_136652.1, read as the reverse complement.
GTTCTTTTTCTCGTCTCTGCATCTGTCAGCAATCGCCATCTGCCGCGGTGTCGGTGCGAATGGAGCAGTTGTTTGGTGGGTTAAACCGCTGAATTGTTTGCCTGCGTCCATGTGCCGTTTGCAGGAGCAGCAGCAGCTGCTGTCTGCCTACCAGAGCCTGGTGGTGAAGCAGCTGGTGAGCCAGAACCAGAGCAGGAAGCAGCAGGCTGAGAACGATAAGGCGGAGGAGCAGGAGGAGGAGATCAGCAACGTCCGCACGCAGCTCGCGGTCCTGACGCCGCAAGTCAAGGACCTGATGCTGTCCCAGAGGAAGACGTCCGTCACAGAGGACTGAACATTTCAACATTTAGAGAAGAGGACGTCGAGAATGGACTTGCATGTTAAGATGAATATGTTTAACTCTGCTAGATCAGCTGTTAATAATGTATTTAATGTGATTTATCCATGTGGACTTAATACTTATTAAAAGGAAATTCCTGTTTGGGATGTCACCCTGTAAACCCAATTGACGTGAAAATCCTCAATGAGGTTCTGATTTTCATGCATTCATTAAAGCTCTCCACTAACTCGCATGTTTTTGTTGTGGAGTCAATCGGCATCATGCAAGCACCACTTGTATGGACGGATTTGTTCTACAGTGGTTTAGGAGAAATTGAAGCATTAACCAATTTTCTTGTATTTATAATTTTGTTTTCAAATGCAATATTTGAGTTGTATGAGTGACTGGTTATTTTTCCCCATTCCTTGGCATTAGCGGGTCCCTTTATTCTGCTGCTGACGCAGTTATAAATGTGTATAATATAGTACATATGGGGCAGAACGCAGAGCCCTATATAGTTTATTGGATTGTTAATTATGCTCATTTTCAATTATGAATACACATGTGGCAGGTTCAGTCATACTGTAGAAGCGCCGGGATTAACAAAGTGAGCATGCGTCTTTTTCTTTTGGGCTGCACACCACCGACACCCAAAAATGATGTTTCGTTACCATGGTTACACTACCGGTGTTACACAGCCTCAGAGTAAACCCCTGTGAGTCCCATAACAGTTTGTTGACTTCACACTACCCCACCAGCCCCGTTTGAATTAAGTCCTTTAGTCCATGAAGAGTCCACCACATACGCTGCTGGAGGCCCAGGCAGTATAGCTGGGCCTTTGGAGACAAGGGAGGCGCAGGAGAACCAGGACTGAGCGAGGACATACTTGAGATTTCCAAAAGCAAGTCTAATGCTCGCAAATACTCTTGTCCACAAGGAATGTCAAACTCAACACAAATTAAAGTTCTTCGTAGTGGCTTTAAATAAGAAAATGGTCAAATACACAAATGTTTCATTTTAAAGCAATATAGTTTGGCCCGACAAACTGAATAAGATAATGGGAAAACAATTACATAATACTTGCAATGAATTTTATTAGAATAGTCACTTCAAACACTACCGGTACTTGGGAGCTTATTACAAGAATCTATGGGTGGCCAGTAGTCCAAATTGCTATTTCTTTAAGAGGTGATAACTACTAATAAGCTGCCACTCAAAGGTCTGTCATATAAAAACAATCTATTTCATCAACTAGAACTTACCTACCGGTACAATCTATTTTGGGCCTGAGGCCATTATGAAAGTTCAGAGTTGTGTTGCTGTACGTTTGATGTAGTGAAGCTCATACATGGTGATGATAACTCTGTGGATATGAATACCGGTAAATTACCTTGTATGATGATGCCAGAAAACATTTTGTATTTTGAAAAAAAGAGAATTCTGAGTTCATGTTCATTAGTTCCTCTTTAATACTTACAATATATATAATATACAGCACAAACAATAGATTAATGAGCTTCCATTCTCATGATCCTCACCGCTGAACAGCAGCACAGGAAAGGAGAGGATGATGCCCTTGGGTCAGTTCCATCAATCCATCCATTAACAACACGTCCAGCTAAAGCAGAGTGTCCATAAGTTCCGCATCGGTCACTTACAATGACTACTCTGATCAGGTGTCCCTGTCCCCGCTTAGAGTCTCCAGAGTACGGATCCAGATCAGTCCATAGCAGGTCCCGGTGTTTAACTGCCGGCCAAAGCCATAGACGTCTGCAGCTCCTCTAAATGGTTGTTAGCTTGTGTGATCATCATACGGATGGCATCCTGAAGGAACAATGAGAGGGAAAACAGCAGTGATGGAGACAGAAGAGGATGCTGGGAAACTAAGTACACTGTCTCTACACAGACTATCTCCAAAGGTTTGATGTGCTTAAAAGCTACAGAAAAGGCAAGTCAGCAGACCTTGAGTTTAGATTATCTTTTTAAGTTCATGAATTCATTTACACTAAATTATAACCCATTGCAACAATATGTATCAAAATTAATACTTTCTCCATCATTTTTGATTAATTCCTAATCTTCTCAGAATGTAGAAACAATCAAGTTTCAACAATCTTCCTCTTTTAAGACTTTTCAGATGAAAGTAACTTAAGGCTACATCCACGTCCATCTTTTGCAACGTTTACACTGAGCATCCACACTACTCAAGAGTTTTAGAGCACCGAAAAGGAAATAGTTTAGAAACGCTTCCAAAGCTTTTTAAGTCTGGAAACCCCGAGGTTACCTCGTAGTGTGAACGATGGCGTAGACGCCCACGTTCGCCACTTGATTGGTTCTTAGCAGCCATGACGTGTCCTTTCGTCACACCGCAGGAAGAAAAACTACATCAGCCTGGATTACTAGAGGTTCATACAATATGGATAACGCATTACAGGCTTTGCTGACTGTGCTGTCTGTACTAACAGATATTGTGCAGTTAAATTCTGCCTTTTATAATGTTACAAATGCCGACATGCGATGGAAGCGAGCAGCTATTGGAGCGATTCGCAAGCAGTGGAGGACTTTTCTTATTTATGCTTAGCTTGTTCTGCAGAACTATTGAGAAACAAAAGCATAAATGCTCTCCAATACGACGGGGACTTCCAGCCAGCCGGCAGAGCTACGAGTGTGACAGCAGACAACGACGAGACCAAGAAAATGAGTGAGAGACGTGTGTTGACCAAATATACTGACCCGTAATCTAGCAAACTTTGATTTGTAAGTAGTGGTGTCACGGATCACCGATCAGCCCTCACGGTTCGGATCACTTGTGAACCGCGGATCAAGAGTATTTTTTTTTTACAGCGTAATCATCATAGTGTGTAATAAAGTTCTACTGCTGCTGTTCCTTGTCAAGTAACAAGTCCCCGAATATCAATGCAGAGTGTCAGTGAACAGATATAAAGCAGTAGTGTGTTCACGTGAACGGAGCAGCTTAGAAGCATTTAACGGTGACGTCATGGCGAGCGGAGGAACGTCAGAAGCCGCGGCGTCATTTAAGTCGCAAGTTTGGGAACATTTTGTCTTCCCTGTAACGTATAATGACGGATGAGGGTGGTGGACAAACAGTTACGGTATGTCGGCGTTATTTAAAGAGAGAGACACGACAACGGCAAAACATCGGCATGTCCACGCACATGAAGAGACGCCATCCGGTCTGTCAGCGACGGGGACACTCCGGTGTAGAAAACAAAGGATTTCTAAATCTGGTTAAAATGCTTGAGCCACGCTACGAAATCCACTTACGCACCCACTTCAGTGTGAAGCTGTTCCAGGCCTCTATGAGAAGGAAAAGACTGTAGAGACTGCTTTCACCACGGCGGAGTGATTCTTAGTCCGGCGCTGTAGACACGCCCCCTCTGTGAGCGTCACACACACACACACACACACCTGGTTCAGGTGCTGACAGAAGCATCAGAGTGAAGCTAGACAGGCCCAATAATATTCAAGTCACCACAGAAAGGTCGACCCTCTCCCCAGACAATGGAGATATTCTCATCTTTTTGAAAATAATGTCACAGTAATGGTAAACATTATTGTGTATTTGAATGGCATAACCTGACAGGAAGTAAACACAGACCCAAGTTGTTGCCGAGCAGTTCAGTTCAATGTAAACAGTGGAAGCTAGCTCACTGGCTGTTTCTTTCTTTCAATATTGATCAAAGGCCGAGGATATCAGAATTGAGTATTCTTGAATGTTTTATTTTTATTTATTGATTTCATTTTGTATCAAATTGGACATATTCAATATTTTTGTTTTCATGTAAGACTATAGCCCAAAGTTCTTTACCGAACCGTGAGGTTTGTGATCCGTGACACCCCTATTTGTAAGTGTTCATTTCAAAGTACATTTGATGTGCGTCTTTGAGAGGGATAGAGAAAGACCTGCAGCGTTGTGACTAAGTTTAAAAATGTTTTTTGGAGAAGTGTCTGAGTTTATAAAGGCAGATTATAGAGGACGATCTTAAGTATCTGTTGTATTTTCTGTAACTAAGCAAACAATATACTTCCTGTTTACACTGACACCCGCATACCAAGTGTACACGAATAGTCATGTGGTATTCGTTTTCATGCTTCCGTATGGATGGAAATCCTTCCGAAAACAGTGCCGGAACGCCAGTGTGGACGCAGAAACATATAAGTGTGGACGTAAACTTAGGTCCAACTTTTAGATAATATCCTGATTAACGTAACTCCTGTTCTGAACATGACATCAGCTCTTCACTCGATCCAACAGACAGGCAGGGCAGTTCTAGGCGCCCTGGCTATGTAATGGAACACATTATACATCTTCTTACCTTGTCTGTGGCATTCTTATTCCTCTTGAACTCGTCTCTTGCCCAGTCACTGAGGTACTTCCTGTCTGCCTCGTCTGGTACCTTCCGTATGGTCCTCATCATATTTCTGTAAATCCCCAAAACCCGTTGTCTCTGTAAAAACTGTCAAAGAATCAACAGTTCAGCAGCCTGAGCAGGCCAGCTAAAAACACATTTTTGTGAAAAGTCTGCTTGGGAGAGTCAAGAATAATCAGAATATCACAATATAACAGTTCCTTGTCATAGCACAGACTCTTGCGCAAGTTGAAATGAACTTCCATGTGATATTATGCAAGGACTGAACTAAACGTTGGAGTAAACAGTGTCGACTGCCTGGTGAAGTTAACTTAGATGCTAACACTGGTTTAGCCTGAAAACTAGCTAGCCCTGCAAACAGCCTGGAGGAACGTGTGTTGCTGAGTTGTCATGTGCCATTGACATATCAAAGCCGGACTCATGTATTTACCAGATAATCATATACCCGAACTAACACATTCATAAAGGCACATTTTAAAATGTGGGCAGGCAAATGTCTCCGTATGAGTATGTTTTGACTATCTGTAGTAGCGTTATTTGTTTGCTAATACCACCTCCGTGGTAGTAGCTTACGTGCCAGTAAATGCTAAATTTGTTTAAGTTTCTTTAACAGAGCGACCGAAAAGAGTTGCAAAACAGACAAAAGTCTTCCTTGAATTGTATAAACGTTTATACATGGACAAACATATTGCAGCTAGCAATTCTCTACAGACGTAACGCTAGCGTTAGCCAACAAGCTAGCAATATAGCATAGGACTTGCTGTCGACCGGAATTGCATTACAACTGTGAAATGGCCTATAGTGTGACAACCAGTCCAGCTCTTAGTGATATGAAGTATAGTGCTCCTTCTGTTGTTGTGTGTATTTACCTGTTTTAGAGAAAGCGCTGCAGACGGCAACCTTGAGACTACCATCTTACGCGGCTTCACAACCGGATGTTGTGAATGCGTTACTTCTTTTCGTTCAATAGGGGGTGTCAACCCATGCCTATGAGGTTTATACCGCCACCTAGCGTACCGGAGTATGTAGCGTCACATCAAAGACTGGCCCAATCCCAGGCCAAATCCCAATGTCCCCCCTAAACCCTCAACCCTCAAGGATTTACTGACGTCACCTGGTAAATGGGTGAGTGCGAGAGACTGTGAGGGCTTGAAATGATGTAAATAGGAATGGGACGGCACTTTGCTGCAACATATCATGTTACCATGAAAACAACAAAAAATATGATGTATATTTTATACTTTGTACTCCCTGATTTGAAAGTCTTCCAGGCTCTTTTCTCACAAGATGAGAGTTTTTTCAGATTTACTTGTTTTTGTCAAAACAGCTTCAATGACAAAATCTAATATTTGATGAATAAATAAATAAATATCTTCTGATTTCATGTATTTTTTTGTTCCATCTTTAACCCTTAATGTTTCTGAGTAAATTGAATACCACAGGCTGAACACACGTGAGCCGTCCTCTTTGTTTACCTTTTTACTGCTCCAAGCGTCCACTGGTTTAATGTCACATTGCAATGATTTGTGGGTAATTCCCTTAGGGGTTCAGTGTCTTGCTCAGGGACACTTCGGCACAGGACAGCCCCCACCCTCTGGAACTCTCTCCCTGCGGTGATCCGCAACATCTCCACTCTGGACGCCTTCAAAAGGGCCCTCAAGTCCCATCTGTTCGCCAAGGCTTTCGGCCCCTAGTTTACTTGTTCTGTTTTTCTGACTGTTTGTCTAAACTGTTTTTGTCTAAACTGTTACTCTTGTAAAGCGGCCTTGGGTCCCCTGAAAGGCGCTATATAAATTAAAGTTATTATTATTATTATTAGGACACGTAGCAGCCAAGGATCGAACCGCCGACCTTGCGGTTGCCGGACGACCCTCTCTACTGTAGCGTGAGCGGCTCCTGTCCCGTTTCTCGGCGGAAGGAGTCAACGAGATTAATGTAGGCTGTGTGCAGCTAGAGTATTACTTTAGAAGAAAGAAATGACTAAGACTCAAATGTAAAGGATCCAGCCAGTAGAGCCGAGTGTGACATGATGCTTAAAGCCCCTGAACTCTTAAGTATTTCTCTAAAACATTCGATATTCTCGACCAAATAGGCAACAATCTGACCTACATATTCATCAAGAGTTTAACACGGAAAAACTTCTTCAGGACTTTGTGGGTGATGTTCGATCAGATTTGATTGACAGCCATCTCTAAAGCCCAAAAGCCAAAGTGTGAAAATGAGATGTTGTGGTTTTTTGGAGGGTTGTGTGCTGTTCTAGGTCTATACGCTTCATGTTAGCCGAGCTAACAGGCTGCTGGCTGTCGATTCATATTTAGAGAGTGGTTTCTATCTTCTCATCTAACTCTGCAAGAAAGGGAATAAGCTCATTTCCACAAGCTGTCAAACTATGATGATGATGATGATGATGAGGTTACATTCTTGATAAAGTGATTTACAATGTTTTCGTGGACCTGTGTGAGCTATTTTCAATGCATCTGTCTCCAACACGCCTGTCGATGCAGAAGAAACAGTGTAGAACAATTCATCAAAAGTGCACGTTTAATGTGAGCTCTGTGTATCTTACAACAGTCTGAGGCTGGCTGCTTCAAATGTAACCAGCGGATCTGTCGTGCATAACTGTGGCTTGACAGTGCAGATGGAACGGACACCTGCAGCCTTCAGGTGGCTGTAAAGAGTCACCAGTGAAAAGGAAAGACCTTCAGTATAGAACTAAAGTGCCCCAGAGAACAGCAGTGTTCACATTTACTCGTTGGAAAGAACCCAGCGCCTGTAAGCTAACCCTAACCCTAACCCATGATGCAACGATCGACAGGGACGGGGCAGACTCAGAGGTTTGAGGATCACAGCACGAGCTCGCCAGCTGCATCACACCATTAGAATGCTCTCCTTTGAACAAATGGAGGCCGGAAAACTCCATCAGCTGCAAATGATGAGCAGGCTCCACCTTGTACTGGAGCAGCAGCACAAAGGAAACAAACAGGTACAGTAGTACTCCAGGAAATATTGGCTGCCCAAGTTAACTGGTTTAGTCGACAGTACTATTCATTTTTACAGTTCATGCACGGTTTAAATATATATTTTTAAAGTTTTAACAGTTGGCATTTGAAATCTAATACCAATACACCAAATGAACAACAACAATAACAGTACTGATGAATTGATATATTGTTTTTAGTGGTTATAGTTCTGTATATCTTGTCTTGTATGTTGGCGACTAAAGTTTATAGTTTATCCACCTTTTTTGTACGCCATGAGAGAGCTTCTATTGACATGCACTACCTCTCATATTTCATAGTTTCTCTAAGTATTAAAAAAAACTGAACAGTTCTTTAATCTACAAAAAAACTGCATTACTTAGTTTACTTACCATTGTCTTTGTTATATTACGCTTTAGAGAGTAGAGTTTGTGGATTAGAAATGAATACAATAAAGGTGCATTTCACCTGAAAGTCATCATACAGAATAAACCTTTCTAACCACATCTCCACATGTAAGGGACTATTTGAGTAATCCTCTGTGTGCACACCAGATGGTGTTCTAATCCACACAAACAAGAGACACCTCATCGTGTTATTCATTGTAGAACATAACATTTTAAACTTGAGTTGATTTTAATCCGATGTCTTTACATTAACTTTAATATTTAAAAATAAAACTGTATTTCATTTATCGTCACTTTTGAAGCAAGTACAGGAAGAAAAGTGGAATTCTATGATAAATGGTCCAGGGTTTCAGTACGTTCACAATAACTAACCTTACACAGAACTGAACAACACTAAAAGGGATCATTTGTAGGCGTGTTTTTTATAGTTGGGTTCTCCCCTTCATCCTTCCTTCTTCCTCAAACTCCTGCCAAACACAAGGCTTGAATATATGTCAGCACAATTAGGCCTGAGTGACAAGAGAGGACAAACTAGGAGACCAGAGACATGTGCATGTACGACATCCAACAACAAACAGTAAACCCCAGAAACATTTGATCAGAGACACAGAGGAAAGAAATGCTGAATAAGTAAGTATAACTGATACACTGAACATTTTTACACCGGAGCAAATTAGTCGTAAGTTACCATGGTGATCTAGTGGTTAAAATAAAGTCACCATCGTGACATCAAAAACTCCAGCTTTAGGCTCAACATAGCTCACTACGACGTCAATCTCCCTTCATAGTTCACTCCTCTGGAAGAAGAAAGACTACAGAAACACACAAGAGGCAAAACTCAAGCCCACCATTCACACAGATAGGAGAAAGGAAACAAACAAGCAGTGAGATCCAAACATCACTGGCCCTGGACCAAGATAGCTTCAGGACTTATGGCAGGAAGTCACAGGCTGAGTGTGAGAATGGAATTAAAGGTAACTAAGGTGTGTTTTATCTGTTGTGACACAGTCTTTAGAAAATAACAATTCTTTGGAACATGACTCCTACAGGTAATGATTGCACAATGACTGAGCTGCTGGAAGGTTAATGGCAACAGGTACAATGAAATATTCTTTGGAATCCTCAGACAGGGAATAATTGCATTACTGGCAACAGATAAGAGGCCTGAAGTCATCAAAGAAAAAGCAAATAACTGAAGGTTAAGACCAAAAGATGAGTTTTAATTCAGGATTTAAAGGCCTCAACTGTTTGATGTGAGCAGAAAGGTCATTCCTGAGGAAGGGGATGTGATAGGAAAATGTTTATGAATGATTGAATGTTACGTCTCTGTATCACTTTATTCTGCACATTTCAATGAAGACAGCTTTGTAAAAAGTGTAACAAATACAAGTGAAACTCCTTTACCCAGTCTTTTAACTTAAGAAGTTCCTCATGATGTAAAAATGCTTTTTAAGAGAGCTCAGACTTCTTTCAAGCTGCATGTTTGAACAAACTATCATTAGTCATGATGATTAACACGTTAGCTGAATGCAAACAACAAGAATAAAGCTGATTCTGGCCCAACAAGGAAACAGTTGTTAACTTTCTCAAAGCAGGTGTGACTTACACAGAACTGGACCAAACACATGAGAAGAACCCAAAGCGTGCTGATGGACCAGCACAGGACAAGAAGGAGAACCTATGATCTCATCAGCATGACAGACATTGACTTTAAGAGCCAGACTCATTCGATTCATTGAGACTGACCCGTCAGAAGGGTAACAGCAGCACAGAGAGGGCCCAACACTGTAGAGAGCTTTACACAGCCGAGGTCACAGATAAGAAGTTTGAAACATGACGTCAGAAGAGAGCGTTGGTGAATAAATAAACACTTTTGTCTTCAGACGTCTTCAAATAACTCACTGTTTGTTTACCAGCAGCCCCGCTGAGGACGTGTCCAACAGACACGGGGTCACCCATGTGTCCCATTGTGCATGGAAGGTTGGACTGGTTCATATGAACACATATCAATAAACACACAATAAACACATGAGCATTGGAACAAGGTAGCTCTGGTGATTGTTTTGGAAAGAATTCAGAGGTTGAGTTTGATGATATTTACTGAAAGGTAATCAAGATATCAATAGTTTGATAAGATATTATATACTTTAGAATATGACTCCTCACAGATAACAAATGAAACAATCAGCTACATGTTGTAGAAATACCAGTACAAGTACTGCATTCAAAAGTGTACTTACAAGGGCGATTGTGGCTCAGTGGAGAGCAGGGTCGTCGTTCAATCAGAGAATCGGCGGTTCGATCACCGGCTCCACTTGCCGCATGTCGATGTGTCCTTGGGCAAGACACTCGTAGCTCTGACTACGGTGTGTGAATGTGTGTGAATGTTAGTTAGTCCTGGTGGGCATCAGTGTATGAATGGGAGTGAATGGGTGAATGACGACATGTAGTGTGAAAGAGTAAAAGTACCAACATCAAACTATATATCGTACTACAAGTAAAAGAAGACATGATACAGAAGGGCCATTTCAGAATAATAATTATATTATTGAATTATAATTATTAAAGCATCAATGTGTACATTGCTTTAATGTTGCAGTACTTTACTTTATATAGTGCCAGGTAGCAAAGGATCAATAAAGTCTACATCATCATTCATCTGTTGATCATGTAGATGTATTACTCTGAATCTGTAAAGTAACTAAAGATATCCAATAAGTGTAGGAAAATACAAATTACAATAGTATCCTCTGAAATGTAGCAGAGTAGTACAAGATGTATAAAGTACAGCAACCTCAACATTGTACAGAAGTACTTGACTCAATGTATTGAGTTACATTTCACCACTGTGGACTCTCGTGCTGGTTCAGAGTAGATCCAGATGACTGCAGTGCAGCAACACCTTCTGACACACGTTTGTACAAACTATTGTTGGCCATGATGAATAACACGTTAGCTAATGCTAGTGTTAGTCTGTTACATATTTCAATGTTGTATGATTTATCTGATGTCATCCACCAGCAGCAGAACCTCCTTCCTGCTCCACTATTTTCGATTACGCTTCAGAGAGATCATAGATTATAAATCACTACAATAAAGGTGCATTTCACAGAATCAACCTTTCAAACCACATCTCCACATGTAAGGGACTATTTGAGTAATCCTGTGTGCACACCAGATGGTGTTCTAATCCACACAAACAAGAGACACCTCATCGTGTTATTCATTGTAGAACATAACATTTTAAACTTGAGTTGATTTTAATCCGATGTCTTTACATTAACTTTAATATTTAAAAATAAAACTGTATTTCATTTATCGTCACTTTTGAAGCAAGTACAGGAAGAAAAGTCATTCTCATTCTCTCTTCCTCGCGTGCTTGTTATAGTTGCCTTTTTTTTCCTTCATCCTTACGTCTTCCTCAAAGTCCTGCCAAACACAAGGCTTGAAGATAGCCCAGCACAATTAAGCCTGAGTGAAGAGAGAGGACAAGGAGGACAAACTCGGAGACCAGAGACATGTGCTTGTGGGACATCCAACAACAAACAGTAAACCCCAGAAACAGTCTAAATTTGACCAGAGACACAGAGGAAAGAAATGCTGAATAAGAGACAGCATTGAACTACAGAAGCTGGTGGAACAGAGGCTGACCCGGACATGACGTCACAGCTTCGACACTCTATGCTATAGAGCAGCGGTTCCCGAACTTTTTAGGCCGCGCACCCCCTTCTACATCCCGACCGGGTTCGCGCACCCCCCCCCCCCCTTAAAAAAAAAAAAAAAAAGAAGCAACAGAGCCTTTTAAGCCTTCATAGCCGCATAAGAATCGGACCAATGAGAGAACAGTTTGCTCGCGCGTGGCATTTGTTTACAAGATTTAGTCCGCTGTTAAATGTTGCCGTGTGAACACAAACCGAACAAAGGAGCAACTGCAACAAAGCAAACGAACTGAAGGTGTGAAAACGCCCTGAAACACTGCAACAAAGTTTCAATAACTTTCAGTGACACAAGGCGTCACTTTTAAAGAGCAATACGGATCGCGAGGACACACGCACAGGCTCAGAGGCCGATTATCACATTTAATTTACAATTAATGAGCGACTAATGTAGCCAGGATGTCTTCGGACAAAGCATCGATGCGGCGCGACACAGTGTTGTTGGACACCGGGATCATGCACAACTTTTTTGCTTCTTTCTCCCCAATCATACATTCCACCATCTCTCTGGCAGCTGGCGAGCTCACGTCTTCAGTGATTGTGTGCGGTAGCCCCTTTCTCGCTATTCTGTAACCAGAAGAATAAAGCTGATTCTGTCCCAACAAGGAAACAGTTACTTTCTCAAAGCAGGTGTGACTTACACAGAACTGGACCAAACACTTGATAAGAACACAAAGCGTGCTGATGGACCAGCACAGGACACGCGAGAGAGAGAGAGAGAGAGAGAGAGAGAGAGGCACACAGCTTGGATGCTCATGTGTTTGTGGGACAACAAACAAACACAGGCTCAGAGAGATGCAATGCTTTTCAGGACGTTTACTATGTTCTGGTCAGCAGGACAGACATTGACTTCAAGTGCTGGACTTATTTGGGTCTTTGAGACTGAGACTGGCCCGTGAGAAGGATAATGATTCAGGTTCAAGCAAACACAAGCAGTGAGATCCAAACATCACTGGCCGTGGATGGCAGAAAGTCAGAGGCTGAGCGTGAGAATGTAATTCAAGGTAACTGACGTGTGTTTTATCTGTTATGACACGGTATTTAGAAAAATAAGAAATTCTTTGGAATATGACTCCTACAGGTAACGATTGCACAATGACTGAGCTGCTGGAAGGTTAAGGCAAGACACGTGAGCCGTGGAACAAGGGATTTGTTGTGCTTGATTTGGCAAGAGTTTAGAGGTGGAGTTTGATGATGTTACTTAAAGGTTATCAAGGTACCAATCTGGTTTGACAACATGCTACTTTCTTTGGAATATGACTCATGACAGGAAAGACTTGCACAATGGGAAAGAGCATCTCTCTATATAAAGGCAGCTGACCTGCAGTGAGTACAACAGAATCCAGAGGACCAGCTGACTTCTTCCTGCCGCTCTATCACTGACTGTCAGCACACACGTAAGTCTTCAAGAATGTCATGTTTTATGGTTGTGGAACATAAAGTTTTCTATTTCAGATCTTATTTGATTATATTCACTGTGAGTAGTGTAAATGGTGGCAGTGTGCATGCACATTTAAAAAGCAATTCATGTTAGATGTCATTATGGTGATCCATATTTCAGCACTGATATTTTAATTTGTAGTGATGATATTGGAGCTCACCTGAAGACGCAGTCATGCTGCTAACTGTTTACTCATGATGTGTCTTTCTTTAATGCAGTTACCCACCATAACCACCAAGACCACCATGAGCTACATCTCAGAAATTGACGTGTCCCTCAATGATATCGAGGAGCAAATTCTCATAAAGAAGGGCTTCCAGAAGGTCCCAGGTTCTCTGAACAAAGGAGCAGGTGTACATGCCATCTATCTTTGGTATAAAATGGGGGAGAAGGGGGAGAAAGCAATCACTAAGCTTCAAGTTTCATTCAAGGATGACATGACTCCTGGATTGATCAATGCAGGGTACCAACAGATCGTTAAAGATCTCAATGCTGGAGCCAGAGGTGATCGCATCTACCTTTGGTCCTACCAAGGGTCTGGAGAGTATGATACTCCCATAGTGGCGATTGATGTCACTACAGATGCAAACAATGAAGCTGAAAAGTTTGGCATTGGCTGGGAGAGACTGGCCTGTGATCTGAACCGCAATGCCGGAGGGGACTGGACCCACATGTGGATGAAAAGAGAGCACCAAAACTACATCTGCGACATCACTGCCACTGATTCCTACAAATCAGACAAGGACCTGTTTGGAGACCATTACATCCGTGTGGATGAAGATACTAACAGGGGAGCAGGAGGATCCACGGTCTTCATCTGGTACCGTCAGACCACCGACCCCAAGCGTGCCCTCAATGATCTGGAAGTGTCCATCAATGACAAGGAGGCTGTTCAATATCAGAAGCAAGGATACAGTAAAGTGTATGTCAACCTCAACGACGGAACCAGTGGTAACCCAGTGTACCTGTGGCACAAGAAGGAGGGATCCAGCAAACCCATTCAGGCCATCGCCCTGCTTCTCAACACAGCTTTGGTTCCTGAGTACAAGAAGGCTGGTCTCACTGTAATCGAGAAAAATCTCAACGAAGGCAATCCCGGCCACATTGAGTACCTGTGTGTGTATCAGTGAAAGCAAAAAGCCATCTTCATGGTCGCAGAGCTGAGAATTCCCAACACTCACTGAAGTGGAACGAAAAGTCCAGCAATGCAGTTAAATCTTTTTGGTGATGGACTCTTTCACTTTTTTTCTCTTTTTCGATATAGAAATGACGATTCATTATATTACAGTCACTCAATAGTATCAAAGGTTTATGGGTTTAATGTTAAACTTGCTGATTCGATCAAAGAGTCCTGTTTTATTAGAGGACAGGATGGAATAGAAGGTGAAGGAGATCAGACTGATATGAAAAGGCTTAACAATGCAGTTCAATCATTTTGGTGATGGATTCTTTCACTTTTGTTTCTTTTTCACTATAAAACAATGTGATTATTATAGTGCAGTAATACTACTGGTAATATCAGAAAGTATCAATAGTTTATGATTCTACTGTTAAACCTGATGGCAATGAAATGAATCAAACTATTTCACATTGTTTTTAACACTGTTAATTAATGATTGAATATTAAGTCTCTGTGTCACTTTATTCTGCACATTTCCTGCTTTTCAATAAAGACAACTTTTCATGTGAAGTGTGTTTGTTTCAGACTCTATAGAAACTTCACTTTGAGTGTTTTCATGTGTTTTCATCACCTTTCATCACCTACTCAGATCTCTGACTCCAGTCAAGTCAAAGGTGCAGTACCACAGTATATAAATACATGTTAAAGTCCTACATTACTTTATGGTTACAATTAATAATGCATGACAATGTATATTGCTTTAATAATGCAGTTGTTTTTTTTTACTATATTTACTGCCAGGTAGCAAGGGATCAATGCAGTGATGTTTTGAACTCACAGTGGTGGAAGAAGTACTCAGATCTCTGACTCAAGTAAAAGTAGCAGTACCACAGTGTAGAAATACAAGTAAAAGTCCTGCATTCAAAACTTTACTTCAATTGAAGTAAAAAAGTACTAACATCAAAATAGACTTAAGTACCAACAGTAAAAGCAAACATTATACAGAAGGGCCCATTTCAGAATAAGAATTAGATTATTGAATTATAATTATCAATGCATCAACATGTACATTGCTTTAATGTTGCAGTGTTTTACTTTATATACTGCCGGGTAGCAAAAATAAAGTCTACATCATTATTTATTTGATTATATTTATTTTTATTACTCTGAATCTGTAAACTAACTAAAGGTATCTAATAAGTGTATTGAAGTAAATCCATCAATATTATCCTCTGAAATGTAGAAGAGTAGTACAAGATGTATAAAGTACAGCAACCTCAACATTGTACAGAAGTACTTGACTCAATGTATTGAGTTACATTTCACCACTGTGGACTCTCATGCTGGTTCAGAGTAGATCCAGATGACTGCAGTGCAGCAACACCTTCTGACACACGTTTGTACAAACTATTGTTGGCCATGATGAATAACACGTTAGCTAATGCTGGTGTTAGTCTATTACATATTTCAATGTTGTATGATTTATCTGATGTCATCCACCAGCAGCAGAACTTCCTCCCCTCTCCACTATTTTCTATTATTTCATCTCTGTTATTTATTGTAAATAAATTAGATTGTTGACGTGGGGTGAATCCAGCATTCTCATATTCAGGATGAATATTTAACTCAAATTTTTCTGGTGTGTCTTTGGTAGTTTATCTTTGTACCCTGGCAGCTTCTCATTCGGGCCCGAGCTCCAACGTTCACACCAGTGTCTAGTGGTAGTGATGTGACCTTTCGTGTCGAGGCTTCGAAGCTTGTGTCGAGTAATCCAGGAAGATTTGTATGAAGCGCGTATCGAGGCTTGTCTCGATGACGTATGTGGTGACGTTCGAAGCCTCGCGAACCAGCCGTACCACGTGACTGATTCAGGAAATGGTTCACGAGTTTGGCGTGCGATTCGAAATAAAAGGGGCAGCGAAACGCAATGGATCCCCGGTCACATTCTGTGTACTTAGGACTTTATTGCGCGTTTGTTTACAAACTACTCAAGCTTCTTTTTTCTGCGATGGAACCAGCAAGAAAGAGGAGATTTTCCCCAGTCTGGGAACATTTTGAGCTCATCTCTCATAATAGGTTATGCACATAGTAATAAGTTATTATTAATAACTAGCGGGATATACTGTAAATGTGCATGAAAAAAAAGCACAGTCACAAACCTGTCTGCCTACCAGAGCCTGGTGGTGAAGCAGCTGGTGAGCCAGAACCAGAGCAGGAAGCAGCAGCAGCAGGCTGAGAACGATAAGGCGGAGGAGCAGGAGGAGGAGATCAGCAACGTCCGCACGCAGCTCGCGGTCCTGACGTCGCAAGTCAAGGACCTGATGCTGTCCCAGAGGACGACGTCCGTCACAGAGGACTGAACATTTCAACATTTAGAGAAGAGGACGTCGAGAATGGACTTGCATGTTAAGATGAATATGTTTAACTCTGCTAGATCAGCTGTTAATAATGTATTTTATGTGATTTATCCATGTGGACTTAATACTTATTAAAAGGAAATTCCTGTTTGGGATGTCACCCTGTAAACCCAATTGACGTGAAAATCCTCAATGAGGTTCAGATTTTCATGCATTCATTAAAGCTCTCCACTAACTCGCATGTTTTTGTTGTGGAGTCAATCGGCATCATGCAAGCACCACTTGTATGGACGGATTTGTTCTACAGTGGTTTAGGAGAACTTGAAGCATTAACCAATTTTCTTGTATTTATAATTTTGTTTTCAAATGCAATATTTGAGTTGTATGAGTGACTGGTTATTTATTTTTCCCCATTCCTTGGCATTATCGGGTCCCTTTATTCTGCTGCTGACGCAGTTATAAATGTGTATAATATAGTACATATGGGGCAGAACGCAGAGCCCTATATAGTTTATTGGGTTGTTAATTATGCTCATTTTCAATTATGAATACACATGTGGCAGGTTCAGTCATACTGTAGAAGTGCCGGGATTAACAAAGTGAGCATGCGTCTTTTTCTTTTGGGCTGCACACCACCGACACCCAAAAATGATGTTTCGTTACCATGGTTACACAGCCTCAGAGTAAACCCCTGTGAGTCCCATAACAGTTTGTTGACTTCACACTACCCCACCAGCCCCGTTTGAATTAAGTCCTTTAGTCCATGAAGAGTCCACCACATACGCTGCTGGAGGCCCAGGCAGTATAGCTGGGCCTTTGGAGACAAGGGAGGCGCAGGAGAACCAGGACTGAGCGAGGACATACTTGAGATTTCCAAAAGCAAGTCTAATGCTCGCAAATACTCTTTTGTCCACAAGGAATGTCAAACTCAACACAAATTAAAGTTCTTCGTAGTGGCTTTAAATAAGAAAATGGTCAAATACACAAATGTTTCATTTTAAAGCAATATAGTTTGGCCCGACAAACTGAATAAGATAATGGGAAAACAATTACATAATACTTGCAATGAATTTTATTAGAATAGTCACTTCAAACACTACCGGTACTTGGGAGCTTATTACAAGAATCTATGGGTGGCCAGTAGTCCAAATAGCTATTTCTTTAAGAGGTGATAACTACTAATAAGCTGCCACTCAAAGGTCTGTCATATAAAAACAATCTATTTCATCAACTAGAACTTACCTACCGGTACAATCTATTTTGGGCCTGAGGCCATTATGAAAGTTCAGAGTTGTGTTGCTGTACGTTTGATGTAGTGAAGCTCATACATGGTGATGATAACTCTGTGGATATGAATACCGGTAAATTACCTTGTATGATGATGCCAGAAAACATTTTGTATTTTGAAAAAAAGAGAATTCTGAGTTCATGTTCATTAGTTCCTCTTTAATACTTACAATATATATAATATACAGCACAAACAATAGATTAATGAGCTTCCATTCTCATGATCCTCACCGCTGAACAGCAGCACAGGAAAGGAGAGGATGATGCCCTTGGGTCAGTTCCATCAATCCATCCATTAACAACACGTCCAGCTAAAGCAGAGTGTCCATAAGTTCCGCATCGGTCACTTACAATGACTACTCTGATCAGGTGTCCCTGTCCCCGCTTAGAGTCTCCAGAGTACGGATCCAGATCAGTCCATAGCAGGTCCCGGTGTTTAACTGCCGGCCAAAGCCATAGACGTCTGCAGCTCCTCTAAATGGTTGTTAGCTTGTGTGATCATCATACGGATGGCATCCTGAAGGAACAATGAGAGGGAAAACAGCAGTGATGGAGACAGAAGAGGATGCTGGGAAACTAAGTACACTGTCTCTACACAGACTATCTCCAAAGGTTTGATGTGCTTAAAAGCTACAGAAAAGGCAAGTCAGCAGACCTTGAGTTTAGATTATCTTTTTAAGTTCATGAATTCATTTACACTAAATTATAACCCATTGCAACAATATGTATCAAAATTAATACTTTCTCCATCATTTTTGATTAATTCCTAATCTTCTCAGAATGTAGAAACAATCAAGTTTCAACAATCTTCCTCTTTTAAGACTTTTCAGATGAAAGTAACTTAAGGCTACATCCACGTCCATCTTTTGCAACGTTTACACTGAGCATCCACACTACTCAAGAGTTTTAGAGCACCGAAAAGGAAATAGTTTAGAAACGCTTCCAAAGCTTTTTAAGTCTGGAAACCCCGAGGTTACCTCGTAGTGTGAACGATGGCGTAGACGCCCACGTTCGCCACTTGATTGGTTCTTAGCAGCCATGACGTGTCCTTTCGTCACACCGCAGGAAGAAAAACTACATCAGCCTGGATTACTAGAGGTTCATACAATATGGATAACGCATTACAGGCTTTGCTGACTGTGCTGTCTGTACTAACAGATATTGTGCAGTTAAATTCTGCCTTTTATAATGTTACAAATGCCGACATGCGATGGAAGCGAGCAGCTATTGGAGCGATTCGCAAGCAGTGGAGGACTTTTCTTATTTATGCTTAGCTTGTTCTGCAGAACTATTGAGAAACAAAAGCATAAATGCTCTCCAATACGACGGGGACTTCCAGCCAGCCGGCAGAGCTACGAGTGTGACAGCAGACAACGACGAGACCAAGAAAATGAGTGAGAGACGTGTGTTGACCAAATATACTGACCCGTAATCTAGCAAACTTTGATTTGTAAGTAGTGGTGTCACGGATCACCGATCAGCCCTCACGGTTCGGATCACTTGTGAACCGCGGATCAAGAGTATTTTTTTTTTACAGCGTAATCATCATAGTGTGTAATAAAGTTCTACTGCTGCTGTTCCTTGTCAAGTAACAAGTCCCCGAATATCAATGCAGAGTGTCAGTGAACAGATATAAAGCAGTAGTGTGTTCACGTGAACGGAGCAGCTTAGAAGCATTTAACGGTGACGTCATGGCGAGCGGAGGAACGTCAGAAGCCGCGGCGTCATTTAAGTCGCAAGTTTGGGAACATTTTGTCTTCCCTGTAACGTATAATGACGGATGAGGGTGGTGGACAAACAGTTACGGTATGTCGGCGTTATTTAAAGAGAGAGACACGACAACGGCAAAACATCGGCATGTCCACGCACATGAAGAGACGCCATCCGGTCTGTCAGCGACGGGGACACTCCGGTGTAGAAAACAAAGGATTTCTAAATCTGGTTAAAATGCTTGAGCCACGCTACGAAATCCACTTACGCACCCACTTCAGTGTGAAGCTGTTCCAGGCCTCTATGAGAAGGAAAAGACTGTAGAGACTGCTTTCACCACGGCGGAGTGATTCTTAGTCCGGCGCTGTAGACACGCCCCCTCTGTGAGCGTCACACACACACACACACACACCTGGTTCAGGTGCTGACAGAAGCATCAGAGTGAAGCTAGACAGGCCCAATAATATTCAAGTCACCACAGAAAGGTCGACCCTCTCCCCAGACAATGGAGATATTCTCATCTTTTTGAAAATAATGTCACAGTAATGGTAAACATTATTGTGTATTTGAATGGCATAACCTGACAGGAAGTAAACACAGACCCAAGTTGTTGCCGAGCAGTTCAGTTCAATGTAAACAGTGGAAGCTAGCTCACTGGCTGTTTCTTTCTTTCAATATTGATCAAAGGCCGAGGATATCAGAATTGAGTATTCTTGAATGTTTTATTTTTATTTATTGATTTCATTTTGTATCAAATTGGACATATTCAATATTTTTGTTTTCATGTAAGACTATAGCCCAAAGTTCTTTACCGAACCGTGAGGTTTGTGATCCGTGACACCCCTATTTGTAAGTGTTCATTTCAAAGTACATTTGATGTGCGTCTTTGAGAGGGATAGAGAAAGACCTGCAGCGTTGTGACTAAGTTTAAAAATGTTTTTTGGAGAAGTGTCTGAGTTTATAAAGGCAGATTATAGAGGACGATCTTAAGTATCTGTTGTATTTTCTGTAACTAAGCAAACAATATACTTCCTGTTTACACTGACACCCGCATACCAAGTGTACACGAATAGTCATGTGGTATTCGTTTTCATGCTTCCGTATGGACGGAAATCCTTCCGAAAACAGTGCCGGAACGCCAGTGTGGACGCAGAAACATATAAGTGTGGACGTAAACTTAGGTCCAACTTTTAGATAATATCCTGATTAACGTAACTCCTGTTCTGAACATGACATCAGCTCTTCACTCGATCCAACAGACAGGCAGGGCAGTTCTAGGCGCCCTGGCTATGTAATGGAACACATTATACATCTTCTTACCTTGTCTGTGGCATTCTTATTCCTCTTGAACTCGTCTCTTGCCCAGTCACTGAGGTACTTCCTGTCTGCCTCGTCTGGTACCTTCCGTATGGTCCTCATCATATTTCTGTAAATCCCCAAAACCCGTTGTCTCTGTAAAAACTGTCAAAGAATCAACAGTTCAGCAGCCTGAGCAGGCCAGCTAAAAACACATTTTTGTGAAAAGTCTGCTTGGGAGAGTCAAGAATAATCAGAATATCACAATATAACAGTTCCTTGTCATAGCACAGACTCTTGCGCAAGTTGAAATGAACTTCCATGTGATATTATGCAAGGACTGAACTAAACGTTGGAGTAAACAGTGTCGACTGCCTGGTGAAGTTAACTTAGATGCTAACACTGGTTTAGCCTGAAAACTAGCTAGCCCTGCAAACAGCCTGGAGGAACGTGTGTTGCTGAGTTGTCATGTGCCATTGACATATCAAAGCCGGACTCATGTATTTACCAGATAATCATATACCCGAACTAACACATTCATAAAGGCACATTTTAAAATGTGGGCAGGCAAATGTCTCCGTATGAGTATGTTTTGACTATCTGTAGTAGCGTTATTTGTTTGCTAATACCACCTCCGTGGTAGTAGCTTACGTGCCAGTAAATGCTAAATTTGTTTAAGTTTCTTTAACAGAGCGACCGAAAAGAGTTGCAAAACAGACAAAAGTCTTCCTTGAATTGTATAAACGTTTATACATGGACAAACATATTGCAGCTAGCAATTCTCTACAGACGTAACGCTAGCGTTAGCCAACAAGCTAGCAATATAGCATAGGACTTGCTGTCGACCGGAATTGCATTACAACTGTGAAATGGCCTATAGTGTGACAACCAGTCCAGCTCTTAGTGATATGAAGTATAGTGCTCCTTCTGTTGTTGTGTGTATTTACCTGTTTTAGAGAAAGCGCTGCAGACGGCAACCTTGAGACTACCATCTTACGCGGCTTCACAACCGGATGTTGTGAATGCGTTACTTCTTTTCGTTCAATAGGGGGTGTCAACCCATGCCTATGAGGTTTATACCGCCACCTAGCGTACCGGAGTATGTAGCGTCACATCAAAGACTGGCCCAATCCCAGGCCAAATCCCAATGTCCCCCCTAAACCCTCAACCCTCAAGGATTTACTGACGTCACCTGGTAAATGGGTGAGTGCGAGAGACTGTGAGGGCTTGAAATGATGTAAATAGGAATGGGACGGCACTTTGCTGCAACATATCATGTTACCATGAAAACAACAAAAAATATGATGTATATTTTATACTTTGTACTCCCTGATTTGAAAGTCTTCCAGGCTCTTTTCTCACAAGATGAGAGTTTTTTCAGATTTACTTGTTTTTGTCAAAACAGCTTCAATGACAAAATCTAATATTTGATGAATAAATAAATAAATATCTTCTGATTTCATGTATTTTTTTGTTCCATCTTTAACCCTTAATGTTTCTGAGTAAATTGAATACCACAGGCTGAACACACGTGAGCCGTCCTCTTTGTTTACCTTTTTACTGCTCCAAGCGTCCACTGGTTTAATGTCACATTGCAATGATTTGTGGGTAATTCCCTTAGGGGTTCAGTGTCTTGCTCAGGGACACTTCGGCACAGGACAGCCCCCACCCTCTGGAACTCTCTCCCTGCGGTGATCCGCAACATCTCCACTCTGGACGCCTTCAAAAGGGCCCTCAAGTCCCATCTGTTCGCCAAGGCTTTCGGCCCCTAGTTTACTTGTTCTGTTTTTCTGACTGTTTGTCTAAACTGTTTTTGTCTAAACTGTTACTCTTGTAAAGCGGCCTTGGGTCCCCTGAAAGGCGCTATATAAATTAAAGTTATTATTATTATTATTAGGACACGTAGCAGCCAAGGATCGAACCGCCGACCTTGCGGTTGCCGGACGACCCTCTCTACTGTAGCGTGAGCGGCTCCTGTCCCGTTTCTCGGCGGAAGGAGTCAACGAGATTAATGTAGGCTGTGTGCAGCTAGAGTATTACTTTAGAAGAAAGAAATGACTAAGACTCAAATGTAAAGGATCCAGCCAGTAGAGCCGAGTGTGACATGATGCTTAAAGCCCCTGAACTCTTAAGTATTTCTCTAAAACATTCGATATTCTCGACCAAATAGGCAACAATCTGACCTACATATTCATCAAGAGTTTAACACGGAAAAACTTCTTCAGGACTTTGTGGGTGATGTTCGATCAGATTTGATTGACAGCCATCTCTAAAGCCCAAAAGCCAAAGTGTGAAAATGAGATGTTGTGGTTTTTTGGAGGGTTGTGTGCTGTTCTAGGTCTATACGCTTCATGTTAGCCGAGCTAACAGGCTGCTGGCTGTCGATTCATATTTAGAGAGTGGTTTCTATCTTCTCATCTAACTCTGCAAGAAAGGGAATAAGCTCATTTCCACAAGCTGTCAAACTATGATGATGATGATGATGATGAGGTTACATTCTTGATAAAGTGATTTACAATGTTTTCGTGGACATGTGTGAGCTATTTTCAATGCATCTGTCTCCAACACGCCTGTCGATGCAGAAGAAACAGTGTAGAACAATTCATCAAAAGTGCACGTTTAATGTGAGCTCTGTGTATCTTACAACAGTCTGAGGCTGGCTGCTTCAAATGTAACCAGCGGATCTGTCGTGCATAACTGTGGCTTGACAGTGCAGATGGAACGGACACCTGCAGCCTTCAGGTGGCTGTAAAGAGTCACCAGTGAAAAGGAAAGACCTTCAGTATAGAACTAAAGTGCCCCAGAGAACAGCAGTGTTCACATTTACTCGTTGGAAAGAACCCAGCGCCTGTAAGCTAACCCTAACCCTAACCCATGATGCAACGATCGACAGGGACGGGGCAGACTCAGAGGTTTGAGGATCACAGCACGAGCTCGCCAGCTGCATCACACCATTAGAATGCTCTCCTTTGAACAAATGGAGGCCGGAAAACTCCATCAGCTGCAAATGATGAGCAGGCTCCACCTTGTACTGGAGCAGCAGCACAAAGGAAACAAACAGGTACAGTAGTACTCCAGGAAATATTGGCTGCCCAAGTTAACTGGTTTAGTCGACAGTACTATTCATTTTTACAGTTCATGCACGGTTTAAATATATATTTTTAAAGTTTTAACAGTTGGCATTTGAAATCTAATACCAATACACCAAATGAACAACAACAATAACAGTACTGATGAATTGATATATTGTTTTTAGTGGTTATAGTTCTGTATATCTTGTCTTGTATGTTGGCGACTAAAGTTTATAGTTTATCCACCTTTTTTGTACGCCATGAGAGAGCTTCTATTGACATGCACTACCTCTCATATTTCATAGTTTCTCTAAGTATTAAAAAAAACTGAACAGTTCTTTAATCTACAAAAAAACTGCATTACTTAGTTTACTTACCATTGTCTTTGTTATATTACGCTTTAGAGAGTAGAGTTTGTGGATTAGAAATGAATACAATAAAGGTGCATTTCACCTGAAAGTCATCATACAGAATAAACCTTTCTAACCACATCTCCACATGTAAGGGACTATTTGAGTAATCCTCTGTGTGCACACCAGATGGTGTTCTAATCCACACAAACAAGAGACACCTCATCGTGTTATTCATTGTAGAACATAACATTTTAAACTTGAGTTGATTTTAATCCGATGTCTTTACATTAACTTTAATATTTAAAAATAAAACTGTATTTCATTTATCGTCACTTTTGAAGCAAGTACAGGAAGAAAAGTGGAATTCTATGATAAATGGTCCAGGGTTTCAGTACGTTCACAATAACTAACCTTACACAGAACTGAACAACACTAAAAGGGATCATTTGTAGGCGTGTTTTTTATAGTTGGGTTCTCCCCTTCATCCTTCCTTCTTCCTCAAACTCCTGCCAAACACAAGGCTTGAATATATGTCAGCACAATTAGGCCTGAGTGACAAGAGAGGACAAACTAGGAGACCAGAGACATGTGCATGTACGACATCCAACAACAAACAGTAAACCCCAGAAACATTTGATCAGAGACACAGAGGAAAGAAATGCTGAATAAGTAAGTATAACTGATACACTGAACATTTTTACACCGGAGCAAATTAGTCGTAAGTTACCATGGTGATCTAGTGGTTAAAATAAAGTCACCATCGTGACATCAAAAACTCCAGCTTTAGGCTCAACATAGCTCACTACGACGTCAATCTCCCTTCATAGTTCACTCCTCTGGAAGAAGAAAGACTACAGAAACACACAAGAGGCAAAACTCAAGCCCACCATTCACACAGATAGGAGAAAGGAAACAAACAAGCAGTGAGATCCAAACATCACTGGCCCTGGACCAAGATAGCTTCAGGACTTATGGCAGGAAGTCACAGGCTGAGTGTGAGAATGGAATTAAAGGTAACTAAGGTGTGTTTTATCTGTTGTGACACAGTCTTTAGAAAATAACAATTCTTTGGAACATGACTCCTACAGGTAATGATTGCACAATGACTGAGCTGCTGGAAGGTTAATGGCAACAGGTACAATGAAATATTCTTTGGAATCCTCAGACAGGGAATAATTGCATTACTGGCAACAGATAAGAGGCCTGAAGTCATCAAAGAAAAAGCAAATAACTGAAGGTTAAGACCAAAAGATGAGTTTTAATTCAGGATTTAAAGGCCTCAACTGTTTGATGTGAGCAGAAAGGTCATTCCTGAGGAAGGGGATGTGATAGGAAAATGTTTATGAATGATTGAATGTTACGTCTCTGTATCACTTTATTCTGCACATTTCAATGAAGACAGCTTTGTAAAAAGTGTAACAAATACAAGTGAAACTCCTTTACCCAGTCTTTTAACTTAAGAAGTTCCTCATGATGTAAAAATGCTTTTTAAGAGAGCTCAGACTTCTTTCAAGCTGCATGTTTGAACAAACTATCATTAGTCATGATGATTAACACGTTAGCTGAATGCAAACAACAAGAATAAAGCTGATTCTGGCCCAACAAGGAAACAGTTGTTAACTTTCTCAAAGCAGGTGTGACTTACACAGAACTGGACCAAACACATGAGAAGAACCCAAAGCGTGCTGATGGACCAGCACAGGACAAGAAGGAGAACCTATGATCTCATCAGCATGACAGACATTGACTTTAAGAGCCAGACTCATTCGATTCATTGAGACTGACCCGTCAGAAGGGTAACAGCAGCACAGAGAGGGCCCAACACTGTAGAGAGCTTTACACAGCCGAGGTCACAGATAAGAAGTTTGAAACATGACGTCAGAAGAGAGCGTTGGTGAATAAATAAACACTTTTGTCTTCAGACGTCTTCAAATAACTCACTGTTTGTTTACCAGCAGCCCCGCTGAGGACGTGTCCAACAGACACGGGGTCACCCATGTGTCCCATTGTGCATGGAAGGTTGGACTGGTTCATATGAACACATATCAATAAACACACAATAAACACATGAGCATTGGAACAAGGTAGCTCTGGTGATTGTTTTGGAAAGAATTCAGAGGTTGAGTTTGATGATATTTACTGAAAGGTAATCAAGATATCAATAGTTTGATAAGATATTATATACTTTAGAATATGACTCCTCACAGATAACAAATGAAACAATCAGCTACATGTTGTAGAAATACCAGTACAAGTACTGCATTCAAAAGTGTACTTACAAGGGCGATTGTGGCTCAGTGGAGAGCAGGGTCGTCGTTCAATCAGAGAATCGGCGGTTCGATCACCGGCTCCACTTGCCGCATGTCGATGTGTCCTTGGGCAAGACACTCGTAGCTCTGACTACGGTGTGTGAATGTGTGTGAATGTTAGTTAGTCCTGGTGGGCATCAGTGTATGAATGGGAGTGAATGGGTGAATGACGACATGTAGTGTGAAAGAGTAAAAGTACCAACATCAAACTATATATCGTACTACAAGTAAAAGAAGACATGATACAGAAGGGCCATTTCAGAATAATAATTATATTATTGAATTATAATTATTAAAGCATCAATGTGTACATTGCTTTAATGTTGCAGTACTTTACTTTATATAGTGCCAGGTAGCAAAGGATCAATAAAGTCTACATCATCATTCATCTGTTGATCATGTAGATGTATTACTCTGAATCTGTAAAGTAACTAAAGATATCCAATAAGTGTAGGAAAATACAAATTACAATAGTATCCTCTGAAATGTAGCAGAGTAGTACAAGATGTATAAAGTACAGCAACCTCAACATTGTACAGAAGTACTTGACTCAATGTATTGAGTTACATTTCACCACTGTGGACTCTCGTGCTGGTTCAGAGTAGATCCAGATGACTGCAGTGCAGCAACACCTTCTGACACACGTTTGTACAAACTATTGTTGGCCATGATGAATAACACGTTAGCTAATGCTAGTGTTAGTCTGTTACATATTTCAATGTTGTATGATTTATCTGATGTCATCCACCAGCAGCAGAACCTCCTTCCTGCTCCACTATTTTCGATTACGCTTCAGAGAGATCATAGATTATAAATCACTACAATAAAGGTGCATTTCACAGAATCAACCTTTCAAACCACATCTCCACATGTAAGGGACTATTTGAGTAATCCTGTGTGCACACCAGATGGTGTTCTAATCCACACAAACAAGAGACACCTCATCGTGTTATTCATTGTAGAACATAACATTTTAAACTTGAGTTGATTTTAATCCGATGTCTTTACATTAACTTTAATATTTAAAAATAAAACTGTATTTCATTTATCGTCACTTTTGAAGCAAGTACAGGAAGAAAAGTCATTCTCATTCTCTCTTCCTCGCGTGCTTGTTATAGTTGCCTTTTTTTTCCTTCATCCTTACGTCTTCCTCAAAGTCCTGCCAAACACAAGGCTTGAAGATAGCCCAGCACAATTAAGCCTGAGTGAAGAGAGAGGACAAGGAGGACAAACTCGGAGACCAGAGACATGTGCTTGTGGGACATCCAACAACAAACAGTAAACCCCAGAAACAGTCTAAATTTGACCAGAGACACAGAGGAAAGAAATGCTGAATAAGAGACAGCATTGAACTACAGAAGCTGGTGGAACAGAGGCTGACCCGGACATGACGTCACAGCTTCGACACTCTATGCTATAGAGCAGCGGTTCCCGAACTTTTTAGGCCGCGCACCCCCTTCTACATCCCGACCGGGTTCGCGCACCCCCCCCCCCCCTTAAAAAAAAAAAAAAAAAGAAGCAACAGAGCCTTTTAAGCCTTCATAGCCGCATAAGAATCGGACCAATGAGAGAACAGTTTGCTCGCGCGTGGCATTTGTTTACAAGATTTAGTCCGCTGTTAAATGTTGCCGTGTGAACACAAACCGAACAAAGGAGCAAGTGCAACAAAGCAAACGAACTGAAGGTGTGAAAACGCCCTGAAACACTGCAACAAAGTTTCAATAACTTTCAGTGACACAAGGCGTCACTTTTAAAGAGCAATACGGATCGCGAGGACACACGCACAGGCTCAGAGGCCGATTATCACATTTAATTTACAATTAATGAGCGACTAATGTAGCCAGGATGTCTTCGGACAAAGCATCGATGCGGCGCGACACAGTGTTGTTGGACACCGGGATCATGCACAACTTTTTTGCTTCTTTCTCCCCAATCATACATTCCACCATCTCTCTGGCAGCTGGCGAGCTCACGTCTTCAGTGATTGTGTGCGGTAGCCCCTTTCTCGCTATTCTGTAACCAGAAGAATAAAGCTGATTCTGTCCCAACAAGGAAACAGTTACTTTCTCAAAGCAGGTGTGACTTACACAGAACTGGACCAAACACTTGATAAGAACACAAAGCGTGCTGATGGACCAGCACAGGACACGCGAGAGAGAGAGAGAGAGAGAGAGAGAGAGAGAGGCACACAGCTTGGATGCTCATGTGTTTGTGGGACAACAAACAAACACAGGCTCAGAGAGATGCAATGCTTTTCAGGACGTTTACTATGTTCTGGTCAGCAGGACAGACATTGACTTCAAGTGCTGGACTTATTTGGGTCTTTGAGACTGAGACTGGCCCGTGAGAAGGATAATGATTCAGGTTCAAGCAAACACAAGCAGTGAGATCCAAACATCACTGGCCGTGGATGGCAGAAAGTCAGAGGCTGAGCGTGAGAATGTAATTCAAGGTAACTGACGTGTGTTTTATCTGTTATGACACGGTATTTAGAAAAATAAGAAATTCTTTGGAATATGACTCCTACAGGTAACGATTGCACAATGACTGAGCTGCTGGAAGGTTAAGGCAAGACACGTGAGCCGTGGAACAAGGGATTTGTTGTGCTTGATTTGGCAAGAGTTTAGAGGTGGAGTTTGATGATGTTACTTAAAGGTTATCAAGGTACCAATCTGGTTTGACAACATGCTACTTTCTTTGGAATATGACTCATGACAGGAAAGACTTGCACAATGGGAAAGAGCATCTCTCTATATAAAGGCAGCTGACCTGCAGTGAGTACAACAGAATCCAGAGGACCAGCTGACTTCTTCCTGCCGCTCTATCACTGACTGTCAGCACACACGTAAGTCTTCAAGAATGTCATGTTTTATGGTTGTGGAACATAAAGTTTTCTATTTCAGATCTTATTTGATTATATTCACTGTGAGTAGTGTAAATGGTGGCAGTGTGCATGCACATTTAAAAAGCAATTCATGTTAGATGTCATTATGGTGATCCATATTTCAGCACTGATATTTTAATTTGTAGTGATGATATTGGAGCTCACCTGAAGACGCAGTCATGCTGCTAACTGTTTACTCATGATGTGTCTTTCTTTAATGCAGTTACCCACCATAACCACCAAGACCACCATGAGCTACATCTCAGAAATTGACGTGTCCCTCAATGATATCGAGGAGCAAATTCTCATAAAGAAGGGCTTCCAGAAGGTCCCAGGTTCTCTGAACAAAGGAGCAGGTGTACATGCCATCTATCTTTGGTATAAAATGGGGGAGAAGGGGGAGAAAGCAATCACTAAGCTTCAAGTTTCATTCAAGGATGACATGACTCCTGGATTGATCAATGCAGGGTACCAACAGATCGTTAAAGATCTCAATGCTGGAGCCAGAGGTGATCGCATCTACCTTTGGTCCTACCAAGGGTCTGGAGAGTATGATACTCCCATAGTGGCGATTGATGTCACTACAGATGCAAACAATGAAGCTGAAAAGTTTGGCATTGGCTGGGAGAGACTGGCCTGTGATCTGAACCGCAATGCCGGAGGGGACTGGACCCACATGTGGATGAAAAGAGAGCACCAAAACTACATCTGCGACATCACTGCCACTGATTCCTACAAATCAGACAAGGACCTGTTTGGAGACCATTACATCCGTGTGGATGAAGATACTAACAGGGGAGCAGGAGGATCCACGGTCTTCATCTGGTACCGTCAGACCACCGACCCCAAGCGTGCCCTCAATGATCTGGAAGTGTCCATCAATGACAAGGAGGCTGTTCAATATCAGAAGCAAGGATACAGTAAAGTGTATGTCAACCTCAACGACGGAACCAGTGGTAACCCAGTGTACCTGTGGCACAAGAAGGAGGGATCCAGCAAACCCATTCAGGCCATCGCCCTGCTTCTCAACACAGCTTTGGTTCCTGAGTACAAGAAGGCTGGTCTCACTGTAATCGAGAAAAATCTCAACGAAGGCAATCCCGGCCACATTGAGTACCTGTGTGTGTATCAGTGAAAGCAAAAAGCCATCTTCATGGTCGCAGAGCTGAGAATTCCCAACACTCACTGAAGTGGAACGAAAAGTCCAGCAATGCAGTTAAATCTTTTTGGTGATGGACTCTTTCACTTTTTTTCTCTTTTTCGATATAGAAATGACGATTCATTATATTACAGTCACTCAATAGTATCAAAGGTTTATGGGTTTAATGTTAAACTTGCTGATTCGATCAAAGAGTCCTGTTTTATTAGAGGACAGGATGGAATAGAAGGTGAAGGAGATCAGACTGATATGAAAAGGCTTAACAATGCAGTTCAATCATTTTGGTGATGGATTCTTTCACTTTTGTTTCTTTTTCACTATAAAACAATGTGATTATTATAGTGCAGTAATACTACTGGTAATATCAGAAAGTATCAATAGTTTATGATTCTACTGTTAAACCTGATGGCAATGAAATGAATCAAACTATTTCACATTGTTTTTAACACTGTTAATTAATGATTGAATATTAAGTCTCTGTGTCACTTTATTCTGCACATTTCCTGCTTTTCAATAAAGACAACTTTTCATGTGAAGTGTGTTTGTTTCAGACTCTATAGAAACTTCACTTTGAGTGTTTTCATGTGTTTTCATCACCTTTCATCACCTACTCAGATCTCTGACTCCAGTCAAGTCAAAGGTGCAGTACCACAGTATATAAATACATGTTAAAGTCCTACATTACTTTATGGTTACAATTAATAATGCATGACAATGTATATTGCTTTAATAATGCAGTTTTTTTTTTTTACTATATTTACTGCCAGGTAGCAAGGGATCAATGCAGTGATGTTTTGAACTCACAGTGGTGGAAGAAGTACTCAGATCTCTGACTCAAGTAAAAGTAGCAGTACCACAGTGTAGAAATACAAGTAAAAGTCCTGCATTCAAAACTTTACTTCAATTGAAGTAAAAAAGTACTAACATCAAAATAGACTTAAGTACCAACAGTAAAAGCAAACATTATACAGAAGGGCCCATTTCAGAATAAGAATTAGATTATTGAATTATAATTATCAATGCATCAACATGTACATTGCTTTAATGTTGCAGTGTTTTACTTTATATACTGCCGGGTAGCAAAAATAAAGTCTACATCATTATTTATTTGATTATATTTATTTTTATTACTCTGAATCTGTAAACTAACTAAAGGTATCTAATAAGTGTATTGAAGTAAATCCATCAATATTATCCTCTGAAATGTAGAAGAGTAGTACAAGATGTATAAAGTACAGCAACCTCAACATTGTACAGAAGTACTTGACTCAATGTATTGAGTTACATTTCACCACTGTGGACTCTCATGCTGGTTCAGAGTAGATCCAGATGACTGCAGTGCAGCAACACCTTCTGACACACGTTTGTACAAACTATTGTTGGCCATGATGAATAACACGTTAGCTAATGCTGGTGTTAGTCTATTACATATTTCAATGTTGTATGATTTATCTGATGTCATCCACCAGCAGCAGAACTTCCTCCCCTCTCCACTATTTTCTATTATTTCATCTCTGTTATTTATTGTAAATAAATTAGATTGTTGACGTGGGGTGAATCCAGCATTCTCATATTCAGGATGAATATTTAACTCAAATTTTTCTGGTGTGTCTTTGGTAGTTTATCTTTGTACCCTGGCAGCTTCTCATTCGGGCCCGAGCTCCAACGTTCACACCAGTGTCTAGTGGTAGTGATGTGACCTTTCGTGTCGAGGCTTCGAAGCTTGTGTCGAGTAATCCAGGAAGATTTGTATGAAGCGCGTATCGAGGCTTGTCTCGATGACGTATGTGGTGACGTTCGAAGCCTCGCGAACCAGCCGTACCACGTGACTGATTCAGGAAATGGTTCACGAGTTTGGCGTGCGATTCGAAATAAAAGGGGCAGCGAAACGCAATGGATCCCCGGTCACATTCTGTGTACTTAGGACTTTATTGCGCGTTTGTTTACAAACTACTCAAGCTTCTTTTTTCTGCGATGGAACCAGCAAGAAAGAGGAGATTTTCCCCAGTCTGGGAACATTTTGAGCTCATCTCTCATAATAGGTTATGCACATAGTAATAAGTTATTATTAATAACTAGCGGGATATACTGTAAATGTGCATGAAAAAAAGCACAGTCACAAACCTGTCTGCCTACCAGAGCCTGGTGGTGAAGCAGCTGGTGAGCCAGAACCAGAGCAGGACGCAGCAGCAGCCGGCTGAGAACGATAAGGCGGAGGAGCAGGAGGAGGAGATCAGCAACGTCCGCACGCAGCTCGCGGTCCTGACGTCGCAAGTCAAGGACCTGATGCTGTCCCAGAGGAAGACGTCCGTCACAGAGGACTGAACATTTCAACGTTTAGAGAAGAGGACGTCGAGAATGGACTCGCATGTTAAGATGAATATGTTTAACTCTGCTAGATCAGCTGTTAATAATGGATTTAATGTGATTTATCCATGGGGACTTAATACTTATTAAAAGGAAATTCCTGTTTGGGATGTCACCCTGTAAACCCAATTGACGTGAAAATCCTCAATGAGGTTCAGATTTTCATGCATTCATTAAAGCTCTCCACTAACTCGCATGTTTTTGTTGTGGAGTCAATCGGCATCATGCAAGCACCACTTGTATGGACAGATTTGTTCTACAGTGGTTTAGGAGAACTTGAAGCATTAACCAATTTTCTTGTATTTATAATTTTGTTTTCAAATGCAATATTTGAGTTGTATGAGTGACTGGTTATTTATTTTTCCCCATTCCTTGGCATTAGCGGGTCCCTTTATTCTGCTGCTGACGCAGTTATAAATGTGTATAATATAGTACATATGGGGCAGAACGCAGAGCCCTATATAGTTTATTGGGTTGTTAATTATGCTCATTTTCAATTATGAATACACATGTGGCAGGTTCAGTCATACTGTAGAAGCGCCGGGATTAACAAAGTGAGCATGCGTCTTTTTCTTTTGGGCTGCACACCACCGACACCCAAAAATGATGTTTCGTTACCATGGTTACACTACCGGTGTTACACAGCCTCAGAGTAAACCCCTGTGAGTCCCATAACAGTTTGTTGACTTCACACTACCCCACCAGCCCCGTTTGAATTAAGTCCTTTAGTCCATGAAGAGTCCACCACATACGCTGCTGGAGGCCCAGGCAGTATAGCTGGGCCTTTGGAGACAAGGGAGGCGCAGGAGAACCAGGACTGAGCGAGGACATACTTGAGATTTCCAAAAGCAAGTCTAATGCTCGCAAATACTCTTTTGTCCACAAGGAATGTCAAACTCAACACAAATTAAAGTTCTTCGTAGTGGCTTTAAATAAGAAAATGGTCAAATACACAAATGTTTCATTTTAAAGCAATATAGTTTGGCCCGACAAACTGAATAAGATAATGGGAAAACAATTACATAATACTTGCAATGAATTTTATTAGAATAGTCACTTCAAACACTACCGGTACTTGGGAGCTTATTACAAGAATCTATGGGTGGCCAGTAGTCCAAATTGCTATTTCTTTAAGAGGTGATAACTACTAATAAGCTGCCACTCAAAGGTCTGTCATATAAAAACAATCTATTTCATCAACTAGAACTTACCTACCGGTACAATCTATTTTGGGCCTGAGGCCATTATGAAAGTTCAGAGTTGTGTTGCTGTACGTTTGATGTAGTGAAGCTCATACATGGTGATGATAACTCTGTGGATATGAATACCGGTAAATTACCTTGTATGATGATGCCAGAAAACATTTTGTATTTTGAAAAAAAGAGAATTCTGAGTTCATGTTCATTAGTTCCTCTTTAATACTTACAATATATATAATATACAGCACAAACAATAGATTAATGAGCTTCCATTCTCATGATCCTCACCGCTGAACAGCAGCACAGGAAAGGAGAGGATGATGCCCTTGGGTCAGTTCCATCAATCCATCCATTAACAACACGTCCAGCTAAAGCAGAGTGTCCATAAGTTCCGCATCGGTCACTTACAATGACTACTCTGATCAGGTGTCCCTGTCCCCGCTTAGAGTCTCCAGAGTACGGATCCAGATCAGTCCATAGCAGGTCCCGGTGTTTAACTGCCGGCCAAAGCCATAGACGTCTGCAGCTCCTCTAAATGGTTGTTAGCTTGTGTGATCATCATACGGATGGCATCCTGAAGGAACAATGAGAGGGAAAACAGCAGTGATGGAGACAGAAGAGGATGCTGGGAAACTAAGTACACTGTCTCTACACAGACTATCTCCAAAGGTTTGATGTGCTTAAAAGCTACAGAAAAGGCAAGTCAGCAGACCTTGAGTTTAGATGATCTTTTTAAGTTCATGAATTCATTTACACTAAATTATAACCCATTGCAACAATATGTATCAAAATTAATACTTTCTCCATCATTTTTGATTAATTCCTAATCTTCTCAGAATGTAGAAACAATCAAGTTTCAACAATCTTCCTCTTTTAAGACTTTTCAGATGAAAGTAACTTAAGGCTACATCCACGTCCATCTTTTGCAACGTTTACACTGAGCATCCACACTACTCAAGAGTTTTAGAGCACCGAAAAGGAAATAGTTTAGAAACGCTTCCAAAGCTTTTTAAGTCTGGAAACCCCGAGGTTACCTCGTAGTGTGAACGATGGCGTAGACGCCCACGTTCGCCACTTGATTGGTTCTTAGCAGCCATGACATGTCCTTTCGTCACACCGCAGGAAGAAAAACTACATCAGCCTGGATTACTAGAGGTTCATACAATATGGATAACGCATTACAGGCTTTGCTGACTGTGCTGTCTGTACTAACAGATATTGTGCAGTTAAATTCTGCCTTTTATAATGTTACAAATGCCGACATGCGATGGAAGCGAGCAGCTATTGGAGCGATTCGCAAGCAGTGGAGGACTTTTCTTATTTATGCTTAGCTTGTTCTGCAGAACTATTGAGAAACAAAAGCATAAATGCTCTCCAATACGACGGGGACTTCCAGCCAGCCGGCAGAGCTACGAGTGTGACAGCAGACAACGACGAGACCAAGAAAATGAGTGAGAGACGTGTGTTGACCAAATATACTGACCCGTAATCTAGCAAACTTTGATTTGTAAGTAGTGGTGTCACGGATCACCGATCAGCCCTCACGGTTCGGATCACTTGTGAACCGCGGATCAAGAGTATTTTTTTTTTACAGCGTAATCATCATAGTGTGTAATAAAGTTCTACTGCTGCTGTTCCTTGTCAAGTAACAAGTCCCCGAATATCAATGCAGAGTGTCAGTGAACAGATATAAAGCAGTAGTGTGTTCACGTGAACGGAGCAGCTTAGAAGCATTTAACGGTGACGTCATGGCGAGCGGAGGAACGTCAGAAGCCGCGGCGTCATTTAAGTCGCAAGTTTGGGAACATTTTGTCTTCCCTGTAACGTATAATGACGGATGAGGGTGGTGGACAAACAGTTACGGTATGTCGGCGTTATTTAAAGAGAGAGACACGACAACGGCAAAACATCGGCATGTCCACGCACATGAAGAGACGCCATCCGGTCTGTCAGCGACGGGGACACTCCGGTGTAGAAAACAAAGGATTTCTAAATCTGGTTAAAATGCTTGAGCCACGCTACGAAATCCACTTACGCACCCACTTCAGTGTGAAGCTGTTCCAGGCCTCTATGAGAAGGAAAAGACTGTAGAGACTGCTTTCACCACGGCGGAGTGATTCTTAGTCCGCGCTGTAGACACGCCCCCTCTGTGAGCGTCACACACACACACACACACACCTGGTTCAGGTGCTGACAGAAGCATCAGAGTGAAGCTAGACAGGCCCAATAATATTCAAGTCACCACAGAAAGGTCGACCCTCTCCCCAGACAATGGAGATATTCTCATCTTTTTGAAAATAATGTCACAGTAATGGTAAACATTATTGTGTATTTGAATGGCATAACCTGACAGGAAGTAAACACAGACCCAAGTTGTTGCCGAGCAGTTCAGTTCAATGTAAACAGTGGAAGCTAGCTCACTGGCTGTTTCTTTCTTTCAATATTGATCAAAGGCCGAGGATATCAGAATTGAGTATTCTTGAATGTTTTATTTTTATTTATTGATTTCATTTTGTATCAAATTGGACATATTCAATATTTTTGTTTTCATGTAAGACTATAGCCCAAAGTTCTTTACCGAACCGTGAGGTTTGTGATCCGTGACACCCCTATTTGTAAGTGTTCATTTCAAAGTACATTTGATGTGCGTCTTTGAGAGGGATAGAGAAAGACCTGCAGCGTTGTGACTAAGTTTAAAAATGTTTTTTGGAGAAGTGTCTGAGTTTATAAAGGCAGATTATAGAGGACGATCTTAAGTATCTGTTGTATTTTCTGTAACTAAGCAAACAATATACTTCCTGTTTACACTGACACCCGCATACCAAGTGTACACGAATAGTCATGTGGTATTCGTTTTCATGCTTCCGTATGGATGGAAATCCTTCCGAAAACAGTGCCGGAACGCCAGTGTGGACGCAGAAACATATAAGTGTGGACGTAAACTTAGGTCCAACTTTTAGATAATATCCTGATTAACGTAACTCCTGTTCTGAACATGACATCAGCTCTTCACTCGATCCAACAGACAGGCAGGGCAGTTCTAGGCGCCCTGGCTATGTAATGGAACACATTATACATCTTCTTACCTTGTCTGTGGCATTCTTATTCCTCTTGAACTCGTCTCTTGCCCAGTCACTGAGGTACTTCCTGTCTGCCTCGTCTGGTACCTTCCGTATGGTCCTCATCATATTTCTGTAAATCCCCAAAACCCGTTGTCTCTGTAAAAACTGTCAAAGAATCAACAGTTCAGCAGCCTGAGCAGGCCAGCTAAAAACACATTTTTGTGAAAAGTCTGCTTGGGAGAGTCAAGAATAATCAGAATATCACAATATAACAGTTCCTTGTCATAGCACAGACTCTTGCGCAAGTTGAAATGAACTTCCATGTGATATTATGCAAGGACTGAACTAAACGTTGGAGTAAACAGTGTCGACTGCCTGGTGAAGTTAACTTAGATGCTAACACTGGTTTAGCCTGAAAACTAGCTAGCCCTGCAAACAGCCTGGAGGAACGTGTGTTGCTGAGTTGTCATGTGCCATTGACATATCAAAGCCGGACTCATGTATTTACCAGATAATCATATACCCGAACTAACACATTCATAAAGGCACATTTTAAAATGTGGGCAGGCAAATGTCTCCGTATGAGTATGTTTTGACTATCTGTAGTAGCGTTATTTGTTTGCTAATACCACCTCCGTGGTAGTAGCTTACGTGCCAGTAAATGCTAAATTTGTTTAAGTTTCTTTAACAGAGCGACCGAAAAGAGTTGCAAAACAGACAAAAGTCTTCCTTGAATTGTATAAACGTTTATACATGGACAAACATATTGCAGCTAGCAATTCTCTACAGACGTAACGCTAGCGTTAGCCAACAAGCTAGCAATATAGCATAGGACTTGCTGTCGACCGGAATTGCATTACAACTGTGAAATGGCCTATAGTGTGACAACCAGTCCAGCTCTTAGTGATATGAAGTATAGTGCTCCTTCTGTTGTTGTGTGTATTTACCTGTTTTAGAGAAAGCGCTGCAGACGGCAACCTTGAGACTACCATCTTACGCGGCTTCACAACCGGATGTTGTGAATGCGTTACTTCTTTTCGTTCAATAGGGGGTGTCAACCCATGCCTATGAGGTTTATACCGCCACCTAGCGTACCGGAGTATGTAGCGTCACATCAAAGACTGGCCCAATCCCAGGCCAAA
Organism: Melanostigma gelatinosum; assembly: GCF_949748355.1. Taxonomy (NCBI): domain Eukaryota; kingdom Metazoa; phylum Chordata; class Actinopteri; order Perciformes; family Zoarcidae; genus Melanostigma; species Melanostigma gelatinosum. The sequence continues at coordinate 6,459,530 of NC_136652.1, read as the reverse complement.
TCCCAATGTCCCCCCTAAACCCTCAACCCTCAAGGATTTACTGACGTCACCTGGTAAGTGGGTGAGTGCGAGAGACTGTGAGGGCTTGAAATGATGTAAATAGGAATGGGACGGCACTTTGCTGCAACATATCATGTTACCATGAAAACAACAAAAAATATGATGTATATTTTATACTTTGTACTCCCTGATTTGAAAGTCTTCCAGGCTCTTTTCTCACAAGATGAGAGTTTTTTCAGATTTACTTGTTTTTGTCAAAACAGCTTCAATGACAAAATCTAATATTTGATGAATAAATAAATAAATATCTTCTGATTTCATGTATTTTTTTGTTCCATCTTTAACCCTTAATGTTTCTGAGTAAATTGAATACCACAGGCTGAACACACGTGAGCCGTCCTCTTTGTTTACCTTTTTACTGCTCCAAGCGTCCACTGGTTTAATGTCACATTGCAATGATTTGTGGGTAATTCCCTTAGGGGTTCAGTGTCTTGCTCAGGGACACTTCGGCACAGGACAGCCCCCACCCTCTGGAACTCTCTCCCTGCGGTGATCCGCAACATCTCCACTCTGGACGCCTTCAAAAGGGCCCTCAAGTCCCATCTGTTCGCCAAGGCTTTCGGCCCCTAGTTTACTTGTTCTGTTTTTCTGACTGTTTGTCTAAACTGTTTTTGTCTAAACTGTTACTCTTGTAAAGCGGCCTTGGGTCCCCTGAAAGGCGCTATATAAATTAAAGTTATTATTATTATTATTAGGACACGTAGCAGCCAAGGATCGAACCGCCGACCTTGCGGTTGCCGGACGACCCTATCTACTGTAGCGTGAGCGGCTCCTGTCCCGTTTCTCGGCGGAAGGAGTCAACGAGATTAATGTAGGCTGTGTGCAGCTAGAGTATTACTTTAGAAGAAAGAAATGACTAAGACTCAAATGTAAAGGATCCAGCCAGTAGAGCCGAGTGTGACATGATGCTTAAAGCCCCTGAACTCTTAAGTATTTCTCTAAAACATTCGATATTCTCGACCAAATAGGCAACAATCTGACCTACATATTCATCAAGAGTTTAACACGGAAAAACTTCTTCAGGACTTTGTGGGTGATGTTCGATCAGATTTGATTGACAGCCATCTCTAAAGCCCAAAAGCCAAAGTGTGAAAATGAGATGTTGTGGTTTTTTGGAGGGTTGTGTGCTGTTCTAGGTCTATACGCTTCATGTTAGCCGAGCTAACAGGCTGCTGGCTGTCGATTCATATTTAGAGAGTGGTTTCTATCTTCTCATCTAACTCTGCAAGAAAGGGAATAAGCTCATTTCCACAAGCTGTCAAACTATGATGATGATGATGATGAGGTTACATTCTTGATAAAGTGATTTACAATGTTTTCGTGGACCTGTGTGAGCTATTTTCAATGCATCTGTCTCCAACACGCCTGTCGATGCAGAAGAAACAGTGTAGAACAATTCATCAAAAGTGCACGTTTAATGTGAGCTCTGTGTATCTTACAACAGTCTGAGGCTGGCTGCTTCAAATGTAACCAGCGGATCTGTCGTGCATAACTGTGGCTTGACAGTGCAGATGGAACGGACACCTGCAGCCTTCAGGTGGCTGTAAAGAGTCACCAGTGAAAAGGAAAGACCTTCAGTATAGAGCTAAAGTGCCCCAGAGAACAGCAGTGTTCACATTTACTCGTTGGAAAGAACCCAGCGCCTGTAAGCTAACCCTAACCCTAACCCATGATGCAACGATCGACAGGGACGGGGCAGACTCAGAGGTTTGAGGATCACAGCACGAGCTCGCCAGCTGCATCACACCATTAGAATGCCCTCCTTTGAACAAATGGAGGCCGGAAAACTCCATCAGCTGCAAATGATGAGCAGGCTCCACCTTGTACTGGAGCAGCAGCACAAAGGAAACAAACAGGTACAGTAGTACTCCAGGAAATATTGGCTGCCCAAGTTAACTGGTTTAGTCGACAGTACTATTCATTTTTACAGTTCATGCACGGTTTAAATATATATTTTTAAAGTTTTAACAGTTGGCATTTGAAATCTAATATCAATACACCAAATGAACAACAACAATAACAGTACTGATGAATTGATATATTGTTTTTAGTGGTTATAGTTCTGTATATCTTGTCTTGTATGTTGGCGACTAAAGTTTATAGTTTATCCACCTTTTTTGTACGCCATGAGAGAGCTTCTATTGACATGCACTACCTCTCATATTTCATAGTTTCTCTAAGTATTAAAAAAAACTGAACAGTTCTTTAATCTACAAAAAAACTGCATTACTTAGTTTACTTACCATTGTCTTTGTTATATTACGCTTTAGAGAGTAGAGTTTGTGGATTAGAAATGAATACAATAAAGGTGCATTTCACCTGAAAGTCATCATACAGAATAAACCTTTCTAACCACATCTCCACATGTAAGGGACTATTTGAGTAATCCTCTGTGTGCACACCAGATGGTGTTCTAATCCACACAAACAAGAGACACCTCATCGTGTTATTCATTGTAGAACATAACATTTTAAACTTGAGTTGATTTTAATCCGATGTCTTTACATTAACTTTAATATTTAAAAATAAAACTGTATTTCATTTATCGTCACTTTTGAAGCAAGTACAGGAAGAAAAGTGGAATTCTATGATAAATGGTCCAGGGTTTCAGTACGTTCACAATAACTAACCTTACACAGAACTGAACAACACTAAAAGGGATCATTTGTAGGCGTGTTTTTTATAGTTGGGTTCTCCCCTTCATCCTTCCTTCTTCCTCAAACTCCTGCCAAACACAAGGCTTGAATATATGTCAGCACAATTAGGCCTGAGTGACAAGAGAGGACAAACTAGGAGACCAGAGACATGTGCATGTACGACATCCAACAACAAACAGTAAACCCCAGAAACATTTGATCAGAGACACAGAGGAAAGAAATGCTGAATAAGTAAGTATAACTGATACACTGAACATTTTTACACCGGAGCAAATTAGTCGTAAGTTACCATGGTGATCTAGTGGTTAAAATAAAGTCACCATCGTGACATCAAAAACTCCAGCTTTAGGCTCAACATAGCTCACTACGACGTCAATCTCCCTTCATAGTTCACTCCTCTGGAAGAAGAAAGACTACAGAAACACACAAGAGGCAAAACTCAAGCCCACCATTCACACAGATAGGAGAAAGGAAACAAACAAGCAGTGAGATCCAAACATCACTGGCCCTGGACCAAGATAGCTTCAGGACTTATGGCAGGAAGTCACAGGCTGAGTGTGAGAATGGAATTAAAGGTAACTAAGGTGTGTTTTATCTGTTGTGACACAGTCTTTAGAAAATAACAATTCTTTGGAACATGACTCCTACAGGTAATGATTGCACAATGACTGAGCTGCTGGAAGGTTAATGGCAACAGGTACAATGAAATATTCTTTGGAATCCTCAGACAGGGAATAATTGCATTACTGGCAACAGATAAGAGGCCTGAAGTCATCAAAGAAAAAGCAAATAACTGAAGGTTAAGACCAAAAGATGAGTTTTAATTCAGGATTTAAAGGCCTCAACTGTTTGATGTGAGCAGAAAGGTCATTCCTGAGGAAGGGGATGTGATAGGAAAATGTTTATGAACGATTGAATGTTACGTCTCTGTATCACTTTATTCTGCACATGTCAATGAAGACAGCTTTGTAAAAAGTGTAACAAATACAAGTGAAACTCCTTTACCCAGTCTTTTAACTTAAGAAGTTCCTCATGATGTAAAAATGCTTTTTAAGAGAGCTCAGACTTCTTTCAAGCTGCATGTTTGAACAAACTATCATTAGTCATGATGATTAACACCTTAGCTGAATGCACACAACAAGAATAAAGCTGATTCTGGACCAACAAGGAAACAGTTGTTAACTTTCTCAAAGCAGGTGTGACTTACACAGAACTGGACCAAACACATGAGAAGAACCCAAAGCGTGCTGATGGACCAGCACAGGACAAGAAGGAGAACCTATGATCTCATCAGCATGACAGACATTGACTTTAAGAGCCAGACTCATTCGATTCATTGAGACTGACCCGTCAGAAGGGTAACAGCAGCACAGAGAGGGCCCAACACTGTAGAGAGCTTTACACAGCCGAGGTCACAGATAAGAAGTTTGAAACATGACGTCAGAAGAGAGCGTTGGTGAATAAATAAACACTTTTGTCTTCAGACGTCTTCAAATAACTCACTGTTTGTTTACCAGCAGCCCCGCTGAGGACGTGTCCAACAGACACGGGGTCACCCATGTGTCCCATTGTGCATGGAAGGTTGGACTGGTTCATATGAACACATATCAATAAACACACAATAAACACATGAGCATTGGAACAAGGTAGCTCTGGTGATTGTTTTGGAAAGAATTCAGAGGTTGAGTTTGATGATATTTACTGAAAGGTAATCAAGACATCAATAGTTTGATAAGATATTATATACTTTAGAATATGACTCCTCACAGATAACAAATGAAACAATCAGCTACATGTTGTAGAAATACCAGTACAAGTACTGCATTCAAAAGTGTACTTACAAGGGCGATTGTGGCTCAGTGGAGAGCAGGGTCGTCGTTCAATCAGAGAATCGGCGGTTCGATCACCGGCTCCACTTGCCGCATGTCGATGTGTCCTTGGGCAAGACACTCGTAGCTCTGACTACGGTGTGTGAATGTGTGTGAATGTTAGTTAGTCCTGGTGGGCATCAGTGTATGAATGGGAGTGAATGGGTGAATGACGACATGTAGTGTGAAAGAGTAAAAGTACCAACATCAAACTATATATCGTACTACAAGTAAAAGAAGACATGATACAGAAGGGCCATTTCAGAATAATAATTATATTATTGAATTATAATTATTAAAGCATCAATGTGTACATTGCTTTAATGTTGCAGTACTTTACTTTATATAGTGCCAGGTAGCAAAGGATCAATAAAGTCTACATCATCATTCATCTGTTGATCATGTAGATGTATTACTCTGAATCTGTAAAGTAACTAAAGATATCCAATAAGTGTAGGAAAATACAAATTACAATAGTATCCTCTGAAATGTAGCAGAGTAGTACAAGATGTATAAAGTACAGCAACCTCAACATTGTACAGAAGTACTTGACTCAATGTATTGAGTTACATTTCACCACTGTGGACTCTCATGCTGGTTCAGAGTAGATCCAGATGACTGCAGTGCAGCAACACCTTCTGACACACGTTTGTACAAACTATTGTTGGCCATGATGAATAACACGTTAGCTAATGCTGGTGTTAGTCTATTACATATTTCAATGTTGTATGATTTATCTGATGTCATCCACCACCAGCAGCAGAACTTCCTTCCTGCTCCACTATTTTCGATTACGCTTCAGAGAGATCATAGATTATAAATCACTACAATAAAGGTGCATTTCACAGAATCAACCTTTCAAACCACATCTCCACATGTAAGGGACTATTTGAGTAATCCTGTGTGCACACCAGATGGTGTTCTAATCCACACAAACAAGAGACACCTCATCGTGTTATTCATTGTAGAACATAACATTTTAAACTTGAGTTGATTTTAATCCGATGTCTTTACATTAACTTTAATATTTAAAAATAAAACTGTATTTCATTTATCGTCACTTTTGAAGCAAGTACAGGAAGAAAAGTCATTCTCATTCTCTCTTCCTCGCGTGCTTGTTATAGTTGCCTTTTTTTTCCTTCATCCTTACGTCTTCCTCAAAGTCCTGCCAAACACAAGGCTTGAAGATAGCCCAGCACAATTAAGCCTGAGTGAAGAGAGAGGACAAGGAGGACAAACTCGGAGACCAGAGACATGTGCTTGTGGGACATCCAACAACAAACAGTAAACCCCAGAAACAGTCTACATTTGACCAGAGACACAGAGGAAAGAAATGCTGAATAAGAGACAGCATTGAACTACAGAAGCTGGTGGAACAGAGGCTGACCCGGACATGACGTCACAGCTTCGACTCTATTATTAGATTGTTATTATTATTATTAGATTCACTGAGACTGACCCGTCAGAAGGGTAACAGCAGCACAGAGAGGGCCCAACACTGGAGAGAGCTTTACACAGTGTGTGTGTGTGTTCATGTTCTGCTTCTTTTCATGAGAGGACAAGGAGGACAAACTCGGAGACCAGAGACATGTGCTTGTGGGACATCCAACAACAAACAGTAAACCCCAGAAACAGTCTACATTTGACCAGAGACACAGAGGAAAGAAATGCTGAATAAGAGACAGCATTGAACTACAGAAGCTGGTGGAACAGAGGCTGACCCGGACATGACGTCACAGCTTCGACTCTCTATCGGATAGAGAGTCGAAGCTGTGACGTCATGTATGTGTATTATTAGATTGTTATTATTATTATTAGATTCACTGAGACTGACCCGTCAGAAGGGTAACAGCAGCACAGAGAGGGCCCAACACTGGAGAGAGCTTTACACAGTGTGTGTGTGTGTGTGTTCATGTTCTGCTTCTTTTCATGATAGACGTAGGGAGACCAGAGACATGTGCTTGTAGGACATCATTTAATAAACTGATGAAGGGACATTTTGGACTTGTGTGAAAAATTAAAGAAAAATACTTTACTTTTATTCCTTGTAAAAACAACATTACCTTGAGAATTCCTTATGACGTCGAAATTATTTAAACAAAAAAATAATAAGTTAGCTGATTCAATATGTAGAGTTCATAAAAAGGGTAGTTTTATTGGATTATTTTCATTGATTTGAACTTTGGATAATATATTTCACAATTATTTATAATATTGTTGGCATTCGTCAGGAGTGCAAGCAACAAGAATAAAGCTGATTCTGGCCCAACAAGGAAACAGTTACTTTCTCAAAGCAGGTGTGACTTACACAGAACTGGACCAAACACTTGATAAGAACACAAAGCGTGCTGATGGACCAGCACAGGACACGCGAGAGAGAGAGAGAGAGAGAGAGAGAGGCACACAGCTTGGATGCTCATGTGTTTGTGGGACAACAAACAAACACAGGCTCAGAGAGATGCAATGCTTTTCAGGACGTTTACTATGTTCTGGTCAGCAGGACAGACATTGACTTCAAGTGCTGGACTTATTTGGGTCTTTGAGACTGAGACTGGCCCGTGAGAAGGATAATGATTCAGGTTCAAGCAAACACAAGCAGTGAGATCCAAACATCACTGGCCGTGGATGGCAGAAAGTCAGAGGCTGAGCGTGAGAATGTAATTCAAGGTAACTGACGTGTGTTTTATCTGTTATGACACGGTATTTAGAAAAATAAGAAATTCTTTGGAATATGACTCCTACAGGTAACGATTGCACAATGACTGAACTGCTGGAAGGTTAAGGCAACACACATGAGCCGTGGAACAAGGGATTTGTTGTGCTTGATTTGGCAAGAGTTTAGAGGTGGAGTTTGATGATGTTACTTAAAGGTTATCAAGGTACCAATCTGGTTTGACAACATGCTACTTTCTTTGGAATATGACTCATGACAGGAAAGACTTGCACAATGGGAAAGAGCATCTCTCTATATAAAGGCAGCTGACCTGCAGTGAGTACAACAGAATCCAGAGGACCAGCTGACTTCTTCCTGCCGCTCTATCACTGACTGTCAGCACACACGTAAGTCTTCAAGAATGTCATGTTTTATGGTTGTGGAACATAAAGTTTTCTATTTCAGATCTTATTTGATTATATTCACTGTGAGTAGTGTAAATGGTGGCAGTGTGCATGCACATTTAAAAAGCAATTCATGTTAGATGTCATTATGGTGATCCATATTTCAGCACTGATATTTTAATTTGTAGTGATGATATTGGAGCTCACCTGAAGACGCAGTCATGCTGCTAACTGTTTACTCATGATGTGTCTTTCTTTAATGCAGTTACCCACCATAACCACCAAGACCACCATGAGCTACATCTCAGAAATTGACGTGTCCCTCAATGATATCGAGGAGCAAATTCTCATAAAGAAGGGCTTCCAGAAGGTCCCAGGTTCTCTGAACAAAGGAGCAGGTGTACATGCCATCTATCTTTGGTATAAAATGGGGGAGAAGGGGGAGAAAGCAATCACTAAGCTTCAAGTTTCATTCAAGGATGACATGACTCCTGGATTGCTCAATGCAGGGTACCAACAGATCGTTAAAGATCTCAATGCTGGACACAGAGGTGATTGCATCTACCTTTGGTCCTACCAAGGGTCTGGAGAGTATGATACTCCCATAGTGGAGATTGATGTCACTACAGATGCAAACAATGAAGCTGAAAAGTTTGGCTTTGGCTGGGAGAGACTGGCCTGTGATCTGAACCGCAATGCCGGAGGGGACTGGATCCACATGTGGATGAAAAGAGAGCACCAAAACTACATCTGCGACATCACTGCCACTGATTCCTACAAATCAGACAAGGACCTGTTTGGAGACCATTACATCCGTGTGGATGAAGATACTAACAGGGGAGCAGGAGGATCCACGGTCTTCATCTGGTACCGTCAGACCACCGACCCCAAGCGTGCCCTCAATGATCTGGAAGTGTCCATCAATGACAAGGAGGCTGTTCAATATCAGAAGCAAGGATACAGTAAAGTGTATGTCAACCTCAACGACGGAACCAGTGGTAACCCAGTGTACCTGTGGCACAAGAAGGAGGGATCCAGCAAACCCATTCAGGCCATCGCCCTGCTTCTCAACACAGCTTTGGTTCCTGGGTACAAGAAGGCTGGTATCACTGTAATCGAGAAAAATCTCAACGAAGGCAATCCCGGCCACATTGAGTACCTGTGTGTGTATCAGTGAAAGCAAAAAGCCATCTTCATGGTCGCAGAGCTGAGAATTCCCAACACTCACTGAAGTGGAACGAAAAGTCCAGCAATGCAGTTAAATCTTTTTGGTGATGGACTCTTTCACTTTTTTTCTCTTTTTCGATATAGAAATGACGATTCATTATATTACAGTCACTCAATAGTATCAAAGGTTTATGGGTTTAATGTTAAACTTGCTGATTCGATCAAAGAGTCCTGTTTTATTAGAGGACAGGATGGAATAGAAGGTGAAGGAGATCAGACTGATATGAAAAGGCTTAACAATGCAGTTCAATCATTTTGGTGATGGATTCTTTCACTTTTGTTTCTTTTTCACTATAAAACAATGTGATTATTATAGTGCAGTAATACTACTGGTAATATCAGAAAGCATCAATAGTTTATGATTCTACTGTTAAACCTGATGGCAATGAAATGAATCAAACTATTTCACATTGTTTTTAACACTGTTAATTAATGATTGAATATTAAGTCTCTGTGTCACTTTATTCTGCACATTTCCTGCTTTTCAATAAAGACAACTTTTCATGTGAAGTGTGTTTGTTTCAGACTCTATAGAAACTTCACTTTGAGTGTTTTCATGTGTTTTCATCACCTTTCATCACCTACTCAGATCTCTGACTCCAGTCAAGTCAAAGGTGCAGTACCACAGTATATAAATACATGTTAAAGTCCTACATTACTTTATGGTTACAATTAATAATGCATGACAATGTATATTGCTTTAATAATGCAGTTTTTTTTTTTTACTATATTTACTGCCAGGTAGCAAGGGATCAATGCAGTGATGTTTTGAACTCACAGTGGTGGAAGAAGTACTCAGATCTCTGACTCAAGTAAAAGTAGCAGTACCACAGTGTAGAAATACAAGTAAAAGTCCTGCATTCAAAACTTTACTTCAATTGAAGTAAAAAAGTACTAACATCAAAATAGACTTAAGTACCAACAGTAAAAGCAAACATTATACAGAAGGGCCCATTTCAGAATAAGAATTAGATTATTGAATTATAATTATCAATGCATCAACATGTACATTGCTTTAATGTTGCAGTGTTTTACTTTATATACTGCCGGGTAGCAAAAATAAAGTCTACATCATTATTTATTTGATTATATTTATTTTTATTACTCTGACTCTGTAAACTAACTAAAGGTATCTAATAAGTGTATTGAAGTAAATCCATCAATATTATCCTCTGAAATGTAGAAGAGTAGTGCAAGATGTATAAAGTACAGCAACCTCAACATTGTACAGAAGTACTTGACTCAATGTATTGAGTTACATTTCACCACTGTGGACTCTCATGCTGGTTCAGAGTAGATCCAGATGACTGCAGTGCAGCAACACCTTCTGACACACGTTTGTACAAACTATTGTTGGCCATGATGAATAACACGTTAGCTAATGCTGGTGTTAGTCTATTACATATTTCAATGTTGTATGATTTATCTGATGTCATCCACCAGCAGCAGAACTTCCTCCCCTCTCCACTATTTTCTATTATTTCATCTCTGTTATTTATTGTAAATAAATTAGATTGTTGACGTGGGGTGAATCCAGCATTCTCATATTCAGGATGAATATTTAACTCAAATTTTTCTGGTGTGTCTTTGGTAGTTTATCTTTGTACCCTGGCAGCTTCTCATTCGGGCCCGAGCTCCAACGTTCACACCAGTGTCTAGTGGTAGTGATGTGACCTTTCGTGTCGAGGCTTCGAAGCTTGTGTCGAGTAATCCAGGAAGATTTGTATGAAGCGCGTATCGAGGCTTGTCTCGATGACGTATGTGGTGACGTTCGAAGCCTCGCGAACCAGCCGTACCACGTGACTGATTCAGGAAATGGTTCACGAGTTTGGCGTGCGATTCGAAATAAAAGGGGCAGCGAAACGCAATGGATCCCCGGTCACATTCTGTGTACTTAGGACTTTATTGCGCGTTTGTTTACAAACTACTCAAGCTTCTTTTTTCTGCGATGGAACCAGCAAGAAAGAGGAGATTTTCCCCAGTCTGGGAACATTTTGAGCTCATCTCTCATAATAGGTTATGCACATAGTAATAAGTTATTATTAATAACTAGCGGGATATACTGTAAATGTGCATGAAAAAAAGCACAGTCACAAACCTGTCTGCCTACCAGAGCCTGGTGGTGAAGCAGCTGGTGAGCCAGAACCAGAGCAGGACGCAGCAGCAGCCGGCTGAGAACGATAAGGCGGAGGAGCAGGAGGAGGAGATCAGCAACGTCCGCACGCAGCTCGCGGTCCTGACGTCGCAAGTCAAGGACCTGATGCTGTCCCAGAGGAAGACGTCCGTCACAGAGGACTGAACATTTCAACGTTTAGAGAAGAGGACGTCGAGAATGGACTCGCATGTTAAGATGAATATGTTTAACTCTGCTAGATCAGCTGTTAATAATGTATTTAATGTGATTTATCCATGGGGACTTAATACTTATTAAAAGGAAATTCCTGTTTGGGATGTCACCCTGTAAACCCAATTGACGTGAAAATCCTCAATGAGGTTCAGATTTTCATGCATTCATTAAAGCTCTCCACTAACTCGCATGTTTTTGTTGTGGAGTCAATCGGCATCATGCAAGCACCACTTGTATGGACAGATTTGTTCTACAGTGGTTTAGGAGAACTTGAAGCATTAACCAATTTTCTTGTATTTATAATTTTGTTTTCAAATGCAATATTTGAGTTGTATGAGTGACTGGTTATTTATTTTTCCCCATTCCTTGGCATTAGCGGGTCCCTTTATTCTGCTGCTGACGCAGTTATAAATGTGTATAATATAGTACATATGGGGCAGAACGCAGAGCCCTATATAGTTTATTGGGTTGTTAATTATGCTCATTTTCAATTATGAATACACATGTGGCAGGTTCAGTCATACTGTAGAAGCGCCGGGATTAACAAAGTGAGCATGCGTCTTTTTCTTTTGGGCTGCACACCACCGACACCCAAAAATGATGTTTCGTTACCATGGTTACACTACCGGTGTTACACAGCCTCAGAGTAAACCCCTGTGAGTCCCATAACAGTTTGTTGACTTCACACTACCCCACCAGCCCCGTTTGAATTAAGTCCTTTAGTCCATGAAGAGTCCACCACATACGCTGCTGGAGGCCCAGGCAGTATAGCTGGGCCTTTGGAGACAAGGGAGGCGCAGGAGAACCAGGACTGAGCGAGGACATACTTGAGATTTCCAAAAGCAAGTCTAATGCTCGCAAATACTCTTTTGTCCACAAGGAATGTCAAACTCAACACAAATTAAAGTTCTTCGTAGTGGCTTTAAATAAGAAAATGGTCAAATACACAAATGTTTCATTTTAAAGCAATATAGTTTGGCCCGACAAACTGAATAAGATAATGGGAAAACAATTACATAATACTTGCAATGAATTTTATTAGAATAGTCACTTCAAACACTACCGGTACTTGGGAGCTTATTACAAGAATCTATGGGTGGCCAGTAGTCCAAATTGCTATTTCTTTAAGAGGTGATAACTACTAATAAGCTGCCACTCAAAGGTCTGTCATATAAAAACAATCTATTTCATCAACTAGAACTTACCTACCGGTACAATCTATTTTGGGCCTGAGGCCATTATGAAAGTTCAGAGTTGTGTTGCTGTACGTTTGATGTAGTGAAGCTCATACATGGTGATGATAACTCTGTGGATATGAATACCGGTAAATTACCTTGTATGATGATGCCAGAAAACATTTTGTATTTTGAAAAAAAGAGAATTCTGAGTTCATGTTCATTAGTTCCTCTTTAATACTTACAATATATATAATATACAGCACAAACAATAGATTAATGAGCTTCCATTCTCATGATCCTCACCGCTGAACAGCAGCACAGGAAAGGAGAGGATGATGCCCTTGGGTCAGTTCCATCAATCCATCCATTAACAACACGTCCAGCTAAAGCAGAGTGTCCATAAGTTCCGCATCGGTCACTTACAATGACTACTCTGATCAGGTGTCCCTGTCCCCGCTTAGAGTCTCCAGAGTACGGATCCAGATCAGTCCATAGCAGGTCCCGGTGTTTAACTGCCGGCCAAAGCCATAGACGTCTGCAGCTCCTCTAAATGGTTGTTAGCTTGTGTGATCATCATACGGATGGCATCCTGAAGGAACAATGAGAGGGAAAACAGCAGTGATGGAGACAGAAGAGGATGCTGGGAAACTAAGTACACTGTCTCTACACAGACTATCTCCAAAGGTTTGATGTGCTTAAAAGCTACAGAAAAGGCAAGTCAGCAGACCTTGAGTTTAGATTATCTTTTTAAGTTCATGAATTCATTTACACTAAATTATAACCCATTGCAACAATATGTATCAAAATTAATACTTTCTCCATCATTTTTGATTAATTCCTAATCTTCTCAGAATGTAGAAACAATCAAGTTTCAACAATCTTCCTCTTTTAAGACGTTTCAGATGAAAGTAACTTAAGGCTACATCCACGTCCATCTTTTGCAACGTTTACACTGAGCATCCACACTACTCAAGAGTTTTAGAGCACCGAAAAGGAAATAGTTTAGAAACGCTTCCAAAGCTTTTTAAGTCTGGAAACCCCGAGGTTACCTCGTAGTGTGAACGATGGCGTAGACGCCCACGTTCGCCACTTGATTGGTTCTTAGCAGCCATGACATGTCCTTTCGTCACACCGCAGGAAGAAAAACTACATCAGCCTGGATTACTAGAGGTTCATACAATATGGATAACGCATTACAGGCTTTGCTGACTGTGCTGTCTGTACTAACAGATATTGTGCAGTTAAATTCTGCCTTTTATAATGTTACAAATGCCGACATGCGATGGAAGCGAGCAGCTATTGGAGCGATTCGCAAGCAGTGGAGGACTTTTCTTATTTATGCTTAGCTTGTTCTGCAGAACTATTGAGAAACAAAAGCATAAATGCTCTCCAATACGACGGGGACTTCCAGCCAGCCGGCAGAGCTACGAGTGTGACAGCAGACAACGACGAGACCAAGAAAATGAGTGAGAGACGTGTGTTGACCAAATATACTGACCCGTAATCTAGCAAACTTTGATTTGTAAGTAGTGGTGTCACGGATCACCGATCAGCCCTCACGGTTCGGATCACTTGTGAACCGCGGATCAAGAGTATTTTTTTTTTACAGCGTAATCATCATAGTGTGTAATAAAGTTCTACTGCTGCTGTTCCTTGTCAAGTAACAAGTCCCCGAATATCAATGCAGAGTGTCAGTGAACAGATATAAAGCAGTAGTGTGTTCACGTGAACGGAGCAGCTTAGAAGCATTTAACGGTGACGTCATGGCGAGCGGAGGAACGTCAGAAGCCGCGGCGTCATTTAAGTCGCAAGTTTGGGAACATTTTGTCTTCCCTGTAACGTATAATGACGGATGAGGGTGGTGGACAAACAGTTACGGTATGTCGGCGTTATTTAAAGAGAGAGACACGACAACGGCAAAACATCGGCATGTCCACGCACATGAAGAGACGCCATCCGGTCTGTCAGCGACGGGGACACTCCGGTGTAGAAAACAAAGGATTTCTAAATCTGGTTAAAATGCTTGAGCCACGCTACGAAATCCACTTACGCACCCACTTCAGTGTGAAGCTGTTCCAGGCCTCTATGAGAAGGAAAAGACTGTAGAGACTGCTTTCACCACGGCGGAGTGATTCTTAGTCCGGCGCTGTAGACACGCCCCCTCTGTGAGCGTCACACACACACACACACACACACACCTGGTTCAGGTGCTGACAGAAGCATCAGAGTGAAGCTAGACAGGCCCAATAATATTCAAGTCACCACAGAAAGGTCGACCCTCTCCCCAGACAATGGAGATATTCTCATCTTTTTGAAAATAATGTCACAGTAATGGTAAACATTATTGTGTATTTGAATGGCATAACCTGACAGGAAGTAAACACAGACCCAAGTTGTTGCCGAGCAGTTCAGTTCAATGTAAACAGTGGAAGCTAGCTCACTGGCTGTTTCTTTCTTTCAATATTGATCAAAGGCCGAGGATATCAGAATTGAGTATTCTTGAATGTTTTATTTTTATTTATTGATTTCATTTTGTATCAAATTGGACATATTCAATATTTTTGTTTTCATGTAAGACTATAGCCCAAAGTTCTTTACCGAACCGTGAGGTTTGTGATCCGTGACACCCCTATTTGTAAGTGTTCATTTCAAAGTACATTTGATGTGCGTCTTTGAGAGGGATAGAGAAAGACCTGCAGCGTTGTGACTAAGTTTAAAAATGTTTTTTGGAGAAGTGTCTGAGTTTATAAAGGCAGATTATAGAGGACGATCTTAAGTATCTGTTGTATTTTCTGTAACTAAGCAAACAATATACTTCCTGTTTACACTGACACCCGCATACCAAGTGTACACGAATAGTCATGTGGTATTCGTTTTCATGCTTCCGTATGGATGGAAATCCTTCCGAAAACAGTGCCGGAACGCCAGTGTGGACGCAGAAACATATAAGTGTGGACGTAAACTTAGGTCCAACTTTTAGATAATATCCTGATTAACGTAACTCCTGTTCTGAACATGACATCAGCTCTTCACTCGATCCAACAGACAGGCAGGGCAGTTCTAGGCGCCCTGGCTATGTAATGGAACACATTATACATCTTCTTACCTTGTCTGTGGCATTCTTATTCCTCTTGAACTCGTCTCTTGCCCAGTCACTGAGGTACTTCCTGTCTGCCTCGTCTGGTACCTTCCGTATGGTCCTCATCATATTTCTGTAAATCCCCAAAACCCGTTGTCTCTGTAAAAACTGTCAAAGAATCAACAGTTCAGCAGCCTGAGCAGGCCAGCTAAAAACACATTTTTGTGAAAAGTCTGCTTGGGAGAGTCAAGAATAATCAGAATATCACAATATAACAGTTCCTTGTCATAGCACAGACTCTTGCGCAAGTTGAAATGAACTTCCATGTGATATTATGCAAGGACTGAACTAAACGTTGGAGTAAACAGTGTCGACTGCCTGGTGAAGTTAACTTAGATGCTAACACTGGTTTAGCCTGAAAACTAGCTAGCCCTGCAAACAGCCTGGAGGAACGTGTGTTGCTGAGTTGTCATGTGCCATTGACATATCAAAGCCGGACTCATGTATTTACCAGATAATCATATACCCGAACTAACACATTCATAAAGGCACATTTTAAAATGTGGGCAGGCAAATGTCTCCGTATGAGTATGTTTTGACTATCTGTAGTAGCGTTATTTGTTTGCTAATACCACCTCCGTGGTAGTAGCTTACGTGCCAGTAAATGCTAAATTTGTTTAAGTTTCTTTAACAGAGCGACCGAAAAGAGTTGCAAAACAGACAAAAGTCTTCCTTGAATTGTATAAACGTTTATACATGGACAAACATATTGCAGCTAGCAATTCTCTACAGACGTAACGCTAGCGTTAGCCAACAAGCTAGCAATATAGCATAGGACTTGCTGTCGACCGGAATTGCATTACAACTGTGAAATGGCCTATAGTGTGACAACCAGTCCAGCTCTTAGTGATATGAAGTATAGTGCTCCTTCTGTTGTTGTGTGTATTTACCTGTTTTAGAGAAAGCGCTGCAGACGGCAACCTTGAGACTACCATCTTACGCGGCTTCACAACCGGATGTTGTGAATGCGTTACTTCTTTTCGTTCAATAGGGGGTGTCAACCCATGCCTATGAGGTTTATACCGCCACCTAGCGTACCGGAGTATGTAGCGTCACATCAAAGACTGGCCCAATCCCAGGCCAAATCCCAATGTCCCCCCTAAACCCTCAACCCTCAAGGATTTACTGACGTCACCTGGTAAGTGGGTGAGTGCGAGAGACTGTGAGGGCTTGAAATGATGTAAATAGGAATGGGACGGCACTTTGCTGCAACATATCATGTTACCATGAAAACAACAAAAAATATGATGTATATTTTATACTTTGTACTCCCTGATTTGAAAGTCTTCCAGGCTCTTTTCTCACAAGATGAGAGTTTTTTCAGATTTACTTGTTTTTGTCAAAACAGCTTCAATGACAAAATCTAATATTTGATGAATAAATAAATAAATATCTTCTGATTTCATGTATTTTTTTGTTCCATCTTTAACCCTTAATGTTTCTGAGTAAATTGAATACCACAGGCTGAACACACGTGAGCCGTCCTCTTTGTTTACCTTTTTACTGCTCCAAGCGTCCACTGGTTTAATGTCACATTGCAATGATTTGTGGGTAATTCCCTTAGGGGTTCAGTGTCTTGCTCAGGGACACTTCGGCACAGGACAGCCCCCACCCTCTGGAACTCTCTCCCTGCGGTGATCCGCAACATCTCCACTCTGGACGCCTTCAAAAGGGCCCTCAAGTCCCATCTGTTCGCCAAGGCTTTCGGCCCCTAGTTTACTTGTTCTGTTTTTCTGACTGTTTGTCTAAACTGTTTTTGTCTAAACTGTTACTCTTGTAAAGCGGCCTTGGGTCCCCTGAAAGGCGCTATTTAAATTAAAGTTATTATTATTATTATTAGGACACGTAGCAGCCAAGGATCGAACCGCCGACCTTGCGGTTGCCGGACGACCCTCTCTACTGTAGCGTGAGCGGCTCCTGTCCCGTTTCTCGGCGGAAGGAGTCAACGAGATTAATGTAGGCTGTGTGCAGCTAGAGTATTACTTTAGAAGAAAGAAATGACTAAGACTCAAATGTAAAGGATCCAGCCAGTAGAGCCGAGTGTGACATGATGCTTAAAGCCCCTGAACTCTTAAGTATTTCTCTAAAACATTCGATATTCTCGACCAAATAGGCAACAATCTGACCTACATATTCATCAAGAGTTTAACACGGAAAAACTTCTTCAGGACTTTGTGGGTGATGTTCGATCAGATTTGATTGACAGCCATCTCTAAAGCCCAAAAGCCAAAGTGTGAAAATGAGATGTTGTGGTTTTTTGGAGGGTTGTGTGCTGTTCTAGGTCTATACGCTTCATGTTAGCCGAGCTAACAGGCTGCTGGCTGTCGATTCATATTTAGAGAGTGGTTTCTATCTTCTCATCTAACTCTGCAAGAAAGGGAATAAGCTCATTTCCACAAGCTGTCAAACTATGATGATGATGATGATGAGGTTACATTCTTGATAAAGTGATTTACAATGTTTTCGTGGACCTGTGTGAGCTATTTTCAATGCATCTGTCTCCAACACGCCTGTCGATGCAGAAGAAACAGTGTAGAACAATTCATCAAAAGTGCACGTTTAATGTGAGCTCTGTGTATCTTACAACAGTCTGAGGCTGGCTGCTTCAAATGTAACCAGCGGATCTGTCGTGCATAACTGTGGCTTGACAGTGCAGATGGAACGGACACCTGCAGCCTTCAGGTGGCTGTAAAGAGTCACCAGTGAAAAGGAAAGACCTTCAGTATAGAGCTAAAGTGCCCCAGAGAACAGCAGTGTTCACATTTACTCGTTGGAAAGAACCCAGCGCCTGTAAGCTAACCCTAACCCTAACCCATGATGCAACGATCGACAGGGACGGGGCAGACTCAGAGGTTTGAGGATCACAGCACGAGCTCGCCAGCTGCATCACACCATTAGAATGCCCTCCTTTGAACAAATGGAGGCCGGAAAACTCCATCAGCTGCAAATGATGAGCAGGCTCCACCTTGTACTGGAGCAGCAGCACAAAGGAAACAAACAGGTACAGTAGTACTCCAGGAAATATTGGCTGCCCAAGTTAACTGGTTTAGTCGACAGTACTATTCATTTTTACAGTTCATGCACGGTTTAAATATATATTTTTAAAGTTTTAACAGTTGGCATTTGAAATCTAATATCAATACACCAAATGAACAACAACAATAACAGTACTGATGAATTGATATATTGTTTTTAGTGGTTATAGTTCTGTATATCTTGTCTTGTATGTTGGCGACTAAAGTTTATAGTTTATCCACCTTTTTTGTACGCCATGAGAGAGCTTCTATTGACATGCACTACCTCTCATATTTCATAGTTTCTCTAAGTATTAAAAAAAACTGAACAGTTCTTTAATCTACAAAAAAACTGCATTACTTAGTTTACTTACCATTGTCTTTGTTATATTACGCTTTAGAGAGTAGAGTTTGTGGATTAGAAATGAATACAATAAAGGTGCATTTCACCTGAAAGTCATCATACAGAATAAACCTTTCTAACCACATCTCCACATGTAAGGGACTATTTGAGTAATCCTCTGTGTGCACACCAGATGGTGTTCTAATCCACACAAACAAGAGACACCTCATCGTGTTATTCATTGTAGAACATAACATTTTAAACTTGAGTTGATTTTAATCCGATGTCTTTACATTAACTTTAATATTTAAAAATAAAACTGTATTTCATTTATCGTCACTTTTGAAGCAAGTACAGGAAGAAAAGTGGAATTCTATGATAAATGGTCCAGGGTTTCAGTACGTTCACAATAACTAACCTTACACAGAACTGAACAACACTAAAAGGGATCATTTGTAGGCGTGTTTTTTATAGTTGGGTTCTCCCCTTCATCCTTCCTTCTTCCTCAAACTCCTGCCAAACACAAGGCTTGAATATATGTCAGCACAATTAGGCCTGAGTGACAAGAGAGGACAAACTAGGAGACCAGAGACATGTGCATGTACGACATCCAACAACAAACAGTAAACCCCAGAAACATTTGATCAGAGACACAGAGGAAAGAAATGCTGAATAAGTAAGTATAACTGATACACTGAACATTTTTACACCGGAGCAAATTAGTCGTAAGTTACCATGGTGATCTAGTGGTTAAAATAAAGTCACCATCGTGACATCAAAAACTCCAGCTTTAGGCTCAACATAGCTCACTACGACGTCAATCTCCCTTCATAGTTCACTCCTCTGGAAGAAGAAAGACTACAGAAACACACAAGAGGCAAAACTCAAGCCCACCATTCACACAGATAGGAGAAAGGAAACAAACAAGCAGTGAGATCCAAACATCACTGGCCCTGGACCAAGATAGCTTCAGGACTTATGGCAGGAAGTCACAGGCTGAGTGTGAGAATGGAATTAAAGGTAACTAAGGTGTGTTTTATCTGTTGTGACACAGTCTTTAGAAAATAACAATTCTTTGGAACATGACTCCTACAGGTAATGATTGCACAATGACTGAGCTGCTGGAAGGTTAATGGCAACAGGTACAATGAAATATTCTTTGGAATCCTCAGACAGGGAATAATTGCATTACTGGCAACAGATAAGAGGCCTGAAGTCATCAAAGAAAAAGCAAATAACTGAAGGTTAAGACCAAAAGATGAGTTTTAATTCAGGATTTAAAGGCCTCAACTGTTTGATGTGAGCAGAAAGGTCATTCCTGAGGAAGGGGATGTGATAGGAAAATGTTTATGAACGATTGAATGTTACGTCTCTGTATCACTTTATTCTGCACATGTCAATGAAGACAGCTTTGTAAAAAGTGTAACAAATACAAGTGAAACTCCTTTACCCAGTCTTTTAACTTAAGAAGTTCCTCATGATGTAAAAATGCTTTTTAAGAGAGCTCAGACTTCTTTCAAGCTGCATGTTTGAACAAACTATCATTAGTCATGATGATTAACACCTTAGCTGAATGCACACAACAAGAATAAAGCTGATTCTGGACCAACAAGGAAACAGTTGTTAACTTTCTCAAAGCAGGTGTGACTTACACAGAACTGGACCAAACACATGAGAAGAACCCAAAGCGTGCTGATGGACCAGCACAGGACAAGAAGGAGAACCTATGATCTCATCAGCATGACAGACATTGACTTTAAGAGCCAGACTCATTCGATTCATTGAGACTGACCCGTCAGAAGGGTAACAGCAGCACAGAGAGGGCCCAACACTGTAGAGAGCTTTACACAGCCGAGGTCACAGATAAGAAGTTTGAAACATGACGTCAGAAGAGAGCGTTGGTGAATAAATAAACACTTTTGTCTTCAGACGTCTTCAAATAACTCACTGTTTGTTTACCAGCAGCCCCGCTGAGGACGTGTCCAACAGACACGGGGTCACCCATGTGTCCCATTGTGCATGGAAGGTTGGACTGGTTCATATGAACACATATCAATAAACACACAATAAACACATGAGCATTGGAACAAGGTAGCTCTGGTGATTGTTTTGGAAAGAATTCAGAGGTTGAGTTTGATGATATTTACTGAAAGGTAATCAAGACATCAATAGTTTGATAAGATATTATATACTTTAGAATATGACTCCTCACAGATAACAAATGAAACAATCAGCTACATGTTGTAGAAATACCAGTACAAGTACTGCATTCAAAAGTGTACTTACAAGGGCGATTGTGGCTCAGTGGAGAGCAGGGTCGTCGTTCAATCAGAGAATCGGCGGTTCGATCACCGGCTCCACTTGCCGCATGTCGATGTGTCCTTGGGCAAGACACTCGTAGCTCTGACTACGGTGTGTGAATGTGTGTGAATGTTAGTTAGTCCTGGTGGGCATCAGTGTATGAATGGGAGTGAATGGGTGAATGACGACATGTAGTGTGAAAGAGTAAAAGTACCAACATCAAACTATATATCGTACTACAAGTAAAAGAAGACATGATACAGAAGGGCCATTTCAGAATAATAATTATATTATTGAATTATAATTATTAAAGCATCAATGTGTACATTGCTTTAATGTTGCAGTACTTTACTTTATATAGTGCCAGGTAGCAAAGGATCAATAAAGTCTACATCATCATTCATCTGTTGATCATGTAGATGTATTACTCTGAATCTGTAAAGTAACTAAAGATATCCAATAAGTGTAGGAAAATACAAATTACAATAGTATCCTCTGAAATGTAGCAGAGTAGTACAAGATGTATAAAGTACAGCAACCTCAACATTGTACAGAAGTACTTGACTCAATGTATTGAGTTACATTTCACCACTGTGGACTCTCATGCTGGTTCAGAGTAGATCCAGATGACTGCAGTGCAGCAACACCTTCTGACACACGTTTGTACAAACTATTGTTGGCCATGATGAATAACACGTTAGCTAATGCTGGTGTTAGTCTATTACATATTTCAATGTTGTATGATTTATCTGATGTCATCCACCACCAGCAGCAGAACTTCCTTCCTGCTCCACTATTTTCGATTACGCTTCAGAGAGATCATAGATTATAAATCACTACAATAAAGGTGCATTTCACAGAATCAACCTTTCAAACCACATCTCCACATGTAAGGGACTATTTGAGTAATCCTGTGTGCACACCAGATGGTGTTCTAATCCACACAAACAAGAGACACCTCATCGTGTTATTCATTGTAGAACATAACATTTTAAACTTGAGTTGATTTTAATCCGATGTCTTTACATTAACTTTAATATTTAAAAATAAAACTGTATTTCATTTATCGTCACTTTTGAAGCAAGTACAGGAAGAAAAGTCATTCTCATTCTCTCTTCCTCGCGTGCTTGTTATAGTTGCCTTTTTTTTCCTTCATCCTTACGTCTTCCTCAAAGTCCTGCCAAACACAAGGCTTGAAGATAGCCCAGCACAATTAAGCCTGAGTGAAGAGAGAGGACAAGGAGGACAAACTCGGAGACCAGAGACATGTGCTTGTGGGACATCCAACAACAAACAGTAAACCCCAGAAACAGTCTACATTTGACCAGAGACACAGAGGAAAGAAATGCTGAATAAGAGACAGCATTGAACTACAGAAGCTGGTGGAACAGAGGCTGACCCGGACATGACGTCACAGCTTCGACTCTCTATCGGATAGAGAGTCGAAGCTGTGACGTCATGTATGTGTATTATTAGATTGTTATTATTATTATTAGATTCACTGAGACTGACCCGTCAGAAGGGTAACAGCAGCACAGAGAGGGCCCAACACTGGAGAGAGCTTTACACAGTGTGTGTGTGTGTGTGTTCATGTTCTGCTTCTTTTCATGATAGACGTAGGGAGACCAGAGACATGTGCTTGTAGGACATCATTTAATAAACTGATGAAGGGACATTTTGGACTTGTGTGAAAAATTAAAGAAAAATACTTTACTTTTATTCCTTGTAAAAACAACATTACCTTGAGAATTCCTTATGACGTCGAAATTATTTAAACAAAAAAATAATAAGTTAGCTGATTCAATATGTAGAGTTCATAAAAAGGGTAGTTTTATTGGATTATTTTCATTGATTTGAACTTTGGATAATATATTTCACAATTATTTATAATATTGTTGGCATTCGTCAGGAGTGCAAGCAACAAGAATAAAGCTGATTCTGGCCCAACAAGGAAACAGTTACTTTCTCAAAGCAGGTGTGACTTACACAGAACTGGACCAAACACTTGATAAGAACACAAAGCGTGCTGATGGACCAGCACAGGACACGCGAGAGAGAGAGAGAGAGAGAGAGAGAGGCACACAGCTTGGATGCTCATGTGTTTGTGGGACAACAAACAAACACAGGCTCAGAGAGATGCAATGCTTTTCAGGACGTTTACTATGTTCTGGTCAGCAGGACAGACATTGACTTCAAGTGCTGGACTTATTTGGGTCTTTGAGACTGAGACTGGCCCGTGAGAAGGATAATGATTCAGGTTCAAGCAAACACAAGCAGTGAGATCCAAACATCACTGGCCGTGGATGGCAGAAAGTCAGAGGCTGAGCGTGAGAATGTAATTCAAGGTAACTGACGTGTGTTTTATCTGTTATGACACGGTATTTAGAAAAATAAGAAATTCTTTGGAATATGACTCCTACAGGTAACGATTGCACAATGACTGAACTGCTGGAAGGTTAAGGCAACACACATGAGCCGTGGAACAAGGGATTTGTTGTGCTTGATTTGGCAAGAGTTTAGAGGTGGAGTTTGATGATGTTACTTAAAGGTTATCAAGGTACCAATCTGGTTTGACAACATGCTACTTTCTTTGGAATATGACTCATGACAGGAAAGACTTGCACAATGGGAAAGAGCATCTCTCTATATAAAGGCAGCTGACCTGCAGTGAGTACAACAGAATCCAGAGGACCAGCTGACTTCTTCCTGCCGCTCTATCACTGACTGTCAGCACACACGTAAGTCTTCAAGAATGTCATGTTTTATGGTTGTGGAACATAAAGTTTTCTATTTCAGATCTTATTTGATTATATTCACTGTGAGTAGTGTAAATGGTGGCAGTGTGCATGCACATTTAAAAAGCAATTCATGTTAGATGTCATTATGGTGATCCATATTTCAGCACTGATATTTTAATTTGTAGTGATGATATTGGAGCTCACCTGAAGACGCAGTCATGCTGCTAACTGTTTACTCATGATGTGTCTTTCTTTAATGCAGTTACCCACCATAACCACCAAGACCACCATGAGCTACATCTCAGAAATTGACGTGTCCCTCAATGATATCGAGGAGCAAATTCTCATAAAGAAGGGCTTCCAGAAGGTCCCAGGTTCTCTGAACAAAGGAGCAGGTGTACATGCCATCTATCTTTGGTATAAAATGGGGGAGAAGGGGGAGAAAGCAATCACTAAGCTTCAAGTTTCATTCAAGGATGACATGACTCCTGGATTGCTCAATGCAGGGTACCAACAGATCGTTAAAGATCTCAATGCTGGACACAGAGGTGATTGCATCTACCTTTGGTCCTACCAAGGGTCTGGAGAGTATGATACTCCCATAGTGGAGATTGATGTCACTACAGATGCAAACAATGAAGCTGAAAAGTTTGGCTTTGGCTGGGAGAGACTGGCCTGTGATCTGAACCGCAATGCCGGAGGGGACTGGATCCACATGTGGATGAAAAGAGAGCACCAAAACTACATCTGCGACATCACTGCCACTGATTCCTACAAATCAGACAAGGACCTGTTTGGAGACCATTACATCCGTGTGGATGAAGATACTAACAGGGGAGCAGGAGGATCCACGGTCTTCATCTGGTACCGTCAGACCACCGACCCCAAGCGTGCCCTCAATGATCTGGAAGTGTCCATCAATGACAAGGAGGCTGTTCAATATCAGAAGCAAGGATACAGTAAAGTGTATGTCAACCTCAACGACGGAACCAGTGGTAACCCAGTGTACCTGTGGCACAAGAAGGAGGGATCCAGCAAACCCATTCAGGCCATCGCCCTGCTTCTCAACACAGCTTTGGTTCCTGGGTACAAGAAGGCTGGTATCACTGTAATCGAGAAAAATCTCAACGAAGGCAATCCCGGCCACATTGAGTACCTGTGTGTGTATCAGTGAAAGCAAAAAGCCATCTTCATGGTCGCAGAGCTGAGAATTCCCAACACTCACTGAAGTGGAACGAAAAGTCCAGCAATGCAGTTAAATCTTTTTGGTGATGGACTCTTTCACTTTTTTTCTCTTTTTCGATATAGAAATGACGATTCATTATATTACAGTCACTCAATAGTATCAAAGGTTTATGGGTTTAATGTTAAACTTGCTGATTCGATCAAAGAGTCCTGTTTTATTAGAGGACAGGATGGAATAGAAGGTGAAGGAGATCAGACTGATATGAAAAGGCTTAACAATGCAGTTCAATCATTTTGGTGATGGATTCTTTCACTTTTGTTTCTTTTTCACTATAAAACAATGTGATTATTATAGTGCAGTAATACTACTGGTAATATCAGAAAGCATCAATAGTTTATGATTCTACTGTTAAACCTGATGGCAATGAAATGAATCAAACTATTTCACATTGTTTTTAACACTGTTAATTAATGATTGAATATTAAGTCTCTGTGTCACTTTATTCTGCACATTTCCTGCTTTTCAATAAAGACAACTTTTCATGTGAAGTGTGTTTGTTTCAGACTCTATAGAAACTTCACTTTGAGTGTTTTCATGTGTTTTCATCACCTTTCATCACCTACTCAGATCTCTGACTCCAGTCAAGTCAAAGGTGCAGTACCACAGTATATAAATACATGTTAAAGTCCTACATTACTTTATGGTTACAATTAATAATGCATGACAATGTATATTGCTTTAATAATGCAGTTTTTTTTTTTTACTATATTTACTGCCAGGTAGCAAGGGATCAATGCAGTGATGTTTTGAACTCACAGTGGTGGAAGAAGTACTCAGATCTCTGACTCAAGTAAAAGTAGCAGTACCACAGTGTAGAAATACAAGTAAAAGTCCTGCATTCAAAACTTTACTTCAATTGAAGTAAAAAAGTACTAACATCAAAATAGACTTAAGTACCAACAGTAAAAGCAAACATTATACAGAAGGGCCCATTTCAGAATAAGAATTAGATTATTGAATTATAATTATCAATGCATCAACATGTACATTGCTTTAATGTTGCAGTGTTTTACTTTATATACTGCCGGGTAGCAAAAATAAAGTCTACATCATTATTTATTTGATTATATTTATTTTTATTACTCTGAATCTGTAAACTAACTAAAGGTATCTAATAAGTGTATTGAAGTAAATCCATCAATATTATCCTCTGAAATGTAGAAGAGTAGTGCAAGATGTATAAAGTACAGCAACCTCAACATTGTACAGAAGTACTTGACTCAATGTATTGAGTTACATTTCACCACTGTGGACTCTCATGCTGGTTCAGAGTAGATCCAGATGACTGCAGTGCAGCAACACCTTCTGACACACGTTTGTACAAACTATTGTTGGCCATGATGAATAACACGTTAGCTAATGCTAGTGTTAGTCTATTACATATTTCAATGTTGTATGATTTATCTGATGTCATCCACCAGCAGCAGAACTTCCTCCCCTCTCCACTATTTTCTATTATTTCATCTCTGTTATTTATTGTAAATAAATTAGATTGTTGACGTGGGGTGAATCCAGCATTCTCATATTCAGGATGAATATTTAACTCAAATTTTTCTGGTGTGTCTTTGGTAGTTTATCTTTGTACCCTGGCAGCTTCTCATTCGGGCCCGAGCTCCAACGTTCACACCAGTGTCTAGTGGTAGTGATGTGACCTTTCGTGTCGAGGCTTCGAAGCTTGTGTCGAGTAATCCAGGAAGATTTGTATGAAGCGCGTATCGAGGCTTGTCTCGATGACGTATGTGGTGACGTTCGAAGCCTCGCGAACCAGCCGTACCACGTGACTGATTCAGGAAATGGTTCACGAGTTTGGCGTGCGATTCGAAATAAAAGGGGCAGCGAAACGCAATGGATCCCCGGTCACATTCTGTGTACTTAGGACTTTATTGCGCGTTTGTTTACAAACTACTCAAGCTTCTTTTTTCTGCGATGGAACCAGCAAGAAAGAGGAGATTTTCCCCAGTCTGGGAACATTTTGAGCTCATCTCTCATAATAGGTTATGCACATAGTAATAAGTTATTATTAATAACTAGCGGGATATACTGTAAATGTGCATGAAAAAAAGCACAGTCACAAACCTGTCTGCCTACCAGAGCCTGGTGGTGAAGCAGCTGGTGAGCCAGAACCAGAGCAGGACGCAGCAGCAGCCGGCTGAGAACGATAAGGCGGAGGAGCAGGAGGAGGAGATCAGCAACGTCCGCACGCAGCTCGCGGTCCTGACGCCGCAAGTCAAGGACCTGATGCTGTCCCAGAGGAAGACGTCCGTCACAGAGGACTGAACATTTCAACGTTTAGAGAAGAGGACGTCGAGAATGGACTCGCATGTTAAGATGAATATGTTTAACTCTGCTAGATCAGCTGTTAATAATGTATTTTATGTGATTTATCCATGTGGACTTAATACTTATTAAAAGGAAATTCCTGTTTGGGATGTCACCCTGTAAACCCAATTGACGTGAAAATCCTCAATGAGGTTCTGATTTTCATGCATTCATTAAAGCTCTCCACTAACTCGCATGTTTTTGTTGTGGAGTCAATCGGCATCATGCAAGCACCACTTGTATGGACAGATTTGTTCTACAGTGGTTTAGGAGAACTTGAAGCATTAACCAATTTTCTTGTATTTATAATTTTGTTTTCAAATGCAATATTTGAGTTGTATGAGTGACTGGTTATTTATTTTTCCCCATTCCTTGGCATTAGCGGGTCCCTTTATTCTACTGCTGACGCAGTTATAAATGTGTATAATATAGTACATATGGGGCAGAACGCAGAGCCCTATATAGTTTATTGGGTTGTTAATTATGCTCATTTTCAATTATGAATACACATGTGGCAGGTTCAGTCATACTGTAGAAGCGCCGGGATTAACAAAGTGAGCATGCGTCTTTTTCTTTTGGGCTGCACACCACCGACACCCAAAAATGATGTTTCGTTACCATGGTTACACTACCGGTGTTACACAGCCTCAGAGTAAACCCCTGTGAGTCCCATAACAGTTTGTTGACTTCACACTACCCCACCAGCCCCGTTTGAATTAAGTCCTTTAGTCCATGAAGAGTCCACCACATACGCTGCTGGAGGCCCAGGCAGTATAGCTGGGCCTTTGGAGACAAGGGAGGCGCAGGAGAACCAGGACTGAGCGAGGACATACTTGAGATTTCCAAAAGCAAGTCTAATGCTCGCAAATACTCTTTTGTCCACAAGGAATGTCAAACTCAACACAAATTAAAGTTCTTCGTAGTGGCTTTAAATAAGAAAATGGTCAAATACACAAATGTTTCATTTTAAAGCAATATAGTTTGGCCCGACAAACTGAATAAGATAATGGGAAAACAATTACATAATACTTGCAATGAATTTTATTAGAATAGTCACTTCAAACACTACCGGTACTTGGGAGCTTATTACAAGAATCTATGGGTGGCCAGTAGTCCAAATTGCTATTTCTTTAAGAGGTGATAACTACTAATAAGCTGCCACTCAAAGGTCTGTCATATAAAAACAATCTATTTCATCAACTAGAACTTACCTACCGGTACAATCTATTTTGGGCCTGAGGCCATTATGAAAGTTCAGAGTTGTGTTGCTGTACGTTTGATGTAGTGAAGCTCATACATGGTGATGATAACTCTGTGGATATGAATACCGGTAAATTACCTTGTATGATGATGCCAGAAAACATTTTGTATTTTGAAAAAAAGAGAATTCTGAGTTCATGTTCATTAGTTCCTCTTTAATACTTACAATATATATAATATACAGCACAAACAATAGATTAATGAGCTTCCATTCTCATGATCCTCACCGCTGAACAGCAGCACAGGAAAGGAGAGGATGATGCCCTTGGGTCAGTTCCATCAATCCATCCATTAACAACACGTCCAGCTAAAGCAGAGTGTCCATAAGTTCCGCATCGGTCACTTACAATGACTACTCTGATCAGGTGTCCCTGTCCCCGCTTAGAGTCTCCAGAGTACGGATCCAGATCAGTCCATAGCAGGTCCCGGTGTTTAACTGCCGGCCAAAGCCATAGACGTCTGCAGCTCCTCTAAATGGTTGTTAGCTTGTGTGATCATCATACGGATGGCATCCTGAAGGAACAATGAGAGGGAAAACAGCAGTGATGGAGACAGAAGAGGATGCTGGGAAACTAAGTACACTGTCTCTACACAGACTATCTCCAAAGGTTTGATGTGCTTAAAAGCTACAGAAAAGGCAAGTCAGCAGACCTTGAGTTTAGATTATCTTTTTAAGTTCATGAATTCATTTACACTAAATTATAACCCATTGCAACAATATGTATCAAAATTAATACTTTCTCCATCATTTTTGATTAATTCCTAATCTTCTCAGAATGTAGAAACAATCAAGTTTCAACAATCTTCCTCTTTTAAGACGTTTCAGATGAAAGTAACTTAAGGCTACATCCACGTCCATCTTTTGCAACGTTTACACTGAGCATCCACACTACTCAAGAGTTTTAGAGCACCGAAAAGGAAATAGTTTAGAAACGCTTCCAAAGCTTTTTAAGTCTGGAAACCCCGAGGTTACCTCGTAGTGTGAACGATGGCGTAGACGCCCACGTTCGCCACTTGATTGGTTCTTAGCAGCCATGACATGTCCTTTCGTCACACCGCAGGAAGAAAAACTACATCAGCCTGGATTACTAGAGGTTCATACAATATGGATAACGCATTACAGGCTTTGCTGACTGTGCTGTCTGTACTAACAGATATTGTGCAGTTAAATTCTGCCTTTTATAATGTTACAAATGCCGACATGCGATGGAAGCGAGCAGCTATTGGAGCGATTCGCAAGCAGTGGAGGACTTTTCTTATTTATGCTTAGCTTGTTCTGCAGAACTATTGAGAAACAAAAGCATAAATGCTCTCCAATACGACGGGGACTTCCAGCCAGCCGGCAGAGCTACGAGTGTGACAGCAGACAACGACGAGACCAAGAAAATGAGTGAGAGACGTGTGTTGACCAAATATACTGACCCGTAATCTAGCAAACTTTGATTTGTAAGTAGTGGTGTCACGGATCACCGATCAGCCCTCACGGTTCGGATCACTTGTGAACCGCGGATCAAGAGTATTTTTTTTTTACAGCGTAATCATCATAGTGTGTAATAAAGTTCTACTGCTGCTGTTCCTTGTCAAGTAACAAGTCCCCGAATATCAATGCAGAGTGTCAGTGAACAGATATAAAGCAGTAGTGTGTTCACGTGAACGGAGCAGCTTAGAAGCATTTAACGGTGACGTCATGGCGAGCGGAGGAACGTCAGAAGCCGCGGCGTCATTTAAGTCGCAAGTTTGGGAACATTTTGTCTTCCCTGTAACGTATAATGACGGATGAGGGTGGTGGACAAACAGTTACGGTATGTCGGCGTTATTTAAAGAGAGAGACACGACAACGGCAAAACATCGGCATGTCCACGCACATGAAGAGACGCCATCCGGTCTGTCAGCGACGGGGACACTCCGGTGTAGAAAACAAAGGATTTCTAAATCTGGTTAAAATGCTTGAGCCACGCTACGAAATCCACTTACGCACCCACTTCAGTGTGAAGCTGTTCCAGGCCTCTATGAGAAGGAAAAGACTGTAGAGACTGCTTTCACCACGGCGGAGTGATTCTTAGTCCGGCGCTGTAGACACGCCCCCTCTGTGAGCGTCACACACACACACACACACACCTGGTTCAGGTGCTGACAGAAGCATCAGAGTGAAGCTAGACAGGCCCAATAATATTCAAGTCACCACAGAAAGGTCGACCCTCTCCCCAGACAATGGAGATATTCTCATCTTTTTGAAAATAATGTCACAGTAATGGTAAACATTATTGTGTATTTGAATGGCATAACCTGACAGGAAGTAAACACAGACCCAAGTTGTTGCCGAGCAGTTCAGTTCAATGTAAACAGTGGAAGCTAGCTCACTGGCTGTTTCTTTCTTTCAATATTGATCAAAGGCCGAGGATATCAGAATTGAGTATTCTTGAATGTTTTATTTTTATTTATTGATTTCATTTTGTATCAAATTGGACATATTCAATATTTTTGTTTTCATGTAAGACTATAGCCCAAAGTTCTTTACCGAACCGTGAGGTTTGTGATCCGTGACACCCCTATTTGTAAGTGTTCATTTCAAAGTACATTTGATGTGCGTCTTTGAGAGGGATAGAGAAAGACCTGCAGCGTTGTGACTAAGTTTAAAAATGTTTTTTGGAGAAGTGTCTGAGTTTATAAAGGCAGATTATAGAGGACGATCTTAAGTATCTGTTGTATTTTCTGTAACTAAGCAAACAATATACTTCCTGTTTACACTGACACCCGCATACCAAGTGTACACGAATAGTCATGTGGTATTCGTTTTCATGCTTCCGTATGGACGGAAATCCTTCCGAAAACAGTGCCGGAACGCCAGTGTGGACGCAGAAACATATAAGTGTGGACGTAAACTTAGGTCCAACTTTTAGATAATATCCTGATTAACGTAACTCCTGTTCTGAACATGACATCAGCTCTTCACTCGATCCAACAGACAGGCAGGGCAGTTCTAGGCGCCCTGGCTATGTAATGGAACACATTATACATCTTCTTACCTTGTCTGTGGCATTCTTATTCCTCTTGAACTCGTCTCTTGCCCAGTCACTGAGGTACTTCCTGTCTGCCTCGTCTGGTACCTTCCGTATGGTCCTCATCATATTTCTGTAAATCCCCAAAACCCGTTGTCTCTGTAAAAACTGTCAAAGAATCAACAGTTCAGCAGCCTGAGCAGGCCAGCTAAAAACACATTTTTGTGAAAAGTCTGCTTGGGAGAGTCAAGAATAATCAGAATATCACAATATAACAGTTCCTTGTCATAGCACAGACTCTTGCGCAAGTTGAAATTAACTTCCATGTGATATTATGCAAGGACTGAACTAAACGTTGGAGTAAACAGTGTCGACTGCCTGGTGAAGTTAACTTAGATGCTAACACTGGTTTAGCCTGAAAACTAGCTAGCCCTGCAAACAGCCTGGCAGTAGGAGCTGGCTCAAATCGTGGCAGCGGCAGCTAGTACAGGCACTTCCTGTTGCAAGCTCAGTTGCCACGACTTTCCGTGGCAGCTGGGCCTGCAACAGGAAGTTGTCCGTGGCAGCTGGGCCTGCAACAGGAAGTGATTGCCACTGTATGTGACAGCTGCCACTAGCATCTTGTGGCAGCTGCCAGCATTTCGGAGCGGATTCCGCCGTAGTTTAGCCTTTATTTTTTCGTTATTTGACATTATATGACAATACATTAAGGTCATTGAAGGCATGACTGTTGGTAGTTGTAATTAGTTTATTAAAAAAAGGCCGAATTATCATGGTATGGCCACTCGTTTTTGTCAACAAGCTAATTGCGGGCTAACTTCCCTTGAAACCTGTTACCCATGGCAACGATAAACACTTTCACGCTGCAGACTAAAGGAATGCAAATTATAAATATGGATGGATATGCAATGTACTGTTTAGAGTGATAGCAATCCATATAACATGTTGACTTGGATATATATACGCAGTATATAGATATATATACAGTATGCAACAAGTTGTTGCGACAGTTAACACCGTTGTGTGGTACCTGCCACTACTTTTCGCGACAGTTTTCACTGTTTGCGACTGGTACCACTAGCATCTTGTGGCAGCTGCCACTGTTTCGGAACGGATTCCGCCGTAGTTTAGCCTTTATTTGTCGTTATTTGACATTATGTGACAATACATTAAGGTCATTGAAGGCATGATGAAGGCATGACTGTTGGTAGTTGTAATTAGTTTATTAAAAAAAGGCCGAATTATCATGGTATGGCCACTCGTTTTTGTCAACAAGCTAATTGCGGGCTAACTTCCCTTGAAACCTGTTACCCATGGCAACGATAAACACTTTCACGCTGCAGACTAAAGGAATGCAAATTATAAATATGGATGGATATGCATTGTACTGTTCAGAGTGATAGCAATCCATATAACCTATTGACTTGGATATATATATACAGTATGTGTATGTATGTATCTATATCAATATATTTTTATGTATGGATATATTAATACAATTTGTGTACAACTTTTTTTCTCTGTTTGTCCTGTCTGTCTCAACAGGACAGTAGTTTGGGGGAGGCAGTAAGAAGAACCTGATCACATGAAGCTTGATCTACATCATTCCAGCTATTGTAAACCACAGATGACCAATCACAGATATAGACCCCAAACATCTATATCCAGTTTAGATGACCTACAAATGACCCGCTACTGCCACTTCCTTTCCGTTGACCGCAATCCATATAACGTGTGGGTTGTCACAAGTTTTGGGAAAGGTGACACGGCTGTTTGGTCGATGGTTTATTTAAAAAAAAATGTATTGAACAAACAATAACAATTTGACGTATTGTCAATAATAACACAACAAAATACAGACATTTAAACGAACATACATTGACAGTGACAGATTAGTGAGTTACAATACTTGTAAAGCACATGTAGACTAACTATTTCTCCTCAAACCTCGAAAACACTTTCAAATTGTTTTCATCAATAAGGTCTGTGCAGAATTTGTTATAGTCCTTCTGTTTGTCAAAAACAAAAGTGAAAAGCTCTGCTGGAGACTCTTCACTCGGGTCATCACAGTTGTGCAGCTCCTGGAGGGCTTCCTGTTGTTCCTTTTCATCCATGGAAAGGACAGCGGGAACTTTAAACCCTCCATCAAATTGTGTCTTGAGACACCAGTCAGCTGCAGCCAGGCTGTCTCTCAGAAGAACATTTACCTGCAGTAAAGAATAAAGTGTACTCAAAGTATTTATTGTATATTGGTGTTGTAACCAACTAATACTTCAAACTTGTACAGCATTTACAGTACCTAATTAACAAATAGATGTTTTGTAACAACAAATGTTGTCTTTGTCAACATATGTGTCATTCAACATCTAAAAGTCAAATCTCTATTTAGAGAAATAAGCAACAAAGAACAAACAGTAATGCTGGATGGGTTCCATCGAGAGCCTTTCAAATTGAATGGCAGTATATAATAAGATTTACCTGTATTTATTTATGTAAATTAATGCTGACAATAAATAGTTGCAAACCAATTCTAGCCAGAGCTTAATCCATGCACATAATTAAGCACCAATCTTATTAGATATCCTGTGAGTTCACAAAAGCTGCTTAATTTAAGTAGTGAAGTGATTCTATATAGGGCGACTGTGGCTAAGGGGATAGCAGGGCCATCTTTCAATCAGAGGGTCGGCGGTTCAATCCCTGGCTCTGGTTCTGCTAGTCGCATGTCAATGTGTCCTTGAGCAAGACACTTAACCCCAAAATTGCTGTAATGACTGTAATGTAATATATTGTCTTATGATCATGCAACAGACAATACCTTCATGATGGATCTTATGTGAAAGGCTAAATGACATTCATTTATATTTACAGTTTTAGTATTTCATGCTAATCCATTTTTTTATTGTTTATCAGGCAGCCCAAAATCTATTATTTCTTATTTTTGGATTCTACTTCATTCATCTAATCGGTTTATATTCAGCTTAATTGTTATTCCTGTACATGCATGCAATACATAATATGAAGTTCTGATGTTTGTGAATGTGCTGCATGGTTTCCGCCATCAGGTGTCGCCCTTGAGCACATGAATCCGTTAAAAGTTATTTCAGCAAAAAATAGAATTTGTCTTGTGGATTACGGTAAATCAAATATACTCTGCTTTGTTGTTTAATGCAGAAATAAAGCCACTGTAAATCAAACTACGCACCAGCA
Source organism: Melanostigma gelatinosum (assembly GCF_949748355.1). NCBI lineage: Eukaryota > Metazoa > Chordata > Actinopteri > Perciformes > Zoarcidae > Melanostigma > Melanostigma gelatinosum. The sequence goes on along the minus strand of NC_136652.1, from coordinate 6,424,570 downwards.
TCTGTGTCTCTGACTGCAAAGATTTTAACATTTCTTACCTCTTCTGTGCTTTCTCTGTCACTTGTTGACAACTCTGGAGCACTGAAAAAAAATATATTATCTGTAAATGAACCACTGCCACATTCAGTCATTACAGTTATGTCAACTTCACATGCAAAACCACTCTTAGCCAGGATTAGCATAATGGATTTCGTGATGTTACACATATGCATGCTCACCCACAATTCAAACACAAGTCATGTGGTCTACCTTTTCTCTTTATATGTGTTCTCCAGCAGCACAGACTCTGCCTGGTATCTGCACATGTTGCTGGTCTTTTGCAACCACTGAATCACAACCTACAAAAATGTATCGATAATAATAATTATAAAGTATGTTAAATCAATTTGACAGTTTTTACCAAATGTTAATTGTCAGTCATTACATACATACATTTATATTTCATTTAAATTGATACTTACCTGTACCAGGTTACCCAGTTAAGTTAGCACATTGATACTAAGTTATTCTTCCAGTTGTAGTTTTGGTTTATATTCTCCAAATGGTGTTCTCAAATGTCTATTGACACTTGTATCTCTCGGAGGCCTATGCCATTAATAACTCACTAATCTTCTGCTGTAAACGTAATTCTTAAACTACCGGTAATTGTTAATTTGGTACACATCCTCAATAGCTCACCTCTGGCAAAATGACCTCTGTGATGAATAGCTGCTTCTCAGCTACAGTTCCAGGCACTGACAGTAGTCTTTCCAGACGTTGGATAATCTGTTCTGTCTGGGAAAACAAGTAAATAAGAAACAAATAAAACACTTTTTGTATACCATCCTGAAAGAGGAGAACAAGAAAATGTCACGGTAACATTTCTCTATCAATCTAGTCCTACCTTTTCCCCTCCTCTGCCTAAAATGCTGTGTGTACAAATAAGACAAAAACAGCACACTCTACCTTCATGTCACTGAATAAAGTGAAATGTTCACTGTGATATTTTCGCAGGGCTGCATCCAATCCTCTGTGTTTCCACAGATACATTCTGTTGGAGAGAAAATGCCCACTCTGCAGATTTCTTTCCAAGTCCTGAAATATAAGATGTATATGTAGTTGTAGATTCAGTGTTATGTATAATTAGTGAATACCATTTTTATGTGAAAAACCTTTGTACAGCTCACTGGAGAAAATGTACAATGTATGTTATTACCTTTATTTCTTCATCCTGAAGAATTTCTTCTGCTTTAACAGACTCCAAGATGTTGTCTCTGTTTAAGACAGAAGCATTGCCTGAATTTGACGAAAATCTTTACATGTTGTAGTTTTACAACATACACCTTTAATTACCATGTATCAAATTTTACATTGGTTATACTGTATATATAACTAGCTTGTTGCCAGTATATACTGTAAATCGCTAAAGGCTATGAATGTTGTTTGGGTAATCGTATATTTATTTGTCATTAACAGTCTTTTTTACGTTGTCTATTTATTTATTTGTTAATTTTACAATGTTATTATGTGTTAACTCCAGTGATCCATGAATTATGTTAAATATATGACACTTTAATATAGAACATAAAACTGAAAATTATTGGAGATACTAAGGGAAATTCTTCCCTAATTTATATCAAACACAACTAAAACAATTGTCACTTTTATATCAATCAACGAATGAATGAGATGATTCTTACACATCTTGGACAATGTTGCATCCACAAAAGAAATCCTTTGATGTCCAGTCACCTTCCACACCAGCACACTCAAAATGCAGCCAATTTTTGCAAGTTGAGCATTGAACCCATTGGTAGTTCTTTATGTGGTCATGGAAAACCCTATGAAAAAACAGAGGTGGGACAACTTCCAATATTCCACAATCATTTCATCAGGTTCGTCAATTGCAAATATTCCAAAATGTATTTTCCCTCGAATCATAAGTTACTTACATAAAACTGAACTTTTCACTGTGTTGTGTGTGAAGTGCTATATAAATAAAATAGAGTTGAGTTGCCACTCATGTTGCACATACCTGGTTGTCCCAGTTGCTCGCTGGAACAAACATGACTTTTTTTTGGGCAACAAGTACCAATTGAAGTTAGCCCGCAATTAGCTTGTTGACAAAAACGAGTGGCCATACCATGATAATTCGGCCTTTTTTTAATAAACTAATTACAACTACCAACAGTCATGCCTTCATCATGCCTTCAATGACCTTAATGTATTGTCACATAATGTCAAATAACGACAAATAAAGGCTAAACTACGGCGGAATCCGTTCCGAAACAGTGGCAGCTGCCACAAGATGCTAGTGGTACCAGTCGCAAACAGTGAAAACTGTCGCGAAAAGTAGTGGCAGGTACCACACAACGGTGTTAACTGTCGCAACAACTTGTTGCATACTGTATATATATCTATATACTGCGTATATATATCCAAGTCAACATGTTATATGGATTGCTATCACTCTAAACAGTACATTGCATATCCATCCATATTTACAACCTGTATTCCTTTAGTCTGCAGCGTGAAAGTGTTTATCGTTGCCATGGGTAACAGGTTTCAAGTGAAGTTAGCCCGCAATTAGCTTGTTGACAAAAACGAGTGGCCATACCATGATAATTCGGCCTTTTTTTAATAAACTAATTACAACTACCAACAGTCATGCCTTCATCATGCCTTCAATGACCTTAATGTATTGTCACATAATGTCAAATAACGACAAATAAAGGCTAAACTACGGCGGAATCCGTTCCGAAACAGTGGCAGCTGCCACAAGATGCTAGTGGTACCAGTCGCAAACAGTGAAAACTGTCGCGAAAAGTAGTGGCAGGTACCACACAACGGTGTTAACTGTCGCAACAACTTGTTACATACTGTATATATATCTATATACTGCGTATATATATCCAAGTCAACATGTTATATGGATTGCTATCACTCTAAACAGTACATTGCATATCCATCCATATTTATAATTTGCATTCCTTTAGTCTGCAGCGTGAAAGTGTTTATCGTTGCCATGGGTAACAGGTTTCAAGGGAAGTTAGCCCGCAATTAGCTTGTTGACAAAAACGAGTGGCCATACCATGATAATTCGGCCTTTTTTTAATAAACTAATTACAACTACCAACAGTCATGCCTTCATCATGCCTTCAATGACCTTAATGTATTGTCACATAATGTCAAATAACGACAAATAAAGGCTAAACTACGGCGGAATCCGCTCCGAAACACTGGCAGCTGCCACAAGATGCTAGTGGTACCAGTCGCAAACAGTGGCAATCACTTCCTGTTGCAGGCCCAGCTGCCACGGACAACTTCCTGTTGCAGGCCCAGCTGCCACGGAAAGTCGTGGCAGCTGAGCTTGCAACCGGAAGTGCCTGTACTAGCTGCCGCTGCCACGATTTGAGCTTGCCCTTTCTCCAGCCTGGAGGAACGTGTGTTGCTGAGTTGTCATGTGCCATTGACATATCAAAGCCGGACTCATGTATTTACCAGATAATCATATACCCGAATTAACACATTCATAAAGGCACATTTTAAAATGTGGGCAGGCAAATGTCTCCGTATGAGTATGTTTTGACTATCTGTAGTAGCGTTATTTGTTTGCTAATACCACCTCCGTGGTAGTAGCTTACGTGCCAGTAAATGCTAAATTTGTTTAAGTTTCTTTAACAGAGCGACCGAAAAGAGTTGCAAAACAGACAAAAGTCTTCCTTGAATTGTATAAACGTTTATACATGGACAAACATATTGCAGCTAGCAATTCTCTACAGACGTAACGCTAGCGTTAGCCAACAAGCTAGCAATATAGCATAGGACTTGCTGTCGACCGGAATTGCATTACAACTGTGAAATGGCCTATAGTGTGACAACCAGTCCAGCTCTTAGTGATATGAAGTATAGTGCTCCTTCTGTTGTTGTGTGTATTTACCTGTTTTAGAGAAAGCGCTGCAGACGGCAACCTTGAGACTACCATCTTACGCGGCTTCACAACCGGATGTTGTGAATGCGTTACTTCTTTTCGTTCAATAGGGGGTGTCAACCCATGCCTATGAGGTTTATACCGCCACCTAGCGTACCGGAGTATGTAGCGTCACATCAAAGACTGGCCCAATCCCAGGCCAAATCCCAATGTCCCCCCTAAACCCTCAACCCTCAAGGATTTACTGACGTCACCTGGTAAGTGGGTGAGTGCGAGAGACTGTGAGGGCTTGAAATGATGTAAATAGGAATGGGACGGCACTTTGCTGCAACATATCATGTTACCATGAAAACAACAAAAAATATGATGTATATTTTATACTTTGTACTCCCTGATTTGAAAGTCTTCCAGGCTCTTTTCTCACAAGATGAGAGTTTTTTCAGATTTACTTGTTTTTGTCAAAACAGCTTCAATGACAAAATCTAATATTTGATGAATAAATAAATAAATATCTTCTGATTTCATGTATTTTTTTGTTCCATCTTTAACCCTTAATGTTTCTGAGTAAATTGAATACCACAGGCTGAACACACGTGAGCCGTCCTCTTTGTTTACCTTTTTACTGCTCCAAGCGTCCACTGGTTTAATGTCACATTGCAATGATTTGTGGGTAATTCCCTTAGGGGTTCAGTGTCTTGCTCAGGGACACTTCGGCACAGGACAGCCCCCACCCTCTGGAACTCTCTCCCTGCGGTGATCCGCAACATCTCCACTCTGGACGCCTTCAAAAGGGCCCTCAAGTCCCATCTGTTCGCCAAGGCTTTCGGCCCCTAGTTTACTTGTTCTGTTTTTCTGACTGTTTGTCTAAACTGTTTTTGTCTAAACTGTTACTCTTGTAAAGCGGCCTTGGGTCCCCTGAAAGGCGCTATATAAATTAAAGTTATTATTATTATTATTAGGACACGTAGCAGCCAAGGATCGAACCGCCGACCTTGCGGTTGCCGGACGACCCTCTCTACTGTAGCGTGAGCGGCTCCTGTCCCGTTTCTCGGCGGAAGGAGTCAACGAGATTAATGTAGGCTGTGTGCAGCTAGAGTATTACTTTAGAAGAAAGAAATGACTAAGACTCAAATGTAAAGGATCCAGCCAGTAGAGCCGAGTGTGACATGATGCTTAAAGCCCCTGAACTCTTAAGTATTTCTCTAAAACATTCGATATTCTCGACCAAATAGGCAACAATCTGACCTACATATTCATCAAGAGTTTAACACGGAAAAACTTCTTCAGGACTTTGTGGGTGATGTTCGATCAGATTTGATTGACAGCCATCTCTAAAGCCCAAAAGCCAAAGTGTGAAAATGAGATGTTGTGGTTTTTTGGAGGGTTGTGTGCTGTTCTAGGTCTATACGCTTCATGTTAGCCGAGCTAACAGGCTGCTGGCTGTCGATTCATATTTAGAGAGTGGTTTCTATCTTCTCATCTAACTCTGAAAGAAAGGGAATAAGCTCATTTCCACAAGCTGTCAAACTATGATGATGATGATGATGATGAGGTTACATTCTTGATAAAGTGATTTACAATGTTTTCGTGGACCTGTGTGAGCTATTTTCAATGCATCTGTCTCCAACACGCCTGTCGATGCAGAAGAAACAGTGTAGAACAATTCATCAAAAGTGCACGTTTAATGTGAGCTCTGTGTATCTTACAACAGTCTGAGGCTGGCTGCTTCAAATGTAACCAGCGGATCTGTCGTGCATAACTGTGGCTTGACAGTGCAGATGGAACGGACACCTGCAGCCTTCAGGTGGCTGTAAAGAGTCACCAGTGAAAAGGAAAGACCTTCAGTATAGAACTAAAGTGCCCCAGAGAACAGCAGTGTTCACATTTACTCGTTGGAAAGAACCCAGCGCCTGTAAGCTAACCCTAACCCTAACCCATGATGCAACGATCGACAGGGACGGGGCAGACTCAGAGGTTTGAGGATCACAGCACGAGCTCGCCAGCTGCATCACACCATTAGAATGCTCTCCTTTGAACAAATGGAGGCCGGAAAACTCCATCAGCTGCAAATGATGAGCAGGCTCCACCTTGTACTGGAGCAGCAGCACAAAGGAAACAAACAGGTACAGTAGTACTCCAGGAAATATTGGCTGCCCAAGTTAACTGGTTTAGTCGACAGTACTATTCATTTTTACAGTTCATGCACGGTTTAAATATATATTTTTAAATTTTTAACAGTTGGCATTTGAAATCTAATACCAATACACCAAATGAACAACAACAATAACAGTACTGATGAATTGATATATTGTTTTTAGTGGTTATAGTTCTGTATATCTTGTCTTGTATGTTGGCGACTAAAGTTTATAGTTTATCCACCTTTTTTGTACGCCATGAGAGAGCTTCTATTGACATGCACTACCTCTCATATTTCATAGTTTCTCTAAGTATTAAAAAAAACTGCATTACTTAGTTTACTTACCATTGTCTTTGTTATATTACGCTTTAGAGAGTAGAGTTTGTGGATTAGAAATGAATACAATAAAGGTGCATTTCACCTGAAAGTCATCATACAGAATAACCCTTTCTAACCACATCTCCACATGTAAGGGACTATTTGAGTAATCCTCTGTGTGCACACCAGATGGTGTTCTAATCCACACAAACAAGAGACACCTCATCGTGTTATTCATTGTAGAACATAACATTTTAAACTTGAGTTGATTTTAATCCGATGTCTTTACATTAACTTTAATATTTAAAAATAAAACTGTATTTCATTTATCGTCACTTTTGAAGCAAGTACAGGAAGAAAAGTCATTCTCATTCTCTCTTCCTCGCGTGCTTGTTATAGTTGCCTTTTTTTTCCTTCATCCTTACGTCTTCCTCAAAGTCCTGCCAAACACAAGGCTTGAAGATAGCCCAGCACAATTAAGCCTGAGTGAAGAGAGAGGACAAGGAGGACAAACTCGGAGACCAGAGACATGTGCTTGTGGGACATCCAACAACAAACATTAAACCCCAGAAACAGTCTACATTTGACCAGAGACACAGAGGAAAGAAATATTGAATAAGAGACAGCATTGAACTACAGAAGCTGGTGGAACAGAGGCTGACCCGGACATGACGTCACAGCTTGGACACTCTATCCTATAGAGAGTCCAAGCTGTGACGTTGTAGAAATTGTAGAAATTAGAAATTAGAAATTGTAGAAATAAAATTGCTTTTTAACATATATATATATATATGTATATATATATATATGTTGCAGTGTGAACACAATCCGAACAAAGCGGCAACTGCAACATTGTATCATATTAATCTCTGAATCAGAACAAAGCAAACGAACTGAAGGTGTGAAAACGCCCTGAAACACTGCAACAAAGTTTCAATAACTTTCAGTTACACAAGGCGTCACTTTTAAAGAGCAATACGGATGGCGAGGACATACGCACAGGCTCAGAGGCAGATTATCACATTTAATTTACAATGAACCACACATAGAATGAGACTGCAGTTGTTTTTGGCTGTTTTGTAACTCCTCCAATTTCGATATAAACAATGTAAGGGGCTTTTGACTTGCACTGGCATGCTTGGTGTTCAGGTGGCGACGTAAATAAGAGGGCTTCAGACTGTTAGCCAGAACCTCACTGCACACCACACACTTCATATTTCCTCTTTTTTTTCCCAGTCTGATGCTCTCTCGTTTCCTCTTTTTTCACCTTGACTCCGCAATGGGCCGATGTGCTCCCGATTTGTCTGTGCAATCCCTTCCTCCTTCCTCCGTCTCATCTTCCTCTGACTCCTGTTCGATTTCTTCTCCCGGTCTCTCCCCAACGCACCTCTCCGTTTCTCTCACCTCCGATTCCGCTCTCTCTCTCTCCTCTTTTATAACTGATAGCTTCAGATGTCCCACCTGACAGTTTCCCCGATTTCAGCCAGTTTAGCATATTTGCATGAATGTTGCTGAATGAATGAAGTTAGCTGTTAGCTGACGTTAGCTGCACAAACTAGGCTAGCTACGTAAAAGACAGTCTGGCGGCATAAGCTGAAGTGCATTCATCTCTTAAATTGTACGTTTTTAATTTTAAATTTAAATCTTACAAAGGGAATTTTTATAATTAATGTAACAGAGCGTCTTGGGCGTTGCGCCTTCGCTACGGCAACCCTCAAGGGACATATCATCGTCAACACCAGAACGACAAACATGAGACAGTCTGTTACATTCAGGTTTTTATTTTGTGAAAATTATATTTAATATTAATTATTACACCATTAGACCACCATTACATTTTTCAATGTTCAGCTCAAAGTGTGGTGCGCGCACCACACTTTGGGAATCCCTGCTCTATATCACTGACCTCAAACCAGCATTCACAAAGGCAGCTCGGTGTAACGTTAACAGTCAGCAGGAGCTGTGCCCGCTGTTTGAAACCATACTCGGATAGAGAAAACTGCTGATCTGAATCTCCTGCTGCGGCATTTTACGGAGAGTAAACGTCTCCGTTTACCGTGAACGGAGACGTGCAACTGCGCAACTACTAACGACGGTGAACTTGGGTTACCGTTAGCTCAACACCGGCCAAAGCGTGCACAAAACACAATAACAGACTTCAGCAGAATATAACGTCACATTTTAAAAAAAAGAAAGAAAGACGAAATAGCGCTCCTTGTTCATTTGTTTCACTGACTATTCTCCAAAAATTCACGGAACCGTTAAAGCCAAATGGACGTGCTGTTTTAACAGCACGTCCTCCATGATTATCAATCATGGAGGAAAGTCATATGAAATTGTGGCATTGAACCGACCACTTTTTCAGTCCTTGCTATGCTTTTAGAGGATCAAAGACACTGTAGACTGACTTAACAAAAACCCACTAACGTTAGCTTAAATAAAGTTACAGTGCAGTAAAGTTGGCATGTTTGTCAACTTTTAGGTAGTGCAAAAAAAAAAATCAACTGCAACAACTTGGTTATAATTTGTTCGTAAACTAACAATAATTAAAACAGGTCTTACCTTTGGGCAAATGGCAGCCGCTGCAACATGTGGCAGAAGATGTCCATGTGGTCAAAATGGTTGGGCGGAAGTGTAAGTTGATTAAAAACAAAGACCTCCCAATGAGTAAAATTCATTGACTTTCATTCTTTGACTTTCCTGATAAAATATAATTAAAATATAGTCAGTGATTCACAGCTGATTTTATTCAAATAAAGTTCAGTAAAATGTCATGAATAAATAATTGAAGTTTGTTGAATTCAGCTCAATATAATTCCAAACTTTACGTTCGTCTTTTTTATTTTGTAAAGGTTACTATTATTTATTTAGGAGATATTAATTAACGCCAATCAGTTTTTACAGTGCACAGATGAGGTTCAGGTACTTCTAAAATTGAATGTATTTCAATGTACGTGGGCTACCACACTGATTATCAACTTCTTGCTGTTTTAGTACCAAGAAGACAAACGGTAGGTGTGTATGTGGAATGTAGGCTAAGCCATTTAAATATTAAAATGCTGTTTTATTGCTGTTACTGTCAGGATCCCTGTCTGACCCACTGTGTGGTTACCTCTGTTTCCCCTCCAATCTCCTCTCCTCATGTGTCTGTCATTCCCCTGTGTGTGTTTTGTTATGCCATGTGCTTGGTGTTTTCTCGGACCTGCCTCCAGACTCCTCCCACTGCTACCGCTCTGATGGATGCCAGCTGCGGACAATCTGGCTCGTTACCCGGCAGCATATAAGCCCTGGTCCTGCAGGCTTGGGGCGTCAGTCTGTATTGTCTTCTGCCTCGGTAGCGTCCGCCGTGTCGTGAGTAAACCCCATGGTATCTTCCTGTGCTAATCTCTCTCCTCTCTGCTACGGGTGGAAAGTACTGGGCGATCTACGAACTCTCCGGTGTCGAGCCACGGGACATCACACCGTCGATCTGTCAACTCTTCAGTGTCGAGCCACGGGACATCACACCGTCGAGCTACCAGCCCCCGGTGTCGAGCCACGGGACTCACACCAGCCACCCACCTGTCTACCAAATAAACCTGTTTCATTGGACTTTGTCTCCTGTGGTCTGCATTTGGGTCCTACCCGTGAACTCCCGTGACAGTTACTGTATCAAAACTCCCCTGTACCTGCCAGCTTATCAGAATCAGCTTTATTGGCCATGTATGTGTACGCATACATGGAATTTGACTCCGGTTTCCACATCGCTCTCAATATACATACAAAAGTTTACAATAAACAATAAAAAAAAACATACATATATACAAAACATACATATATACATTAGTGCTGGGCAACGATTAACATTTTTTTGCGATTAATCTCATTGTTATGGCAAAGTTCAATAATGAATTAAAAAGTAGTGTATTGCGTACTTTTATTTTAAAAGTACTGCGATATGAACAAAAGGGCAATAACATTTTGTTTGCAAACACTTATTAAAGGTGGAGGGCCAGTTCACCAACCGCTGTTTGCTCCTGACGCTCTTTCAAGGGGTCTTGTTCGTGACGCCAAGTTTGTGGTGGAAAAACTATATAATAGCACCGAGTGAGTCCTATAATACTGAAATAAGGAACATCGAGAAAAGAAAGTTTGTATTTAAAGTATTTATTCTCTGCGCAGAGGGTTCAATCATCACACAGAGTGCCTGTATATTGTTTATGCTTGACAAGAACATATCTCCATATCTCCTGATAACCAGGGCTAAACTGTTTAGAGGCATCGCGATTTTGCATAATCTCCCCCGTGTTCAACACCCTCTCTTGCGAATCGCGACTTGTCTCTACCTTCGTTCTTGTATCACACAAAAGGTAGCTACCATGATTAATTGAGGCTAAAACCTTTGACAATGTCTATCTCAGTGAACGGAAGATCAACCATTTTCTTTGCGATCTGGGCCAATTCGCCACATCTCTTAACACCCTCTCTCGAATGGCACCAGATACACGAAAAATAGAACATCTCATACTCTCACAGTAGAGGTCCATCATAACTTCTGTATCATCAAAAATGCACAAAAGCCCAGAACCACAACGGGAATCTGAATCCTATTGAAACACAACCCATGAAATGATATCATTGAAATAAAGACAGGAAAAAGAAAATGAATCCTATCTGAAAACATAGTTTAAAAGAAGAAAAAGCAACGCTAAAAAGTAAAACACTCCTCATCCCCAAAACAAAATCCACCTCTCAAAGATATCATAAAAGTACAGAATACAAAATGTTGAACATATCAGAAAACACAAAATACACCCACAACCTCTTGGTTTTTGTGTTTTTTCCTTTCTTCTCTCTCCTAGAGCAGAAAAGTCAATGTCCAGAGTCACATGCGAGCCACGCCAGCAGCCGTCACTGTCGATCGTTCAGCATCTCCCGTCCGAGACGCCACCTGTCTCAGCCCGCTTTCTATCCCAGAGGACATATTCCTCTACACCCTGTTCGTTAGAGTCGATTGAAGGCCCCCGGGCCCACGGAAAGTCCAGTTTCAGTATTTGGATACTGATAAGGACCCAGGTCAGCGTAGGCCGGTTCTCCCCCGATGGGCTGATGGTCCATCAGGTCCGTTGCATCACGTAAGGGCCCGTACACGTTTCGGGGATCGATTTCTTCGTCCACAGAGTGGACAGAGGTCAGGGTCATGTTGACGTTGGGAGACAGAGAGGGAGAGATAGCAGGGGGTGATTCTGGCGAGTCCGACAGTGGTACAACCCGCCGGTCCAACTGGACCTGCCCCGATCTTGGAGATTCGGTGTGGTTAACCTGGAGACCTCAGGGATGAGAGGTTAAACCCAATATATCCAGGGGATGAGGATAAAAGTATTCAACAAAAATAGCAGTAAAGTATCAAAGAAAGAGAAAACCTTAAACGACTACCTGTTTCAACCTGTCCTTTCTAGACTGAGGCGTGCTATTTCGCAGCCGATTTAAGTTTTATACAATCGTGAAGGATATTGTTAGCTGCCATTGCCCTCGCCCTTCTGTATGCCATATGAAAGCACAGATCAGGATCATAGATCGTTGGGCTGGGCCAGTCATCTGGTCCAAGATTCATTTTCACATAATGACCAGGGTAGAAATCGTGTAGAAATCAAAACATAAAAATCTGAAAAGGCTCTCTCCTTCCTTAACTAGAATATTCAACTTAAAAGTTTGAAAAAGTTTTAAAACTAAAAATAAATGCTCAGTCCGTAACAACTGCATAAAACACTCAAACGATGTGTATATAATCCCTACTTAATATAAAGGATAAGATCGTAAAAAATATAAAATAAGAAATGAACAAAATGTCCTCGCAGGAGAAACTGAAAAATCAGAGAAGCTCGTGTAAAATATACGGCTGATAAGAATTGAACTGGTAAAGTAACAAACAAAAACTGATATACTTTTAAAGGATTAAAGACCCGAACTATATTTAGAGAAACGCTGATTTTGGAGTTCACCTGAATGCCAATAGATGGCTGTCCAGGCTCATTCTAGGCAAAATCTTGTCCCCTGAGCAGCTGATGATCCAGACGGCTTGTGGAATGTAAAGTGTGAGGTCACAGAAGTCAACGTGAGGCTCATGCTTGCTAGGATACTGGCTTGCCTTTTTCCTTTTTCTTTTTTCCTGGTGTAGCTGTCTTGAAGCCATCAACCATCGTTCACTGTTGACCCGTGACCTCACTTTGTGTTGGATGTGTTCTAAGGTTAGGAAGAGGAACTAGATTTTGTTTAAAAAAACCTATTGACCTTGTCGTGTCCCTCATTTCGTAATCCCTCATGCATATTGGTCCCTATTTGAGAGGCTTGTTCAAGCAGGACCTCAGTGAGTGCATCATTCCCTCTCCACCCTGAAGGAAAGATAAGGGAAGGTTCAGCCATTTTCGGACTGGCGTGGGCCATTTAGTCCGCTTGTCGTGGCTTGTCGTGGGCGAGCGGTTTGCTTTTTTTCCTTAGTGAAGTCTCTTTGCCACCATTATTCTAGCTCATTCTGAGCTGCCTTGAAAGCAAGGGAAGGAGGGGCTGCCCCTCCTCCCCTGATCGCTCCCTCTCCTCTGAACAAGGAGGGGGCGTTTTTGACTTTAACCTGAGAGACACACAATCTGATCCCCTATTTCACACCTTTAGTGTTTTAGGGCCTAATGCTTCTCAGGTATCCAGCCATGCAATAATATAACAGTAATATTATTACGATTTTAACTCGAGAGAGAAAATCTGTTCCCCTATGTTACACATTCTCGTGTTTTAGGGCCTAATCTCTCTCGAGTCCCTGCTTTTTTCTTTCTTTGCAGTCAAGACACCTTCCAAAATAGCTGTCACCTGTGACATTGTCATGAGTTCACAAGAGCCCGCCCACGTCAACCAGAGGCAGCGACCAGAGCAGCCACAGCTGATGACGAAGGACCGAGTACTTCCGTTAGATTTTCGCTGGAACTTAACCGCTGAACAAAGAGGGGGGGGGGGGTGGAGCTGCCTCCTCTCCTCTGCCTGCTCCCTCTGCTAGGAGCAAAAAGGAGGGGGCCGCCCCTCCTTTGCCTGCTCCCTCTGCTCGGAGCAAAAAGGAGGGGGCCGCCCCTCCTTTGCCTGCTCCCTCTGCTCGGAGCAAGGAGGGGGGCTTTTTAAATTTTGCAGCAATAAATATTAACTAAAATCAACACTGTAATACTACCCCACACTAGCCATGCGATAATATAACAGTGATATTATTACGAACAACAATTGGTAGGGAAGGTTGCATCACTTTTCTTTTATCCTCGGGAGGATTCGTGTACTTTAACCCGAGAGGGAACCTCTGTTCTTCCTATATTACACGTTCTAGTGTTTCTAGGATCTAATCCCTCCGGGCCCCACGTTGGGCGCCATGTTACGTGATATCTGGGGGGTGACCCCTCACGATTTTTTATTCGATAATAAAAAATTGAAAAATTAATTAATTCATTTTTTTTATTTTTTTATTATTAGAATAAGTATCAGTGTGGTTTGGAGCATGTAAAGAATGCCATCAGTAATGTACCGAGCTGGATCAAACACAACTTACCTCAGGGGCTGAAGGGGATCTGCTGAGGCGTAACCCCTCTCCAGGGCTGGCTTCTCAAGAAAATATGAAGAAAAGGACTTGGTCGAAGAAACTAATTCGTTATTTCTTTATTTGCATTTAAATCAAAGTGTAGTCTCTTGGTCCAAAATACAGAGAAAAAATCGTTAACTGAAAAGTATAAGAAAAATCACTTAAGTATTCAAAAACCCCTTCAGAGCAGTTTACAGACAAAGGATCTGTAAAAGCACTGACTCAGCCAGCAGACGGGCTGGCTGTTTAGCCTGCGGAGGAAAAAGTTAATGATTCACCCAGCGCAGGACTGGACAGAGTGAGCTTTCTCTCTTGTTTCGACTTCAAAAAATCTTCTAAGTATTCTTAAAAACTCTGACTCTCAAAGTCCGGTGATCTGCAAAAAGTTAAAGTTTCACCTCCGTGCAGGCAGAAGCCCGCACGGGGTTCGAGACTCCTTCCAACTCCGAACTCCGTCTCCTCCCAACTTCTACCCAGAACTCTTTCAAAACTGCCCCTATTTATACTTGGGGCTGGGGGCCCCAAGCACTTCACCCATAACTTGATTGATGACACATAAACCCCTTACTTCAGCGTAATCTTTGAAAGCCGGGTCTGCCTTTGTGGTCCATATGAACCCGTCAGCAGTCTCAGCGACGCCACTGTCAAGGGTACGTTTACTTATATGTACCCCGAGGCTTAACTACTGATCTTACCGCCCTAGTTTCTTCCTGGAACTGCTGACTCGGTCTTTGTGACTTCGTCTGGGATTTTCCCTTCTTACTCCGCTAGACTAGGTGGCGCCTCAGTCTTCCTTCTTTGTGTGAATTTGCTGGCTCAGCTCTTCTTCCTCCCCATGAACCGAGAAGCCCGCCTAGGGGGGTGAGGGTGTGTGTGTGTGTGTGTATGTGTGCGCCCACCCGTACACATCAGTGCAGCAGGGGTTTTGGACAACAGAGACAGGTCTGTTTAACCGGTTCAACCTTATGTGCGACTTGTCATATCTCCTGATAACCAGGGCTAAACTGTTTAGAGGCATCGCGATTTCGCATAATCTCCCCCGTGTTCAACAGTGTAGTCTGTGTACATCTAACATTCTGTTACTTCCTTTTATGGAAGCTATAGCAGACATCCCATATGTTCTTGTCAAGCATAAACAATATATATATGATCTTGTTGTTGAGTAAGGAAAGTCAGTCGAAAAATATTTAGCACAGGGGAATTTTCGATCACAACTTTCAGACACAGCCTGCCTGAAAGTGCATTCAGTTGTCAAACAAAGCCAAACCTAGGAGCGCTGCTGCAGTAAAAGCTTCCTCACTGCATGTCAGACACAGCCACACCATTCTATCAACCTCAAACATTTTAGATCCTTTATTTCACCGCAAAGGAGTGGAATTATTAAATCACATTTCAATCTGTTGCGTCATAAAAACATCGACGTATGTTCATGTTTGGAATCATATGATTTTTGATTTAGCTTCAGTGCAGAAATTATGTTGTGACCCAGAGGTCGTCCTCGATCACGTCCAGGTCAAAGAAGACCTCCAGCTTCCACCGCAGGGTCTCAAATGTGGGCCGATCCTGGTCGTTCTCCTTCCAGCAGTCCATCATCATGTCATACATGACTTTGGGACAGTTGGGGGGGCTTGGCATCCTGTAGCCCTGGGAGACCATCTGGACGACTTGGAAGTTCGACATGGCTGGGGGGGAGGGGTCACAGTAGGACATTATAGCTTATCTTGCAGGAGACAATTGTTTCGCATTAAAATGTTTGAGCTATTTAGAAACCACAAGAAAAAAAACTGCGCTTTGACTTTCCAGAAAATTCTGAATACATCACTTCCATTTATTTAAATCTCTCTGTTCAGAGAATCATTTATGACTAGATTGACGACAGTCTCACCTGGGTAAGGCATCTGTCCAAACGTCATGATCTCATGCAGCAGAATTCCAAAAGACCAAATGTCCGATTTGATGGTGCACTTGTTGTCTAGGATGGCCTCTGGCGCGGTCCACTTCAGAGGGAATTTAGTTCCTTCTTTGGCTTCGTACACATTTTCATTCTTTTTCTAGAAACAAAAAAATATGTCGATTTTCTTTTACTGTCAGTAAGTCAGCTTTAGTGTAGAGATTCGGAGGCAACCTCCGGGTGTGAAAAGTGAAGCCAATGCAGAGGTGCCTTCAAGAATTGACTTTAAAATCCTGCTGTTGGTTTACAAAGCACTGAATGGTTTAGGGCCAAAATACATCTCTGATCTGCTGCTACCTTATGAACCATCCCGACCCCTCAGGTCGTCTGGGACCGGTCTACTTTCTGTTCCCAGAGTCAGAACTAAACATGGAGAAGCAGCGTTCAGTTTTTCTGCTCCACATATCTGGAACAAAGTCCCAGAAAGCTGCAGGTCTGCTGAGACCCTCAGCTCATTTAAATCAAGATTGAAGACTTTTCTGTTTGCTGCTGCCTTTAATTGAACCACATTCAATTAATATATTCATCAATTTCCTGCATTTCTGCATTTTACGACTGAATTTTATTTCTTACACTGTTTCTTTAATTGTTTTTAAATCTCCTTTTCTTTTGCCTTGTGTTTTGATGCTTTTAATGGTTTTATGTGAAGCACTTTGAATTACCTTGTTGTTGAAATGTGCTATACAAATAAACTTGCCTTGCCTTAATGCCTTTACAAGCTGAGGGAATTTTTGAGGGAATATTTTTTCAAACTGGATTCATGACAAACTTTTTTTTGTCACACACGTTCACACAGTACGTAAATATTACACAGCAAAAAAAATTATTTCAACTCTTTTTCAATTTCAATACAATACAATACAATAATTTCAATACAGCATGATGTTCATTAAACAAATTATGTTTTTTCTTTTGAGGAAAACGGACGATAAAGCAGTGCATGCTTTAGGGCGGGGCTACCTTGCGATTGACAGGTTGTTACTACGGCGTTGTCCTGTCTGTTCTGTTTGTGTTTTTGTCTCACAACTTAAACCCTTTTACACTGTTTTCAGTTCATGAAAGCCAATTGTAACATTTTGGTCACCTACAAATGTCTCATTCGGCATTCAGTTGTACTCAACTCCACCCTCTCGTGTCAATTCTGGTTATGAAAAAACAAGATGGCAACTGTAGTCCACAAACCAATGGCTGACTTCATGGTAACAACATCCACTTCTTATATTCGGTCCATGGCGAAAACCCTTACTGTCGCAACATGGCCGGACAAAAGTGTATTTTGAAAGGGTGTCTGATAGATAACCGTTATCAACATGTGACAATACCTAAACTAAACTGTTTGACTTGACTTTAAGGTCAAAAAGTTAATTTACCTAGGTATGTCTTTAGTGTAGTGTATATTTTTATTTTATGTGATTAGTGAGAATGACTATGACACTTGCTGCATGCATTATACAACAGAACTTTGAATGTCAGACCCACCATGATGACCCTGGCGAGGCCAAAGTCAGCCACTTTGCAGATGTTGTTCTCGCCAACCAGGACGTTCCTGGCTGCCAGGTCTCTGTGGATGTAGTTCTGCAACTCCAGGTAAGCCATGCCCGACGCCACCTGGGCAGCCATCTCAATCTGGTCAGAGAAGCCCAGCGTGGTGCCCTTATCCTCTGTCATCAAGCAGAGAGGCACATAATCAGTCGCAGTCCTATACCGTGTTTAAGGTATGATAGGTGGTAGTGAAAGAACACAGGAGCCCAAAGTGTCAAACAAACAAAAGAGCTGACAAAAGAGACACAAAGACTACAAAGTAGGGGTGTAACGGTTCACAAAATTCTCGGTTCGGTTCAATACGATACAGTGGGTAAGGCATCAAATCTTCACACTAGAGAGGGTAAAAAACCAAAGAGTGCAAAAGAATTGTTGCCATTTATTGTCAAATTTATTTCAGCTTCACTTATTTTCAAGGTGAATTTAGAAGGAAAAAAGTCTGAAGAGGCCAAAACTCCACATGACAACTTCAACTCGTTGTTTTTTAGCCTATATTTGCTTACCTTTTGGCAAAGTGCCACCACTAAAATGTGTGTCAAATTAGCTATTAGCTATTGCTTTTTGCAGTGTATCCATGGATACACACACACAATTATAACTGCATTACTTTGATACTGAAGACTCAGATTATCAGGGAAGTTCTGGAGTTAAAAGGATTGTCTTTAAAAAAATAAAATGTTTAAAACCTTTAAGATACGGAAAGTGGGCGGATCTGGAATCTGCAACGGAATTTGTATACAGGGTAAGTGATTCATAAGCTACTGGGCTACCCATTAAAGTGAAATATGTGCAGCTGAGATCAAAGTTTTGATTTATAAACTGTAGGATCTAGAATGGTTTTGTTGCTGTGGGATAAATCTCTACCGCAGCCTGACCCTACATTAACACATTAGCGTTGGACTCTGACCCTGCCATAAAGAAGCAGGAGCTCATAATCACGTGGGAAAGTTGGAGACATCTCGTCTTACTATTGAGGTACTCCAGCAGGCTGCCGTTGTTCATCAGCTCTGTGATGATGAAGATGGGCTCCTCCACGGTGCACACAGCGTACAGCTGGATCAGCTTGGGATGCCGCAGCGTCTTCATGATCTGAGCCTCTCTCAGGAATTCCTTCAGGTCCATTGTACCTGCAAGAGGTGTTCAGTGATGGTATATTAGGAGTGGAACTTTTCTTTTTTTTTTTTGTGACATCTTTGGTGAGTGTGTGGTGTAGTGTTTTGTACACTCACTCTTACAACCAATACATTTTTCCCCAAACAAGAAGCTGAGCCTGCTTACAATTCCCAACTATCCAAACTCCACTATCACTTTACTTCATTTGGGCCCGAGCACCGACAATGTCGGGCCGCGAGGTCCCTATTGAAACTGTAGTGATTATTATTTTCTGCAAGTGAATCGCCTTTTTCGGGGCTTTATCATGTCCGAAAACTCACCAAAGTCGGCATGCATATCAGGACTGGTGAAAAATTTGATGTGATTGATTTTATGGGTCCCACGCTCGAATATGAAAAAATTGCTCGCTTGCGCCCCCTGGAATTTAGCCCCCATATCCCGTATGTCCAATTAACTTGAAATTTTACACATGCATGCAACCAAATGAGGTCTACAAAAAAGCCTATTGAACCCCTATGAACATATATCACATGAAGACTTAAAAAAAGTGTCTAAAATCAACAGGAAGTCGGCCATTTAGATTTTTGTGTGAATTTTCCCTTGATTTCTAGTTGCTATACTTTAACGAACTCTTCCTAGGGACTTAGTCCACTTGAAATGTAGTCAGTACAATCTAAAGACCTTCGCAATTAAAACGTACTCGAAGCTTTACGTTTGATGGAATGGCGTAGCCGTGGCTGCCATTTTACGTGATTTGCTGTTAAACAACAAGCTGATGTAACTCCACAAAACACAGCCCCAGCGCGACGTTAGACCTACATGTATGAAATTTGATAGGAACATGTATCACATGAAGACTTAAAAAAACAGTTTCTTCGGACCATGCTTCTAAAATAAAAGTTCCTCAAATCTTTACGTTTGATGGAATGGCGGAGCCGTGGCGTGGCGGCCATATTTACGTGATTCGCTATGAAACAACAAGCTGATGTAACTCCACTGGACTTGCTCAAATCTGTCCCAAACTTGCAATACTTAATAACAGGCATGGCCTGAGGAGGTCTACAAGCCAATTTTCACTCAAAGTCATAACGCCACCTACTGGCAGCAGGAAGACAGCGTTATGTGACAAACAGCATCAATTTACATGACGTTTATATGATGTGGTCTGGAATTGATATAGAGCAACACAATGCATGTTTGCACGTGTGTTCTAGCGCCACATAGTGGATACAGGAACTGGTGGAATATTTGCACTACATAATTTCCAGCGTCACACAGTCCAAGCATTCAAAATATGTCTCACTTGTGGGCGCGCTGTCTGATGGTCGCAGATATTTAAGACAAAGTCTGCCGGCGTCTCGCCAGTACCTCAGAGACGCAGAAAGTTGTGAGGGCCCGTACATCCCTGCTTGCAGCTTTAATTTCACTTTTTCTTTTACTATACTTTTTTAAAAACATTCTGACGAAGTTAGAATGAAAACAACTAGCCACATGAATATGTTAAGTGCCCAGCAATACGGCCTGGGCGTCCTTCAGCGTTGACTGGGGGGAGCAGTGAGGTGAAGTTCAGCTCCTGGCCGGACGAGGAGCTGCTGCTGCCGGGCGTGGAGCTCGCAAGTCGGAGGCGGCAGCAAAGCAGGATCTGCTCCTCCACTGTCCACAAGCTGAGCTTCTCCTTGCTGGTCCGCCCGGTTACCGCCACACTACTGGAGGCCCAGGCCATATTGTAGGGCCTGCTGGAGGGAAGAGAGGCACTGGAGAAGAGTCTCACCAGCGAGGATTTGGCATTTCCGCTTTTTTGCTGTATTGAAAACATACGGAGCTGTTCCGAACCGTGGCACCACTGTATCGTATTGAACCGAACCGAGAATTATGTGAACCGTTACACCCCTCGTAAAGACATTTCACATTCTGATTTCACCAATATCACACTGAACTATTGACATGACCAAATCATCTTGTACTTTACTCATTCCTGAATAGTCTGATCCACCTCCGGCAAGAGAAAAGGAGGCAGTAGCGTACCTGGTTTGAGGGTCTTCACCGCGACTAATGTGGTGTCTTTCCACAGGCCCTCGAACACTTCTCCGAACTGACCGGCTCCGATCTTCCTCAGCAGCTTGATGGACTTGCGGTCAATCTCCCATTGGTCCACCGTGTTGTAGGACAGGCCGTAAGTCTGCGGAGCCTCCCTCTACACGGACGGGAGAAGTTGCTGTTTACTGAGATGACAATGTGACTTTATAATGTATTTTAAAAAAGTGTGCGAAAGGAACAGAAACAAACAAAATAGAATTTAGACAATCAACAGGATGTGTTAAGTTCACAGCATGTCTGACTTTTTTGCATGGTTCGCGAAGCAAGGCCTGCTTGGAGTAATGTTCCACTAACTCCTCCAGTGTTTCAAAGGATCTGCTCCTCGACATAAAGTAGTGACCGTTCTCCAGTTTTTTCAGCTTGTAATGCTTCACCTTCCCACGGTCCAGCACTGAAAGACAAGTTAATACAGACAAGTTAATATGAGGGATGTACTCAAGAGTCAAGAACTGCAAAACTAAGTTTTCCTCATGGCACAGGAGCTGAGGGAAAGTTTTTAATCAAAGTCAACGCGCGCGTTTGTCACGGTCTTGCTTACACAACCAGCATGAGACATTCTAACGAGCTTAATGTACAATGAAGTTTCCATTTCCATTCATTTCTAAAATATAGATTTGCTGTGAGGAAAGAATAGGAAGTGCTGCACTGGGTCAAAAAATGTGGTTTTGGAAAAGTATGGGGTATGTATTCGAGTAACAATGAAAAGAATAAATAAGATAAAAGATAAAATAAGAAAAACGATGACTTTGAATGGAAGTCTATGGTATTGGTTGGCAGTCTAAAAAGCATCTGAGGCCCTCTGATTACAGGTTAAAAATCCTTTATTGATATTTTTATTTTTCCTTTGACTTGCTATTGTCAATATAGCATGTCGTCATGATAGAAGCATGTTTCTATTAACAACATTAACTGTGGTTTAACGCAGTGTTAATTAGTAAGGGGTGCCGTAATTTATACAAAGAAGGATCAGGAGACTACAAAAGCAATGGAAAACGTCAAGTGGTTAATTGCCTGAGGTGCGCCTTTAATTGTTTTGACAGATTACCTGTATGAGTTATATGAGGAGGTATAAGTTCCAAGCAGTAATTGCACGAAAAATAACTACTTTTGAGGTTTGTTCTTGGTGTTAGAGGTATCAATTTACCTGAGCTATCATTCCTTGTGTGATGGTTATGTCTGTGACATGTGTATTGGAACTGATTGAAGAAATATTCAGGTGTCTGATTAAATACTATGTTTCTGAAAAACATGAGAAGGTTATCGTGAAGTTTAATTTCCACTGAGAACCATGACAGGCGAGAGTGCATATATGCTGTATTAGTTTTTGTTGAACACTGGAGTGCTAATCTGGCAGCTCGGTTTTGAACCAGTTGTAGTTTATTTATGTCCTTATTCGCTGCTGCTGACCATATGAATGGACAGTATAGCAGGTGACAAAAGACCAAGGACTGTAACACCTGACAAACAATATAAGCAAAGCACTTTCTGGTCATAGCTATGCCCCTTCCCATTTCAATGACAATGCCGTCAATGTGCTCAGACCACGACAACTGTTCGTCCAACACTACACCCAGTAGTTTAGTCTTCTAGACCTGTTCTATTGCCGAACCTGACATTGACAGGTGAAGCTGTGTGTCACCATTAAGCATATTCCTTGAGCCAAACACAATACCTTTAGTTAGTTTGTTCACTTTCACCCAATCAGACACTCTCTCTAGATCCTGATTCAGAATGGTTGCAAGTTCCTGGTTGTTTAAAGCAGTGCTATCCAGTGTTGTGTCATCTGCATACGTTACCATTTTGGCATTCGTAATTGTATTTGTGAAAATAGAAAAGAGTAAGGAGCCTAAGCAACTTCCTTGTGGAACCCCACAGCTAACGTATCTACAGTCTGATAAACTACCATTATAAAAGACTCTTTGCGATCTCTCAGAAGATAACTGACCATCCAAGAGAGTGCCATAATGCTGAATCCATAACTTTCAAGTTTAGGAATCATAATATCATGGTCTATTACATCAAATGCAGCACTGAAGTCACGCAAGACTGTGCCGACTATTTTCTTATTGTCCATCTGTATCAGCCAGTCATCAGTTAGATGGGCAAGGGCAGTTGCTGTTGAGTGACTCTGTCTGTACGCATGCTGGGAACTAGTAATGAGTTTATTCCGAATAAACAATCCTGCATTTGTTTGAAAACGATTTTCTCTAATAATTTGCTCAAAATGGGGAGTATTCTAATTGGACGGCTATTTGTACAAGTGAAGGCTGATTTCTTGTCCTTTGGTATTGGAATCACCTTCGCCACTTTCCAGACCTTTGGGGATACACTGTACATTATGCATTTGTTGAAGATGTGACATATTGGAGTAGATACGTGATCAGAAGCAAATCGCAACAGTTTACCATCTAGATGGTCTATACCAGCCAGTTTATCAGTTGGCAGAGACAACAACATTCTCTCAATGTCAGGGGAAGTAACCTGCACAAAATCAAATGGGAAGTTTTTGTCCTTCATCATATAATTCTCAATTAGTGTGCATGAGGAGGAGCCATCAGTGGGTGTCAAGTTCTTTCTGAGATTATCAACTTTACTCATGAAGTAATTATTGAAGTAATTGGAAATCTCTGCTGGTTTGGTTCGGAAAGTACCATTATTTATTATGTTAGGCTTGCTTGATGTGACGACCTACACATTATATCCTTCATAATTTTCCATCAGTTTTTCTGTCATTCTTTGAGTCATTCATTTTACTCTGGTGAAACTCTCTGTTTCCCTATGTTCAGTTTAGTTACATGATTTCTGAATTTACAGTACATTTGACAGTAAGCCAGATGTTTCAAACACTTTTTCTGCCTCATGTGTTTTTAAATCTCTACTGACCCATGGGGCACATTTTGCCTTTACAGTTGTTTTTTTCAATGGTGCATGTTTATCAGCAATTTCCATAAATAATTTCATGAATACACTGAGTGCCCAATTTGGGTCCTCCTCTTGACACACTATTGACCAGTTTACATTCTTTACATCCTCCATAAAATATTCTTCTTGGAAGTGCTTGTATGACCTTTTGTGTGTAATCCTACAGGCTGCTTTAAGGACTTTAGTTTTCCTTTTTAGTGCTACTAAATTGTGATCGCTGAAACCAAGAACTACTGATACTGCTTTAGAGCAGTGTTCAGGGGTATTTGTGAAGAAGTGATCAATACATTTTAAGTTAGCCTGAGCGAGGACACTCCGCTAACTGTGATAGTCGTAATGTTACTAAGCCAATGGACTCAATGTCAACGTTGATCTAGTCGACCTAGTATCTCACCAAGTTAGCCTGAGCGAGGAAACTCTGCTCACTGTGAAGGGCGGGCACGCCACTCGATTAGCTAGAGCGGCAGTGCTCTGCCAACCGTGGAAAACGAACAACGGTTATAGTCTCACTGATTGCTCCCTTCACGATTTAGGTGGCCCTTTTCAGACTGGTGAATGACCGATAATAGGAGCGTCCACCAGTCCGGGGCTCGATGGTCCGAACGGCGAAACACACCGGCAGTTTGTCGCAGCCTTTGGAGGGCGAGAGATCTGCAACTCCGACCGGTGGTCACAAGGCTACAGCGACAAGCTCCAATATGTCTTGATCGTAGACACATCTTTCTTTGAGCTTATGCTACCATGGTAGCTAGCCTGCGTAGCGAGAACATGAAAAAGGACTGATCTGATGACGGGGGTCATCCGATGTCACAGGGGACTTTGTTGATATCAAGACTCTACCTGCGCAAGTGCGAGACAGAAGATATCCAGTGTTGAGCACTGCCTCTGGCGGTCCGTAAGGATGAACTAGAACCCATTTGCGATATCTCTCTTTTGTGTTTTCATTTTCATTAGCCACCATAGGCTAATGGTCCGCTATCAAACAACCTATGTTTTTCTGCTCAATTGAAAAAGCGTGCGTTTTCTTACTTCTGAATTCTACTTCTTGAAAGACAAATCGCGTAATTTCATCTTTCAAAATGTACACAATCCCTCTTCGGAGGAGAACTTCTTTAAAGTTGCCACTGTAACATGTTTATCGTAGCTTACCCGAGAGGGACCGCTCCCCTTTCTCACTTTCACAGTTTCTGATGAGGAAGGTGCCTTGCTGATTCCCTCTTGCCAACAGCATCTTCTCTGCATCCAGCCTCTTTGTGTTGGGAAAATACCATCTGCGAAATCGGAATTCAAGCAAAAAAGAGCCAAGCGGGTCAAACAAAATGGCTTTCTGAATATAACTATTAATTTCTAAAGAAAATTCAACCGTCTGGGGGCCCAAAGGTTCACTGGTAATTTGTATTGATTTTAAATTGGCTTATCGATTCTGTTGTTCTTACTAGAACAAAACATATATAACAATCAATAATGTCCTTTTTGTTGTTCTTTTGTTAAAAAATCCCCTGAAAGCCCCAAGCTCCAAGCAAGTATTGTGTGTGTATCAAAGCCTGATATATCTTCTTCCTCTCTGCCATAGAGCTCCATTGTTGTCCAAAACTATTAAAAGCACATCAGTGAGCATCAACTCATCAATGTTCTTTCGTCATCATGACCAAACCCACTGTTTATTTTCCGTCACTTCATGCACAGTCCCGCTGTCACTAGAGCACCAAATGTGTATCAATCCACCGCTAAAAATAGTGGCCACCAAATGCAATATTTCCTCCTGTTTAATCAACGATCGTTTAAAACGACAGTGCCCAACTGTTATAAGAAATGCCTTAGCATCTTAAAAAAATGACAGCTCATATACAAGACCTATCTATCGTTATAGACTCATATCCTCAGTGGGAACGAGTGGGTTTGGGGCTTCGAGTCACAGAATGGCTGTGAAAGTCTGACTAATTATTCTCGGTTTGGTCTTTTCATGAGATTTGTTGACAATAAACAAGATATAGAATGAGACCAGCCTTATACCCTAAGACCTTTATTATTTTAGTCTGTATATCTTGTAATCCTAAAGAATTTCCTGACCACAAACTAACTTCAACATACATAAGGAGGCGGCCTTTGGGGGCCCCACAATTTGTTTTACCCCAGGCCTCCCGAGCAGGTTAATCCGGCCCTGATTAAACTCCAGAATAGCTACAGACGCCTATGACATTTAACCAGAAGCTTAGTCCACAAGCCCAGAATATTAAAACGGATTATTTGACATTACACATTCTGAAACCAATCATTGTCCATCCAGTTTGTGATTTAGTGAAACTGTGCCTGGACTGATGCAGGCAATCAGAACTATTTTTAACCCTGTGAGCCAAACGGGGAAAAAAACAGTGTGCAGCTGAGAGGAAACAGGTTCCACTGAGGAGGCTAAGTAGGCCAACAGCACAAAAGACTCGTGCCGTGGTTCTCGTGCCTTCCAGAGAATACGGGTTGGACTTGCTTCGCGACGTCGCTTTCCCCAAGAATTCGACTACATACGGCAATGACGGTTTTATTTGTGAAAACACGAAAGAAGAAAAAAACATTTTTATTGTCATATACATATTTACACATACACGAAATTTGACTCATCCCTGTATATAGGGAGCAGTGGGCTGCCATTGATCGGCGCCCGGGGAGCCGGGGGTTCAGTGTATTGCTCAGGTACACTTCGACACGTGACACGTCCCAGTCGGGGATCGAACCAATGCATGGAGAAGTTACCACATACTGTAGCATCTGAGCGAAGCCTTTCGTGACATGTTGAGGCGGCTACCTGCAGCCACAAATGTTTCTTGCAAAACCAGTTTCTGTGACTTTCCAGAATGTCACAGTCGTTTAAACAGAACATACAATAGAGAGCAGTCCTCAAACCATGAAATAAGTCGGCTTTTTGGCTCTTTCGGTTCCCTTGTGTCAAAGTCAAGGGTTTTTTAGATGGCTTTTGGTTAGATGCTTCAAATAAGGTCTTAGGTTAACACAAGCATAAGAGATTTGAAAGTTTATTTTTTTAACAAATTAAGATAAGTCAGTTAATAGCCTACTTTGAAGCTTTTTGTGTGTCTTCAAAAAGGCGATTGCTAACAAGTGGCTAAATTAAACGCCATGTGTGGACATTATTCAGCACTAAAGACAGAAAAAAAAAAGAAATCAATATGTCACAGTGTTTTACCTTTGGAGAAATGACGGAAACATTGCATGCTTCTTCTATGTGGAATGGTGGTTTCTATCAGTGACCATCACATGAATATGCTAATGACATGATGGGCTACTTACGGCTCTGCGTCGATACTCTCCACGGGCGCCACAAAGTTAGCCGGGATGTATCCCTGTTTGGATGCAGAGACCCCGGTCAGGGCTTTCACAAACCACCAATAGCCGGGAGTTTTAACGAGAGCCTCTAAAATGTCCCCCGCTTTAACACTCAGGTCCTCCTCGGTGCGCGCAGAGTAATCGTGCTGGGCGATGTAATAAACCCCGGCTTTCGCCGGTGGAAGCAGTGATAAAGCTGCTTTTTTACGAAAGCTTGACTCACGAGTCATCTCCATGGTACAGCCGTCAATCACTGCGAGCAATTCTGTGTTCGGGAGTAAGCAGAAACAGTTTGGGGGAATTCCTTCGCCTCCTCGCTCGTGTTCCACATTACATAAAAAAAATACAGATGGAATTTATAATCCCTGCGGGATCGGACGGCAGCAGTCTTTCACCCCTCAGCACACACCCAGCGAACACAAACACACTCTGCCACTTAGTGTGTGAAGTTTCCTGGTTGGGCCTGAGAGTACATTTGGTGTCAATCACTTGCACCTGCTGTGGAATGGGGAGCAGCTTCTCAATACCCAAGTTTACAAGTACGGACTTGTGAACTTTTGGAGTATTGATTTGGAGTCTGGACTGATCTAGCAGCCCTTGTCCAAATGAACATGTGAAAAAGTACATGTTTATCTCAGTTTGGGGCCTCCATCCTCACTAGTGTGAGCCCCCCCCCCCCCCCCCCAAAAAAACTGAGCTTTGGTGAAACAAGGATAGAGCGGCCCAGTGTGGGTCGGAACTGTGTGGCAGTAAGAGAGCTTTTATTTCCTCCTGTGATCACTCATTTTAAGTGTCAATACAGCCCACCACACGGCACGGCTGCTGTCAGTAAACTGCATTTATCTTTATCATGTCAGATGATATTGTCATGAGTCATGATCAGCCGCTTGGCAATGACTGATGCACCTGAGCTCACCATTCAATCATTTTACACTCTTTGTGTCTCAACAGAAACAGAAGAATATGTAGAGAGAACTGCTGTAGTGTGAATTTGGCTGCAGTAACACAGTAATAACGCAGTATAGGTGACAACAGAGAGAAGGGGGGGGGCACTAAATGGAGTTTTACAGACTGAGACCGTCTCTCTCATATACAAACATAATGTAACCAGATGGTTGGGCCTAGTGCTGAAGGGGCAGGACTGGTGGGGAGGCAATAGATTTTATAGGCAGTGGGTCTCACGAAGTCTACATGGCTAGAAGAGAACTGGGTCGTCAGCTGGAGCGGAGGTCACGAACTGCGAAAATGGAAGATATTCAAGAGGAGCTTCAGGCCCTGAAGGAGAGGGTGGTGGTAGACATGTCGGCCTTAAAGGACATTAATGACTCCTTGAATGCACAGTTGCAACAGCATGGGTCTCCTGTTGCGTCCAGCTCTCCGTCTTCCATACAACCGGAGGAAACATCAGGGGTAGTGGGTGATGGTGCTGCTGTTCCCAGGTCTAGAGAGCGTGTCATTTATGTACCGAAAGAGAAAAAGTGTCCGGTTTTCAATCAGGGGTCCTGTGCTGAGTTTTATGAGTGGTTCGATGAGATAAATGCAGTTTTGGGTTCCCGTCATTTTGAGGATACTGTGAAGGCTATATACATTTATGACCATTTGGGTGGGAGACAGGAGATAAGATATCGGTCTCAGAGCGAGAGGAGAGACCCTATACGCATTCTGGAGATTTTGATGGAAATATATGGGCAGCCTTATTCATGACAGACAACCCAGGACGCCTGCTCTGAGTCCTCTGCAGGCAACTCAGTCCAGAAGACTCTGTCTCAACTTGTGAGCTCAAGGAACTCCAGGAAGAGACCCCACCCTTTCGAGAGAATGAGATACCCTGCAAAAGATTAAATTCATTGACCTGGTATATAACACTATCTTTGAAAGGTCTTCTATAAAGTTGACATCTGTAGATATTCATATTTGGAGGG
Organism: Melanostigma gelatinosum; assembly: GCF_949748355.1. Taxonomy (NCBI): domain Eukaryota; kingdom Metazoa; phylum Chordata; class Actinopteri; order Perciformes; family Zoarcidae; genus Melanostigma; species Melanostigma gelatinosum. Next base: position 6,395,737 of record NC_136652.1, on the reverse strand, counting down.
AGAACAGGGACTTGATTGTTGGATTGACCAGTTCTCAGAATTGGAGGATGCATTCATTGTACAGTAACTAGTACAGGAGTCTTGTGTACTTTTTTTTATTAGCTTCAAAGCTTCTTTTTCTGTAAACAAAGTAAGACTTGACCTTTCCCTTAGATGGATTGCTGAATATTATATGACTTGTAATCCTTAGCTTGCTTCTGTTGTCTTTATTGTTTGTTGTTGAAACTTTCATCAAACTTATAATAAAACACTGGGAACAGCACAGTCAACAGCAACGCTGAAGATTTCGTGTTAGCGTGTTATGTTTGTGTCAGAAGTGAAGGAATCGCCTCAAGGTCCGACTGAGATGTCGGCTTAACAGGAATGGGACGGACGCACGCATGGACGGACGGACGGCAATTTCAATATTAATGTTTTATGTATTGTACACTGTGATAATACATTTGTTAAATGTAAATGTTCTGTCGTCTCGTAGCGATGTTTGAACTGTTCAGGGGTTGATGCGAGGACTGATATCATGCTCTCCGATGGAAAACTTTTAAATAATGAGGACATTCATGTCCTTCAGACCAACAGCTATATGAAGGCCCAGCTTTGACTACATACATTCAGGCTGTCAGATTCTTGGATGAACGTCATCAGAGCACCTTAAAACTGTGCACTCCTGACCTCTTGTGGTCCAAGTCAGCACTTTCTGACACTGGTTCAGCAGTAAATATACTGAGATCATTAAAACACAAGGAAGGATGTCAGTAGAAGTATTCCAGATATGTTTGGAACCCTCTTAAAGCCCTTTACCTCTGTTGTGAAATAATAATTAAACCTACTGCTTCTACTCGCAAGTAAAGCTATCATTGCAAATACTTAAATATCAGTGGTACTACTGCTACAACTATTGTCCCTGAAATTGGTACTACTGCTGATACCCAATTTATTATGTTTGTATATGAGAGAGACGGTCTCAGTCTGTTAAAACTCCATTTAGTGCCCCCCCTTCTCTCTGTCGTCACCTATACTGCGTTATTACTGTGTTACTGCAGCCAAATTCACACTACAGCAGTTCTCTCTACATATTCTTCTGTTTCTGTTGAGACACAAAGAGTGTAAAATGATTGAATGGTGAGCTCAGGTGCATCAGTCATTGCCAAGCGGCTGATCATTACTCATGACAATATCATCTGACATGATAAAGATAAATGCAGTTTATTGACAGCAGCTGTACTGTGTGGTGGGCTGTATTGACATTTTAAATGAGTGATCACAGGAGGAAATAAAAGCTCTCTTACTGCCACAAAACGGACAAGGTATACAATTGGTCTGCTTTTGTTTAACTATGCTCAAGTTGGTCAAACGGTCTAAAAAGGTGCAAGTTAAATAAACTTTTTAGTGGGACATTTTTATATTTTCTTGAAGTTTATGTGTGGTCATTGAACAAGTGGGCACTTTTCTGAAATAAACTAAATTTGAGTGTTTTTTTTTCTTCTTTTCTTTTATTTGCTATATTATATATTTTGTATTATTGTGTATCACACATACTTCTCACTACATCAATTTAATCTTTTGATTTTTTACTATTATTTTTATTTTTACAAATTAGGTTGAACTACTTTCTCTGAGTAGCTTCAGTTAACCCTATAGAGCCCAGCGTAACTTTGCTGGAGTTATACTTCTTCCAGTAGGATGTGAAAAGCTATATATGCTTCCAAAGTAACTAACCCTGCTATGTGGCCATGATTCTGACTTATTACCTCATTATTTGGATTCATTACATGCTAATTTTGTCTTAATAAGTACAAGTTGTACTGGCTTTGACATCATTTTTTCGTACCACATAATTGTGACTCACCATGATTATTCGAGTTATTATTTTTTCCTGGCAGGAATAAACTTCCACAGTGACCTCATAGTTATAAAATGCATCATAAAAAAAGAAAAAGATATGACAACAGGAAAATGATGACGCATTTCTTCCTGCTTCTAGGGGTGCTGCCCTCCAAATCGGCCGCCAGGTGGCGCCAGTCGTCGCTTGACACGTCGAGCCGCTCCCCATTCCACAGCAGGTGCAGGTGATTGGCACCACATGAACTCTCAGGCCCAACCAGGAAACATCACACACTAAGTGGCAGAGTGTGTTTGCTGGGTGTGCGACGAGGGGTCAAAGACTGCTGCCGTCCGATCCCGCAGGGATTATAAATTCCATCCGTATTTTTTTATGTAATGTGGAACACGAGCGAGGAGGCGAAGGGATTCCCCCAAACTGTTTCCGCTTACTCCCGAACACAGAATGGCTCGCAGTGATTGACGGCTGTACCATGGAGATCCAGAAGAAGCTTTCCTCGTGCTGGCAGAGCTTTTTGGCATGTTTTAAGAAGCCGAACCAGCCTGAAAGCGGGACCCCCGGGGGAGAGGACAAACCCGACACGGTTATTGTAAATCCCGGAGCTCGTATAACAACAGAGTCGGGCTTTCGTAACAGATCAGTTTTATTAAAACCGCGTCCACCGGCGAAAGCCGGGGTTTATTACATCGCCCAGTACGACTACACCGCGCGCACAGAGGAGGACCTGAGCTTTAATGCGGGGGACACTTTAGAGGCTCTCGATAAAAGTCACGGCGACTGGTGGTTTGCGAAAGCCCTGACCGGGGTCTCTGCGTCCAAACAGGGATACATCCCGGCTAACTATGTGGCGCCTGTGGAGAGTATCGACGCAGAGCCGTAAGTAGCCCATCATGTCATTAGCAGATAGGAAACACCAGTCCACATATAAGAAGCATGCAATGTTTATGTCATTTCTCCAAAGGTAAAACACTGCGACATGTTGATTCTGTCTTTTGTGCTGAATAATGTCCACACAGTTTGAAGTCTTGGGTTAAACCAGTTAATGATTGTCTGTGAGCAGGAAATGCAGACTGACAGGTTAATAATTCCCACAGGGGGTTTCAGGCTTATAAACAAGAGGAAGACTGGGGGGGAAACACGTGTACACAACAATCTATAAAACAAATTATAGGTGGGGATGATTATTATGGGATATATATATATATATATATATATATCTCTCTCAATCACACCTAAAGCACGTTCAAAATGTAAAAAGAAACAAAGAAACTGCTGGAGAAGATGTGTTCTGGCAACTAATTATAATGTATAGCATGATTTATTATTTTTCCAACTTAAACAATCACTTCAACCAAAATGTGCAGGATACTTCGAATTGCAGTTATGGAACAATAAGAAAATAAGCTCTGTGGCGGAGCATCTAACCAAAAACCCATTGAAGAAACCCATTAACTTTGACACAAGGGAACCCAAAGTGCAAAAATGCTGACTCATTTCATGGTTTGAGGACTGCTCTGTATTGTATGTTCTGTTTAAACTGGTTTTGCAGGAAAGTTATTTGTGGCTGCACGTCACCACCTCAACATGCCTCAGATGCTACATGATGTGGTAACCTCTCCACACATTGTTTTCACAAATAAAACCTTTATTGTTGCGTGCAGCCGAATTCATGGGAAAAGCGACGACACAAAGAAAGTCCTCCTCCTCCTCAGTGGAACCGGTTTCCTCTCAGCTGTACGCTGGTTTTTCCCGTTTGGCTCAAAGGGTTAAAAATAGTTCAGATTGCCTGCAATCAGTCCAGACATTTGTTTCACTAAATCACAAACTGGATGGACAACAATTGGTTTCAGTGCGTGTAATGTTAAATGTTCTCGTTAAATGTCATCGACGTCTATTATATATATTCTATATAGCTGTAGCTATTCTGGAGTTTAATCAGGGCCGGATTAACCTGCTCGGGGGGCCTGGGGTAAAACATATTGTGGGGCCCCCAAAGACCGCCTCCTTATGTATGTTAAAGTTAGTTTGTGGTCAGGAAATTCTTTAGGATTACAAGATATACAGACTAAAATAAAAAAGGTCTTAGGGTATAAGGCTGGTCTCATTCTATGTCTTATCTATTGTCAACAAATCTTGTGAAAAGACCAAACCGAGAATAATTCGTCGGACGTTTACAGCCCGTCTGTGACTCTCAGCCCCAAACCCACTGAGAATATGAGTCTTTAACGATCGGTCTTGTATATGAGGTGTCTTTTTTAAGATGCTAATGCATTTCTTGTAACAGCTGGGCACTGTCGTTTAAAACGATCGTTGATTAAACAGGAGGAAATATTGCGTTTAGCACTATTTTTAGCGGCGCATTGATAAACATCTGGTGCTCAAGTGACAGCGGGAATGTGAGATTTGAGTGAAAATAAACAGTGGGTTTGGTCATGATGATGAAAGAACATTGATGAGTTGATGCTCACTGATGTGCTTTTAATAGTTTTGGACAACAATGGAGCTCTATGGCAGAGAGGAAGAAGATATATCAGCCTTTGATACACACACAATACTTGCTGGTGGATCTCTATATTGTCGCTTTGGGGCTTTCAGGGGATTTGTTGACAAAAGGACATTATTGATTGTTATATATGTTTTGTTTTAGTGAGTACAACAGAATTGGTCAGCCCATTTGAAATCAATCCAAATTACTGGTGGACCTTTTTCGAAATTATTATTTATATTCAGAAAGCCGTTGTGTTTGACCCGCTCGGCTCCTTTTTTTTGCTTAAATTTCGCAGATGGTATTTTCCCAACACAAAGAGGCTGGATGCAGAGAAGATGCTGTTGGCGGGGGGGAATCAGCAAGGTGCCTTCCTCATCAGAAACTGTGAAAGTCAGAAAGGGGAGCGGTCCCTCTCGGGTAAGCTACCATAAACATGTTACCGTGGCAACTTTAAAGAAGTTCTCCTCCGAAGAGGGGTTGTGTAGACTTCAGACGTAAGGAAACGCGCGCTTTTTCAATTGAGCAGCGTCGGGGGTTTGATAGCGGACCAGTAGCCTATAAAAAATTATTTTTTAGAAACAGTGGTGAAAAAAAGTTAGTGTGCAGCCCTGAAACCCACAGTGCAGTGTGGCACTAACATGCACTACATGGGTTCAGTTTTGGAAGAGAATGTTCTTTGCAATAAAAATGTAGTCGTGTTTTTTTTTTTTTTTCTGTAAAGGGAAACCAATGAGTTGTTCCGTCTTCTATTCTTATTTGTATATTTATCATTGCTCCTTAAGAAGCGACTGTTTAATTTAATACTATAATACTCTTAAGCTTATTAAAATGATCAATAGCTGCAGCGCTAACAGGGACTGTGATAAATGTAAATTGAGATCCCACTGTTGGGGTTCCATAACATTTCTCACTAAAATGTTATGCTTACGAGTTATCCTAAAATTAGAGTCAAAGAAATTGCAATATTACAGTACTATTACTTACAGTATCGCAATATGTTGAATCATAACTCCTGTATCATGAGACGCCATATTCTTTCCAAATCACCGCCCCACTTTCAGCATGTAAGTTACAAAGAACACATTACTTTCTTTTCTTTAAAAAAATATGACTGAAGGTGACATCAGCTACAAAACGCACTCTTCAATACACTCCAGGTTTTATAATTCAATTGTATTTGTATCTCCTAATATCACAAATTAGCTTCAATATGCCAATATGAGCAGTATATTATGGTAATACGGACATTGTGGTTAATGTATCATGATGATTATTACCGACAATGACTCGGCGATGTCTTAAACTCGTACCTAAAGCAGTCGGACTCAAATTGCGCGAGTGTATTATTCCGCTCGATCAACATTGCTTTCTCAGGTGAAGTCATGCTAGCTGGCCAGTTAGCACACTGTGTGTGTGTATTGTGTCCACTCGTTACCAAACAGCCCCGGCATTGTTCAGTGACTCAAATGATTAATGGCTCCAAGGCCATCGATTTAAATACAAATCGAGGTCTGTGCTCCCCATAAAGCAGCGTGATCACTTATCTCCCTCTGCTCTAATCTGTCTTCTCACTTCGGCCTTGCTCTTTCTTTCCATTGGGACCACATTCCTTCCATGTTCGTTCATTAAAGGCAGTTGATGAGCCACACAACCCCAGGTTAAGTCACTGAGTTTGTGTGTGTGTGTGTGTGAATCAAACACATATTTACCCGCGATATGACAGCGATATTTGCTTTTTGTGTGTTATTACTTTACTGATATTGGCCACGATCCAACAGCAGCCTTTAAATCTGTATATGTGATTAACACACCGATAACTCCTGATAGGCGCACAGGTGATCAAGGAACTAGTAAAAAATAAAAAGGTTGTCTTGTGTAATAGTTATATTGCAACACATAAGTTCAGCATTTAAAATTTCCTCCAAAAACATCCTAAAATGGTTCCAATATTAAGTTGGTGAGACATGTTTGGATTCCAATGAAGGATTATGGACAATATTCTATTCTTCGAATATATGGCGCTACTTTTTCATACTGAAGCACATTTACAGGGACCGTGTGACAAACGCTGACTTTCTTTAATTATGAACGTTCCCTCAGCTCCTGTGCCATGAGGAGAACTGACTTATGCAGTTCTTGACTCTTGCGTACGTCCCTCATGTTGACTTGTCTTTCAGTGCTGGACGGTGGGAAGGTGAAGCACTACAAGCTGAGAAAACTGGACAACGGTCACTACTTCGTGTCCAGGAATAAATCCTTTGGAACACTGGAGGAGTTAGTGGACCATTACTCCAAGCAGGCCGATGGCCTCTGTGCGTGTCTTGGCGAACCATGCAAGACGGTCAGACACTGTTTCTGTTCCTTTTTAGTACACTTTTTAAAATACATTCTAAAGTCATATTGTCATCTCGGTAAACAACAACTTCTCCCGTGCATTTAGATGGAGGCTCCGCAGACTCACGGCCTGTCCTACAACACGGTGGACCAATGGGAGATTGACCGCAAGTCCATCAAGCTGCTGAGGAAGCTCGGAGCCGGTCAGTTCGGAGAAGTGTTCGAGGGCCTGTGGAACGACACCACAGCAGTCGCGGTGAAGACCCTCAAACACGGTACGCTACTGCCTCCTGTTCTCTTACCGGAGGTGTTGAACAGGATCACACTAATGAGTGAAGTACTCGTAGTAAGATGATTTGGTCACGTCAATAGTTCAGTGTGTGGTCGGTGAATTTAGAAAGTTGTGTCTTTACTATAATTTAGTGTTGCTTTTGGCGGTTCCTTTGGAAAACCTAATTTGACTGCAGCAGGGTCTGACATACTGACGATGACTGTGTTGCTGGGTATTTAACATATTCATGTGGCTAGTTGTATTCATTATGGGCCAACTTTGTCAGAATGCTAACATTAAGTAAAGCGATGGTGGAGAATTGTAAGCAGGCTCAGTTTCTTATTTGGGGAAAAAAATGTATTGGTTGTAAGAGTGAGTGTACAAAACACTCACTAGAGATGTCACCAAAAACTCCGAATATACCATCACTGAACACCTCTCGCAGGTACAATGGACACGGAGGACTTCCTGAGAGAGGCTCAGATCATGAAGAGGCTGCGGCATCCCAAGCTGATCCAGCTGTACGCTGTGTGCACCGTGGAGGAGCCAATCTACATCATCACAGAGCTGATGAACAACGGCAGCCTGCTGGAGTACCTCAATAGTAAGACGAGATGTCTCCAACTTTCCCACGTGATTATGAGCTCCTGCTTCTTTATGGCAGGGTCAGAGTCCAACGCTAATGTGTTAATGTAGGGTCAGGCTGCGGTAGAGATTTATCCCACAGCAACAAAACCATTCTAGATCCTACAGTTTATAAATCAAAACTTTGATCTCAGCTGCACATATTTCACTTTAATGGGTAGCCCAGTAGCTCATGAATCACTTACCCTGTGTACAAATTCCGTTGCAGATTCCAGATCCGCCCACTTTCCGTATCTTAAAGGTTTTAAACATTTTATTTTTTTAAAGACAATCCTTTCAACTCCAGAACTTCCCTGATAATCTGAGTCTTCAGTATCAAAGTAATGCAGTTATAGTTGTGTGTACATCCTTGGGTAAAATGCAAACTGTAATGGCAAATTCCACATGCATTTTAGTGGTGGCACGTTGCCAAAAGGTAAACAAATATAGGCTAAAAAACTACGAGTGTTGGCCTCTTTAGACTTTTCTCCTTCTAAATGCACCTTGAAAATAAGTGAAGTTGAAATAAATTTCACAATAAATGGCAACAATTATTTTGCTCTCTTCAGTTTTAACCCTCTCTAGTGTGACGATTTGATGCTTTTCTTTGCAAGTCATGATGGGTTATTAAATATTTTGGACATTGTACCTATATTATGTTTGACAGTTTTGTAGACAAAACCATTGTTAGTTCATTCACAAACGAATCAGCAGGTGCATAATGTAGATTATCATTAGCTGCAGCAGTACACAATTAGGAAAGGATGAATTCCTGGATGGACTTAAACTGAAGGCAGTGGAAGCGTTTTCAAATGCTGGGTGACCGTGACCTGGTTTCTCTGTGCGGCATAAACACAATGTAAAGGAACAGACAGGGTGGCCCTGATGCTGATCAGTGTTTTGATAAGAGGCTTTTGATTTGCTTTATTTTGGACTTTGTGCTTGCTGAGACTTGCTGTGCAGTGCACACCTTAGTCAGACGTGACGTGTAGTAGTGTGAGATATGTAGTGTCCCTTCCATTAAGGGTGAGAGGAGCGCTCATGTGCAACTGATGTCTGTAACATGGTCAGGACATGTTCAACGTCACAGGACGGAAGTATAACGTAATCTAGACTGTAACTGCTGTACATTTGATTTGAAAAATGATAACCCGTGGTGAACATTAAAAGCACGACTGAAGAATAGCCTCCACATGGCTCTCAACATGGCGACGGCTGAGCCGGCGGCTAGCAGCTAACGGTGCTAACAGTGATTTGATTTCCGATTATTAAAATGATAAATAGTTATATAATAGTTATCCACCCAGATATGGGTGGATTATGAGACTGTTGTGGTTTTTTTCACGGTCGACGATCTTTGGTTTGAAGTTGCTTCTATCTTCATACTTACTTGCTGTCTGACTCGTGGTGAGATTCTCACTAACACAGGAACTCAGTGACGAATACCAACAGAACACAAGAGAGATTGAAGTTCACGCAGATTTATTTGTACAGAACACAAGCAAATTGAGTCGTCCGGAGCCAACTAACTAGAACAATGAGGCAACTTACTTTATACCCCCATGCAGGATGCCCCCCCCCCCCTTCACTCATCGGCCCTCAATGTTCACTAAACAGTAATTTCGTTCATCAAGAGTACAGTGGGGGATTTCTAAAGGCTATATGCATCCTGTTTACCCCGAGGGATTCTGGACCGCTGAGATAGGCAGTTAGTTCACTAATTCTGTGGTTCTGTGGTCAGGCTAACTCAACAGGAATGCAGTCACAGTATCTGTGCCTCTGCTATACATGGGCCTACGTGCCGCTTGGATGGTAACGTTGGATCTTTCCCCGCGGCCTCAGTCCCCCCTCCCTTCCTTCTTATTTATTAATGCTCCTGCCAAACGTCTGGAGACGGCATCACTGCCGTCCGCCGGTCACAGCGACCCAAGAAGAGGCAGATATTCTGGTCCCCGGGCCCATACACAAAGGGCGTCCTGTTTTCCTCGGGCGTGATGGGGGTGATATCGAGGCCAGTCCCTACTGGACTTCACCTTAATTTTAGGACTCATTAGAGACATGAATCCTCTCACTAATCCTATGTGAGTGACTGTATGACTATGCCGGGGCCTGAACTGAGTTTAATACAAAAGAGTACAAAAGTAAGATTATCTGAGCAAATGTATAATATAGACTCAAACCCAAAATATAGATGTAAATGAATACATTTTACAGATGTATGAATAAACACATAGGATAACCTTGGAGAAAATAATATAGTGGCAAACTCATACACAAGACTATGGGCCGGAACAATTTTCTTCCATATCCTGTGTTCTTTCACTGCCACCTATCATACCTTAAACACGGTATAGGACTGCGACTGATTATGTGCCTCTCTGCTTGATGACAGAGGATCAGGGCACCACGCTGGGCATCTCTGACCAGATTGAGATGGCTGCCCAGGTGGCGTCGGGCATGGCTTACCTGGAGTTGCAGAACTACATCCACAGAGACCTGGCAGCCAGGAACGTCCTGGTGGGCGAGAACAACATCTGCAAAGTGGCTGACTTTGGCCTCGCCAGGGTCTTCATGGTGGGTCTGACATTCAAAATGATGTTGTATAATGCATGCAGCAAGTGTCGTAGTCGTTCTCACTAATCACAGCAAATACAAATGTACACTAAAGAAATACCAAAGTAAATGAACTTTTTGATCGACTTATTGTACAAGGATTCTTGGTAGTTGTTGGACCCGTGTAAGCAAGCCTGCATTGAGACCATAAAGTCATGTTTACCAAGTTTACTGAGGGAATAAATCAAGTGAGAAGTAGAGTCAGGAGTAGACTTCTATACAATCAGACTTTTCCAAACCGGTTTGCACAGACTTTGTCAAGGTTGACCGGAGTAATAAAGTTGGCAATCTTGGTTCATCCTCGGTGTTGTCAAATTATAAAAAAGTTCCCCCAGCTTGTAAAGGCCTTATTAATGCACCTCTGCAGTAGCTTCACTTTTCACACCTGGAGGTTGCCGCCGAATCTCTACACTAAAGCTGACTCATCTATATATCTGCCTATGTATTTGTTTGTTTCTAGAAAGAGAATGAAAATGTGTACGAAGCCAAAGAAGGAACTAAATTCCCTGTGAAGTGGACCGCGCCAGAGGCCATCCACGGCAACAAGTTCAGCATCAAATCGGACATTTGGTCCTTTGGAATTCTGCTGCATGAGATCATGACGTTTGGACAGATGCCTTACCCAGGTGAGACTGTCGTCACCGAGTCGTAACTGATTCAGAATTTTCTGGAAAGTCAAAGCGCAGTTTTTTTTTCTTTTTTCTGTGGTTTCTAAATAGCTCAAACATTTTAATGTAGGACAATCCTCCTGCAAGAGAAGCTATAATATCCTTATGTGACCCCCCCCCCCCCCTCCCCCCTCCCCCCCACAGCCATGACCAACTACCAAGTTGTCCAGAGGGTCCCCACAGGCTACAGGATGCCAAGCCCCCCCAACTGTCCCAAAGTCATGCATGACATTATGATGGAATGCTGGAAGGAGAAGGAAGGGGATCGGCCCACATTCGAGACCCTGCAGTGGAAGCTGGAGGACTTCTTTGACCTGGACGTGACCTCGTACGACGACGCCAGCCGCTAGCACACTGGCGAGTGGGAAGGAAAGAAACAAAAAAAACATTCTTTCTGCACTGAAGCCAAATCAAAAATCAGCTGAATCCAAACATGAACATACGTCTGTTTTTATGATGCAACAGATTGAAATATGATTTAATAATTCCACTCCTTTGCGGTGAAATGAAGGATCTGAAATGTTTGAGGTTGATAGAATGGTGTGGCTGTATCTGACATGCAGTGCGGAAGCTTTTACTGCAGCAGCGCTCCTAGGTTTGGCGTTGTTTGACAACTGAATGCGTGTCTGGAAGTGGCCTCTTTCAGCAGAGACACAGAGCTGCTGTCTGACCATCTCGACGGACCGGTTCTTCTTGCACTCTGCGTAGCGCCCATTCTTTCCACTGGCTGTTACCGGTAGGTACCTGAGAGGAGTCGTGAGTCATGTTTGCTCGTAAGCTCGATCTGTTTGGTATGTGCTGATCATATACAAATCAAGAGTAAAGTCAACGCCCTCCATTCAAAATCAAATCGTTTTTTACTTCAGGCCCGTTGTGCCACTAATAACTGCAACAAGAGAGCTAAAAACAATTGGACAGTCAGGTTTGTACGAAGCCCTGCAAGTGACCAGGAGGGGAAATAAATTCATGTGCACAAAGGACTGGAGCTTAACATTCAATAATATTTACTTTTTAAAACTCATTTAAAGCTGGATTCATTGTTTTTGCTACTTTGGGGTGGAGCGCATCATCTTGAAGGTATTAGCAACTCATTACACATCCAGCAGACACGGAGCAACAGCAGTGTTCATTTGTCGTGTTTCTGGCTGCCTGATGAATCAAAGCCAAACATTCCATCTCTTTTAGCTTTGTTTCAGAACAATGCTCTTCAGCTGATAAACGAGCCACTATGTTCACCAGCTCGTTAACTTTGCTGCTGCTTGGACTTTGCTCGGCTCAGTGTTTTTTTTTTTTTTTCGTTTTTTTACCGTTAACTTCTACACCCCTTTAATGCGTGTTAAAGATTGCACAGATGGTTATTTTGTGTGCACATTTATACCTGCCAGTCCATTTGCCCCTGATGGCTACATTACATCACTACACCCACAGATCTGCAGTGACCTCATCCCGTTCTGCTCTCACAGCGGGTACATGAATTGAATACATATTTTTGTTGGTCTTGCATACGGGGGACTTGCAGTATAGTTGCTCAACGACTGAACAATGTGAAACTAGACTTAATCCCTCCGAATGATTTTAATGCTGTCAGATCTGTGGCCACGTGTATGTTTGAACCTGGTGGATTATCTCGTGCTCTAATGATTGTACATAATGTTTTTAGTGTCATGAACAAAATCTTGTTAATTTGTACATTTTAACCATGGAAGTGTTTCTATAATCCTACTGTATGTTGTAATTATCAGTTATACATGGCACAATAAAATGATTTATATTTACTACAATGTTTGGTTATTGGTTTGGATTTGGAGAAAAAAAAATGCAATTGTAAAGCTTGTGTTTTGAATGAGGTAAACAACATACAGAAGGTTTGCCAGTGGAAAAAAAAGGTTTGTTAACGAACTAAATCAGAATTCTTATTTCTCACTTGCCTCTCAGGACTTCTGTAACATAATAATCAATCAGAAGACATAATAAAATAATAATGTACAGGGTGAATACATGAGAGGATGTTTTAAATCAGAAGGATCTCACACGTCTGTAACTTAAAAGTTAAGAAAAACAATCCGAGGATCACTTTCCCAAATAAGAGGAAAAGAAAATATGCCTCATGCCACTGTTGGCTGTAATGACAAAAATAATTATTCTGCTTACCCTCGCCCGGCACTGCCTGCCTTTATCCAGGTTTAATATTCATATTTCCTCATCGCACCCTTTTACTCTCTCGCACTCATCACTTTGCTGTTTCAGACACCGATCCATTTTGTGTCACTGCATCCGTTTGATTTTCTTGCTTTAATATCGCAGTGTGCACATTTATAAAAGCTTAATTGTTTTAGCAGAAGTACATGTGTTTTCCTGAAAAATAGACCTACGTGTAATTTCTCAATTTGGCCACACAGTGGCGCTGACACTCCCCTGCAGCCGCTCATACCTCCTCCTGATATGACTAGCCGGCAGTCTCCACCTTCAGTGCAGATGTAACTTTTACATATTATAGTGTTTCCGCTCATATGCATATGTGACACCAATGACCTCAGGGAAATGTATCTTGATTGATAACTTTCAGCCGCAGACGGGCGTGTTTTCTACATTTGATTACTCGGCTCAAAATCAACAAATCCTGAATTTGAGGGTAATTCCAGATTATACTGTGAGTTGAGACGCATGTGTGTCATTTAAAAATAACCCATCATCGGGCAACAGCTGTTTATATCCTCGAAAATCACACAGATCAAAACACTTGAGACTGAAGCGATGATATTTATGGCCGCCTTTAATCAGACTTGAGATATGTCCATTTCCAGTAACGTTTGCCAGAACAATATTCACTGGGGATGCTTCACAGATTGGTTTGCTAAATAAAGATATCATCTTGAGAGTATTGTTGCACTTCCCTCCAGAAACATGACCAGAATTCCATTTGAGCTTCTGTTCTCGAAAAAAAAGATGCATTTCTTGTTCTTTCACAAGTATCTTCTGAAGCCCCTTCAGTGTTTGTCCAATAGCACTCAAGTAGTGCATGTCTCGACCTGCACTTAGTTGAAATGTACACATGTACACACACATGTACACTCTGAGAAATAAAGGCGCAGACTTGAACCATATAGGGTTCTGTCATAGGTGAACCCTTTTTGGGTTCCTGGTAGATTCACCTGGAACCCGTTCAAAGGGTTGTACCTGTGAAAAGTTCCACCCAGAACCCATGATGAGAGGTTTTACAGAGAACCCTTCTGTGCAGAACTTTTTTTCCTTCTCAGGGTACCAACCAAATCCACCCTGGGGTTCTACCGGCACTACAAGGGTTTCATCTTCAACCCACCCACATTGACAAACCTTTTATATTCCAAGGGTTTCATCGAGATCCCACTCAGGGGATTCTACCGGGAACCCTTTTGTATTCATTCCAAGGGTTTCACGGAGGATCTTTTAACGCCCATGCTTTCAACAATCCGTGAAAACCCCTTATTTCCAAAAAGGGTTCTTTGGATGAAAAGTCTTCTTATTGGTTCTTCTTCTTACAAAGAACCCATTACCCCCCAAACAAGGGTTCCTAAGAAGCAAATGGTTCTGGGTAGAACATCAGCTGCCTGCTCTGTGAACTGTTCAATATGGACTAAGATTTTTACATTGTTCATTTAGATCTAATGTTCATGTATGTGTTTGTTCAGATGAGAAAAGTACTTCTTGTCAGTGAAAGCTTTTAAGGATACACGCCAACAAAACTGTATGACAATGTTCCTCCAAAATAAAAGAGACTACATTTGAGTTATCCGCCATCTCCGGCAGTGACTGCAGACAATCGCAAGTGCTCCATAATAATTCAGGACTGGTACTCACTGAAACATGTTGAAAGTGATTGTCGATCATTCCACGAGGCGAACCGCACGCAGCACTGTGAGCTCACTTTAGTCGATAATCAAGTTGTAAAAAAGAGGCTCAGTGCAACAAACACGAGTCCCGATGCATCTTAATTCATTGGAGAGGCGAGGCTGGAATGTTTGAAAGCTTTTTAAAAACATTTCACAGTGATAAACAATTTGCATAATTTGGATAATGAATAAGTAGCAGTGCGAAATAATCCATCTTCCTTTCAGTGTCTCAGAAACGCATGAGGCTGCTATCCACCTTGGAAAGCAACTGTCTTTTTCCATTAAAAAGTGTATTTTTCCCCATTTACCATAATGCTTCGCAATAACAAGAGTGTGTTCTAATGCAGCCCTGTAAAAAAAAAAACGCGGCAGATTTGCCCCGCGGTCATAAATTACAAGCAGACAACGCGTGATTGCCTCTCAAAGGGAAAACAAGTGGATGAGACAGGTTTAGTGAGAATTATTCAAATGAATTGCTCTTGTTTGCAGAGAGAAAAGGGGGATTTTGAAAAGATGGGCTGCCGAGAATGGGATCGGTAATTCCTTTTGCAGCCAACATATTTATGAGCACCGGGTTAATTCCCCTTTTCACGGAGACATGTCAAGACTCCCGATGCGCTCCTTCTCCTCCTCCTCTTCCTCACGTCTGCAGGCATCCATGTATGATTGACTGTGACTCATTCCCAGTATGTATGGGGAATGTAGGGTGAATATGGACCCGCTGTTGAATACACCGCTCGATTGAGCTGTGTGATTTACATGTTTTATGATGCCTTATATCATACAACCTATAGAAAGACAATAAAACGGTATTGGAGTGAAGATCCCTTTCAGTGGTGTCTGGGGGGCTTTCAATACGACAGTTGCTTGTTCTCTATTTGCCTAGTACCCCATTTTGCATTGTCTAAAGGCTTTAAATAGACAACACGTTAATACAAAATACTTTGCCTGCAAATATTATCTCATTTAAGTGATTTTACTGTGAAAGGTAAGAAGAAAAGGAGCAGATCTTAGTCAAGGTGGAAAGGACTAATAAAGTCTACCGCCTTGCTTCTGACTCCAGAGGCTAGTTGTTGCATCATCAGTCGAGGTGCAACTCAACCCTTTCTGCACACTTTAATTGGATAATGCCTTCATGTAATTAAATCAATAATTAGCTAATGTTAATGTGCAATTAAACACAACCAACCAAACACTTTGTACTGAACGGGTTTTGTGAAATAAGACTTTTTTGATACTGTCTATTTATGGTTAACCTCTCTATGGAGTTGAAGTCAATAAGAGGTGCAAATCAGAGCAGCAGTGAATTGAAAATGACCACATTTCCTATGTATTATGTATATATGTAGACGTGTTATCAGTTAAGTAAAATCCCGATAGCTTTCTGCCTGTAACATAATGTTGAAATCTGTGATCGATGGTTCCTATGAAGTGCATGTTGGGAGTCATAATTAACTTCACTGCCTGCATATTTTGTAGAATGCACCGGCTTGTTCTTTCGACGATCAAAGACCCAGATCTTTTCGAACGCAGTTCTTCATCTTTTGACGGACCAATTTAATCAATTGGCAAAGTCAGAGACCGAAGGAGGAGAAAGTTCTGAACAAACGAAATATGAAAATATCTCAAACCCAAAAAGCAGCCTGAACTCATCCCCAAAATGCAATACATTGTTCAGACCTATCAGATTTGAGAGGAGAAGCAGAACTCTACTCCTCGACCACTCAATTAAAATAACTGATTCTGCACATACAAATCTCAATCATTGCTCTACGGGCTGTAAGCAGAGGAAAGCATCTCAGGAAGGGAAACAATCAAACCCTGGCCTTTCCCCAAAAAAAAGCACGAAATTGAGACGCTCCCTGTCAAAGATGCACATTTAAAAGCAAGCGTAGCGTCTTAAAAGGAACACGCCTCTATAGCTCTATTGCGCTTTGAGTGATAGGACAGCCGGCTTACAGCCGGGAAGGCCGTGTGTACGTGTGCATCTCCTATCAGTCCATCATGCGTTGCATTCTGGTAGAAAATCACAGGCGGTGTTGACATACAGTGGAAATCTATCATCCTCGAGCTTCACAGCCCCGAGCCGTCCTGCTGAGAGTGCGCTCGTCAAATGCGCAGGTCAATACCTAATCTGCTCTACATGTGCCCGTCCGGCAGTTGATGGAGTTGGAGATGGCCCTGAACAGCCAGACTTTCTTGAGTAACCGCCCCGGGAGTGATCGATCAACGGCGACACAGCAGTTGGGTCATTAGAATAGTTTAGTTTGTATCAATTTGAAGCAGCGGTTCCAAACCACTTGTACTCTACTATGTTTGTGGTTGTCAGGGAGTACTTGGAAAACATTGTAGAGTTGCGCAACTAATTTCACAAAATAGAAATTACGACTTTTTAAAAAAATATCGACGCCTGAACAATATACGCTGCAACTGAAAGTGCGCAAAACTTGCTGCAAGCTAAAGCAGCAGAGAAGTTATAGCTCCAAGCAGGGGTCGGCGACCTTTCACCCAAACAGACGAGTCTGCAGAGAGGCTGCTGCAACACGAAGCTTCCAATATAATCAATAAAACTGGCTCCACCAGGCTTTATAAGCTTGACCAATGACACACTTCCAATGCGTTGGGAAGAGAGTTTTGGGGAAATGTTGGGGAAAGTGTGCTCTTATATGCATGCAAAATGCCCTCGATCACAATTGTTGGAATTTTGTCCAGAATTTGTGACGTTTGTTGCTGATGAACAAGATTGGCATGAAGGTTGGTACAATTTGATATGGTGTCAATTCATGTCAGCCTTATTGTTGATGTGGCATACTGATACAAGCACATTTAACAATGGCACTTCATATCAAAAAGGTTGCCTACCCCTGGTTAAAAAGCAATGGATGAATGATAGGAGTAGAGAACAACAGCAAGCGTGTCGAATAAACAGTTGAAATAGTGAGCAAAGGGTAATGGACACAAGGTTTGGATAATTGTTAAAGGTGAGCATACAATACAACCAATTGTATGCAGAGCAGTCCAAGTCTTCAGCTGCCCTCCATTTGTCCTTGCGGAGGCAACTTGTGGACCTCCTCGGAGCCCTGCTGACTGGGAGATGAGGATGTCCTTAGGGTCAGTTCAGCGTAAGGAGGGTGAGGCAGAGTAATTATATTTGTGGTGTGGGGTTGGGTGAGGTTCAGGAAGCCCGCTCCGTTGGGGTCGGAGCGTGCTGCTGTGAGGGCGACATGATGGATGGACTTCCTCCCCTGGCTCCTCACGTTGATCCCTCAAACTCTAATGGCCCACGAAGAGAAGGGCATCTTCTCAGCGATGAACGACCCGCACCTGGAATCCTGGAGCCCCTTCTTTCCAGGCCTGGACCGTCAAATCTTCATCATGTGTCAATTAGCGACCCGGCGATAAACGCCTCGCTGTGGTTGCTGTGAGGATGAGCGTGAAAAACTGTGCCGGCTCTTTTCTTACAGGAACCTGGGATTCATTAGCAGAGCCACGGTAGCCCTGACCTGACATTCATACCTCTATATTTAATTATCTCCACTCTGCAGGGGTGCAGAATTGGCTGAAGCATGTGCTGCATTTTGTTAAGCTAAAACCAGGAGCACGGGACAGGGAGGTGGCCTGGTATGATCAAAAGGTAAGGACTGCCAAGCTTCTGTGGTTTGATGTCCTGGACTGGGGTTTGTCTGGAACCTTAGAAAAGGCATATTTAATGTACCGGTAATGGCTTCGTCAACCCCACTGAATAAGCTCTGAAAAACCCACCGTACACGACCTGCTCAGCACCAAACAGCAAGACAGACACAGTTAAAGACCAGCTGGTGAAAAAGTGGAGCATTTAGCAGCTAAAGAGGAGAGACAGATATTTCCCTCCGGTGTTGGAGACTAAAACAGAGCTAAAAAAAAACAAAGAGTGATTACGGTGGACAGAAATGTGTCAATAGGCAATTGGTAACGGGCAATATCCCCTTTCATTCACATTAGCTGTACCAACTTTGTGAAGTGATAATATGTCAATGCTGTGTTTACAGCCATTATGTGGCCCAAGATAAAAAAAAATCTATCTAGAAGCATATCTATTGCCTCTCAATAGCTGTCAACATGACGCCGGCTGAGCTGCCTGCTTGCCCACAGTGTTTACGTGCGGGGGAAACCGGTGGGTGGGTGGCTGCTACTCTAGAGCCAGAATTGAAGCCAGATTTGGGTCTGTTGCTGGAGGTCCCGCTGGTGTCTGAGCTGAAGGAGCTTCTGGTGAATCTGATTCATCTGATTTCGCAAGATGGCCCAACAATGATGTTAACGGAGAGGGGACTGGAGCTGAGACAAGAGGTTTCCATAACTCTCAGGTTTGAGTGCAAACACTGCCGGGTACTTACGTTTATGAAAAGAAAAATGCATCATCATATTTTTGGAGTTTATCAAAAGTACAATTTACAAAATTAAGCGAGTCAAAGTATAGAAAAATACAACCAAATCAAAACTGTACCTACTGTTCTTGTTGCACAGCCATGCTTTGTAATGTAAGCGCAGCTTTAAAGCTTCCTGCTCTGATTGATCAATGCAGATACAGAAGTAATAAGCCTAAAGTCACATCCCCCCCCCCCCTCAATGCCTCCCCCTAAACACAATACTTTCTCTCTTTAACCATTTACATTTATACTAGCCCATTTAATGCCTTATGTCATTAAAGTTGGATCCATAATTTGAAAATAGGATCAAATATGTCTCAGGATGAAACGGAGGGCCGACTAGATCGGCGCGGCGTAGTGTAATTTGTCCAGATCACAGTGACACTTGCCCAGGTCCTGAGATCTGAGTCAAGCTGTTTCCTCAGTGTGTGACAGTGGCCACCTGCTCCATGCACGGGCCACTGAACATCCACAGGCCGGGGGCCTCCTGGGAGGTCGTAATTCTTGTTTCCTTGTTGTTGTTTAGGCGTTATGCTCCATGACATGGACACCACTTTCTAATAGAGCGGTCACGCTTTCTTCAAAATTCCAACTGCCGTTTGAACGTGAGAAAAAAAGTCTTTGATTTGTAATGACCTATCTGAATACTCAATTTAATAAACGCCATGCCCTGTTGCCAAAGTCCTAAAATGCTCTTTGGGTTTGACCTCTCGCATGCCGTGTTGTCGTTCTCACTGTTCATGCTCATACCTACGGAAAGCAACGCACTAATATTCATATGTAACCCACGTCATAAATTGGAATAAATTGTAATTATTGAATCACAATACTTGTAGAATCACTTAGAATTGTAAAAACTTTCAAAAAATTCAATACATGTTAAATCCTCACCCAAGTATCGTTATAGTATCGAATTAAGAGATAAGTATATTGTCCAAACCCTATCACCCAGTGAGAGTTCTGGCAACCAAAAAACATTTTATAACAAATGTAACACTATTGGCTTTATTGGTGTTAATAAATGTTATAACTAATGATGCTATCGTTATAAATCCTTTTAAATGGTGCTCTGAGATCAAAGGCAAAAAGTCCCGCAGATAGAAGTCGATTCATAAGAGAGAGCCGGACCACAGCTGAGCTTTGTGTTGTCAGAAGTGGAGAAAAATGGTGTGACGTAATTACATTTCTTACCCACCTCTGGCTTCAAAGACCGCTTTTCTTTTTACCCCTCCTGCTTTCTGATTTGCATCAAAGTAACCATTAACATTACTGAAACAAATCTTGGCTGAAATCTCAAAGGCCGACAGAGGAGCTCTGACTGCACCAGGTCTCTAGAAAGTGCTAATCCGCTTCTACCAATTTGAAAAATGAACTCGACAACAGATGCTTGTGTTTCTCCTAGAAATGAAACGCCTGAACAACAGCCAGAAATGTCCCCTCTCACCTCTGAACAATAAAGTATCCGCCTCGCCAAGTACTCTTTGACACTGGTCCAGATGCAGACGTCTATCAAATGGTGTTCAAGGACTGCCATGACCATTGGCCAAGAAAGCACTCGGATTTTATACCCTGCCATGGGCCTTTGTGACTTTGAATTTCAGAAAAAGAGCTCGCCCTTCAACTCGGGCGTCCTCGCTTTAGTGAGCAGGACGTGACATTGTCAGAAATAACTCGATAACTGCTTTTAACACACCTGCTGCTGTTTCAAATCATGGCTTTGTGCTTTGATGTGAAATGAATAAACCAGCGGCCATCTGTTTTGGCTGTAGGGACACAAGCTGACCTGATCAAAGACACAATCGAATCAAAGACTGCATCTTTGCTGCTTGTTTGGGGATTTGAGGGGGATACAACGCGGTATTGCCGACATGAAAGCTTGTTTATGACAAACATCCTCATTTGATATGTCTCTGTCTGCATATGAAAAGATTGAACAAGTAATCCCCCCCCCCCCCCCCCCCCACCCCCTCGAGCATGATTAAAAGAAGAAACATTCAACGATCTGTATTCGGAGTATTGTGAGGGCCTCCGCCTCGCCTCTGAAAGCACAGAGAGGGAAATGATCGATTACGCTGTGCAGCGGACCTTTGTCTTTCTGGCTCCCAGAAATGAAGATCGGCAATCATCCATCAGACCAGCGACCGCTTCCCAGGGTGTGAATGTATGATTACATCGCTCCGACTCCATTTATCTGCATACCTCCTATTCAGCAGCGTGGACCCGGAGTGTGCTACACCCCCCCCCCCCCAAAAAAAAAAGGCAGCACATGAAATTCCTCACGATCTGTCCCAATTCCTCTTAATGCTATCAATCCCGCTTCCACTCATTCCACTTCATTGTCTCTTTATTTCGGCACTTTCCTGCATGGGGAGGCTTGATTGATTTGGCTTTCAAGGATGGGAGACAGGGAAGTTGGGGGGGGGGGCTCGGCAAAGTGTTTGGGAGCATCGTATAAACTGTGACACAGACAAATGGCCCCGGGCCCGAATCGGATGAATTGTTTGGCTTTCGGAATACAGCAGAGGCTCCCTTTTCACACGAGTGGCCTCGTCATGCCTTTTCTCCTGCTTGATAATATGGTGACAAGCACATCTGTTTCCTTCTGGCCCGTATCACTTAGCTGGAGCGCATGATGAGTAAACCCACAGTAAAACCTCTTTGATAAATTACACCTTGAAAGGAATTAATAGATTCATTGTATTATAGTTAAGCAGCCAAACGTTTTGAGAGATGTTCTCAGTCACAATCAGTTTTATCACGTTGTGTCCACTACATATGGACAAGGACTGAAAGCAGGTAGAGACCGTTTGTATGACCCCATCACAAGGAAATGAGACTCCCAATAACTCCCAAGCTGTTATAGTTTAATTGTATCTCATACATAATATTTAACAATGAGCAGTGAGCAGTTGGCTAGGTTTGTGGGTCCACGTTGTTTTGGCCTTGCAGGTGAAGTGCTGGCGAAGCACCATTAACAGTGAAACAATGTGTCCTCTAAGACGACCCGTTCTCACGGGCACGCTTTAGCATCGATGTCTGTGGGAATGTCTGAGAAGGTCGGGTGGGTCAAACAAACGCAGGACCATCACCCAGGAGATCCCTGTTCATGTCCCGTGTGAAACCACGTCAACGTTGATTTATTTTAACATAGTTTTGTTACATAACTTCCATACGGCTATTTTACTTAAACACTTATTTAAACCCCAAACTAAATCATTTCCGAAACAAGAAGTTTCGTTGCAGAACCGAAACCTAAAAACTGAGCCCATGCTGAAAATATATTTAGAAAAAGAGTCCGTATGTTCTATGAAAACGTTAGTCTGTTTTAAAAAGACTAACAGGCAGAGACTGAGACCTGTAGAATAGAGCTGCTCCTATACAAACCTGTTGTTGACAACCTAAAGTGTATTTCAGACCCGTTTCTTACTCCGCAGTAAGAGTACATTTTCTCTAACTGTGATCCCAAAACAACACTGGATTCACTTAATTTCGGCTCCTCGCTGACAAGATTGAACATCCGCTCCTCTGAAGCGACAGCACATTTGCAGCCTCAGCCAGTGAAGGTCGGAATGGAGGGAATATAAAGTCCTCTTTCTACAAAACACAGCGACAGAGTTCGCCTTGTTATAACACCGCAGTGGCACTGATTAACACCATGTGCCGATTAGCTGAGAGCCACACTGTGGGACAGGGACTTGGGGGCAATTAACAGCATTGACACCATTTTTGTGCAGGGTTTTCATAGAGAAGCCCCCCCCCCTCACTAATCCCCCTGCAAGATTTCCATATTTAATGAACTTCATTTATTTTTGTTTTGACCGCTTAAACATTTCAACAAGCTTTTTTTTGTTGTTGTTCTTCTCTTGTTGTTGTTGTCGTTGCCTATTGGAAGAGGCTTAACTTGATGTATTTCACATCATTGACGGAGCAGCATGAAATCATTTCTGACCCAATCCAGTAAATGAGGCGCAGAGGGGATTCAGAGGCGGAGAACCCCGATGAAGACATGGACCAGCGCACGCTACACAACCATGTACACAACCAATGTGATCAGACGGCAACGGGGAGAGCAGAATGAGAGCCACCTGCCACAACAATGCATCTTTTACTCACTTTTCGCTCCACCCCCATACATTTTCAAGCAGAAAACTCTCCAGTGCCCCCCCCCCCCTCCTCCTATTATATACATATATCAAATGGTGGTATGTGTGAAGTGTTGCAGGTGCCGGGTCTGAGGGTCACTTCAGTGATGCTCAGTAGAAATATGCAGCTAGTGGAGTGGGAGGAACACTGATTACCGAAGGTGATGCTAATGGCTTCGGAAGCAACAATAGTCGAACCTCTGCATCGTGATTCATTTGCTCCTCCTGCACTTTAAGACCTCACTGACACTCCCAGAATGAATAATTGCCTGACTGAAGTCACATTCATTTTCCAAATGCTGATGTTCCTCGAAATGCTGCAGCCATGTACTTGTTTTTAGGATTGTACTGCCACATTTTAATTTGTGTTTTGTAACAGGTGTTTTTGGCAGGTGTTGTTTGGGGTTTTCAAAGGAATGGTTTCACATTTTGGGAAGTATGCTTTTAAGCTTTCTTGATTATTGCCAATCTCATGTCTGTATGGTCAAATACGGTGCTCCAGCAGCTGTGCGGCTGGTCACAAGTTGATCTGTGGTTTAGGTGTGAAAGCAACACTCAAGCTCAGTCTATACTCGCTGTAGTGAAGTCGATGTGAGGTGTGCACAAGTGGTCGCAGCTTTTGATCGTCTAGGATTTTACAAAGGTCAATTGGTTTTTTTGAAATGCTCTAGAAACCGGAGGTCTTAAAGTTCTTCATTTGAGTATATATCTTGCCTGCCAAGTCAATTTGTTTCCAGGACATTTAACCTTTATTTCTTTATAATGCATTCACTACTTGACTTCTTTCTTTACAGGACTCGTATAAAGGCAAAAAAGTAGTCTGTGAATATGAGTTTACAGTTAACTACGATCCCTGATCGGCATCATGGAGGTTGGTTTATGTGGTATTGCCAGTTACACTTGTTGTCTTCTTGCCTCTTCACATTACATTTTGTTCGTACGCCCTCTGGCGTTTCGGGGAATAATGCGACGAACAGCGCTCCCAGCATGAATGCCTTTGCACGCGCTCGGAGCTGGCACGCCATCTGTGGAAGCTCCCAGCACGGTGCCACACACACACACACACACACACACACACACACACACACGCACACACACACACACACACACACACACACACTGACTGCTTCACATCTCATGATGGCTGGTTCACACTACTTTCTAAATGGCAAACCGATAGGCCTGTGCGGAAATAAAGTGCCGCACAAAGCTCGTACCTGCTCTGCCTTCTCGTCAACAAAGTAAATATAGACGTGATGTATTCAGCCACAAAAACAGTGATGTATTTTTAATCGGCAAGCCCATACCTGTGGTTAGAAGCAGAGCAGCACGTACAAAAGCTCACACCACAGCAAGACAAACTAAAAGACCAGCACATCAGAGTTCTGACTGCACGGTCTGATGTCACATTTTTTGGGAAGTGCAAAACTGCCACGGCAACAATTCCTCATCCCAAAAGCGTCGTCCCAAAAACACATCATGATTACTACTTTTAAATGTGACAGGCAGAAAGAAGCCTAAACAATAACACAGGCATCGTAACACAAGTAAATCAAACAGGAATCGTTCTCGCTTCCAGTGTCTGAATAACAGCTTTTAAGATGTAAGAACATCTGTTGGCTGCCACCGGTGCTTCCAACTCGATCCGTGTTTCTGTTTCAAGGTGGGCCTGCAGTGCGATGCAATATTTATTGAACCTTATGCTCCCCTTCTCTCGCCCTCCTCAAGGACCGAGGCGGAGATGTTTTGATGTGTGCGGCCAGGAAGGCAGTGAGCGTCTCGCTGATGATCCGGCCGGCTGATGGGAGCCTCGGGGCGCTTGCAGCAAAACCCGTATTAGGAGGGTCACCACAGTTACTGTCACTAATGAGGCCATGTTATCCAGGGACAATGGAAGGAGAACAAAAGAGAGAGAGAGAGAGAGAGAGAGAGAGAGAGAGCGGCATGAAGATGGAAAAGGAGTCAAATTAAGATGTCAGCGGGAGTGTGCAATTATATGATGGAAAGGGAATCATGAGAGAGAAGCATTTTTCATCAGATCCTTTCTGTTAACCCCCCCCCCCCCCCCTCAAATCTCAACCCCAATGACATCACAAGGGTTATTTTCTCAGACTTGACAAAGTTTCAGAGCCACAGAAGAAACTGCTTTCTATTTTCATTTTGACAACAACATCTCGACTCGTGGTTCACTTACAAGCTGTTTCTGGAGCTTTCAACCACCAATCTCTTTTATTCCAATATTAATCGTGATCTTGACATTCCCACAATTGAATGAACACGATCGGCTGCGATACTGATGTTTAAAATGCGCGCGCCACGAACAAACCTCAGCTTCATATGAAATCAAACGCTCCTTAAACTAACAGCCAGCCACCAGGGGGCGATCTAGTTTCGCCCCCTGGTGGCTGGTGCAGCTTATGAGAAACTCTCCTGAATGTCACGGCCCAGAGTAGAGGATTGATATGCTGGGTATTACTCGTTTTGCCCGTCTGCTCTTTAGACAGAGCGGGTGCATCTGTCCGGGTCATTCAACTCGGCAGGTCAGGGCTGGGAGCATTTAGCTCCATGTGCGCTGTGACCGGCTATAGTAGGTCGGAAAGGCTCGGGGTGAAGGTGGCACGTGGCTCCGACCATCTGTTTAACCGTACTTTGTAAGGTGGGACTTTTCGGCCATGTCATCACCATCACATTCACACCAGCCGATGTAGCAACAAACTACATTGTTTATCTCGAATCTTCATTTTGCTCTCAACGTGCACCAGATCGATGCATTTAGCTTTAAAATGTGCAAAATGAAGGCTGACTATTCCTGAATATTTACATATCACAATATGGTGCAGCTCTCTTTTCTACATTATCAGGCATGTAGCACAACATGGAAGGGAAAGTAATGCTTTATTTAAATATGAACGTGCAATAAAACATTTTGCCCTACTTGTGTCAGGATCCAGGATCCCTGTCTGACCCGTTGTGTGTTTCCCCTGATCTCCTCTCCTCATGTGTTCTGTCATTCCCCTGTTTGTTATTGTGTGCCGTGTGCTCTGTGTTGTCCTCTGCCTCCAGACACCTCCCATGGCCACACCCTTGATTGTGCACAGCTGAGGACACTCCAGCCGATCACCTCCTGCAGCCTGACACACCAGACTCAGGGCCCACTAATGAATCTCCTGTCTCTATATAAGCTCTGGTCCTGCAGTCTGGGGTTGTCAGGTCGTACCGTCTTTCACCCGCTTCAACCCCGTGGCATCTTCTACCCTCCTTCATGTTAAACGGACTACACACTCCGTCAAGCTGCTAGCCCTCCGGTGTCGAGCCACGGGCCTCACACCGTCGATCTGCCTACTCTCTGGTGTCGGCCCACGGGCTCCACACCTTCTAAATAAAACCTGTTTATATCAACTTCTGTCTCCTGTGGTCTTGCTATTGGGTCCTAACCGTGAACTCCCGTGATCAGTTGATGGACTTTGCTCAAACTCCGTCCTAGCGAGTGAATGGAACTTGAGTTAAGATGTTTTGCCAAACTAATTCTAAGGTCAGGGATGAATGGATGGACACCGAACAGCCACGACATGAACGGGCAACTGCACTAATGGACAAGTCAGGATAATGCAGTCTCCAATCGCTCAGTTAGCCTTTTAATGATAATTATTAGGGAAAAATGACAAACATTCCTCAATGCAAATTGACTTCTGGATGTGATTAGTTGTAGGTAATTACTTCAGGAAGCTGGATACTGAAGCAATCATTTTCAACATCTGTAGCCATTTGTTTTCTTGGGCAGAAAAAAAAAGAAGCAAATCCCTTCTGGGTACGACAAATCATAAAAATCCTGCCGACAGTGTGTCTTTCCATTGTCCAACATCCTGACCCTGAAGGCCGTCCGGTCCTAAAACCTGCAAGCAGCTGGGTCAGCGCTGCATCACTGTCACTCTCAAATGAGAGCAGAAGTAATTGAGCTTGATTAACCTGGCCCTTTGCCACGTCATTAGAGTGATGGATGGAAGTGGCAGACCAGACAGGAGAAGGTGGGAAGCACTTAAGTCATAAAGCAAGGTCGTTCTCAACACGTGTCTCGCTCATTTGCGGTGTTTGTTTCCACCTGCCTCGGCGCAGGGACTCGCAATTGCGTGAACGAGGGGCAGACATTCCACTTTCCCCGGGTGACCATCTACTTGATGGCTGCATTGTAAATGCAAAACAGGAGACCGTGAATCACTATGCATCGACTATATCCACGCTGTATGGATGGCTGCAGTCACTATCTGTTTCGGTGCCAAGAAAGCTGCTCCATCAATCCTTTTATCACATTTATCCTGCGCTATCTGATGAGGCGACCGCTGAAAGCAAGTCAAATGTATCTGGGGAGAAGAAAAAAAAAGAACAAATAATGCAAGCAGGACACCAAAGTTGGAGAGCTTACTTCTCACAGTGAAACCATTTTCATTGTCCTCTTAATCCGCACTGTTACTCTGTAGAAGTTCTGTGGGTCTGTTGAGCATTTTTGTAAATGTTCAGTTCAGAGCCTGCATTTATATCTAATCCAAGGTAGGAGGTTCTATTTCATCAGTGGAAAAATGTAACTATGGGTACATTACTAAAGTACAAATCTGAGGTACTGAAGTATTTACAGTTCTATTCAACTGGGAAATCTTTTACTTTTCACTCCACTTCATTTATCTGACAGTTTTAGCAAGGCTACTTGTGTCTTTGCATAATGAGCATGTAAAATATGCATCTTACAGATTAAACAGTATTTGAAGAGTAGTTGTTCCGATACCCACACCATTATCGGAAATGCCTCCGATATCTGTGAGTCTCTGCACAGATCCGATATCACGTCGTCATCTCATTTATCTGCAACAACAACACGCATCACGCACTACTAGATCCGTACATCCTGCCCGATCGCTACTGCACATGTGCAAACTAGCGCTACACAGTTTTTTTTTAATGCTAAACATTGTGAACAACAAATCAACTAAATTGTTCAAATCAGCAGAAGGAGAGCGAGTAAATGTTGGTGTCAGCAGCTGGCGGGCCGCACAGCCAACTATAGCGGAGGTTGCATATTTACATTGTGACGCGTTCAAGCTCCAGTCAGTAAAAATAAGTATTAAGTGAAGGAAAAATGAACACCATCGGCATTTGTTCAAATGAAATCTTGTAAAACGTAGTTTTACTTGACTAAATACAGGTGTATTGAAGGATATGCTTTCCCAGCAATAATCAGAGTAGCATTTTCTGTCAAAAGGAGCAATGCAATGTCTGCCTTTAGGCCTACGTGTTCTTGTGTGTGTCCAGACCATCTCTTGATAAACTCATCAACCACTTCCAGAAAGTCCAAGAAACTCTCCCCCCAGAGGAAAGGTCACCCATGAAACTCTCCAAAATATCTGCCAAGATAAGAGTTATTTTTCAAAGACCAAATATTTGTCACTGAGAATCTTTAATCTTTAGGACTGATTTCCTATTCTGAGACAACCCTGGCTTTTAAACCTTGTCGCCTCGCATCTAACCCTCATATTTCTCTACAAATCTCAGTAAGTGGTTCCTCTCCTGTTACTATCCGTGTGTGCTTTCTTTTAAAACTTCAGGGTTTTACCATCTAACAATACACAACATGACAGCACAGTGAAAGCTCATTTGAATGTGGATTTGTGTGCAGTACTCAATCTCAAGAGGTGCTTTGGGATGCCCTAAGCAGGCCGAGTCTGGAGCTCTGAGAAGAGAATCTCAATAAAAATGCACACGGAGACGGAAGGTAATCGGTCTGTGAACATCTCCAGCGGTTGAGGATCCTCCGCTGTGAGGGGGAACCTGCCTTTATTTCGGGAGGGAGCATCGTCCAGGGAGTACGTCATTACTGCTTTTTATAATGTGCATGGGGGGGGGGGGAGGACTGGGGAGCCGCATTGTTCAGTGCGTATGGTTTTCACGTAGGAAGATGTTTGGGAGAAGGAAATTACACCGATATAATTAATTACCATCGTAAAAAACAGCAAACATCATTAAAGTGTAATTCCATTCGAGCTCCTCATTCCACCAGTATTCATTAGCAGACGAGAGTGGGAAATGGGAGGCGCCGAGGGAGAGAAAGTGCACGTGTCCACTCCCACACATGCACACACACTCACTCTATGAGTGTGCAGAATTCAGATCAGTGTTCTGCTGTTACACTCGAACACATTTGCAGGTTTTATGGAGTTCTATAAAGGAGATGCATCAGTGCTATATGAGGATTGTGGGAGATCTTTGTGGCTATCCCAGCATGCAATAGATAGATGAAAGGCAGGGAAATAGGCAGCGCAGGTCACCAGTAGGTTGCACTGGTATTTCTTTTTCTCAGAGAATGTTTCTCAACTTTGTTACATTCAAGAAGTGTCACCTGCAAAACATGTATTCTTGCTGCATCAAATAATGGTCCGTTAAGACAGATTCTACTTTCATACACCTTTCCTCTAATGTTACGAGGTGTGGCAGTCAGTTCTATCAGTTGTGATGAAAGTCATCAGCCGTAGTGACAAATACACTGGACCGTAGTCGAAGAGGCGGTGCAAGTATAGCCAACATTGCCAGTGTTCAGAAAGTGAGGCAACAAGAGGAAGGGTGAGAAAACAAATGTCACTACTCTGCTTCCCTTCAGCTTTGCACCACTCTACTCTGTATTTCCATTGTAGTTGAGTTGACAGGTATGTCTTTTGGAGACAAAATGCTTGTAAAGCCTTATGCCAAAAAACTAAGTGGCTAAGTGCGGCCAAGCGTTTGGAATAGTTTAACTTTTGGCTGCCAAAGTACCCCATCGGTCCATCAGTGAACCGAATCCTGAGACTCCTGTGACATGTCGACTCATGGCAGGATATGTTGGACAAGAATTGCTTCAAGCTGGAAACACATTGCATTTTTCCTGTCGGCAGAAACATTATTGCTGCCCCTGCCTGGTGTGTGTCCCGCGTTATAACTTGTGTGTTGTTCTGTGTACAATCATGCGGTGGAAAAGGCTTTCTGCTTCAACTGACAATATGATGTCACACTTTGACATTTTGGAGTCAAATGTGTAACTGGGCTTGGTAAATGTAATGTGATGACTGATTTTCTGATTGTAATCGCCTATGCTTTTTCACAGTAGTGACATATTTCCCAATACAGTTTGAGTGTAACTTGACTGATGATTTGAATCACTGTGTAGGGGACAGCCAATTGTCTAAAACACTCTATTTGACGGTAAAACTGAAAGTAAGTGCACCTTAAAACGTAGCTAAATCACATGCTTTAGCTACGTTCAAAAAGAAAGCACAGTATGAAAGTTATTAAAACTCACTTATTATTCAAGTGTAGTGTTGAATGTAGAAATGGCCTCTTCTGCCTCCTCTACAATGGATTTATTTCAGTCTCGTTTGTGCTGACAGCTCCGCGTTCATCCGATGGACCTGCATTCACACCTTAGCTTAGGTCAGCATGTTTGGTGCAAAGTGAAAGACAATTATTCTACTAGAATCAATACCAGTATTTGCTTGTAACATACAGTAGATGCAGGCTTGTGTTATGTACAAACTACACCATGGTGTTAAAAGGGTGGGTTTCTTTTTTTAGTTGTACATTACTCATCACACACTACAAATACAAAAATATGACATCTTTCCATGACCCTGGAAGAGTTTGTGCCACTTTCAACAACAGAACTGGTTCCATCATGTTGAAATCTGCTCTAATTGGCAACTTGACACGCTGTAAGTGTGCTCTTGATCTCAGCGTTGAGAGGCGAGATCTTCAGAGCACAGTGTTCCTGCGGCCTTCAGAGGAGACTCTTATCCGTAGAATTAAAAGTCTCATCAGCCGACCTATAAAATACTCCAGTTTGCCACTGATAAACTCGGAGCAGCAGAATACTTTTGTTTAAGGTCACACTGGTTTGGGCTCATTCTGTCCTCTTGAAGGACTCCGAAAAAGGTCGCGTGGAGACGAGGCCTCCACCACAGGTATATTGCTTTTGTGTGGTTGACTTCTATCTCATCAGACTTTTATCACTTAATCCATCTACTTGACCTTTGGCGGCGTCTCCAAAACTATTTCTTTCAACAGATTTTTTTTCCATCGAGCCCCGTCGGATCCCTGAGGACAGCTTGAGCCGCTTCTGAATGATTAGTGCCCCGCTTTGTTCTGCCTGAATGGGGCTTGTGAGAAAAGCTTCTTTTTTTTTTCAGCTGGAGATCGGTGGAGGGGAGAGACACTGACAATGCCACAGGAATAATCTCACAACCCGTCGTCATATCTCACCTGCTGCTGACAATAACAAAGAGAGAATCTTTCAGGGTATGATTCATTACTGGAAGAGTGGAATGCAGATTGCCTGCAAGGTACTCCTATTTACATCAATACGGTGAATTGCAAAGAAGGTGCGAGCGAGCCGGATGCGTTCCACCTTTTGTCTCTCTTTACACATCAGTAAGACGAATAATCACAAGATGTCACAGAGCTGTTTTTCTCTCAGCAAGCTAAATCACAGAAATGTGTATAAAAGAGCAGCTACTGCGTCTGAATACAAATACCACCAATAGGGTGACAGTGTCCCCCTTCATTTCACCCTTTTACCGCGGTCCATTATGTATCCAATCTGTAGTAACGGAGCAGAGTGGGCACTCCTCACGTCCATCTGGTCAAGTGTTGGGATTGCCTGAGGGATGAGATTGCCCAAGTAGTAACGGGCGCCCTGCAGTTAAGAGGCGTCTCATAGACAAGTAGAAGCCTGGCAGCAATGCATCCTCATGGTAAAGCAAGCAGTGAAGGTATGACTTGGATGTGCTCTGTGCAGACGGTCCAGGATTACAACAGTTTAAAGATTACAACAATGAACCTCATGGTGTAAAAAATGTGTTATTGTAAAGGCATCATTATGGTTGAAGTACTTGTTGAATCGTCAATCAGCGCCTGAAAACAATTTGCGTTGTGTCAATGGTCACCTGACAAATTCAAAGTTTTCTCTCCTTTTTGGTCTCCACCAATCCTGGAGAAACATATCTGTCCCTCTGGCTGCTGCCTGCTGTAGAAAGAAAATGGGGATGATGAAATCGGTGAGACTTCAACCAAAACAGTGAAGTTATGAGCTGTAAAAGCAAAACAATGAGCTCAAAGACACAAAAATGCTGCATAGAGCTGAAAAAAGTTGCAAAATGGGTGATAATTCTCTGTGGGGCTTGTCACTATGAGCCATCCCTTTCAAATGACTCATTCATTTGAATCCTCATTAACGTGGAAATATTGTTAAGTACAGCTTTGAGTTTAATTAACGCCAGACAAACGGGTCCCACAGTTCTGGTTGGCGACTACATTTTGTTCATGCTTAAGTAAAGATTCTAAACATGAGAAAATGTATGAATGCAACACATATTCGTAAGTGACTTTCCACCAAAGAACAAATGTGTGGCCCATTGTCTTTGTCCAGAAACATTTACACAACCCCCTCCTGAGCAGGAAGCCTGTGTTTGACAGTGAACAGGCTGGAGAGTACAAAAACGGCAGTCCATTTGGCACAGGCCTGAGGAGTTGATAAGGCGTGCTGACTTCCCTTCTTCATATTCTGATGTTGATGCCAGAGGAATAGTTTATACGATGGTGGCATAGTGATTGCACGCAGAGGTGTTAATCCAATGTTTTAAGGCTAAATTGACACTGTGGAAAGAAAGTGTTGTCCCATTGATTCTGACACTCAGATGTTCAAAAACGATATATGGCATCAGGTTGAAGAATTCACTAGAAGGGCACCTGGACATCTCAGAACTCCTCAAAGGCTGTTTCCATGAGTAAAATATAATGCATGTGCCTGTGATTGGGATCCGCTGTGGAATTGAATGGGTTCTTCCTTTGCCAACACCATGGAGTGAAGTTTCATGAACATTGGGTCAGTAGCTTTTCCATAATCCCGTTGACACACGAAACCAAACTCAATGCATAACCTCTTTAGCAAAAGGTAACTAGAAGGGGCCTCCGCCAAGGCCATGCCCCATCTCACAACGTTAACGAAAGTCCCTTGAAAGACACTTGTATTGAGTTTCATGAACATTGGGCCAAGTTTTTCAGTAAACCTGCAGAAATAGGCAAACAAACCAGAAAAAAAGAACCTTCTGTCCCTGGATTTCTTTATTTTCTTTTTTTTTAAATCTTACCTTCAATGACTGAACGCTCTTTTGTGTTGGAATGTTCAGTACTCATGAGGGGAAATGTTGGATAAACTTAGGGAACAATGGTTTTATCAAAGGCACTTCCCTTATGGCATCAAATAGATAGAAGTGATATTCTTTTATTCAATTTTATCTCCTGCAGCAAGACTCTTACCCACGCTTTCCAGCGTCTGCAAGGAATCAAGTCTGTGTGTAATCAGATAAAGGCATGAATCACAAGGTGACGGTTTTATCCTAAAATGTGATAGCTCTAGGTTATATTTGGGTTTGAAATCAGATGTTTGCCTGAAGGATTGTACTTCAAAAGCAAAATTAATTTGTAGAGATCCACAGGGTGCCGATCCGATACCAGTGTTTAATTGGTTCACTGTATGGATGTGACTGGGGTCATTGTTTCATGTGTAAGACAATCAATCAGGCTTGACGTAAACATCGCTTTCTTAACTTTGTAATACAAAATGTAACAAACAGACATGTAGATATAAATGTATTGAATTGTTATTTATCATTAAAATAATAAATCATACACCAGCAACTTAATAAACTTAGCAGAAATATCTTCAAAAAATTAAACATTTTTAGTGCAGCAACAAATTTCTAAAACCATAAACAGGAATTAAAGTTTCATAATATATTGTCGCTAACAATACCCAATCCAGCTATTCGAGCCAATATTGGCCTGATGTCCGATATTTGTATTGGTGCATCCCAAATCTTTCATTATCAAATAGTTCTGCCAATATCTAATAATAACTGAATATCAGCCTACTTATATTGTCAATACAGTATAACCTTTCGTTGAGTTCCTCTTTTGGGTTGATTTTGAACTTGGACCTCTTCCGCTGATACACATCCACCAAGTGCCTGCTGGGATGGACATGCCAAGACCGAGTGGATGGATAAATCCCCGTCCTCTGGAGTAACAGCCGAGTCCCCCACTGGCCTCATCACACCAAAGCTCCCTGCTCTCTCACTCTCCCTCTATATGAAGAATAGCAGGCGGAAAGGCGAGTCGACTTTCCATTGAAAAATCAGTTTGAAGTGCAAAGAAAAGAGAGGTTGATGTCAGAGTTGCATATAATTAAAGTGGTTCATGCATCGTTGAATACACGGAATGGTTGTCCATCGGGTTTTTCTGGACGATCCAGTGTCTCGGTGAGGCATGTCAGTGACTGAACATGCACTATACCAGTGCCCTGGAACTGGCCTGTTGAGCGTTGGGTCGAACATGCCTGGGCTTTGCTCTGGCTGGATTTGAGCTAACTGCTGCTAACTGAAGGCCTGTCTCCGTCTCCCAGAGCTGCCACGTGGTCTACTCCCAGCCCGAGTAGACTCCTGGTGGCAGAGAGGACGATGTGAGGGG
This sequence comes from Melanostigma gelatinosum, assembly GCF_949748355.1. Lineage (NCBI taxonomy): Eukaryota > Metazoa > Chordata > Actinopteri > Perciformes > Zoarcidae > Melanostigma > Melanostigma gelatinosum. The sequence goes on along the minus strand of NC_136652.1, from coordinate 6,360,944 downwards.
TCGTCCATTCTCATTTCTGCCACCAACAGTCAAACTATTCAAACAAACACTGTAACCTTTACATGTAGCATACAACTGTTCACTGTACCATTTTTTTGTTCTTCATGTTTTAATCAAAAACACTGGCCAGATCTTGCATATTATCATTGTCAGCAAGTTGGCAGTCCGATGTTAGCGTCTTGTCTTGAGGAGATTCTAGTTGGTTGGTGGTTTTGCCTGGCCTGGCTCTCTGTTCCTGTCTCTGCTCACTTCCCCCCAGACCATGTATCCTCTATCCAGACCTGCTGTCCTCCAGCCATCCACTCCATGACCTCAGACTCTCTTAGCAGTCTTGGTCACCTGATATCCCTTCTCACATATACAAAAGTTCCCACTTTCCTCATCAGCCCTGCAGTTTATAACAGGCCCTTTCCCACACACTTTTATATTTAACGACTTAAGCCACGTAACGACACACCTGACCTTGCTTTCACCTAACGGTGCTGAATCTTGGCTGAGAGAGAAACAAATACAAAGCACAGGTGTTCGGTGAGGGGAAGAATCTGGTTTCAAGCTGCAAAAAGATGCAATGTTGGTTTGCGATCTGGCAGAGGAACACTGTAATTGAATACATGCGGAGACCAGACGTGTGTAAAATACATCCTGACCGAGCCATACGTTAATGGACCTGCTGTAATTAGGCATCAGAGCGGCTGGGCTGGATTGTAAGTATGTTGAAACCAAGGTTATCTGCCTTCATATTTGAGTTTGATTGACACACCGGGAGCAGTGGGGAGGTGCTACCGTACTGGGCGAGTGAAGTTGGCTAATTGGTGGAGGTTGTATCCAATGGTATGTTCCAGTCTGGTTCACTGTCCCCTGATTATCAAAGAGTCCAGACGTGACTAAGCAGCCTCATCATAGTTTTTGTCTTTTTCTATGTGCCCCATGTGGACAAAAGAGAGCATATTAATCCATGCTTAGACCGTGATGAGGATTGTTTTCATACACAATGTATCCCATAGACGGATTATTAGTTAATTGACCCACCCGAACCCCACATGAGCAAGACCCCTAGCCTCTTTGTAGTCGTTTGGGAGTCATTTTTTGTCTTGTAGTTGTTTGAAGTTTCTTTGTGATTGCTGTGTCTCGTCACAGATGTTTTGGTTCACGTTGTCGTTATTGTATCTTGTTACCGTCGATTTGATTCTCCTTGTGGTTTTTGTGTCACATTATAATCGCTTTAAGTCTCTTTGTGGTTGTTTTGTCTCGTTGTAGTCGTTTTGAGTTTTTTCGTAGTTTCTTTGTCTCGTTACAGTCGTTTGGGTCACTTTGTGGTGGATTTGTTTTACTGTTGTTGTTATGGGTCATTTTGTGGTTGTTTTTTCTCATTCTAGTCGTTTCGAGTCTCTCTGGAATTGCTGTATCTCGTTATAGTCGCTTTGAGTCACTTTGAGGTGGTTTTCTCATTACAGTCATTTTGAATCTCTTTGTTTTTGTTTGACTTTTAACTGAGCTCTTTGACTTTCCAACATGAAATATTAAGTCATTTCAAACAGAGGCAGTGGCCCGGGAGCCTCCTGACTATTTGGGTTCCTGGGCTTGTGCCCAATAGGCCTGTTTAGTAATCCATCCATGATTAATCCCTCTGCCAGCTCCATTCAGTCTGAATGTCCTGAAGAGCTAAATGTCAGGGAAGGATAAGCATACGGCGAGAAGTGTCACTGTACACTGTACACTCTAAACAGCCACCTATTAGTCCCCCCCAACCCCCCACTCATATGAGAAAGTCATTGAGCTCACCATGCAAAAAGGACACTCGAGCCATTCCAGACATATGAACGCTGACAGAGGAGATGGAGGAGAGTGTTTGACCTTGACAGTGCACTGCCTCCCCTTCGGTGAAATTGCCCTCCCTCCTTTTACGAAAAAATACTGCTCGTGCATCTTTGAAATGACACATAAGTCCGACCGAGAAAGAAATAAATGCAGCTCATTCATACAGAAAGGCTGAGATGGGTTCCGCTCTCAATCATAGCAGCTGGCAGGACCATGCATCTCGGCGACATTTCACAAATCTGCGGAAAAACAACAACTTCCGCCACTCGCGGAGCAGCGGGGTCATGTCTGTCAGCTCCATCGTCTCGTGCCCAACCCTGGGGTAGGCCTCGACCTGCTGTCCCAGAGGGCAGACCCAGACTGACAAGCACAGAGGAGACAGACAGCGAGGCAGACCCGGAGAGGAACCTGTCGCTATGCTCATGCAGCGGCAGCTATCAGGCGCCACAGTGACACCGCCCTCCCCGTCCGGCTCGGCGTGCTCAGGGGGAAAAGCCAGCATATTTTTCTCACTTCCACAGGCAGCCTTCATTTTCCACACGACTGGAAACTGGACATTGTCATCTGTTATTGAGTTTTCTGGGCTGCAGTGCCTATCTCTGTCTGGGAGATTCAATGCGGGGCTTTCTGTTCTGCGATGGGCCATTGAGTCTCACCTGAAGATTGGCTGTTAGTAGATGAAAGCACCATCATTCTTCCATTTTATTCAATGTGTTGTTTTAATGGAAAGAGGCTCGTAACATCGCTCTACGGTCCCTATAAAGACCAATGTTATAATACCACTCAGTAGAAAAATACCCTTTAAGTGAAAACTCTCTCACGATTCGTATTAATTACAAATATGAAAATAGTTGTTTGTGAACTCAGTATTCAGTAGATTGTCCTTTGGCAGTAGTTACAACCTTGAGTCTATGTGGACCGGTCTCTGCTTTGCTGCAGTTATACTTCATTCTTCTTTGCAGCTCTGTCAGGTTACATGGGGACTGTGAGTGAAGAGCCTTTTTCAAGCTACAAAGTCTCAGTTGGATTGAGATCTGTACTCAGCAACTTACAGTACATTACCGTTCTCGCTGGAGAAACACGCTGCAGCGACCACGTTTGACGTCGGGGATTGCATGTTCATGATGACGCACAGTGTAACATGCCGCTTTGTCTGATGGCCAAAAACCTCCGTTGTGGTTTCATTCAGACTATAGAACCTTCTTCTAGCTGACCTCAGAGTCTCCCGCATGCCTGGAGCTCAGAGGTCATGTGAGTTTTCTTTTTAGGAGGGAGTTCTCATGCACCTCTTCCACTAAGCTGTGACTGGTGAAGCACCTGGCCAACTGCTGTCGTCTGCAGTCTCTCCGATCTCAGTCTCTGAAGCTTGGAACTCAGGCTTGGAAGTTTTCACAGGTCTTGTGGTCGACAGCTGTGCCATACCGATTCCACTTCTTAAAGATGAACGGTATTACTGCTACATTGAATTATGTGGCTTCTTAAAAGCAATCAGCTGCACCAGTGATGATTTTATAGGCTGCCTTCAGTCACAAATATGACATGGCACGCAGAGAAACAATCCAACTAACCCATTAATGCCCCCCCCCCGGCATCAATTCAAGCCATTAAGATTCGATGTGCCAATGATGGAGCATTACAAAATAAACCTTGACAGACAGTTTAAGATCCAGTGGATGAATCAACATAATAAAAGAGCAGGACATCCATCATCCACCTAATTACCTTTCAGGCCATATTAGAGATTGTCAACAAAAAGGTCAAGGTTGCTTTGGCACCAGTGCTCGTCCTCAACAACATATGCAGGAGGGTGGTCATGTGTTTTTGATGCTTTGTTACCTCACGGTTTTCCTTTAACCTGGGGACTTTTCACATCCGTTGCTGTCAGTCAAGAGCGTAGGTTTGCAGTTGGATGGTATTTTGGGAGGGCAGAATTGTCCCAATATTTGAGCGAACTTGTTTGCATTATATTTGAAGTTGTGGCGATACGTGGACTAACTGTTTTATCAGCGCACAACAACGCCACCCTAGGAGTTGCACCTAGAGATTCACTTTCCCCTGATCTGTATCAGGGTACCAAAGACACTCAGGTTCATTATACAAATGAGCAGGAGACGTGGTTCCAATACAAAATTATCTTTATTCTGCCACACAATGCACTGTTTACAGTTTATACACGAAATCTAAGAGAGCCGTTATACATTTAAAAAGAGGAGGACTGCGGCTTACCAGTGGCGAGGTGGACCAGCGCAGGTGAGGATCCCGAAAGAGGAGGCACCCCGATCACCCGTGTACACAACACTCACACACACAACCACACGTGAGGGTCTCAACCCGGGGCACACCAAACGACACAGCACACAAAGGGAGACACCACCACCTGGAAGCACCAACCCCACCACCTTGGCTTAGCAGCTCCTACTCGGACAAAGAACACAATTATAAAAAGGCTCTGGTTCTTAAGAAAGGAAACAAAACAAAAATAAGCAAAAAGGAAACCAACAATAGTTTGGGTTGGCTGATCAGCCACGGGGGGTGATCAGTAACCCAATCTATACACACTAAAAGCCAATTGTGGGCCTTCACATCCGTTGGTCAGACTACACGAAGTGAATAGCTCAGGCTAAAAAGAGGTGGTTCATTAAAACAAGGGTGCTGCTAACAACAGCACAAGACAGGGGCGCAGTGCTGACAACAGCAGCGTCAGACTCTGTAGGCGACACAGCGCCGGTCAAAGTACGCCAATCCCGTAGGCCAATGCAGTTAGTTGAACCAAGGCCATAGACAAAACACCGGTACACAAAACAGCAGCGTCCTTAATTTACGCAGGGTTAGCTGTAGCCGCAGCTCTGGCGGCGTTCCGCTTGAACCCAACCAAAAGTCCCCTGTAATACAGGATAGCAAAAAATGAATAAAAGGATAATTAACACAAAGTATATAAACTATCAGAATAAAATCACCTTACCGATCAGGCAATGTGCGTCGGCTCCAGAAGGGGGGGAGGAGGGCATGTAGCGTAGCTACCGGCAGCTATACAAGCAAAGCACTGTCACTAACAGAACACGAGTATATTTAAATCAGGACCCAATCGAGACTCACCGACAGCTCCGCAGGTGAATCACCTGTGCAGGACGAGGGGAGCCCCAGAGATAGTCTGCACAGCGGCGGATGTCCAGCAAACCGGAAGCGGGACACGCGTTTGACGTCAGGAGGGAGCAGAGGGGATCCCTGGCGCATTTATGCGATGCCCGCCCACTGCGATTGGCCCGGTAATTAAAGGGACACCGATGCTCCCTTCTGCTACATTCTACCCCTCCTTCTTGCATCGCCGCCCCGACGATGGAACAGACAAGACTAAACTTAGTTTGAACTAACTCCAGGGCCTGAACACAGCAAACATTGCATTAGACACCGGACCAGGGGGAGTTGCAGGCCTGTCTGTGATTCTCTCCACTGATCTGGGAAGATGGTGCACATTAGAATGCTGACCAGCAGTTGACCGTATGGTCCGACGTACGGCCACAGCACCACCATCATGTGGACTGGATAGTGGGCCAGCCCAGGAGGCAGATGGTTTATTCGTCCTCACGATAGCGGGAGCCACTACGGGGTCTGGCACAGTGGACACCGGGTCGAATGGTGGGTGTAGCAGCCCCAAGGTGGTTGGTGTCGCTGCAGTTGGTCTAGCAGATGTCAAGATAGGGGTTGCTCGAAGACATTCCTGCTGCTGCAGCATCAACAGATCACCATCGGATGAGGACTCGTCCTCAGAGAGTGGCACGTCCATGGAACATGGGCTACTGGTGGAGCCACGACCTGGGGAGTCAGCTCCAACCACGGCTTTTAGCCGGTTCCGATGGACTTGCTTGATCTTACTGTGGTCATCCACCGGTGCAATGGTGTAAACTGGGCCACCATCCTTAGGTGCCTTCAGGACTCTATGCACCACAGGACACCACAGATCCTGGATTTTATGACGTCCCCTCACACTAAAATCCCTCAACAATACCAATTGACCTTTCCTCAAAGGCGCAATTCGAACATGCTGGTCATAGTTTCTTTTGCGACGCTCGGCCGCCAACCTCAACCTCTCCCTAACTCCCTCAAAGGCTACCTGCAGCCGAGTCCGGTGCTCCTGGATCCACTCGTGGACGTTTCCCTCCACCGGATCCTGAACTCTGCCCAGCAGGAAATCGACCGGCAGCCTGGGTTCTTGACCAAACATGAGGAAGAAGGGGGATTCACCAGTGGCCTGATGGGGAGTGGTGTTATAACAGTATAGGACCTGTGGCAGGCAAGAATTCCAATCTCTCTTTCGAGAGACGGGTAGTGTGCGCAGCAAGTTGTGGAGAGTTCTATTGAACCGCTCACATTGCCCATTACCGGCCGGATGGTAGGCGGTGGTGCGAGACTTTCCAATGCCGTAAAGACCACACAGCTGCTGGATCAGGGAACTTTCAAAGTTGCGGCCCTGGTCTGAGTGTATACGGGCAGGAACACCAAACTTGAAGAACCACTCTGCGACCAAAACCTGTGCCACTGTAGAGGCACGTTGATCACGGGTGGGAATAGCCAGTGTATATTTACTGAAAACATCTGTCATCACCAGAACATTTTCCAATCCATTATGGGCAGGTTCCAACACAGTATAGTCAATGGCTACAATCTCATTAGGACGGGAAGCCAATAAATGCCCCAAGTAGCTACGAGTGGCTGGCTGGGTGTCTTTGGCCACTTGGCATCTTTCACAGGTCTGACACCAGTCTGCCACCTCAGAAGACATACCTGGCCAGTAGCAGCGAGCTCGCAAGAGCTCCAACGTTCTCTCCACACCTTGATGACCGTGCTCCTGATGAACCCCTGTTAGAACCTCGTTCTTTAAGACAGCCGGCAGCAGCAGTTGGAACGTTGCTGCTGCACTATCAGGGCGGAAGATCCGACGACAAAGGACCCCGTTCTGATCAACCAGGCGGTCCCATTGTCGGAGCAGCACCAAGGCGGGCTGAGATAAATGTTTCCGCTCCTCATGGTTAGGACGCTGCTTCTGTCTCCAGAACAACGAGACTGCCTGGATAACTGGGTCAGCCTGCTGGAGAGAACAGATGTCAGACAGTGTGCGATTAGGCAAGACCATGACCGCAGCCTGGGTTGCCTCAATCTTCCCCAACTGCAATGCTCGCTGTAACGGTTCCGGAAGCAAGGTGCCAGGGACCATGGCTTCCATGTGCTGCTCACCTGGTGGATGCTGCCGGGAAAGGGCGTCAGCGTTCCGATTGCTTTTCCCTGACCTGTACTTTAACTCAAAGTCAAAGGATGCAAGTTGGGCCGCCCACCGCTGTTCGGTCGCACCCAGTTTAGCAGACGACAAGTGGCTCAATGGATTGTTGTCGGTGTAAACAAGGCACTTTTGACCCAGCAAATACTCCCTGAATTTCTCGGTCATGGCCCACTTAAGGGCCAAGAACTCGAGTTTCATCGAGCTATAGTTCGACATATTGCGCTCAGTGGGTCTCAGACCTCGACTGGCGTATGCTATCGGTCTAACTTTACCTCCGTGCTCCTGTGAGAGCACCGCGCCTAGCCCGCCAAAACTTGCGTCCACCTCCAGAATGAAGGGCAAGGAGAAGTCAGCATAGGCCAGGACAGGTGCAGTGGTGAGTTTGGCTTTTAACGCACCAAAGCTACGCTGGCACTCCTCTGTCCACTTCTCAAGAACGTCTGACCCTGCCCTCCTTCTGGCCTTGGTGCCTCCTAGCTCGGCTACCAGCTTATGGAGAGGGGCTGCCAGCTTGGCAAAGCCCTCCACAAAGCGACGATAATAGCTGGCAAACCCCAGAAAAGACCGCAACTCAGCTACTGTAGAAGGCGGCTGCCAGTTAGCCACCACCTCGATCTTGCTCGGATCGGTGGAGACACCCTTGTCCGAGATGACATGACCCAAGTAATGCACTTCCTGCTGGAAAAATGCACATTTGGAGAGTTTCGCCTTAAGACCCTCCTGCTGAAGCCGACCCAGCACCACCTCCAGTCTCTCCAGATGCTGTTCTACTGAGGAAGAGAAAACCACAATGTCGTCAAGGTAGAGAAGTAGTGACTGGCACTGTTGGTCCCCGAATAGGCGCTGCATTAACCTCTGGAAGGTGCTGGGGGCGTTGCAGAGCCCAAAGGGCATGCGGTTCCACTCAAACAAACCAAATGGGGTGCAAAATGCTGTCTTGGATCTGTCTTTCTCAGCCATTGGGACCTGGTTGTACCCACTGGCCAGATCCATGGTGGAAAACCAGCGAGCACCTGTCAGTGAATCCAGGGATTCCTCGATACGCGGTAAAGGAAACGCATCCTTTCTGGTCTTGCTGTTAAGTTGGCGGTAGTCAACGCACAGGCGCAGACTACCATCCTTCTTCCTTACCAGAACGATGGGGGAAGCATAGGGACTGCTACTCTCCCTGATTACCTGCGTTTCCAGTAGCTGATTGATGTGCTCTTTTACTACCTCGTACTCTGATGGAGGGATACGCCTGTAGCGTTGTCTTACAGGGATGTCATCCAAGAGCGGAATGTCATGCGCCATCAAGTTGGTACAACCCAAATCACCCTCATAAGCAGAGAATACTGAGGAGTACTTCCCAAGAAGGGACCTCACCTGATCCTTCTCTTCAGCGGACAGTGAAGACAGGTCAATGGCCTCCAGCTGTTCATCCACCGTTGGACCAACAGACTGAGATGCCACTGTGGCTACACTAGATGACCTCTCTGTAACTCCTGTGGGCAGACTGACAACATTCACAGTATCCAAGGTGCCCACAATTGTGCGGGGATAAAGCAACACATCAGTGGAGCCTACATTAACAATCGGTATGTAGGCTGTGCCCCCTATCACACGGACCAGGGCAGGTGACGCAAGCAATCCAGCAGGTAAGCCAGTGTCAGAGGGCTCGAACAACACAGTGGCACCACAGTACTGCTCAGCACATGTAGCCGCCACTACCTGCATCATGCCACCTGGGATACGACAAGCCTTCTTACCCCGGATCTTCACTTTTCCTGCAGCGCCCAACGGGGCCTGCACACTGGCACGATAGCACTTTTGCAGCGCCTGCACGAGAGACTCTGGTGCCCCAGATACTGGGGGAAAGTCAAACAAAGCTTGGCCATACTGCCCAAAGAGCTCTCTGTAGCACCTGCGAATCACATTCATCCCCAACACACCAGACACCGAACGGGACAAATCACCCGGGGGGTCCTTTACGACTAACACACCACAGCGTGGCATCAATTTGTCACACAGCCCCACATCTAGCTCCAGGTAACCAATGTAGGGAATGGGCAACCCATTAGCGGCTCTAAGCTCCAGCCAGTGACAAGATTGGAGTCGTTCTTGACCCCACGGCTCGAAGTGCTGGAGGAAGAAGCTCTCTGTGACAGTAGACACCATGGATCCTGTATCCACCAAGCAAGGCACCTTAATTCCACCCATGTCCACATCAACATGTGGACACGAGGACATCAACTTTGAGGCGTCCGCCGCACCACACAAAACAAACCCGGAGCCAACCGAGGGCCCAACCGAACTGTGGCTCTGCAGTCCGGTGGGTGCTAGTTTTCCGAAGCCTGAGCTGAATAGGGCTGCCTACCAGATGGTGGCGGGGCCTGCGAGGATGGAGGGTGGGGAGGGATGCGAAACCCGTCGCACTCTCTGGCAAAGTGACCAGGCTGTTGACAGCGCCTGCATATGATGGGGCCCTGACGAGGTGCACGATTGCGCGGTTGGGAGTTCTGTAACAGAGCAATGCTTTGAGTAAGTTGATCTAGCTGTTGTTGCTGCTTCTTCAACATTTCAAGCATCTCGGGCAGCTGGGGTGAGTTAACCATCCCCGGAGAACCACCATGAACGCCGTACTGTGTACCAAGGACAGAGGGCACAGAGTGACTTCGGCCTCTCATGCTACCTGGCAAACCCTCCTGTTCCCACCTAATTGCCTCCCCCCTGACGTCAAGCAAAGTTGCGGTCGGCTTCCCACGGACAAACTGTTTTAAGCCACGGCGGAGTGCACCATCTAGAACGTGCTCCACAAATTGGTCTCGCAACAACACTTCAGCATTTAGCATCTCGCTAGGCGCGCGCTGTTTTACAGCCTCCATACTGCTCATCAAGGCGAGGGAGAACTCTTGTAGGGTCTCGCCATCTTGTTGTCGTCTAGAAAAGAAGGCCTCCTGTAAGGCTACATATGACTCGAAGCACCCGTACACCTCCTGTAATGCAGCAATTATTTGGTCTGGATCCCCTCGTTCTGCACTAGAGCGAAATTTTATTTCCTCCCGTGCCTCTCCTTCTAAGTGATCAAATAAAAAGAATGCCTGATCGGAATTAGATAACCTTCGTGCCCTCATACATGCCTGCACCTCCTCAATCCACTCATTCAACCCTATACCTGACCGTCCTCTAAACATCAGGCATTTCCTGTCTCGGGGCATGAACACTAGCCTCTCTGTGACAGGGGCACTGGTAGTGACAGGAGCATTAGGTGGCACAGAAGTAGAGAGCATATCACTAGAGCCAGGGAGGGTGGAAGCCTGTTCCTGGCGCAGTCTCACATTATCTGCTGTCAACTGGGCAATTAAGTCCCTCAACTCTTGCAGATCTTCCGCCATCACTACAAATTGGTCAGGGAAGGAGGACTCTATACTGGGGTGGAGTAGCACTGAAGGGAAGGAAAAAAACTAAAATAGGCTAGCTGAACACCTTACCAGAACCCGCTACATTCAGAAACCCAAAGAACCAACTGCTGTTTTGCTTTCACCAATAAATAAAAAGTACACAATTAAACACACAATACCCCAAATAACATTTACTCAAGGAAACAAAGAAAAAAAATGGAACACACGTCTCTGCTTTCAAAAAGTAGACCCTGCCAACAACGCCAAATGTGGCGATACGTGGACTAACTGTTTTATCAGCGCACAACAACGCCACCCTAGGAGTTGCACCTAGAGATTCACTTTCCCCTGATCTGTATCAGGGTACCAAAGACACTCAGGTTCATTATACAAATGAGCAGGAGACGTGGTTCCAATACAAAATTATCTTTATTCTGCCACACAATGCACTGTTTACAGTTTATACACGAAATCTAAGAGAGCCGTTATACATTTAAAAAGAGGAGGACTGCGGCTTACCAGTGGCGAGGTGGACCAGCGCAGGTGAGGATCCCGAAAGAGGAGGCACCCCGATCACCCGTGTACACAACACTCACACACACAACCACACGTGAGGGTCTCAACCCGGGGCACACCAAACGACACAGCACACAAAGGGAGACACCACCACCTGGAAGCACCAACCCCACCACCTTGGCTTAGCAGCTCCTACTCGGACAAAGAACACAATTATAAAAAGGCTCTGGTTCTTAAGAAAGGAAACAAAACAAAAATAAGCAAAAAGGAAACCAACAATAGTTTGGGTTGGCTGATCAGCCACGGGGGGTGATCAGTAACCCAATCTATACACACTAAAAGCCAATTGTGGGCCTTCACATCCGTTGGTCAGACTACACGAAGTGAATAGCTCAGGCTAAAAAGAGGTGGTTCATTAAAACAAGGGTGCTGCTAACAACAGCACAAGACAGGGGCGCAGTGCTGACAACAGCAGCGTCAGACTCTGTAGGCGACACAGCGCCGGTCAAAGTACGCCAATCCCGTAGGCCAATGCAGTTAGTTGAACCAAGGCCATAGACAAAACACCGGTACACAAAACAGCAGCGTCCTTAATTTACGCAGGGTTAGCTGTAGCCGCAGCTCTGGCGGCGTTCCGCTTGAACCCAACCAAAAGTCCCCTGTAATACAGGATAGCAAAAAATGAATAAAAGGATAATTAACACAAAGTATATAAACTATCAGAATAAAATCACCTTACCGATCAGGCAATGTGCGTCGGCTCCAGAAGGGGGGGAGGAGGGCATGTAGCGTAGCTACCGGCAGCTATACAAGCAAAGCACTGTCACTAACAGAACACGAGTATATTTAAATCAGGACCCAATCGAGACTCACCGACAGCTCCGCAGGTGAATCACCTGTGCAGGACGAGGGGAGCCCCAGAGATAGTCTGCACAGCGGCGGATGTCCAGCAAACCGGAAGCGGGACACGCGTTTGACGTCAGGAGGGAGCAGAGGGGATCCCTGGCGCATTTATGCGATGCCCGCCCACTGCGATTGGCCCGGTAATTAAAGGGACACCGATGCTCCCTTCTGCTACAAAGTCATAGCAGCATGCTGGCATTTGATGGGCTGAAAGGGAGGAGGCCATCTGAAGGCTCACGTCACTTATATTTACTGCCAGACATGGAGGAGGCGAGATCAGTGTGCTTCAGTTATTTTGACTCGTTTGGAACGAAGCTCATCATGAGTTCAATCAGGAATCTTTATGCTTCAGAATGTTCTCTCTCTGTCAGAGATCGTGAGAGGAAGCTCTCATTAGATCTTGCCACAATCTCAATGAACCAATCATGTCGCTGCTGTCATACTTTAAAGCTGTTCCCCTCTCTATTGCAGACAGCTGTCATTTGTTTTGGCAAAATCGTCGATCCTTATGATCAGAAGTGTTTTGGTTGTCCTCCGATGAAGGGCAGCGTACAGGCGCACCCTTAAACTTTGTAGGCTGGATCCGTCCCCGTTGTTTTAAAAAGCTAAATAAATTATTAGCATGACGTCATGCAGCTAGCCAAACCTGTCTTGTGTACAGCTAGTACAGAAGCTCCGCATGTACTGCTTCCCTTTCCCGCGAGTCTGCTGTCTGATTGTGAGGTCAGGCTGATCTGATATCAGCTCTTTGGCTGCAGAATCTCCTCAAAGTTCTCCTCTCAAACTGTAGAGACTTCTCCTGACGAGAACGAGCAGCGAGGGGGGCCTGATCGTTCTGGCCCCAAGCTGAATCTATTTGAGGGCGCTGATTGGCTAAATTGTATGTCACTCATTTATATCTTGAATCAGCAATTGGCTAAACTGCTTCATAGACCCGCCTCTTTTGGGCCAAAACGATCAGGCCCCCCAAGCTGCGCGTTCTCAGAGTGTCGTGCACACAGGCGGAGAGGACGAGCAGGAAAAGCATATATTTTGCGCAGATATCATATTTTACACACATTACTGGGTACATTCCATCGTTCAAAAACACAAATATTGACAATTTGTATAATTTATGATTATTATAATTTTTTTTTTCTTTTCGTGTGGCTCATGGTGGGGCCATGCCCCATGGCCCTCTATTGACCAGCCGCCACTGCTTTCAAACATGGTTCTGTGTCTGATACGGACATATGCGGGATATGATTTGAATGTGAAGAACGTTTTGAACATGAGCAGAAATCTTGCTGACCAGAGGTTTATAAATTAATACAAATTAATTAAAGCATAATTAAGGTGAATAGGTGCCAGATGCCCATTGAAAGAGGTTACTTCCCCAAACCAAAATAATAATTGCTTAACGAAATGCATGTAAGGTTGCATCTTGATAAGCAATGATTGTGTTCTGCATGAAAATTAAAAAACCTGTGTTGTGTTCAGGTGTGCTAAATCAACAGTAAACCTTTGCTTTCCAGGAATATGATACTCTCAGCCATCATGTCAAGCTTGTGGATTACACATGTGGATTTTAACATTTTTTTTATTTTAGCTGAACGTCACAATGCCCCTCAGTTGATTGGTTATTCAGATCACCTGTTGGGCAGGGTGCAAGGGACTGGCTCCTAATTAAGAATTGAGAGCAGCTTGAGGCATTTACCCTCTTAGCCAATCAGGGTGTGGCGATGCCCTTTCTTTGGGGCTGAAGAGAAGGGGAGAACTGCACACCCAGGCCATTCTGATCCTTACTCTACTTAACACAGTCCTCATTTCAGCAGATAGTGTCAGCCAGAAACTCTGGTGTTATGGCCCCAATGTTATGTCTTAACGTTTCTGATTGAGGGTGATTATGAGCATTGAGAAACCTAGCTGAGGTAGATATTAAAGAACACATTTCAATGCATCAGGGCAGACCTTAATGCTATTTGTGGAAGACTTTGTGCTTGCCTCTCTTTAACCCCTTTATACAGATTTCCTTATTGTTGAAGGAAGGCTGTTGTGAGAGTTCTTTTCCAAGTAAATAACTTCCCAAACAGCTGAAATCTGGTGAATCATTCGCCACATAATAAACCCTTTGCTTCTCCTTTCAGAATTTAACCAATAAAGTCTCTTTTGATGAGTACATGTAGAGACTAAGAATTTAATGCATTTTATAAGTCAAACTATTAAGCACCACGTGTATATAAACCATCGGAGACAAGGAGTGTCTCATTCGCCAATGATTATTCAAAAGTGCAAATCTCTTGGGTCAACAAACTCAAGCAAATCCCACTAGGACTAAGCTCATAGGACTTGACTTGGTTTCAATCCCTGTTGGCACACATGTTTGCAGTGGGACTGGAGTGGTGAAAAGGAGGAACGGTATGTCGATGATAAGCCGACCAATTCCCCCAACGCCGATATCTAGCATCCCAGGTACACCCACACCCGTACCATACCTTCCAATCTTCGTCGTGCAGCCCAGTTTTTGTCTTTCCTTTTTTTAATCCAAGCCAATTTCTTGGCTTCTTTTTTTCAGCTGCATTTGACGAGGACTTGATTGCTTGTTGGAGAGAGTGACTTCTTCCCCATTGTATTCAACATACTGGCCATAAATGTAACAAACCCCCTGCATACCACTTTTACAGGGAAAATCCACAGGACCATGTCTCACCTGAATTGTGCACAATATCTGGGGGATACACAAACCTTTTATCTGAATCCTTGTTCATTTTCTAATCCAGACCTGCCTGCAGAATAAATGCATCCTAAAATGTTATCTGGTGCTCTGGAATTTGGCCTGCTGGTAAGCAAATGGTGTGAAGTGGACATTTCCTGTCTGTTTTTGGGGAAAGCCTCTGTTCCACGATTGAATCCAGTTGCCTGAGAACTTGGTTATGTGTATTTCCCTTGGGCGAGGCTCGTGGTGCATCCTGTTAGTGCCCTTGTGATGGACCTCTGGAACTGTTCTTCTTACGATATGGAATACGTTATGCTTTATTGTCTCAAATGGGAAGTTTTCTTGGATTTAAATGCTAAAAGCACGCCCCTCTACCTCCCGCTCATCTGTTGAAGTGTCGTGAAAATGCAGTATGGCGTACATTATAGGGTAGGACTTGAGTTTTCAGTTTGCAAACAGTATTTTTAGCCTTTTCAGTTTGTGCAGTTGTAGCTCCAGTCAAGCACTGGATGATTCAGTCATTGAATCTTTTGAACAAATCTTTCTTTTTAATGGACTGAATCAAGTGATTCACTACAAAGAAAAATAACTGCTTTGCCCATCACTCTGCAAAACTGTTTAAGTAGTAGACATTATTATAGCCAAGAACAATAGTGACAAAACATCACCAGCAAAGCTAATTTTGGAAAAACATACTACTTCTCTTGTGAGCTTCCATGTTTCTCTTCATGAATAATCTATATGCTGTGTGCAGACACTCTCGATTATTCAGCTTCCCACATCTTGAGCTCTCTGCTTGCACAATTCAATGGTCTGCAGAGGAGAAGGCTGATAAGCAGGTAGAGGAACTGAGGAGGAGAAGGCTGTCCGGGGGCAAAGCAGACAGATGGCAAACAGTCAGGAGAGGCTGAGACGAGGGAAGGAAGAGGGGGGGTTGAATAGGAGGCTTACCAGGGTGGAAATCTAGCAGCTCTCATTCTGTTTTCGCGAGAGGTATTCACCGTCTGCAGCCACAGTGGAATTACAAACAATGAGTTGTTTCATATAGAAAAGAAACCAGGTCATAATCAAAGCACAAAGCAGTTACAATCGGCAGTATCAATGCATGCAATCTGGACAATACAACAGCTTATGGTGAAGACTGCAACCCTGTCTCCTACACATTATGTCACCAACTCATTTAATTAATTTCTTCCTCCTTTGAACCTTCACTGGCTAAACATTGTGTTGACAGGAACTGTGACGTTTCCATATCACAGCAGGGTTGATGGTGGGCCGTAGCTAGCCTTCACTGCAGTAAGCGCTGCCTCCCATTCAGTTGTGGAGATGGAGATAAATGGCGGTTTAAAATGTTTCTGAGGAATGTGAGTGGAGTGGGAGAGAGGAGGACATCGCGGCTATGATTTGATCATGGCAGCCAGACCTGTGAGTGCATTCCCGTGTCCAACACCTTGGATTACAGCCCTCAGGGTCATTAGCAGAGCTGCTGCGGGAGTGTCTGAATTGGAAATCTATTCATCTGCTTTCATCATATTGATTTGTGGTGGCTGCCCCCCCCCCCTCCCATACTCTTCTTACAGCAGCAGAATACAGTTACTGGTCAGTACAGGAAGCAAACCAGCAAGCCCCGACAGCGCTTTGTAAGCCCCCTTTTAGGTCTCATGAACTCTTTCCCTACTTGTGCGGCGACTAAACTTCACACATGGAGAGAACAAAGCCCCACCATTCGTCTGCGTCGACGTATCCCGGCACGCCGGCAGTCGGCTGCGTCGCCTTGCTTCAGTGCACAGCGAGTGCAGTGAGGCTGGGAGCCATTTCCAGCCATCTCCGAGAGCGTTAGCGACTCTCACTCCCAGTAATGAGACTATAAATGGAGCTGCCTGGCTTCTCTTCCCCGCTGCATTCACCTCTTAAACACTGTTCCTCTCCTAATATATTGGGATGATGATGGTGTCACTTTCCTGCTATGAGGCCAGTTCTACAGTATAAAAGGCTTTATCAGGCGCTGATGCAGTAAAAACACTGCTGCTATTTGACTTTATGTGTTTAACTGGTAGGTGAGGTGCGATCCCAGTGCGTGCAACCTGTAATATCGGTTACTGCTTCTGCTGTTCATGAAGCTGAGTCAATATGGTGTTCTTGTTGCGTTGAACATTCTCAAAAGAGTGATTAGAAAAAAGTAGAATAAACTTGCAGATCCTGGTTGAGATGGCGTTCTCCAGTCTATGGGCAACCATCCCACAGCTGCTACATTAATACAGCAACCCCGGTGGCACTTCTCAGTAACTGCAGTTTACAGGTCAGAAAATACTCTAAGTAGCCCTTTTTATTGTTGTGCTAGCAGCTAAATCAAACATTTTTTCGACCGTGTTCGTGGTATATTTATTTGTGCTGTAAAACGAGGTTTTCAAGAGAGTCGGTAGGTGGAAATAAATGCCAGCTGCATGGCGGTTGCCCCCGCTGCTTCCGACAGACGGAACTCAATTCAGCTTAAGTGTGATTCCGCTCAGACATCCTGCCGCGCCGCGTCCTCCTGCTGCTGATGATAATGGGACGTCGGGCCCTTATTGGCCTGTCAGATGTTACAGATGTGCTATTCCCTCCTTTAGGTCACCCCTAGGCTCCAACAGCTGCCTCCGCCTGCTCGCCCCACCTTCCCCCATGTCCTCCCACGAGGGCGAGCACTTGAACGCCAGCCAAGCCAGCTCGGCCCTCCCGGTCAGTGGCTCCCGCATCCGCCCGTTGCCTTGGGCAGGCGCATTTACGACGGACACACATCGCGGGGAAGCATCGCCACTGCAAAGCGTTTGCTAATCAAAATCCTATTACTGTGCTTTTTTTTTTTTTTGCCTTTGATTTCCCCAAAGTCTCTCAGACTGGCGGTTTTCAGGCGCCAAGACTGATAGGGTGTGGCAGGAAGCCGCTGGCAGTAGGTGATGAATCAAGGGGATGTACGAGCCTGTGTGAGCTGTAATTTTATTAACCGCAGCCCGTGATGGATCATCCTCTCCTCACTCTACCACCCAAAATAAATGTCTGCTGCATAAACAAGCCTTGGAAAAAAACAACAACTCAGGAGCAAGGTGACGTGGTTGTTAACATTGTGCTCAATTTCCCGCTGTCTAATGAGCAAACAACAGTGATGTGATCCATTTCCAGGAGCCCGGCCTTGATATCCAGGGGAATTATGGACCTTTTGTAGCAGAGTGTGAACTGATACTTTGGCTTCTTCTGTATTCCACCCTCTATCTCCTTTTTTAATGTGCCTCTTCATACATTCTACTTGTCAGCGTATGGAGACCGGTCCATTCCTCTCTCCCCGTCCAAAATACAATGCATCATTCTATCATCGTTCCTCGTGGATCGGCAGCAAGATATTCCACCAAGGTACAGAGCTCATTCATCTACTGCAGGGAGCTTTCAACTGCCCTTTTTACAAGAGCCAACTTCTTTTTCATGCATTTAAATGTCTGTATACTTTGTTCTCCAGTGTGCTTAAATCAGTCTTCTTGACAGGTGCAAATGTCAAACACGTGGAAATACTTTGCTTCAAAGCACAGGTATCATTACATTTCCCTGGGGGTTCTTTTCTCGGAAATCCCACTCGAAGGAAAGTTAAATTATTAACTTTGGTCGCCGGAGCAATTCACAGGACAATCGTCTCGAAGTAATATCGTGAAAGGAGGAGTATGACTGCAACCTCTGGTGCAAACGGAGCAGGAAAGAACTCCAGCCATACACTGTGCTGCTGCTCTCCTGAGCAGCAGCCAGCGCTATGCACACTGCCCTGATTTTCAAAATTAAATTTCAATTTGACCTCCCCAGCTCTTTGATCCTACCGGGAGCAATATTAATCTATGTCCTCACAGTAAGCATGGGATGTGGTTAGCCTAGGCTAGCATACAGACTGGAAGCAGGGGGAACGCAATAGACTGCTCTTCATGCGTGTATCACACTTCCTGGGTTGTAAGAAAACATTTCTGTAAACCACATAATACGTTGAATATCAATGTTTCTGAACCAAAAATACTTTTCACGAATACAAATCATCAATGCTACGTGGTCAACGCTGTGAAACGATTGGTTAGTTTAGTTTCGGTTCTACTTAGTTAAGGTTTGGAAAAAAAGATGAATGTATTCTAGCAACGCAACAGCGTAATGTTTTGTTTAATCGTACAATGGCAACATCTTTTCAGGACTGCAAAATCTCTCAAGGGCTTTCCCAGCCATATCATACCACGCATGCCATTACGTATCTCAAACCCGACCACATTACTTACATATGCAACGTGACATCATATACATACTGTATCATACATCAGACCACAAGGAATGGGCTCCTCGGTCCAGCTACAGAGCAGTGATGATGCATGGGCCTGGTTACTGGACCGGGCAGCAGAGGACCGGATGATAAATGGCTTACTGACGGCCTCCCTGAGACTGTGGTCGTTTGTGTTGCTCAACATTTACAGTGCAATTCATTTCCTGAATTAATGACGAGCCTTGACGGATATGCTCGAGTATACTAGGTGCACAGTGTAACAGATTTGAGTGTGTAAACCTTTTGCACGTGTAGAAGTCCAGTGAATGGAACTAAATCACCTCCTGAGCAGACTTCATTTGTTCTGTTCTTTTATCAAATCACCTCTGCAAGGATTTCTGTTTCATCAGCAATGCTGTCTAAGTCGAACCTTGTATCTATATTCTGTCCACTGCAGGTCTGTCCACTGCAATAAACATGAAACCTCTGCTTCTTTTGTCTCTCTCTCTCTCTTTTTTTTCATATTGCATCCCGCACACCTCTGCAGCCCAATGAGTGATGCAGTTGGGATGGGGTGCAGGGGCAGTGGGGAAGTTGTTTCACCAGAGGCCGGTGAGTTACGGCTGCAGCCGAGGACGTGACGAGGAAGAAGAAGAAGGAGAGCCATCACTTTATCTCTCCCGGGCCGGGGTCACAGGAGTCACAGGGGGCTATCATGCATGTCAGGGGCTCCAGTCTTTAATCACAGAGGAGACACTCTCCTACTTTTTTTCTTCGGTCGCCTCATTGCTTACCCCCAGATCAACCAACCAATCTGCCAGCTTCCTGTCCGAACGGCTGCTGAGTCAGCGAATGAATGGGTGTCTGAAGATTTGCCCGCCGGACCCTCTGTGATTACACCAGTGCCTCTCCCAGGCCTGCTGCTGTCACACTTGTGAGGGATCAGCCCACATTTACAGTACAAGTGGGGGACTGAGATCAGTGTGAGGTTCCTGGGCTGAATTATAAAGTTTCAGCCTTGATGTGGGCCGTTGGAGCACGTTTGCCATTGTCAGCCACCGTAGGTATCCAACAGAGCGTATATGTTCATTCTCATTGTCAAGTTTACTTTATCGTTTTAATAAAGTCCCCTTTGGGCTACCTTTTGTAAGCATACTAATAGTCCAATTCAGTCTATAGTTCAGATTTGTTATCTATATAGCTCAAATTCGCGGTTGGTATGTATTGTGGAATTAAATCTCAGCTTTATGGTCCCTATATCTTTTATTTTTTATTTTTAAAAGATGAATACAGGTCGCAGTCAGGCTTCCCTCCAGTTTGCAGCCTTCTGTGATATATTAATCATAATTCATAAGACCGGAAAGTAGCAAAAAAAGAGAAAATGAATGAAAGAAATTAAGCTCCGGGGTGAATTGTGTAGCCCCACCTTGCCACTACACAGATATCGCCATCACTATGCTCTGAGTCTTGCCTCTAATTGTTTTCAGGTGTTGCTGTGCATGGCTCATTTATTCCCTGAATAAATCACACGCGGAGCCGTGAAGTATTTTAATTGTGTACCGAAGCCTGGGGGCAACAGATTTGATGGATTCCCCTCATGCCAGGCAGCGTGAACAATGAGACAGCGGTGCCTCTGAGGGAGGAGATAACGCCATCTCACTCTTTAGGGATCCTCATTAGGAGCATTTAAATGTACAATGCAGGACATTTGAAATCCAGAGGCGGCATTTAACGTTGAGCTTCTCCTTGACCAGGCCTGATCCGAGCATGCCCGCCTGCTGTTGAGACTAATCTCCACCACCAACCCCGTCCAAGCCATTACACCTCCGGGTCTCGTTCAGCACCAAAATGTCAATTTACGCATTCGTCAAAGATGAGCACTCAGGGTAAAGGTGTTTAATTTCACATTAATGCATTAATTGTGTAAGACTCCTTCCCACAGAGCGTCGGTAAAACTGAAGGACGAATATATATATATATAGAGGGATTTCTCGGCACTCTGTTGTTTTTGGACCAGGCTATGTCTTGATTTGTTCATTGGAACATAGTGTAATAATGTGTGTGTGATCTCTGTGTTTTCGCTCCAACCTTCCTCAGTTCTGCAGTCCGGAGGTGAGCGCAGGTCGCATTAAATCAACCACAAACAGCGAAAGGTGGAGAAGAGGGAAGATGAAAACCTCCCGTGGCCTGGCTAAAAGAGCCTCTGTTTACTCAAGTGAATAGGGAATTAATCAGCACACAGTGTAAGGATGTGCTTGACCTCCTCACAATGATGAGCGAGAGCCTTGATTACATCACAGAACTGATAAAGGAAAAAGCTGTGTTCATATTGTATCATGTATCAAAACGAATCATTTAAAAGATAGACGGATCATGCATTTGGAAGTTGTCGGTTTTGTTTGGTTGGTTGAAAAACTACTTGTAGAACTTTCATCAAGCTTGGTGGAAGGGTGAAGCATGAGCCGAGGAAGAACCCTTGATGGGGCGAACACACTAATTCGTTTTTTAATTTTTGTAACATTGCAAGATAGAAGATTATCTGCGCTCTCCGGGTGCCCTTCTGATGTTAACAATGTGAAAGGTGTTGCTAGCAGTGATGAACCCTCAGAAAATGACCACTTTTCTGAGGGGCGTTTCAGCCTCTTTTGGCTATTTGTATTGGTTTTATGGAACACAACGTTTTTTATTTTTTAGTTCACTCTCAATGCCAATCTCACTGGTGGGCCAAAAGGAGAGTGAAATATGGACTTGCATGCAGTTGGTCAGAAACAAGACTCCAAATGAATGCAAATGTCGCTCTGTGCCTACTGGATGTGTGAATAGATTTGCTTTAACAAAGGGTAGCAAAGTCAGTGAATTGACTCAATAACACAGCAATAGATAATAAACATTTGCTAATATCAGCCACCAAAAGCTACAAGTCGTATGAATTAGTTAGGATGTGTGCAAGAAAACACTGGGCAGTCACAACTGATGTCAGAAATGTGGGGAAGGATCTGTTTAATCAACACATTCTCACTCCCAACTCGTCAACTACCGACACTACGTCGTAGTCCCTGTGACTCAAACTATGATGCATGCAGTGTTTACGCAACAGTAGTACTTTATTAGGTTGAGTCAACAAAAGTACTTTATTAGGTTGAGTCAACAAAAGTACTTGGTAAGGTTTAGATAACCAAAATACTTATTTTTTTTACCTGGTTGGTAATGTACATCGGCCTAACAAGAGTAAGAATAAAAAAGTCAGTCTTTCATATGTGTTATGGGAAAATATGTCATAGTCTTATGCTTTAGGATTGAAGAATGTAAGTCTTTAAAAGTGCAGGCACAAAACCTATTTGAGTAGATGATTCTATCAGTTTTGCATCCAGGTGTCTTGTTATCTGTTATCTTGTTATCTGTTTTCCTGTGCATTGTTTCTGTCTTCAAATACGGCGACACACAGAGGCCTTGATTACAGTATTTCCTTGATGGGCATCAGCTGAAGGGCATGACCCTCTTTAGGTATTCATGATGTGTGATGGTTCACAGGCTTATTCCGTCTCTGCATACTGTGACTTAACTCTTTAACCAGGTCACAGTGACATCAAAGGACGCATCTGACTGGGTGTATCCATGGTTTATTGTGGGGCAAACTGATAACAAAGGGATTTGTAAACAGGCCGTAAAAGCGCCTTCAGGGTATCGTAAAGACAGGACACTGTGCTTCAAAGGAAAACATCTGCCTTGACATCTTTTATTATCTTCTGTCTTCTTTTTTTGTATTCTTGTTTGCGAACCGAAATAACAGCATGCTGGTTGGGTATAAATGTCCATGCATTTAACTGTGTTATTCAGAGCACCTCCTGCAGATGACGTGATGTGTCTGTGGGACAGTGTTCTCTTTGCTTGCAAGCAAATAAATTGACTATTACAACTTTGATCGTTCATCCAGACTCTGTTTAATTTGACAATGATTTGATAACACTTTAACACTCTTCTCCCGACTATTCATAGAAATATTCCACAACATATGGGACACACAAATTGGTCTCCTGGGTTTGGTTGACCCATCCACTTTTTATACTAAGTCAGTTGCACTGACCTAATAATGACGCACGGTGTAAGTTTAAAGCGTTAAGGGTGCCCTGCATCTCGACCGGACACCAAGAGGCACTTACCAAGCTTTGGTATATGGCACTTTGCAGGTGATAACATTTTGTTTCGCCATTGATTTGACACTCCAGGAGAGCAATAGTGGTTTAGAAACACAGAGACGAGAAGGATGTGAAGGTACGGAGAGGAGGAATGAATACAGCTACCAATAACTCTCTCAATGTGCACATAGTTAGAGATTGATTTGAATGAAGGCAATGCGCTGACATGCTTTGGTCACTAAAGTGGAGACTCCATCAGTTAGTGCTGACAAGTTATCTCTTAAGTCATCTCTTTGCTGCAGAGGTACCTAGCTGACAGGTGAGGCAGTAAACTTTTATTTCTAAAGTGGAAAAGTCTTTCTTCTTTTTCAACGTGCAACTGAAGGAATATAGAGAATAGTTACTCATGCTACTTGCTCTGTTAAATGGCCTCATGCTGGAGCCCCAGAGACAAATTAAAAAGTGAAGTCACAGAATGAAAACGGGATGTAAAACTCATCAGAGTGACAGCCGCAGCCACGAGCAACCGTTTCATTCTCATACTATCTAACAGACGCGGCAGTGAGCTAACTTTAGAACAAAACCACTTTCTTTGTGGACGCCTCAATCAGCGGCGCTCTTGTGTTCCGTTTGAGTGTTACACAAGCGAGTCAAGTCAGTTGTGTCGCTCTTATCTGGATTTTTTTTTTTTGCTTTCTTTTAATATCTTCGCCGTGCCAAGTTTCATTGCGGGTGAACTGGGACAGATTCACTCATGGTGCTTAATCTGTTTTGGCAAGATTAGTTTCACAGCACTCGCATTTTCTAAGGTGGTTCTGACAGCGTTATTTAAAATTCTTATATATACGAGCTTTAAGATTGGAAACAAACTGCAGGCTTTTGCTGTCATCACTACAGCCTCGTCCCAAGGTTGTGCGGATTAGTGCTACATTGTCACCTCAAACGGGGCGCAGATGCTCCGGCGCAGACGAGGAAAATCTGCTGCAGCTAAAAGGAGATAGAGCGCGCACACACTGCTTTAGCACTCTGACCTAAATTAATCATTCAGAGCCCTGTGCTTCAAAATGCACCTCTTGCACTTAAAGCTATTGCAGTCGGTGCGGGGCAATGGCCTGTTTAGAGGAAAGCACCTGCTCTTCAGATCGCATTGTCTGCGCTGTAAAGGTCTGGGAAGCAAAATGCTGCTGGATCTCATTTCTGTGCTCGTGATGAAATGGCCATGCATGGCTCGCCGGCCGGCGAGGAGGAGGAGGCCCACGGTTCACTTATACCACATTCGGACCCGCTGAGCACTGCACATATTTGAAATGTCAATCCATTTGGTAATGTCAGTAGGCCTCAAAGAGCAGACTCGGCACAACAGGCAACTCACGCTGCTGAACATTAGCAGCCCTCTCCTCCGTCTTCCTTTTCCGCTGTTTACTAATCCCTCTCCGGAGCCGCTTGAGTCCAGATTACCAGCAGAAAGCGGGGAGCTGACCGGGCAGGCCTCAGACAGCTGCTCAGCCCTCTGAAGCCAACAGTGAAGCAAGCCATAGGGTTTTTTTTAATAAGCCCCAGCAGGACATTTACCTCAAAATGCCATGATATGTTAATGACACCCATGCAGAGAAGCTAATTGTTGGATCATTTACATCGGCGCACAGGAGAAAAGTCAATAATGAGATCAACGGGTGACCTCAGATGTCTGGATGCATGTGATGGTTAACCTCAGTGCTTTGATCCTCCATCTGTTGATGTAAAATGTTGTATTTCAAGATCATTTCATGTCTTATCAGTGCAATGTACTCGATCCAAGGACGATTTGCCACCTAGCTTTTAGGGTTGGCTGTCATTCTTACGATGGTTGGTATGTAGGCTTACCGCGCTAATTGTGTTCCTGGTGTCACACAGTGTTTGGGCATACACCCTTTATGTTACTTCCCCCCCCCCCCACTGTTGTTTTGATTGATTTTTTTTTTTTTTAATAGAAATAAAACCCATTCATTTTGTTAATTTTTGCATATCAGTGCCCATTTTCATAAAAAAACAGACTGTCGTTAAGAAAAATGTCAGCATAGAGGCAGCAGCAGTGTTGCAGCACATGATAGCAGGTGTCAGATTTCTCTTACCACGTCACGAGAGAGGGGAGAGTTGACCAACAAGGCGATGGCAGAGTTTGAGAAGTTGCCAAAGCAGAATGCCGAATTTAAACCAATAGCAGTCGTTTTGTTCGAGCCGTAAGCAATTTGTTGAGTTGCGCCTCTCAGATCGAAATCAGTGAAATTAAGTTCCCTCTGGTAAGTAGTGATGCAGTGTCCATTTCTAAGAATTGATGCATTTAACTTTAAAGTGTACAAAATTCTCTTTCTAAACGCATGAGTTATGCTGCGTTCACACCAAACTCATCGATTTTTTGACCACAAAATCTCGTCCAACGCGGCGCCGGTCGTGTTCACACCAAACGCCGCAAAATCACGTAGCGCCGGAGAGGGGGCGTGGTTTATCGACCTGGAAGCCGTTCACCTGGCCGCCATTTCTTTCCGCTATCAACCGTGAAAGGAATAAGGACAATTGCTGCTCTGTACGTGTTGTGGAAGTCCCTCAAACATCGGAATGCCAAACGGCGTCATGTCTGGTTCATAATATTGTTCAGAGAAAAAATCGACGCGTCCGGTGTGAACGTGGCTTTATGAGTAATCGTGTAGAATAATCATGATTACGATTTTTGCCATAATCGAGCAACCCTGATAGGCGCAACTTATAGACCTCAGCTACAAAGAGTAAGGGGAGGAGCCAAGGCTCTAATGTTGAAGATCAAAGTAAGCGCTCCACAGATATTGAGCATCAAGGATGAATACATTTTCTTGTAAAATGCCACAACCGCGTTGGCACAAGTTGATTAACCGCTGGGAACATTTCCTCACCGTGGCACCCCTCGCGGGAGCTTGTATTATTTTATTCGGTTTTGGATTTTCTTCTCTAAACCTAAAGCCTTAATCTAACCAATCGGTTCACAGCGTTTAACTATGTGGCATTGTGCATTTCTTTGTGCACATGCAACGTATTTCTGAAACACATTTTTTGGTTGAGCAACGTCAACAGTCATTGTATCCGGTTGGTGTACAACGGCAAGAAAAATGTCTGCTGACTCGGTCGCCACTAAGACGACGGCGGCGGTCACTGTGTTTGCAGATGCGGAAAAACGGCACCGGTTTACGGCGGACTTTCCTCCCGACTGAGCGTGACAGGACACCGCCACGCGCCGTGATATCGAAACGGGCTCGGCACGAGGAGCGGCAAATATGCTGACTCCAGCAACCCGGACACGGGGCGAGCATTTGCGGTTTTTGATTGCATTTATGGAAATCACGGTGCATGTTTTTTTTTTGAAAACAGTGCAAATGATAATGTGGGCCACTTTGCATTCAAACAGCAGAGCAATCCATCACTGCGCGAAGCCTGCGTGGCTCGAGACAAACTGGATTCAGACGGATGAGGAAGCCGAGCGCTGCATCAATCGCCCGGAGACACTTTATATAGCGGCGTGCACGGAAACAGGCACAGATCATAATAATGATCCGGCTTCTTCACAGTTGCAGCATAAAAATAAAGCGATATGACATTTGGGTTGAAAAATGGTTCAGTGCACTGTGTTTATGACTCTGAGTCAAGACGCTTGTGTGTGTGTGTGTGTGTGTGTGTGTGTGTGTGTGTGTGTGTGTGTGTGTGTGTGTGTGTGTGTGTGTGTGTGTGTGTGTGTGTGTGTTCCGATGAGCCTCGTCACCTCTGAGCTGAACCTTTTTTTACCTGCAGCTATGAAGACAAATGGTGTTTATTGTCATCTTTGCAAAGTTGGCCGTCGCTTTTCATAAGTCTCTGCTGTTGGCGCTGAGTTGAGACTCCGCGCTCTGTTTGCTTTATCATGACTTTGAAAGAAATTAACAAAGCAATCTCTACCCCTCTAACATATTTAACGACAATGACGGCAGACATTAATCTCTCAATTGCGGGTACGCGAGTGCACCCGAGGCCCTGCGCAGATCACAGAGACATATTTGTGGCTGGGTTTTCATTTGGTGCATCTCATCTGGCTTCTGACAGAGATATGAAAAACACGGAGGGCCAATAAGTTTCCCCACCGGGTCTGTTTTCCCTTCATTCATCTCATTAATCGAGGCAACGACGGCACTCTCAAAGTGACGACTCGCTCGGCGAGATTAGAAAGGGCTGCCGTTGCCACGCACAAATGTCCTCAAGAAAAGACCTGAAGATAACATGCAAATGAAGAAAGTAGCAGCAGCAGTGTTTAGAATTATCATCTTCGTCACTAACCGGAAATCAAAGAGAGAAAATAAGAAAAAGATAGTGTGTATCATCTTAAAGTTCATGCCTTGACTGTCGGAAAACGTGGACATCTGACATCTTATCCGTGACCCTAAAGAGTTGAAAATATTGATCCGCTCGTTTGCAGCAGTTGGTCGCTTTGAGTAGTTACTATGCTGACAGAAATGAGTTTACCGGCGGCCTCCTCCGATTCTGAGTCGTGAAGCCAGTGTAGAAGTGCCTTAAACTTGCATTATTTCTAATAGCCAGCAGGGGGCGACTCCTCTGGTTGTAACAAGACATCTGATCGTGTAGAAGTCAATGAGAAAACAGCGGTGGGGCCGGCCTTATCAGCTGTAACCACCACATGAGCGCGTCGCAAAGTGCCGCGAGGAGCGAGCCAGCAGGACGCACCCACATGCAACAAAAGGTACGCGCTATGTAAACCAACAACGTATCCTCTTCCAACGGTTCGTATGATGGCTTACAAAAAGTTTTGGCACGAAAGCCAGCAACACGTGTCATTTGACGCTCGTTAGATGCATACGGTCATTTGAAAATAAACCTCCGTCTCAACAGAAAAGTACTCAGTTTGGTTTAGGCAACAAAACGACTTTTTGATTTAGATTTCGCAAAATATTGTGTCAACAAACCTACTCACTTTAGGAAATGATTGCCGTTTGAGTTCAAATAACCACGGATGTGCTATAACTACATTACACGTTATGTGAAAAGTAAATCAACGTTGACTTCTCGTTTCACACGGGGAATCGAACAGAGGCATCCCGGCCGCTGATTGTTGGATCCATCCACGTGCTCTTCCGTCCGCCCTGTGTGTGTTTTTGCGGTCTTCATCCGACCGCCTTCATGATTACGTGGATAACATCTGAAATAATTTCGTGGAATATCCACGAATTACGGCGCGTTATTTCTCGCAGGTTTATCTACGAACGTTGGATGAGACCATCCTGAAACAAAACACAGGAACTCTGATTATAACAGACTCGGAGAGAGAGCGACTTCCTTCTCTGCCGTGGTGGACATTTTCCACTATCTTTACAGAGCAAATAGTCGTTTGGTGCTACATTAATGCTCTAAATGTCGTATAGAGAACTTTTAAGTTTCACAACTTGGTCGGTGCAGGTTGGCCCGTCTGAAGCTTTAGAATAGTGGCAACCACTGCTAACGTCCATTCAACAGGCCGATAACACATGGGAATGCGTGCTTTTTTCCTCTTGTGCCATCATGAATCTCATGAATTCATGAGTCTTACAGCTTTGAGATGAATGCAGATATTTGCTTGCAGATATTTGATTCACTTCATATGCAGTTTCACAACCAGTATAATTGGCTTTACGTGCAGTCTGAAGGAATGGAATTGTTTGACCTTTTCTTCAAGAATTAAGCGTACTCCCAAAACTAATTTGAACATCGAATTAAATACACTCGCTTCCCAATTCAGCTGTGGGGATTGATGCTTGGTGGAGAGTGGTGTTTGATATTGTATTCTTGGTGCGCTAAAGCGACACAGCTTCTTGTGTTCTGTATTAAACAGAGAAGGCTCCCACATGATTTTAAGGATAGCAAAAATAACAGGCTAACATCTCTATAAGCATCACCACGCTAGCAACAACAGTGTGTCACTCGGCTGTGGAAGGAGGCTGGCAGCAGAAGACCCGTGATGGATCTGCATCAGATTCGTGTGGACAGAGAGGCCAGCAGAAGCCGGTCTCCAGGGCGCCGCGGCGCTCGCAGAGAGCACACACACAGACGGCTGCCGTGATTGGATTCAGATCAGGTGTCTCAGGGAGGCTGAGCGCCATGGCAATGAGGGCTTCCTGGGAGACCGCGGCCGTGCGGATCCATCTCTTCCTGCAGCCGCTGCAGTTTACACAGCAGCAGGACAGACGGAGAGGCTGGCTCTGCGGTGAGCCGCTGACCCCCATGAGGTTCATTCGCTGCCATCAGAGTCATCTCTCTGAGTACCGCTGACATTTCAAGGAGCTGCACATGGTATCATCCATACGTCTGACTTGAATAATGGAGATAATACACTGAGTTGCAATCCCCTATTTTCCTCTTGCCATGGTGTTTTCTGCAGTTGGCAGTCAAACAGAGTGCTCTCTGCTGTAACCTATTTTCTTTTTCCGGTTGATGACGTTTGAGTGTGTGGGGGTTCAGTTTACTGCCCCTTGCTGACTAGCCAATGTCTGAAATAATGCTAAATGTCCAAATAGTTCAATTAGAGACTGCCCTCTACAGTAGTAGAACAACTTCAGTGGTTTTACCGTAGACTGTATAAACGTAGTCATCGTGATGTCACCCGTTCGTGTGTGGACTGCTGTTATTAAGCCTTGAGTTTGTCGATTTCGCCGTCACCATTTTGGATTACGGCTGTCGCCATGTTTTTCTAGCAACCAACCGACTTGAAACTCAAGATTGAGACCATAAACTCATGTTTTATAATGTTGTAAGAAAACAAGTGAGAAGTAGAGTTGTTTTCTCATAGACTTCTATATAACCGGAGGAGTTGGTCAGTAAAGAGAGATTTTCAGATATTTCCACAACGCCTTCACTCGGCAGAACCAGAGGTTGTCATCCGATAGAATTCGTTATGCTTGGAAACCGATTTTGATTCATTCGCAATACAAAACTGAATTGCACATGGGAAAACATTTTGTTTTCCATTTCGAACTGACACTTAACGTTGGTTTCCTTTAACCATGATCATGATTGCTCCCTCGCCTTAACAGATTGTTCATTTATTGTCACCACGATGAAGAAGGTCCGCCCATCATAATAAAGCACTTATGTTAACCCAAAGGCGTAGAGGGGTGCACTACGAAGAGAGATTGATCTAGATTTGATTATAACGTTATTAATTTGCATGTTTATATTGGTATTAATCTCAGAAAATAATGAATCAATAAATTGAATATCACTTTGATTTGGCCAAAAACTAAAGTGAAACAGTGTTTCGTAGTCCACCACTCAATAGCGGAACAGAAGCGACGCGGTATTTAATGTTGATCACCCACGTTTTGTGTTCAGAACCCAACACACATAATAAAAAAATAGACGAAACATGTTTTTGAGACACAGCCTCCATCACTCATCCACCACCACCACCATCTCTCACCTCACACTTCATCTCCACAATATCGTATCACTTGTGGCTGGCTCCAAAACACCATGTCAATGCTGGTCTGAAATGCATGTGAGGTGCTGCACATTCTTTGTGGGAAATGGCAGATGCATGCTTTTTTTATGCATTAGGCATCATTTATACTGTACATTCGGGCCCAACGGTGTTTACAACAGCAAGAATGAATGATCATGTTGTTGGATAGGGCTTTAAGTCCTGTAGACATTTGGGCTTGTTTATCCCTGTTTCACTCTCTGTACACCAGCTGTTTACCTGCACGCCCACGTTCCCAGTCCAACCCTCAGTCATGATTCATCTGCTCTGTCTGTTGCTCAAACAGCATGCTGTTAACTCTTACCATGATGCTTGCCTACAGATCTTATAATTGGTATCTTTTAATCACCCATGGGTCGTGCTACATCAGCTGATGACACAGACTTAGGAAGCAGAATTCATTTGTATGAAAAGCCTGTTTTTGACAAACTGACAAGTTTCTTTTTTTACAAAAATGTGAAATCTTTTTTTTGCTCTTCATTCTCGTTAAAAGCTACACGAAACACAGAAGGAACTGTAATGGGAACTTTCCAGAGAGAGAGTGAGTCATCCTTTTAAACTGATTTCACTAAACACATGTGGAAGTATCAGTTAAAGATTTTCTTTTGTCCACGAGTTCCACTGCAACTCATGAAACCAGTCCAGAAGTCTCCATGTTTTGCTGTATTGCTGTAAAAGGACACAAACGGTGGACACAGTATACCAACCATTACCAATCGTTTTGCCCAATTAGAAAGATATTTAGGAGCTAAATCTATAGGTCCTCTCCGCGGCCCCTTGATTAATCCAGCCCGCCGTAGATTGGACTCAATTAGCCTCTGCTGTTCTATTGTTATCATTGATTCTCATTTTCTTGCAAATCCATGCTTTCCTTCTCTTGCGTTCATGCGCTGCATCTGTGATGCAACAGAAAGGAAAAGTAGGGAGAAGTGTGTGTGTGTGTGTGTGTGTGTGTGTGTGTGTGTGTGTGTGTGTGTGTGTGTGTGTGTGTGTGTGTGTGTGTGTGTGTGTGTGTGTGTGTGTGTGTGTGTGTGTGTGTGTGTGTGTGTGTGTGTGTGTTTCAGAGATGAAGACTCCCAGTTGTGTGTTTTTCTAGATTCTAGTTTTTGTATTTTGGGTATGATTTGTCAGGACGATTAAAACCCTTAACATTTCTTTAACACCTGTCCTCGGGTTCACTATAGACAAAGGCTGTCCTCCGAAGAATAACATAACCAGAAGTCTGTGGAGGGTGAGAGCGGAGAATGTTTTTCACAGTAATTTGTATGAGTTTTGAAGGCATAGCCACATCTTTTGGCTGATGGCTTGTGAGGCGGTCTGGTCTGGGATGGGTAAGGGGCTGGGGTCGCCTTTTGCTTCTTACTTTTCTTATTGATCTCAGACGGCCCCAGTAGCTTATCCCTACTCTACCAAAGGCTGCTTTTGACAACCCCCCCCCCCCCCCACCCCCATTCTTCTCAGGCCCCTTCCTGCCAATCAGTTCCATGTGATGTCCGATCACAACATGGCATTGTCTGGCTTGTAAAACAGTTGACGATCTGCACTTTGGTTGATTGCCGGCAGCTCGCACACATCCTCGCCGAGTCATAATATTTAGACCCAAGTTAGAGAACTCATCAGCATGTTTCCGGGGAGAGCGGTGCTTGTCACGATTTATTGGCCATTTCATGCTCCCATTTCCTTTAGTAGGTAATATGTGTCACTTTTATAACACTGTGAAGTTGAAGTGTTGAGGTGAAATGTTAAGCGATGTTTCAGCGACATGCAAAACGGAGAGATTGGCTTATCCTTAAGTGGATATTCCAGCACTCATCCAGCCATCGGGGGGGGGGGGGGGGGGATCACGGCCGTTTTCTGACTCCGCCATAACAAGGCCGAATGCAGCGACTGTGTCCTTGAGGAGCCCTCGCAGTGCTTTACAGCCTTTACAGCCTTTACATCCCACTGCACTCGGCGCGTGGTGCAGTCATTGGTTTTGTCAAGAAGTGGACGTCCTGTGAGCCTTATTTGGTTTTTATCAGTTTTTTTCTTCTTCTCATCACGTTTCATATTTCCACAACTTGTGGCTCTTTGGGTATTACAGTGAGACAATTGTGCTTTAGGAGGGTCCCTGGTTTGGGTTAAAATAAGTACCTAGTTTAAGTTAGGGGGCCTTCGTCTTCATGGTTGCAATAATAAACACGTGGTTCCAGTGTGGAACAATTGTGGGGATGCTTTATAAAAACAATGTTGACTGTCGGTTTGAAATGGGAAACAAGGTCCAGTGTTTAGTTGACCCATTCATCCCTACCGGACCTCCTCCCTTCATGGACTTCGTCGCTCTCAATAACAACATCACCTGACTTCCTGCTTCCGCTGCCGTCATGATGACGCTTGGGAAGAACATCCTTGAAGATGCACGTCTTATAAAAAAGAATTCGCAAATATATTATATTTTCATCTACAGTAACGATAAAGCAAGGACTATCTGTCTGTGCATGTGTTCTTCACATATCTCAAGAACCATTGAGACGTTCCAGATAAAGTTTAAAGAAACAGCAGACAGCATGTCGTCTACATTTACATGCTCATTGGCTGCAGCTCTTTTTTGTAGCTGGTTGTACTTACGTGACAACTAAACTTTTTCTTTATTCTCCTGGAGTCATAGAGAGATGGCAAGTAACACTTCTATGGGTGCTGTACCAGTATTTCTTTTTTTAAAGCCATTTTCCTGAAACGGCAAACAAACATTGCAGTTTTTCATCAAACATTATTCAAACGACAACAAATGTGTTTAGTTTGTTTTCCTCTAATGAGGCTCCTCTCTGCTCACTCCTGTTAAAGGTTCCTCCGGATGACAGCAGCTCAAAGCGAGGCCATTCAGACCCGGAATTATTGTCACACACTTTTTTTTTTTTTTTGTTACCATGTTCGCTCATTGGCTGTCGCACACTGTCCTCTTGACTGAACTGACCTTTCAGTCCCATTAGCAATTAAAGCCTGACATATCTCAGTCTGTTTGCTAATTAATATGCAAATAAACTCAGAAATTATGGAAATGAGTTTACTGGACTAAACTTTAAAGAAATGAGCAGATGACAGCGCCGCTCAGACTGCTGTGTGAATGTGAAACAGTGCGGCATAAATGAGTTTCGCTCCTGAGAGATCTGTTCTGGGTCGTGTGCATGCGTGTCACATTTTACTGAAGGTGGCTATGTCAGTGTAAACATGGACTACGACAAGAACTATGTTGATAAGAGCAAGCAGCGTGAGCTTTTCAAAATAAATTAAAAGCAGGGCTGGTTATGTTCTGTATTTTTCACATAGCTCCAATAAAGGTGGAATATACGACACGTAGATCATTAATAGGGCTAGCTGCGAGCTTTCTTGCTCAACCGTCGCCATGTTGAGAGACATTTAGAGGTAATAGAAATGCCACCTATCTAGCCCAAAACAGACAACAGTTTCTCTTAGCACTTTCTGACTTACCTACTTTGCCTATTGGTTCTTACTGAAGACATCAATAGACTCAAGACTGAAAACATACCTTTTCTAAAAAGGCTCTGTAAGTTTCCAATAAAGCTGGTCACTGTAGTTTATAGCAAACATTTCTCAAACAGGAGGAAATAGTGCATTCGTCAGGGACTATTTTCAGCGGTGGATTAATACACATTAGGTGCTCTATTGAGTATTCGTAGCAGCACGACGGTGTAAATGGGAATTCATCTAAATAAACTACAGTGTGTGGTCGCGGTTGTGAAGGAGAAGATGTATCAGGATTTGTTAAACACACACACACAACACATTCATTGTTGGTTTGGGTCCGTTCATGGGATTTGCTGGCAGTGGGAAAAAACATCTCTGTAGCTATGCTAATCTAAAGCTAACCCGGCAAATTGCTCGGCCCGCAACAACAGCTAAAAGGCTTTCCATGTGGCTGCCTTATGTGATTACGTTTGGTCCGACTCAAAGATAAGTTCTTGGGAGAGCTGTAAGAGACACTTACTTCTTGCCTCGATCAACACTCCTCTTGCCAGGGATCAAAGAGTCCAGTCGCATATCTGCAGCTACTTCACTACAATGTTAATTTGTGTGTGTCTGAAAGCAACATGGCCCATGGCATCAGTTGTTGACATGTCTGTTATGAATCACTTTTATGCTTCTTGGAGCTCTCTTTCTCAGAATGGAAAAGTATAAATCAGGCAACTTTCAATGCTGTGCAGAGGCAGAGCGACGGACCACACAAGGGCTCGTGTTGTCACTTTCATGAGGTCGTGACTGGGCTCACCGGGCGGCGGCGTGGCTACTTGGTATACAAGGCCACAGAACAGGGAAATGGATCTTGATTGTCATGCTCTGTTGCCCCGCTACCAATTGCCAGAGTCGTATTTCTCTCTAATATTGTTAGACGCCAATAACTCTTGAGGCAATTGACGAGGGCCTGCTGGCGTGGAACGTGATGCACCAAACATGGCAGCGAGCGATGCTGAAGCAGCTCATGCCTGTAATTAATTTCTGTCCTTAATTCCTCTGTAGATAATTATCAGATGAATGACATCGTTAGCGTTGCAGAGCAGAGCTTGCAGTCTGTTTTTGCAGACTGCGTCCCGGGTCACCTTGTAGTTTGTGGGTTTCTTTCTGAAATGAATAGAAATGTACGGATTGCGTTTGCACTTTTTCCCGAATGTGCAAACATTTTGGATTGTCCTGTAGATTTGAAAACCAACACTTTTCAGATTCATCTTTTGGCCTTTTAGATCGTCATTGACTTTGGTGTAATTCAGTCTCCTAAAAACGTGAAAACAATTGGTAAAAAGTTGAGGCTTTAAAAAGTTGAATGTAATTCTAACGTAGTCGTCACATCGTTGCACAGTGGCCGTGTGTGCTTTGATCTTTACAGGGATACACTTTACAGAAACTCCATGCTCCATCGTAGAGAAATCCTCCACTAGTCTCAGAATCTATCAAGTTAATTGTCCGTCATGCTTACACACCACACAGAGAGGATGAGCTGGCATTAAGTCAGCCCGCTTGAACGATGACTAGAAATACATAATCTCGCTGATTTGTGCTTGCACATCATTTGGCCCTTTGAAAGCCGATCCGGAGTAATGAAATCAGATGAAACCCCATCAATCCCCCTGAATGTGCTCCAGCTCTATCAATCCATGTTATGCCACCCCTGTCGAACACTAACAGTGTCCAATATGCTATTAAATGAACATGACAGATATGTTTCTTTTAATCGAATTGATTTATTAAGGCCTTTTACGGCACCCCAGTAAAAATGATGCAAGTCAGCAAGTTTAAACGGCATGCTGATCCTCGCGGCTGCACTGTTTTCACTCCGTCCGTGTCGAGGTTCAAGTGTGCTCTGCCAGGTTAGCAGTTCACTATCCGGCAGTGAGTGAGCAGTCCGATAGCAGACGACTGTCCCACTGCTCCTATTGGTCATTCTGAAGTTACTGGTGACAGTCATGGGGAAAAATGTCGGCCCATTTAATTCATTTTAAGTTATGGTCGAGCTTTAAACTGTGATAGAATGATGTCTGAACACTTAATCGTCACTGACACCATTTTTACACAGACTTATGTCGTTCAAAAGTTTGTATATTGATATTTTCTTTCTTTCAATAATATGGAATCCCTGAGAGGCAAGTATGTAAAATAAAAAATCTGGTGATCCAAGTTTTATCAAAATTGTTTTTTTCATCTGTGAATCTCTCACAGCAGATGAAAAATGCTCCCAATGTTGTAAGGAAAGATGTATAGATATATGGCAGTCAGCTCGCAGTGCAGTGCAGAGCTCCTCTTCCTCAGTAGCACCACACCTTACTCCCACTTCCAAAGATATTTTGTGAGCCTAAACAATTAACAAACTCTTCTGGGGTCTGAAACATGCAAGAGAAACCATGAGCAGTCCAAGCTGAACAATCAAATTGGTCTTGCATTTTAGAAAAACTGAGTTCATATGGTTCATAAAGGCAGGCATTAAGTTATAACATTAGTGAGACAATTGTGAATACATATTGAATCATAAGCCGTTGCTAGGACAGCCACAAGATATGAATAACCAACTTCCTCTTCATATTGTGAACATGATTAAAACCAAGATGAGACCGACATTACCAGGGAATCGTGTTCATGTAGAAATACTAAATGACAGATGACGTACAGTAGATGACATGACACGGATCAGAAGCTGCGTGAAGTTCCAGTAAAACTGTAATTGATAGCCCATGCTGTTATTAGCTTCAATCACTGAACAAAGTGAGCAATGGACTTCACATTACAATATTCACAACTTGGATTCATTTTCATGAAAACCTGTTTTTATTCTTGGGATCAGTGAACACTTAACAACAGACTTAAGGAACATGAATAATCAATAAATGGGCACATATTCAGAATTTATGACCTCTTCTTAGGTAGGGAACCACCACTTGTTTACCATGCTGGTAAATCTGAATAAATCATACTTTGATGCTCATGGTTTTTTTGTAAAATGAAGTGAACAATTGAATCATGAAAATCTAACCGTTCTGTTTGTGTAGCATGTCCATATTGACAAAAGTAACCCGTAGTTAATAAAATATTAAGGGGCGCCCAGTGGATGTCTTACCCAGGAAAGTCCTGCTTTTATGGATCCTGTTTAATCTTCATACCTAAAACAAGACATCACACCAACAAGACTCTTGTGTTGTTCTCACTGGTTCTAGTTCCAACTGGATTTCTCTTCCTGTATAATCAATCTGGTCTTTGCTACAGAAGTCACCCAGTGGTTTGAGTTCGAAAAGCAAAATCGAAACTCCAAAAATTCTAAGAGAAACAACAAGAAAGTCTTCTCCCGAGTGTCTTCACATTCTGCAGAAAGTAGCTCAGCCCACTGAGTGATGAGTTTCAAAGGCTGCTCTGTAGTCTAGTGGTCCATATGTAATCACAGCCTTGGTTGCTCCCCGTGGCTGAGGGCCTGGGAGGAAGACCTGCCATCACTCTCTGTGTGAGCAGCTTGCCGTTCATAAAAAAAAAAAAAAAAAAATGCCATTGATCCACCAGACCCGTCATTCATCAACGCTCCACCTCAGAACAGCTGATGACAAACACTGGCAGCCCATCTCATCCTTCCTCCTCTAATCCGTCAGAGGGTCGACGCAGAGCTCGAGTCGCCCCGGCGGGCCAAGGACATCGGCCCTGCCCACCCCTGCGGTCCTCCAGCCTCCGGTCCACTTGAGGAATTGCACAGAGCGTCCCCAAAATCAGCCCGCGTCAGCGCCCATCCATCTTCATCGGACTTGCAGCAGAGATCCTCAGCATGCCAAGATGAGGTGAAGATTTCAGCCATCCATCTTGATCTGTCGAGTGAGATGACTTTCAGTGTCCGGCTGAACAGCAGCTGGTAACCAAAGATGGCGCCTCCTCTCTGGCCTTCACGGCTCTCTGAGCGAGTGTGAGGAATGACGCCACCGGGCTCAGTTCAATCTCCTGGATCAGCCTTGATGTGCAGTCTCTGGACTCCAACTTGGCCATGAGTATTGCTGTTCATCATTTGTTAGGGGAGGGAAGCGGAAACCTACAGAAACCGACGAGGGTAGTGCCTGTTTTTGTGACTTTTTATGTTAAACTAAAGCTGCTGGTGAGCTGTAGACTTGTACAGCTCAACACTGTCAAATGTTAACAAATACTATGAAAAAACAAAACATTCAATATGTATCACCGTGACGAGAGTGCCAAGAAAAATGCATCAAACCCAAGTGGTTTCTTTTATGGAAGGTACATATTTTCAAACCACAATCAGTAGTTTGCCTGAAGCCACGTTCAGTCTACAGGTCTTTGAGCGCGTGACATTTCTTGTCACGTTAACGTGAGGTTTCACAACCAAATCCTTCTCACTCCCAACTCGTCCAATACCGACGATCGTCAGTGCCCATCAGCGTCTGATACCGAGGAACCGAGCCACAAACTTTTAACTAACTCCAATGTAAACCCATCATTATTATGATTATTATTAGTATTATTATTGTTGTTATTATCAGAACAACTGAAGTAGTAAGAGAGAAGGTCTCATCAGGGAGGTGTTTTGAGTCGATGGTTGTGTCAAAATGACATTGACTTTAACCCAGGAGACTGCTTTTTGTTTCCCATGTGAAACCAAGAACTTGACTGGCCTATACAGAACCATCACTTTTACCCAGCACTGTAGCACCATGAAATACGTATATATGGATGGTATACGCTACATTTTACGTCTTTTATTGGTTTACAACACACCCAGGAGAGGGACCTCATTCTCTACTCAGGTGTCCATTACTCCGTTATTTCTTTACATAGAAAATAGTTGTTTGCTGCTATATTCATGATCTGACTGTTTTTTTTATTTAGCCCTTTTAACCATACTATTGTTGCCATTTGGTCCAATATGAATGTTCTGCCTGGCAATGGAGTTGCCTCCAGCCCATCCAACAACACTTTTGGGTAGAACTGCAACACAGACTGTGAGCCAGAGCTGATCAACCCCAACATCAGCGTTGAACCTCACTGATGCACTTGTGGCTGAATGGGAGCAAATTCCTGCAGCAAGCTCATCACCTGGTAGAAAGACTGAAACCAGGACAGTGAAGTCTGCGCATTAATGCCCATGTTTTTTTGGGATAAAGTGCAAAGGTTTTGGGTGTAATGTTGGGCCATGTCATGTATTGGTTTGTGGTCTTTCTTGCCAGAAAATGCATAGAATCAGAAGTGGAAACCCACTTTTTCCCCCTTATCTTTGTTTCTATATTGATTTTCCGGTTGCCAGCCACACAAGTGGTGTGTGTGATATTGAAATAATGGCCGATAGATAGAGAGAATTTCATTTTCAAGTTCTTTTCATCCCGATGAAGGCCAAAGAGGGTCACATTTCCAGCACAAAAGGGCCTTGCCAAATGATGCTCTCTTCCTATTAGAGGAGAAGACAGAGAGGGTAATTTCATACTTGTTTATGCCCCACATTCCCCGGCTCTTCTCGCATCAGAGTAAATTGATTTCACTCCTCATATTGCAGCCATCCTCCAGTTTCCTCCAACCCAATGCGGAAATTAATCATGGTAATGTCCCCTCTAAGTGAAAAGAAAATTAATTTTCACTGCCATACTGATCCAACTAATAACGGGGTACAAGTAAGGAGAAAATGGGAAATCATTAGTCAGCGAACATTATCTTTGTTATTTGCACCCACTTCTGAGCAGAAATGAAGGGGCAGCCGAGGAGGAAGTTAAGGCGGATACCTTGAAGTGTGTCTGACTTTCAACAAGATCCTGGAGAAGGCATTAAAACGGCAATTGGCCATTGATTGCTTGCTAATAGCAGAAAGAGGAGGGGAAGAAAAAAAATCACTGCAACAAATTTCTCTCTTTAAAAAAGAAAAGAAGAAAAAAAAAAGCGTATCCATTCATGCATGTTATTAAAGCCATTGAGCTTAAATCCCCTGCTGAAAGATACAAGACATGGAGGATGGGATCTTGGCAGCCCGGTAACTTATTAACGCGTATTTGACATTCATAAATCAAAATGACACCCTGCTAATATCCTCACTTGTGATCTAAAGCAAATATCCTTCAAGTCACACACTGAGCTTCTCCTTGTCACCCTTGTTTCATTATGCGCCGCAAGTGCCTCACAATGGTTTAAGTCATTAAAGTGGTTTCTGTTGCTTCCATTTAGCCCACATTTACACAATCACGGGATGCAATAAGATGACACGTTAATTGTCTTTAATTGGGACGATGGGATTTGACAGCCCCAAATTTTGAACAGAGAGAAGGTTTTATGTGAGATGGATGCATAGAGTGGATTTACAATGGTTCTGTTTGCCTCTACGTCGGTGTATTGTGTAACCATGAAGCGCAGCTACAGTCACATGCTTGCTACATTATAAAATGATGACCAATGATAACTTAGACCCTTAAATATCTGCACCCCAAAAATCCCCTCCAGCCAAGTTTCCTCCTCTCCACACCCTCCCTCATTCTTATCCTCTGACCTGGTTTGACTCAGCGACATCCATGGTGCTCCTTACTGTTTCCTTCTGCTGATGGATTTTCTGCTCAGCCATCTCTCTTCTCCCTGATGGAGCTGCCCTGCTCTATTAAGTCCTCGTGCTCAGCTCTGAGCCCTCCCGACTGTTGCAACTGCCCTAAAATACCCTTTTCTTCCCCTGCAAGAGTGCTAAAATACTGGTATACTAATCACTTTAGACTCTAAAGTGATGACATGGATTGATAACTCTCTACAGTGTAGAGAGTTATCAATCCATGTCATAGCAGAACCAAACCAACAATGAAAGTATCTGCTAAGTACCAAGTACTGTGTGTGTATCATGGCCTGATGTATCTTCTTCCTGTGGGCCATAGAGCTCTATTGTCTTCCAGAAACTATTAAAAACGATCAATGATACTGTTGCACTTGGTGACATGTTCCTTCATTCCTATGAACACACACACACTGTAGATTATTTTCACTCAGTCCCACAGACAAGCGTCCAGCTGCCCCAAATACAATACTAACAAACACACTAATTCTTCCTGTTTCAGTGACGTTTGAAAAAAAACTGCAATGCCCCACTGATGTTCCCAAATTGTCTTCAGAAAAGAGGATCATAATGCAGTTCACAAACACCCTCCGCTGCAGTGCAAAGCCCCGGGCTTTTGCACTGCAGCGTCATTCATTCATTTATGCCACCGTGTCATTGATACCGTAAGTACAACTGGAGGAAAGGGAAAAAGACGGTCTACATCAGCCACATATCATGGCATACTAAACCAGGAGTTTTCTGACAGCTAGGATATCTCCCAATTGGCAAAACAAACTGTTGAAGTGTCCACTCACAAGGAGAATGAATGACAGAATGTCAGTCCGTCATGGAAGCAGGCTAGCTTTGAGCGAGACAAACAGTGTAGCCTGTATTGTAGACTACAGCTGGATCGTGCGGGATAGATGAATAATGGAATTATTGCACCGTATAACACAGAGTTCAGTTATTCTCTAAAGTAACAACACCGAGGGATTTAAAATGTGTTTCTTAAAGAAAAGAAGGTTCTTTTGAAGCCCCATGAAAGCTGATCGATTCACATCCCCCGTCGCTGATGTTTCCTCTCAGCGTCTCTGTTTGGACGAATTCTCGGGGCAATTAACAGTCAGGTGCCAGTCAGGTGCCAGGCAGCGTGCGAGGAATGGCTTGCAGAGGATAATGACAGATTTCTTCATCCTCTCAGCAAACAGGCCATGGCCCCGACCTACCCCCCCACCCTTCCCCTCCCTGTCTCTCTCTCCGTCTCCGAGATCCACCTGTACATCAGCCAGGGTTCATGAAGCATGACCAGTGCAGGGGCCAGAGGGGACGGAGGAGAAACATCAGGATGTACAAAGTGTCTTGGGCTCTGCGGCCGCACACTGAATGCAAAAAAAAAAACGTACAGCAATATGTTTGTCTCTTAATATCTTTAGCAACAGTACAGGTTCTTTTATATCAATGTATTGATTTAAAGACTCATGGAAATGGAGTGTATGTAGTTATTATGAAGGCAATTATCCAGGCATGGTGCCTGTCAGAGTGGATGAGTAATTATTACCTGAGAAAAGCACCACTGTGGACAGGAAATCAATAATAATACGCACTGAGATGTAGTTTCATACAGTTATAGATATTGTAGTCTCAGCTGAGTCTTATTAAAGTATAAATCTGCGAGAGCTCTATGCAAACGTTACCCAT